>NC_053389.1:323292365-324026115 GCF_905171765.1 Bufo bufo
GATCCAGAAGAGGATTGGGATAATGTCATATGGTCAGATAAAACCAGAGTAGAACTTTGTGGTAAAAACTTAACTCGTGTTTGGAGAAGAGAATGATGAGTTGCATCCAAAGAACACCATACCTACTGTGAAGCATGGGGGTGGAAACATCATGTTTTGGGGCTGTTTTTCTGCAAAGGGACCAGGATGACTGATCCGTGTAAAGGAAAGAATGAATGGGGCCATGTATCGTGAGATTTTAAGTGAAAACCTTGTCAAATTATCTTCTATATAAAATTATTCTTCAAAAAGAATGTGATTATATCTTTGTTGCATTCCCAGTTATTCCGATCCTACATGCTCTACCAAAAGTGCATAAATCAATCTTTCCCCCTCCGCTGAGACCAATTGTCTCAGGCATAGGGTTGTATTCTGAACGCCTATGCCAGTGGGTCGACTCACTACTGCAACCCTTGATTCCAAATATCCCCGGTTTTTTGAGAGATACTAGTCGCACTTTACCCTAGTATTCCTCATAAATTGGTGAATATTTCCCTGGTATGGTTTTTGGAGAATTTTGGAAATTTTTCTGTGGTGCTAATGGAGTATGTGGTGGCCGTGGTGGGCTTCCTCCTGAGGCGGAATTATTTTATGTTTGATGGAAAGTTTTTCCTGCAGACATCGGGTGTGTCGATGGGGGCTAAGTTCTCTCCCTCCATAGCCAATATTTTTATGGCATGGTGGGAGAGGGGCTTCCTCCTCATCGACACCAACCCATTCTCGGATAGCATAAGATGGTATGGCCGTTACATCGATGACCTGATCTTTATCTAGTCTGGTGATGTGGCGACCATACCATCTTTTGCAGACTATCTGAACGCATGTGTGAACGGTATCCAATTTACCGTTCAACATAGCGCCAGGAACATTGAGTTCCTGGATCTCCGCCTCAGGGGAGACTCCGCCACGGCCTCCATATACACCAGCACCTACAGAAAACCAACATCAGGCAATACAATATTACATGCACAGTCATGCCATCCCATGCATACCATCAGAAATATACCAAAAGGAGAACTAATTAGAGCTAGAAGAAATTGCAGTGATGAGTCGACCTATGAAACAGAGGCGCAAAACATCATAAGTAGATTAACACATAGAGCATATTCCGAAAAAAAGATGAAGAAATGCAGCAGAGATATTCGACATATGAATAGGAATATACTATTGAACACACCTGTAGAAACAAAGAGACAAAAAAATCAGAGAGATATCTAACCAGGAAAGAAAAAATATTTTTGTCACACAATATAGTAAGGAATACACTCAAATTTGTAACATCGTCAGAAAGCACTTCCCGGTGCTAGCGTGTGACAAAATATGGGCATCCATGGTACACAATGGCATTAAAAGCACCCACCATAGCCAGTTCCGTGAGCCCATCTCTCTTTAAAAATGACAAATACCGAACAACACAAAATGCATGGTTGTCAATAACAGGAAATTATAAATGCGGTCACTCCATTTGCATTTGATGTAAATATATGAAGATCTGTCAAAATTTTAAATCCAGTATTAACGGCCAGGTTTTCAAAATAAAATCCTTTTTAAATTGAAATACTACCTATGCGATTTATTGCATAACATGCACAAGTTGCAAGTTACAATATGTGGGATGTACCACAAATGCAATAAAAACACGCATCAGAAAACATATATCAGACATACCGCACCATGAGAACCGCAACATATCTGCGGCAAGTCTCCATTTTGCCATGGTACATGGTGGTGATGTCTCCTATATGTCAGTACAAGGCATTGAAAAGGTTAAAAAACCAATAAGAGGTGGTGACAGAAAAAGGAAACTCTTAAACAGAGAATCATATTGGATTTTCCGACTTGAAAGTCGCCAGCCTCAAGGTTTAAATAAGAAACTGGATCTAATTTTGCAGTATTAATCAACAGTTTATTTCTCTTCTTCTCTTCCTTTATTTCCCATTTCCTTCAATCTATTGTTTTATGGACCATATGAATTGTCTTTTGGCATGTTTTTACCTATGTACACATTTGTGGAAGGGAGGGGTTGAATTTCAGCCTGATTATTTCAGGTGAGGGATCCTCCCCCTCCTCTCTACAAAAGTAACTCACAGTGTATTTGATACAGTCATGAGTAAGGGCTAAGATTGCATTGTGCCCGAAAAATGTAGACTCTGCTTTCTGTACCTGGATTTTATACTGAATATTCAATAAAGAAGCCTTTGGATTACCACAACTACAAGCTGGACAAAACCTCTTTTTTCTCTATACTTCCGTATTTCCCCTGATTCGGGTGAAGGAGTTGTTCCGTGCTATAAACAGTGGAATCCCTGACAGGTGAGAGCTGCTCAAAATCTCTGTTTTCTATATATACACACACACACACACACACACACAGTCAGGTCCATAAATATTGGGACATCAACACAATTCTAACATTTTTGGCTCTATACACCACCACAATGGATTTGAAATGAAACGAACAAGATTTGCTTTAACTGCAGACTGTCAGCTTTAATTTGAGGGTATTTTCATTCAAATCAGGTGCACAGTGTAGGAATTACAACAGTTTGCATATGTGCCTCCCACTTGTTAGGGGACCAAAAGTAATGGGACAAGTTATGGGATACTTGGCTTCTCGCCTGTTCCATGGCCTGGCGTGTGTTTTATTCCCTCATTATCCCAATTATAATGAGCAGATAAAAGTTCCAGAGTTCCTTTCAAGTGTGCTATCAGCAACATCAAAAGACCCAGAAGACCACGGAAAACAACTGTGGTGGATGACCAAATAATTCTTTCCCTGGTGAAGAAAACACCCTTCACAACAGTTGGCCAGATCAAGAACACTCTCCAGGAGGTAGGTGTATGTGTGTCAAAATCAATCAAGAGAAGACTTCACCAGAGTGAATACAGAGGGTTCACCACAAGATGTAAACCATTGGTGAGCATCAAAAACAGGAAGGACAGATTAGAGTTTGCCAAACGACATCTAAAAAAGCCTTCACAGTTCTGGAGCAACATCCTATGGACAGATAAGACCAAGATCAACTTGTACTAGAGTGATGGGAAGAGAAGAGTATGGAGAAGGAAAGGAACTGCTCATGATCTTAAGCATGCCACCTCATCAGTGAAGCATGGTGGTGGTAGTGTCATGGCGTGGGCATGTATGGCTGCCAATGGAACTGGTTCTCTTGTATTTATTGATGATGTGACTGCTGACAAAAGCAGCAGGATGAATTCTGAAGTGTTTCAGGCAATATTATCTGCTCATATTCAGCCAAATGCTTCAGAACTCATTGGACGGCGCTTCACAGTGAAGATGGACAATGACCCAAAGCATACTGCAAAAGCAACCAAAGTGTTTTTTTTTTTAAGGGAAAGAAGTGGAATGTTATGCAATGGCTAAGTCAATCACCTGACCTGAATCCGATTGAGCATGCATTTCACTTGCTGAAGACAAAACTGAAGGGAAAATGCCCCAAGAACAAGCAGGAACTGAAGACAGTTGCAGTAGAGGCCTGGCAGAGCATCACCAGGGATGAAACCCAGCGTCTGGTGTTGTCTATGCGTTCCAGACTTCAGGCTGTAATTGACTGCAAAGGATTTGCAACCAAGTATTAAAAAGTGAAAGTTTGATTTATGATTATTATTATGTCCCATTAATTTTGGTTCCTTAACAAGTGGTAGGCACATATGCAAACTGTTGTAATTCCTACACCGTTCACTTGATTTGGATGTAAATACCCTCACATTAAAGCTGACAGTCTGCAGTAAAAACATCTTGTTTGTTTCATTTCAAATCCATTGTTGTGGTGTATAGAGACAAAAATGTTAGAACTGTGTCGATGGCCCAATATTTATGGACCTGACTGTGTATATATATACAGTGGAGGAAATAATTATTTGACCCCTCACTGATTTTGTAAGTTTGTCCAATGACAAAGAAATGAAAAGTCTCAGAACAGTATCATTTCAATGGTAGGTTTATTGTAACAGTGGCAGATAGCACATCAAAAGGAAAATCGAAAAAAAAACTTTAAATAAAAGATAGCAACTGATTTGCATTTCATTGAGTGAAATAAGTATTTGAACCCTCTAACAAAAAAAGACTTAATACTTGGTGGAAAAACCCTTGTTTGCAAGCACAGAGGTCAAACGTTTCTTGTAATTGATGACCAAGTTTGCGCACATTTTAGGAGGAATGTTGGTCCACTCCTCTTTGCAGATCATCTCTAAATCCCTAAGGTTTCGAGGCTGTCTCTGTGCAACTCTGAGCTTGAGCTCCCTCCATAGGTTTTCGATTGGATTAAGGTCCGGAGACTGACTAGGCCACTCCATGACCTTAATGTGCTTCTTCTTGAGCCACTCCTTTGTTGCCTTTGCTGTATGTTTTGGGTCATTGTCGTGCTGGAACACCCATCCACGACCCATTTTCAGTTTCCTGGCAGAGGGAAGGAGGTTGTCGCTCAGGATTTCACGATACATGGCTCCGTCCATTTTCCCGTTTATGCGAATAAGTTGTCCTGTGCCCTTAGCAGAAAAACACCCCCAAAGCAAAATGTTTCCACCCCCATGCTTGACGGTGCGGACGGTGTTTTGGGGATCATAGGCAGCATTTTTCTTCCTCCAAACACAGCGAGTTGAGTTAATGCCAAAGAGCTCTATTTTGGTCTCATCAGACCACAGCACCTTCTCCCAGTCACTCTCTGAATCATTCAGGTGTTCATTGGCAAACTTCAGACGGGCCTGCACATGTGCCTTCCTGAGCAGGGGGACCTTGCGAGCCCTGCAGGATTTTAATCCATTGCGGTGTAATGTGTTTCCAATGGTTTTCTTGGTGACTGTGGTCCCTGCTAATTTGAGGTCATTAACTAACTCCTCCCGTGTAGTTCTAGGATGCTTTTTCACCTTTCTCAGAACCATTGACACCCCACGAGGTGAGATCTTGCGTGGAGCCCCAGAGCGAGGTCGATTGATGGTCATTTTGTGCTCCTTCCATTTTCGAACAATCGCACCAACAGTTGTCACCTTCTCTCCCAGCTTCTTGCTAATGGTTTTGTAGCCCATTCCAGCCTTGTGCAGGTCTACAATTTTGTCTCTGACATCCTTGGACAGCTCTTTGGTCTTTCCCATGTTGGAGAGTTTGGAGTCTGCTTGATTGATTGATTCTGTGGACAGGTGTCTTTTATACAGGTGACTAGTTAAGACAGGTGTCCTTAATGAGGGTGACTAATTGAGTAGAAGTGTCTAACCACTCTGTGGGAGCCAGAACTCTTAATGGTTGGTAGGGGTTCAAATACTTATTTCACTCAATGAAATGCAAATCAGTTGCTATCTTTTATTTAAAGTTATTTTTTCGATTTTCCTTTTGATGTGCTATCTGCCACTGTTACAATAAACCTACCATTGAAATGATACTGTTCTGAGACTTTTCATTTCTTTGTCATTGGACAAACTTACAAAATCAGTGAGGGGTCAAATAATTATTTCCTCCACTGTATATATATATAATTAGACACCCTTACACATAAATTACACATTATATAAATCATTGGTTAAGATGTTGCAAATCTAAATATACCACAGAAATATATAGAATATAATCATGCATACATGAATTGGACAATACACACCAAATGTTTCCCATAAGGCATGACTTCCTTAATGACCTTGTAAGGAAGTAAAATAATATATTGCTATTTAAATGGTTATCTCTTACAGACACATGTCTGTAGGACCCATTATAGTATTAACAGATACACTACATCTGCTCACAATAATTTTTGAAAAACATTACACTTTATGTCCGCTATAAACATTTTTCCCAAACTGAACTCAGCATGACCTCATCTTGTCCTCTTTCAATCCTACAGAAAGATTTTAGACTCTGGTTCAGTCTGACTTTACTCTTAAAGGCAATGAACATTGATATTTAGACTATAATATCTTCAGATAAGACTGCACACTTATGAAAATGCATGACAAATCACCCTTCATTCCAAAATGTTCCATGAAGTGAAAATATATTTGGGATGTTTAAAAGGGCTTTTCATATGTCTTCTTCATGGGTCACAGCGCGCTTCTCACAGCGTTCACATCCGGTCGAGGTCTCCACAGCTAACTACAGATCCCTTGACAAAGGCCAGACATATGGCCGAAACGTTGGGACACGTTATACAAGTTTAATTTGCTCCTATCCGGATGTATGAATATATGAAATGATGTAGAACATCAACCAATAATTAAATTGCATCAAACTTACCCTGATGTGCCACGAATTTCTTCATTCTACCACGTGACGATCCTTTGTCCTCCGTGGGCACCCATTACCCAATAGGGTGTGCGGATCTCATTATCTCCTATTCTTCATGGGTCACGGCGCGTAGACCTTGTCTATGGTGTTTTAGCCATAGTTCACCTAAAGTCTTTTTAAAGAACCTTATCCAACGCACTGTTTGGATGGTCAGCGAACTCAACCATCCCATAGATCCTGCAAAACAGGATATAATTTAGATAAATGTTTGTTTTGATTCTCCATCTCTACATAAATGTTTATTAGGTTCCTTTTCAATGAACCAACTTCAAGCTCTAATGTTTTTATGGAGATGGAATTGGCCACTGTTACACCGGTAGCAATAACAGCGTCAACTACGCCAAAGATTATGGCGGCTACGATTGCAGAAATTAATTGCTTTGGTCTTTGGTTTGTAGAAAACTGTTCTCTGGTTAGGGTCTTTCTCGCTTGCTCCAGGATCTGCGTAATCTGTTCTTGGGAATATCCGATGTGCGTCTGGTACCAGGTTTGGATCTCCGGTGACATGATCTCGGACACGTTGAATTGTTTTTCGATGAAGACGCGTGGATCCAGGCTGATGTAAATCTTCTGGGACAAAATCCTCTTGTTCTTCAGAATGAACCCTGCAGTGTCCTGCAGCATGATTCCGGATGAAGGACCTGACACAGCAATTGGCTCGGCGTGGAACTCCTTCCCCAAGATCAGGATGACATAGATGATGGCAATCATCTTAGTTGGCATCTTGCGCCTAAAATATAGTATTTGTTTTACATTTGGCCGTTGAGACCATCAATGTCCCTGAGCTGACACGTGCTAATAAATTATAAAATATAGCTTTTATTACTAATCCTTAAAACAAATCAATTAGAACACTACTATTAAAATTATCAGCTATGTCTGCCTGCCTAATGTTTATAGTAGCAACATAGTGTCTGATTAGTGAGTGCATCCACTGGAAGGTGCTATATACATATAGCTAAATCTCTCATTACTGTCTTTATTGCAACCTTTTCCTGCTCACTCTAGACATGCTGTTATTCCCACAGCTTGCTGCTTGCTAGCATAGTTGTCTTCCTAGTCTGCACTCCTAGCGTTATGTCTCCCAGACGTTATTGCAGGGCCGGCATAGACTGGCTAAAAAGCTAATATCACTCGCTGCCCCCCGACATGTTTCGCCTAACAGGCGTCTTCAGGGGTTCGGGCAGTGAACTGAGTGTTGGGGGCGGAGCCAAGCTTTTAAAACCTCCCTGCACATGTGAGCGTTCGATTGACCAATGTATGTGTCTGTTTCTTTAGGCCTAATCTGTCAGCCAATCTCAGTACCTCTACTAGATCGTACTGAATACCTTAAATAAATAAGTAAAAATATAAAAGCAATAACTGAATATGTACAGTCACATATTACTAGACCAATAACTCTGAATAAGAAAGGACACCTCTAATGATAATAGGGAATGGAAAATAATAATAACATAAAGGGTCCAGATATGTGGAAGAGAGATACCAGAATATCAGCAAAGAACTAAGTCCCAACGCATGAGCAGTGAGAGCCTGCAAAATCGGCTCTATCAGTGGAAATAGATGTAAGATAACGCAAGTCAGAAGACATGCGCAGAGACGGCACTGTTGGGAGTCGCATTGCCCATACGTCATCAGGAATAGGAAGCGGCGCAGAAAGATGATCGGTATGAAGCTAACTAAAGGGATACCTAGACATGCGCAATGAATACCTATGGAAGACAACGGCACCAAGTACGGCGTACGTCACACAGCGCAGCTCGAAGCATATTGGGCAACAGCGAAGTAGGAGGAGCTGGTATTCAGTACGATCTAGTAGAGGTACTGAGATTGGCTGACAGATTAGGCCTAAAGAAACAGACACATACATTGGTCAATCGAACGCTCACATGTGCAGGGAGGTTTTAAAAGCTTGGCTCCGCCCCCAACACTCAGTTCACTGCCCGAACCCCTGAAGACGCCTGTTAGGCGAAACATGTCGGGGGGCAGCGAGTGATATTAGCTTTTTAGCCAGTCTATGCCGGCCCTGCAATAACGTCTGGGAGACATAACGCTAGGAGTGCAGACTAGGAAGACAACTATGCTAGCAAGCAGCAAGCTGTGGGAATAACAGCATGTCTAGAGTGAGCAGGAAAAGGTTGCAATAAAGACAGTAATGAGAGATTTAGCTATATGTATATAGCACCTTCCAGTGGATGCACTCACTAATCAGACACTATGTTGCTACTATAAACATTAGGCAGGCAGACATAGCTGATAATTTTAATAGTAGTGTTCTAATTGATTTGTTTTAAGGATTAGTAATAAAAGCTATATTTTATAATTTATTAGCACGTGTCAGCTCAGGGACATTGATGGTCTCAACGGCCAAATGTAAAACAAATGATATATAGTCCCAACACGTGTTAGGGAGATAAATGTAAATCCACCTAAAATATAGTATGACACATATGAGTACATATATCTTTCACTTTTTATCCTGCAAGAAAAGAGGTTAATGCTATCATATATTTTTGATTGGCATAGGTTATTTTCTTGAACAGGGTAAATTCCTTGTTTTAGAGGTCAGTCAAGAGATGTTTAGTTATTGTCACGGCGGGGCGTGGGGGAAACCCCCCGCCGTGTAATGGTGGTGGCTGCAAGCCAGGTAGCAGGGAACAGGGAGCAAGTCATTTCCTATGCAACCCTAGGTTCTCCCTAGACTCCTAGCGCATGAGCCGCCTCAGATGGTAAGGGGGCTCATGCTCACCGACCTGCTGTGCCCTAATCCTGAAGACAGGGCAGAGACCACCCATTCATCTTTCACCATGGATGAATGGTGTCTCCTGAAGCCCAGCAACTGACCACCAACTAGACAGGGCCACAGCCGAACAACAGGTAAGTACATAAGACAACAGACAACAAAAGTTATCAGGACTTACCTGTCGCCGACGAGATGGACCGGAAACTCACAGTCTAGCCGTTTGCTTAAACCACTCCAGGAAAGCAAGCTCCATAAGGAGCACACACATAAGCAAACAAGGCCTACACCATACAACATACACCATAGGTGGGGAAGGGTAAACAGAAGCAAGCAGGAGGGAAAGCAAGGGAAAACAATATAATAAATAAGGGTGACTCACACAGACATAGACATTCAGCCATGGAGCAGAGCTCCTACACAGACTGACAAAATCCAACTGACCACAGGCTCCAACACACCAACATATGAGGCCTAAGGTCACACCCACCACACCTAGCAAAAACACACCTTAACCCCGTGCACACCAAAGCAGGGAAAGGAAAAATCCTTAAAGGGAAAGCGCACACACATACAGGGAGTGCAGAATTATTAGGCAAATGAGTATTTTGACCACATTATCCTCTTTATGCATGTTGTCTTACTCCAAGCTGTATAGGCTCGAAAGCCTACTACCAATTAAGCATATTAGGTGATGTGCATCTCTGTAATGAGAAGGGGTGTGGTCTAATGACATCAACACCCTATATTAGGTGTGCATAATTATTAGGCAACTTCCTTTCCTTTGGCAAAATGGGTCAAAAGAAGGACTTGACAGGCTCAGAAAAGTCAAAAATAGTGAGATATCTTGCAGAGGGATGCAGCACTCTAAAAATTGCAAAGCTTCTGAAGCGTGATCATCGAACAATCAAGCGTTTCATTCAAAATAGTCAACAGGGTCGCAAGAAGCGTGTGGAAAAACCAAGGCGCAAAATAACTGCCCATGAACTGAGAAAAGTCAAGCATGCAGCTGCCAAGATGCCACTTGCCACCAGTTTGGCCATATTTCAGAGCTGCAACATCACTGGAGTGCCCAAAAGCACAAGGTGTGCAATACTCAGAGACATGGCCAAGGTAAGAAAGGCTGAAAGACGACCACCACTGAACAAGACACACAAGCTGAAACGTCAAGACTGGGCCAAGAAATATCTCAAGACTGATTTTTCAAAGGTTTTATGGACTGATGAAATGAGAGTGAGTCTTGATGGGCCAGATGGATGGGCCCGTGGCTGGATTGGTAAAGGGCAGAGAGCTCCAGTCCGACTCAGACGCCAGCAAGGTGGAGGTGGAGTACTAGTTTGGGCTGGTATCATCAAAGATGAGCTTGTGGGGCCTTTTCGGGTTGAGGATGGAGTCAAGCTCAACTCCCAGTCCTACTGCCAGTTTCTGGAAGACACCTTGTTCAAGCAGTGGTACAGGAAGAAGTCTGCATCCTTCAAGAAAAACATGATTTTCATGCAGGACAATGCTCCATCACACGCGTCCAAGTACTCCACAGCGTGGCTGGCAAGAAAGGGTATAAAAGAAGAAAATCTAATGACATGGCCTCCTTGTTAACCTGATCTGAACCCCATTGAGAACCTGTGGTCCATCATCAAATGTGAGATTTACAAGGAGGGAAAACAGTACACCTCTCTGAACAGTGTCTGGGAGGCTGTGGTTGCTGCTGCACGCAATGTTGATGGTGAACAGATCAAAACACTGACAGAATCCATGGATGGCAGGCTTTTGAGTGTCCCTGCAAAGAAAGGTGGCTATATTGGTCACTGATTTGTTTTTGTTTTGTTTTTGAATGTCAGAAATGTATATTTGTGAATGTTGAGATGTTATATTGGTTTCAATGGTAAAAATAAATAATTTAAATGGGTATATATTTGTTTTTTGTTAAGTTGCCTAATAATTATGCACAGTAATAGTCACCTGCACACACAGATATCCCCCTAAAATAGCTAAAACTAAATACAAACTAAAAACTACTTCCAAAAATATTCAGCTTTGATATTAATGAGTTTTTTGGGTTCATTGAGAACATGGTTGTTGTTCAATAATAAAATTAATCCTCAAAAATACAACTTGCCTAATAATTCTGCACTCCCTGTACATATCAACAAGTTGCCACAAGCAACCAGCATGTGCGGCGAAAGTGTCACGGCACACACCAAAGGCCATGACAGTTATAGAGGAAACACACGTGAGGATGGGTTAGTATACACATTTGTTCATACAATACCAATCCTAATTTCCGTCTTTAGCTGGAGCTGTAAAATCTCTTCACCTCTCCTCATCCGATTCCTTCTATCTCTCAAAGTCGTGAGCTAGGATGACAAACACGTAGTTGATTAATGTGCACCCATTTTTTCCACAAATTGATCCCCCTTAGGGATTTTTATCTTGTATACCACTGGTGACAACTTGTCAATAATGACATAAGGTCCTTTCCATGAAGGTAAGAATTTTCTCTCCTTCACTTAATCCCAAATGAAATTATAGAGATAAACCTGATCGCTAATTTTGATACTCCTGAGTAGTTTTCAGATCATAGTATGTTTTAGCACTCACTGCAGCTTTCTCTATTCTTCTGGGCAAACGCAAAAGCATGCTGGAGGTACTTGCGTAAATTTTCCACAAATTGATGCAATGTTGTAGCATTTATCAAATTATGATCTGTTGTCCGGTATAATAAATGCTGGGGTAACACCATCTTCCTTCCTGTGATCATCTCGAAGGGAGAAAGTTTGGTTGCTGCGCTTAAGGTAGCCTTGATGGCCATGCAGACCAAGGCAACTTGACATCCCAGTCTTTACCGGATTCATTGACAAACTTTTTTAGAATATTCACAATGGATCGGTTGTAACGCTCCACTCCACCACTAGAGGCTGGCCGATAAGCTATATGTATGTCACGGCAGCGTGCACTCAGTATAACAGATAACGTACCAACCAGGCTCTGGGCGAGAGACAGGGGAAGGGTCACCTCTTAGCTGATCCCTGACCTCTTTCCCTGAGATGGTGAAGTGGGTATATAGGAGCAGCCTGCTCACACAGAACCTGAATGGGATTGATGACACAAAACAACCAAACTTGAAATAACACTTATCTTCCTGAGCTGGAACAGACAGCCAAACTTCCTTCCTAGCTTCCAAGACCACAATGATGAGTATAATCCGCTCAGGGCACTGGGCTGGTGTACTATTTAAACTAATGACCCCACCCAGTGCACTTGATGAGAGGCGGATCCAGCACGGCTCCAAAACAAATACTAAACTCGTGCTGCTATCCTGGCCAACCTCCGCACATCATCAAAGTGGGGCATGACAGTACCCCCCCTTCTACGGGTGACCTCCGGACACCCCGGACCAACCTTATCTGGATGGGACCTATGAAAGGCCCTCACCAGTCGGCTGGCATTGACATCCGACGCGTAACCCACATCCTCTCCTTAGGACCGTATCCCCTCCAGTGCACCAGGTACTGAAGGGAACCCCGAAGAACTCTTGAGTCGAGAATCCTGGAGATCTCAAACTCCAAGTTTCCCTCGACTAGAACAGGAGGAGGAGGCAATGGCGATGGTTCCACCGGTCTCATGTATTTTTTTAGGAAAGACCTGTGGAACACATCATGGATCCTCCAAGTCTGCGGAAGATTGTCGGTGGGTAATAATTCAATTAAGAATTATTAATTATGGTCATAAAAATTATTAACCATAAAAAAATTTTTTTTATTAAATTTGTCATAAATTCTTAAAATCATGACCTGGTGAATTGTAGACAACCTAATTGATACAATTCACATCTGAGTCCGACTATTTCCTCAGATAAATAAGTTCTTTTTGACGTGAGATGACGTTAATGATAAAATGTAGTTCTGCATTATACAATAATACACAGGTATTATAAAAATATGCAGATTTATTGGTTACAAGATTATAAACATATATAAGTAAATAAAGATACTGATACATGCAAATGAATATACATAGCGTTAATATAAAGCATTACAAGCTTAACAATACATGTGAGTGGAAATAACTTGTCACATTATAATCAAGCTATTATTAGGTTAGGATATCAAAGTATGAACATAAGTTATATACATTACTTCTGTTCAGAGAAAACCTCATGATATCAGGATGGGCATGTCTAATCCTAGACATTATTATAGAATGCTAAATACATTCTGCCCCCTACACATCACATGACCTCAAGATGGGCAAATCCATTCAAGGATATAACTTAGAAGAGATAACTTTATCCTTCCGCCCCATCCTGGACTATTTTCACATACGTAACTTTGGTAAGACTATTAAGACAAATAACTGGGATCTAGGATCTTAAATGGGAAGGATTTGACGTCTTTCCCGTGGGAATCCATCACTTAGCTTGGCGAAGAATGTTCTACCAATATCAATATATATATATATATATATATATATATATATATAAAAGCAATCATTTAATGCTTTGCTAGATTATGAGTCTAGATTCTTCTGCAGGTAGAATGAAGCCTCACAATATCCTAAGACTACATCTCAATATGGAGATGATCAATTAATTAAATCATTTATTTATTCGCCAATCTAGATGGTATAATTTCACCCACACTATCAAATTAGTCTTAATAAAATGAACTATCATTTCCTGTGTCTCTTACCAAGTCCTAGTAGGAATCTCACTTCTGCTCCTAGGAAAGCTGGGTGGTCCATCATAGCACATCTCATTATGGCTTTCATCTCGATAGACCTCAACTTCTCCTCTCCTTTCTCCTTCTCTCTTTCTTTCCTTTCTCCTTTTTTTTTTCTACCTCCCCCTGTGTATGGCTTATGATCCCAAACTTAGCAGTTAGACACACCTTCCTGGTTTGGAACTTTCCAATCATTGTTGGATGGGTGTGACCATTGATAAAAATTGTGACATCATAACCTTACCCAGAATGCACTTTTGCTACTGTTGTAATGTCACCTATTGATACCTAGGTGGCACTGCTGTGTAAGCTATTTGCATCATAGTATAAAGGGTTAACTTATGTAGGTCTGAATATACATTTTGACCTTAGAAGCTTTAATTCAAAGCCATAGGGATTAATTCTGACACTTGTAGCAATTAGAGACAGACCTCTAGGCGTCTCTTTTGAATGTTTCTCACACTTAATTTATGGATCGTAAATGGCTTGTTTTCTCACAGAGATATCAGTACCTCCTCTGTCATACCAAAGATGTGATTAATTGTTACAAAATACACATCTTCACAGACACTCTTCTAATGAGAAATATATACAATATACTGGATACATGTTGCCTTCGTACATATAACAATATAATATAAACAAATATATATATATGTCCTACTGATTGTCTTATGCTAAGGACTAACTAAGGCTCAATAAATGAATACATACATATTATATATTTTGCTTCATTTATAAATGCCTAATTGTATAGGTAATTATCACCAGGTGCACAGAGCTTATCTCTTTCTTGCCCGTCATAAATTTAAAAGTAAATAAGGAGGCATCTTCTCAGACTGGTACATTCATGAGAAGAATAACATTAAGCTTTGTGTGACCTTAATTTGGCCTACTCAAGACATACAAAATTGCAACTATAGTCGAGCATGGCTCTTAAAGGCAATGAACTTCCATTTTGACAATAATGAATTGGATATCAATGCATTTACCTATGAAAAGGCACAACAAGATCCAGCCGAAACGCCACAGGATTGATCACCGCAGAAATTTTATACGGACCAATAAATCTTGGACCCAGTTTCCAAGATGGCACTCTCAATTTGATATTCTTAGTGGACAACCACACCAGATCACCCACACACAGGTCCGGACCAGTCATACGTCTCTTGTCAGCCATTCGTTTATACCTCTCACCCATCCTCTCCAAATTCCCTTGAATACTCCGCCAGATAGAGGATAAGGCAGAAGAGAATCTCTCCTCCTCTGGCATCCCAGAGGAACCAGACCCGGAAAAGGTACCAAACTGAGGATGGAAACCGTATGCGCCAAAAAATGGCGACTTACCCGTGGACTCCTGCCTACGGTTATTCAACGCAAATTCTGCTAAAGAAGAGAATGAGGACCAGTCCTCCTGATTCTCAGCCACAAAGCACCTCAAGTAGGTCTCCAGGTTTTGATTAATACGCTCCGTCTGACCATTCGACTGCGGATGAAAAGCAGAAGAGAATGAAAGTTGAATGCCAAGCCGAGAACAGAACGCCCTCCAAAACCTGGAGACAAACTGCGTGCCCCTATCAGAGACCACATCCGAAGGAATACCATGCAATTTCACAATATTATCCACAAAAATCTGCGCAAGAGTCTTATCGTTAGGCAGACTCGTTAGTGGTATAAAGTGAGCCATTTTACTGAAACGGTCAACTACCACCAAAATCACTGTTCTCCCGGAGGAACTCGGCAGATCCGTAATAAAGTCCATAGACAAATGCGTCCAAGGACGAGATGGAATAGACAATGGAAGAAGTGAACCAGGCGGTCGAGTATGAGCAACCTTTGACCGAGCGCAGGTTTCACAAGCTGTCACGTAACTCTCAATGCTCCTACGTAACCCTGGCCACCAGAACCTCCGGGATACTAGATCACAGGTGGACTTACCACCAGGATGTCCAGCGAGAACAGTATCGTGATGTTCCTTGAACACCTTGTATCGTAGGCCCTCAAGAACAAACAACCTCCCTGGGGGACAAGAACCTGGAGCCCCCTCCTGGGCTCCCAACACCTCCATCTCCAATTCAGGGTACAGAGCGGAGACCACCACCCCATCCGCCAAAATCGGCGCCGGATCTTCTGAATCACCTCCCCCAGGAAAGCTGCGAGACAAGGCATCTGCCTTGATGTTCTTGACCCCTGGGCGAAAGGTAACCACGAAATTGAACCTGGTAAAAAACAGTGACCATCTGGCCTGCCTAGGGTTCAGACGCTTGGCAGATTGCAGGTAAGCAAAATTCTTATGGTCAGTATACACCGTAACGGGGTAAGACGCCACCTCTAACCAGTGACGCCATTCCTCAAAGGCTAACTTGATAGCCAACAACTCTCTATCTCCAACATCATAATTCCTCTCGGCGACCGAGAGCTTCTTGGAGAAGAAGGCACATGGGACCCACTTGCCAGGAGATGAACCCTGTGACAGCACCGCCCCAACCCCCACCTCTGATGCATCAAGCTCTACTACGAATGGCTGAGACACATCCGGCTGCACCAGAATGGGAGCAGATGCAAAACGCTCCTTAACAGCCGAAAAGGCCTGCAATGCCTCATCCGACCAGACAGAGACATCGGCGCCCTTCTTGGTCATATCAGTAAGAGGTTTTACTAGGGTAGAATAATTCGAAATAAATTTTCTATAATAATTCGTAAACCCCAAGAACCGCATCAAAGCTTTCTGATTCTCTGGTCGGTCCCACTCCAGAACCGCCCGGACCTTTTCGGGGTCCATACGAAAACCAAAGTCAGAAAGCAGAACGGAAGCTCCTGCGCCGAAAACAAACATTTCTCCAATTTAGCATATAATTTATTCTCCCGAAGGATCGTCAAAACCTGTCTCACATGATCCTGATGGGTCTTCAGATCAGGAGAATTAAAATGTCATCCAGGTAAACTACTACGAACCTCCCCACCAAGTGATGAAAAATGTCATTGACGAATCGCTGAAATACTGCTGGCGCGTTCGTCAACCCAAAAGGCATCACCAGGTTCTCAAAATGACCCTCGTGCGTATTGAAGGCCGTTTTCCACTCATCCCCCTCCTTGATCCTGATCAGATTGTAGGCTCCTCTCAAATCCAACTTGGAGAACACCTTGGCTCCAACAATCTGATCAAAAAGATCAGAGATCAAAGGCAGGGGATATGGATCCCGGACTGTAATACGGTTCAATTCCCGGAAATCCAAACACGGTCTCGGTGATCCATCTTTTTTCTTCACAAAGAACAAACCTACTGCCACTGGAGCCTTAGATGGTCTAATATGACCCTTTGCCAAACTCTCGGCGACATACTTTTGCATGACCTCTCTCTCTCTGGGTTGAGAGAGGTTGTAAAGCCGAGACTTTGGCAACTTAGCCCCAGGAATGAGATTAACTGGACAATCATAGTCTCGATGAGGGGGAAATTCCTGAGCCCCACCCTCCGAAAAGACATCCGCAAAATCCGAGAGATACTGAGGTAATGCCGTAATGGACACACCAGAGATAGATGTGCCAAGACAATTATCCGAACAAAACTCGCTCCAACCAATGATTTGTTTCGCTTGCCAGTCTATAATTGGGTTATGTCTAGTCAACCATGGCAACCCCAAAACTATAGGAGCTGGCAAATCCTTCATGACTAAACAAGAAATAATTTCAGCATGAAATTATCACCCACACTTAAGTGAATACCATGAACAATGTGAGTAAGGCTCCTTTGAGAAAGAGGGGAAGAATCAATTGCAAAAACACGAATCTCGTTCTCTAATGTGCAAGTACTTAGTCCCAGGCCTTCAAGAAAAAGAAAGTCAATTAGGTTTACCCCAGCACCACAATCAAGGAATACATCAACAAACACATTTTTTGACTCTAGCGCCACCATAGCTGAAAGGAGAAAACGGGAACTGCAGGGAGCTTGAATACCTATCTGCTCCACCACACCATTCATACTACCAAGTGTGAGGGAATTTTTTTGTTTTTTTTTCTTTTTCTCTTCGACCTGTGATTTAACATAAGGACAAGAAAAAATAAAATGACCCCTCTTTCCACAATAGTAACATAGATTGTGCACTTTTCTAAAATCTCTACTATCAGAATGGCAAGATATCTGACCTAACTGCATGGGTTCCTCCCCTACCCCAGAGTTATAAGTAATATCACCCAGGCAGTAGGAGAAACAAAACCACACGCAGGAGGGATCCCCTGCACGGAGGGACCCTTACACCTCTCTCTGATACGTCTATCCAACCGTATAGCCAAAGACATTGCATACTCATGAAAAGCCAGGGCATCCGTCAACCTTTCAGATAACCCCTGACAAAACTGACTACATAACGCGGGGTCGTTCCACCCCGACTCAGTAGCCCACCTCCTAAACTCTGTGCAGTAACCCTCTGCAGTATGTTTACCCTGCAGTAAGTTATGTAATTTCGATTCTGCCATCAAGACCCGATCTGGGTCATCGGAAATCAATCCCAGGGCTTGGAAAAATTCCTCCACCGACCGGAGAGCCAGAGAACCGGACGGCAGAGAAAAAGCCCAGGATTGCGCGTCCCCTTTAAGCAAAGACATGATGATACCAACCCTCTGATCTTCATTACCTGCCGAAAATGGACGCAGTCGAAAGTACAATTTGCATGACTCTTTAAAGCAGAAAAAATCATCCGTACCCCCTGTGAATCTCTCGGGAAGAGCGACTTTAGGGTCCCCACCAATTTGACCTGTACCTGATGCCAGAACCCTCTGACACTGTGTGACCGAACTACGCAGATCCGCAACCTCTAGGTATAAACCCTGCATGTGGTCAACCAGTGCATCAATTGACGCCATCACAAAAGCGCTGAGTGATGGCAGTCACAGTATGGCGGATTATAATGTCACGGCGGCGTGCACTCAGTATAACAGATAACGTACCAACCAGGCTCTGGGCGAGAGACAGGGGAAGGGTCACCTCTTAGCTGATCCCTGACCTCTTTCCCTGAGATGGTGAAATGGGAAAATAGGAGCAGCCTGCTCACACAGAACCTGGATGGGATTGATGACACAAAACAACCAAACTTGAGATAACACTTATCTTCCTGAGCTGGAACAGACAGCCAACCTTCCTTCCTAGCTTCCAAGACCACAATGATGAGTATAATCCGCTCAGGGCACTGGGCTGGTGTACTATTTAAACTAATGACCCCACCCAGTGCACTTGATGAGAGGCGGATCCAGCACGGCTCCAAAACAAATACTAAACTCGTGCTGCTATCCTGACCGACCTCCGCACATCGTCAGAGTGGGGCATGACAATGTAGCTTCCTCTTTACCCCGAGTATTTCCCACATCTTTGTTATCACTTTACTAGTAAAATAACTTCCACAATCGGACTCGATGCGTTGGGGAAAACCAAACCTGGAGAATATGTGGTTAATGAGCAGAGATGCGCATACGCTTGAACTGCATGTTTTGCACGGCAAACATTCCACCTATTTTGTGAACAAACAAGTTACGGTTGACATGTATTTGTTGCCTTTTGATGACGTGGTTACTGGCCCAATGAAATCAATTTGGATGTCTGACTATGGTATGGACATCCCCCTTTTCATCAGTGGTGCCCGATAAGTGGGTCCTTGTGGCTGGAATTGAGGGCATATTAGACATCCTTGACAATATATTTGCACGTCTTGTAACATATGTGGCCAGTAAGCGTAGTCCCGTAGTAACTCGTATGTTTGTTTCTCACCTCGATGTCCAGCTGTTGGGGCATCATGGGTATGTTGTAGAATCAGACCTCGATGCGCTGCAGGTACTACCTATTGCGTGATACTGTTCTTAGAGGTGCTTATCAGCAATCTATCCTGTAATGAGAATTGGGGCTTACCCTTCATCAAAATCCGTAACTCCTCTTTGCCATCACAGTCTTCTGTATTTATGGGACAATTCTGTGGATTATCAATGTGTTTATAAAAGATACCAATAATTGGATCCCCTTTTGGCTCGCAATGAGATCCTCACTAGGGGAATCTTGGCTCCATTGCAACACATTAGCTTCAGTTCCCTTTTGGGCCTGACTCCTTGTCGTTGCGTCCACTTGGATAGTTCCCATGAGGTCATCAACGTCAAAGACTTCTCCGTCAATGGCTGCTTGCTTGGCGAAGGAATCTGCTAGGTCATTCTCTTCCTTATCCATACCTGGATACTTTGAATGACCCTTTGCCTTTTTCCAGTGAATTGTAAGACTGTGGGTAATAACCATCTCGTCGATTTTGCAAAACTTCTTATCATGCTTGACTGGCTTGTTGTTGCTTCTCATCATGTTGGATCTTTTCCATCCGGGGAAATATTCCACAAGGCTATTTCGAACATAATCAGAATCCGTGATTATGACAAACTCTTTAACTCGATATTCGATAGCCATTTATACAGCTTTGTACACAGCGGTAAGTTCTGCGACCTGGCTACTTTTGGCACCGATTTTGTATCTGACGGATATCTCTGGGAACATAATATTCCGACACCTGCAACCAGCGTACGCTCAGTTCCTATATCTGTATGGGAAGAACAACCATCTACATACACACGGTAATGATTTGCAGTACTCCTCTTCGTAAGATTTATATGGGGATGATGATTGTTCCTCCAAGAAATCATTCTCCTGTGACTCACTTTTATGTTCCGCATTGGTACAATCATGGAGTTCAGCTAATCCTTGAGCAACTGGGTTCTTATTATTTTGTTTATACCTGATCTCCAACGGCCATCCCATTAGGACATTGGCCAGGCGGTTATCCTGCTATTTGACAGGTTTCCACCCCTTATCCAATCACTCTGTAAGTATTGCAACGGTTGGTGTTCAGTCTCCACAATGATCCTTTCACCTTGGATAAAACTCCTGAAATATTGTAAAGCTCACACAGTTGACAGAGTCTTTTTCACAATTATTGAATTTTACCTCAACCGGTGATAAGGATTTGCTAGCATAGGCGATGACCTTGTTCAATTTTTCCTTTTTCTGGAAAAGGATTGCACTCATGCTTTTGTCAGTGAAACCTGTTTCCACGAAGAAAGGTTTTCCACCCTCCGGATATGCAAGGCATTGAGCCTGGATAAGTTTGGCCTTGAGTTCATTCACAGCTTGCTCATGATGCTCACCCCATTCCCATTTTACTCCTTTCTTCAGTAACTGCAAAAGAGGCTTTGTAATTTCGGCATAAACTTATGTGAATAGTTCATCATGCCCAAGAATGATCTCAACTCCTTGAGATTTGTAGGTGACTTGGTATTGATCATTGCTTCCACCTTCTTCTTCTGTGGGTTGATTCCATCAGCAGTGATTTTGTGACCTAGGAAATTAACCTTGGAAATTAACGACACCATTGAGCCTTCTGAAAAGAAAGCTTCACACCAGCTTTTCTTAGTTGGGTTAGTACCTACCTCAATTCTACAATGTGCTCCTCAAAAGTCATACTTTTGATTAGGAACATCCACATAGGATAAGGTACCTCGATCAGTAGCATCAGGCATTGGCTTATGCATGAACAAGGCAAATTCATGGCCCGCATTTATGTACCCGAAGGGTAGTCGGGTCCATGCATATTGTTGCTTTCCAAATGTGAAGGCCAGTTTATACTGATCCCTCTCGTCAACTTTAATCGTCCAATATCCTTGTGTCAAGGGCGGTGAAAATTTTTGATCCTTGAATTTGTTCCAAACATTGGTCAATATATGGCACGGGCCATCCGGACATGTAAACACGTTTGTTTAATTGTCTTAGGTCCGAGCAGAAACAAAACTGACCATTGGGTTTGAGGACTCCAAGTATCGGATGATTGAACGAGCTATGTATTGGACGGATAATGCCCCTCCTCTCCAGGTTCTTGACAATTTCCGATAGTGACTCGTAAGCCGCCAGTGGAAGTCGGAATTGTTTGACAAAGACAGGGGGTGTGTCGGGATCTGTCTGGATTCTTGCAACATGTATGTCTGTTTCTCCACAGTCATAAAAATCCTTGTCGAACATGTCCTAGAACTCTGTGAAGAGTTCATTTAGCTGTTGATACTCATTGGAGCATGCATCAGCTATAGAGACATGTTCTTCCACCCGCTTCTGAAATTCTGAAAGATTTCAGGCTGACTTAACTCGTAAGCTTCTTCAAGCTCACTGGTTAAGTCATTTTGGGTGTAGCGTACCTTATCCTTTCCTTGTTGGCAGGACTCGTACTCCTTCTCATCGATTTCATGGTTGAAAACCAATGATGACTCTTTGATGTGGCATGTACCTTCTTCAGAGCTGAAAGGATAAACAGAATGGATATTAACCCCTTAAGGACAGGACTCATTTTCACCTTCAGGACCAGGCCATTTTTTGCAAATCTGACCAGAGTCACTTTATGTGGTGATAACTTTAAAACGCTTTGACTTATCCAGGCAATTCTGAGAATGTTTTCGTCACATATTGTACTTCATGACACTGGTAAAATGGAGTAAAAAAAAAATCATTTTTATTTATTAAAAAATTCATTTTTATTTATAAAAAAATTCATTTTTATTTATAAAAAAATAACAAATTTGCAAAAATTTTTTGCAAAAACAACTTTTTAAGGACCAGTTCAGGTCTGAAGTCACTTTGAGAAGCTTACATAATAGAAACCCCCAAAAAATGACCCCATTCTAGAAACTACACCCCTCAAGGTATTCAAAACTGATTTTGCAAACGTCATTAACCCTTTAGGTATTCCACAAGAATTAATGTAAAAAAGAGATACAATTTCAAAATTTTACTTTTTTGGCAGATTTTCCATTTTAATATTATTTTTTTTCAGTTACAAAGCAAGGGTTAACAGCCAAACAAAACTCAATATTTATGGCCCTGATTCTGTAGTTTACAGAAACATCCCATATGTGGTCGTAAACTGCTGTACGGGCACACGGCAGGGCGCAGAAGGAAAGGAATGCCATACGGTTTTTGGAAGGCAGATTTTGCTAGACAGTTTTTTTTTTACATCATGTCCCATTTGAAGCCCCCCGGATGCACCCCTAGAGTAGAAACTCTAAAAAAGTGGCCCCATTATAGAAACTACGGGATAGGGTGGAAGTTTTGTTGGTACTAGTTTAGGGTACATATGATTTTTGGTTGCTCTATATTACACTTTTTGTGATGCAAGGTAACAAGAAATAGCTGTTTTGGCACCTTTTTTTTTTTTTTTTTATTATTTACAACATTCATCTGACAGGTTAGATCATGTGGTATTTTTATAGAGCAGGTTGTCATGGATGCGGTGATACCTAATATGTATACTTTTTTATTTATTTATGTTTTAAGTTTTACACAATGATTTCATTTTTGAAACAAAACAAAATCATGTTTTAATGTCTCCATAGTCTGAGAGCCATAGTTTTTTTTTTTTTTTGGGCGATTATCTTAGGTAGGGTCTCATTTTTGCGGGATGAGATGACGGTTTGATTGGCACTATTTTGGGGTGCATATGACTTTTTGATCGCTTGCTATTACACTTTTTGTGATATAAGGTGACAAAATGGTTTATTTAGCACAGTTTTTATTTTACATTTTTTACGGTGTTCATCTGAGGGGTTAGGTCATGTGATATTTTTATAGAGCCGGTCGATACGAACGCGGCGATACCTAATATGTATACTTTTTTTTTATTTATGTAAGTTTTACACAATAACAGCATTTTTAAAACAAAAATAATGATGTTTTAGTGTCTCCATATTCTGAGCGATAGTTTTTTTATTTTTTGGGAGATTGTCTCAGGTAGGGGCTAATTTTTTGTGGGATGAGGTGACGGTTAGATTGGTACTATTTTGGTGGGCGTACGCCTTTTTGATCGCTTGCTGTTGTACTTTTTGTGATGTAAGGTGACAAAAATTTTTTTATTTAGCACAGTTTTTATTTATTTTTTACGGTGTACATCTTAGGGGGTTAGCTCATGTGATATGTTTATAGAGCTGGTTGATACGGATGCGACGATACCTAATATGTCTATATGTCTTTTCCCTATTTGCAATTTTTTTTACTTTCTTTTTGGAAAAGGACGTTTTTTTTGTTTTGTTCTTCTTGAAACTTTTAATTTTTTTTGCAAAACTTTAATTTTAGAAACTTTTTTTTTTTTTCACTTTATTATTTGTCCCACTCTGGGACTTCAACATTACAGGGTCTGATCCCTGTTTCAATGCAGCACGATACATCTGTATTGTGCTGTATTGAACTGCTAGTGTCTTACACTGTAAGAGGCTAACAGTTGCCTAGGAGACCCAGCCTGGGGGCTGGGCCTCTTAGGCCTCTGTACATGCTTGGCTTGGGGCTGCCATGGCAACCATCGAGTCCCTGCCACAGCAGCGCAGGGACCGCTGACCGCGCCATATGAGCGGTTAATCCACCGGCATCGCCGTTATCGCCGATGCTAGTGGATGCAGCAGGCATCCGGCTGTCAGTAACAGCCGGATGTCTGCCGCTGATAGCGGCACCGCACACGGGGGGGGGGAGCTTCCTCACTTACCATTCTTCAGGATCGTGACATCCGGTGTTTGATTGAAATGAACTTCAATAGAGTTAGGCCTCTCTTCAATAACGTGACAACTGAGTTGTGCTTGTGCGCTGCAAGAGTACTCGTAGGCAATGGGTGCCTTCACCTGAGTCCAAACTGCTTCATTAATGAAATTGATTATGGAACTCAATCTTTTTTTGTAAATCAATTCCTATGATCAGCCGATCATATGGAAGATCCACAATCAATGTGGGGTGTCTAATGGTCTTCTTGCCAATTCTAAATGTCCACCACAATGTACCTTTTACCTGTAAAGCGTCTCCACCTACACTTATCAGAGAGCCATCGAACAATTTCAATCTTGGCCTTTTTGCTGTTAAATCCAGAATCTTTTGGAAATAACTATTTGATAAGATAGTGGCCTGTGATCCTGTATCAATTAAACCCCTTATCGGCCCGATATGTTCATATTGAATATAAGAATCCACAAAATATCAGCCTTCAACCTGAAATAAATCACACAATAAATTAGAATGTTTGCTCATTTCATGCTGTCTAAGAGCGTGACCTCTCTGCAGCTTCGCAACCTCTGCATTCCTGTGTCTTACAGGAGAAGTTGGAGGAGCAGCATCACCCCCCACCCTTGGGGGACACTGGATTATATCAGTTTATAGCTGGTTCATGACTAGAGGCTGGATCGATGGGATCACACACTGGAACAGACGCATGGTTGCAGGGATCGACATGATTAGACTGCAAGTCAAATAACATATTAGACACCTCCTCCCTGGCTCCAATCTCAGGGTCAGGGATACTGCAAGGAGAAATGGTATTAGTAATCACATCAGATTCTTTCACATCCATCTTAATAGCCTTGCAGTGGCCTGGGTTCTGACCCAGCCCAATCTGCTATAAAATGTTGAGCTGGGACCTGGAGTTGCCCCTAAAAAAGGTTCAGGCTGTTTTCCTGGGGATACCTGGGACAACTTTCTCACAATGTCACTCAACTGGGCCACTTGTTCTGCCAGCTGATCAAACCTGTTTGGTTTGCGCATATTTTGGTTTTGTGGGGTGCCCTGATTATTGGTGGGTGACCTACTCCTAGGTGAATTTGAGGGTTCCTGCCTATCTTCCCTCTGTTGTTTGGGCCTGTTATTCCAGCGCCTGTAACCCTGGGAATTCCTATTGCAATAGGGCTTATATCCCTGGGGACCCTTATTGTAATATGGACGGTAGTTAGACCTCCCAGCACCAGAATTATCCCCCTCTGACCCGTTGGGATTTTGGGGCTTGGTTTGCTTGGGTCCTACCTGTTGTTGCTGGATTTGTTGGACAGGTCCTGTAGACTGAGGGAACTTACGTGGCTGTGTTTCAAATCCCAAGCTAGGGTTTACCTTCGCTTCAGCTATATTTTGCTCTGGGGACTTTTTAAATCTTCTCTCACCTGTTGCATGGCATTCACTGATATTACACAGCATGGTGGCAGCCGTCATCAACCTATCCAAGGGAGCTTCAATATCCAGATATCTGGCTAGGCTAAGTTTGATCTGGGTTGGCATAGCATCATAGAACAGCTGCTTAAACTCTTTAGATTCCCAGTTTGGGGACCTATATGCTAACCCATAGGCATTTTAAGGACAGAAAGGAATTCACAGGGACTTTGATTGGGCCTACATGTAAGCTTATATATGTCCCGTTTTGCAGCAGTAGTGGTTCGCTATGGTCCGAATTCCAGTTTAACTTCATGCAAGACACTTGGCCAATCTTGAATTCCTCTCTCCCTAAATGAGGTAAAGTAATGACAATACTTATCATCAAATGCCAATGGAAGGAATCTGATCCTGTCAGCATCAGAGTATAATGTTAAAGAATCCATAGTGGATTCATACAGTTCTAAGTGATTCGCTATCTGAGAAGAACCTTTCTTAGAGAACTTGGACACAGTGACATTTAAAAACGTAATTATGCTGGATGAACTTTGATCCTTTTTTGAATATTGATAATTTTTCTTCCTAGAGACCACCTTAGCATATGATGGTTCCCTGATCCTCTTTGTGGGCAAACACCTGCCTGTGTGGCAGGGAGTAAGATACACGCTTTTCCACATCACTATCAGACTCTCATGCGCTTTCCCCACTCTCATGAGACACATATTGCACAGGTGATTTTACCCTAACATCTCTATTCAGGGGAATATGAGGAGAGACCCTTCTAGGGGCTTCCGTGTTACCGGCACCTAGTAAGGATGTTACAGTTTGGAACGCCCGACTCAATTGGGTTAATGCCTCTTGTGTAATGGCGCCAACACTTTCAGGTTGCTGAGTGTCTTGAATGGGGTCTGCTTTAAGAGCATGTAATGACATTCAGTCATCTCCTTATCCAATTTAACCCGTGAATATATATATTCAATAGTCTTATGGACTATCTGTTCTGGATATGATGGACTATCTACTATAGCCTGGCTATTACCTGGGTCGCTGCCTGTTGCACTCATGATTCTGATCAATAATCAATACAGATAACAATAACAATATGGCAAGCTAAGAAGAAGTGTAGAATTGTTCACTATTTGCACAAAACAATTAAAGAATTGTCTTATCTCAGCAGTGCCTCCACTTGTCGCATTATCTTCTATATAAAATTAATCTTCATATAAAAGAGAAGATCTTAGAAAAATAAAATATAAAAATGATCGGATCCTTTAGGCTGACCTATCACCTCTAAGTTCTTTGATAAGAAATCTTAATTCCTTTTGTGCAATCAGTGAAACAAGGGACAGATATTTATGTTAAAAATATATGTAGTAATTTATTTATAAATGAGTAAAATCCAATACAAAACAGACATAAGAAGAATGGATAGACAAATTGACGCAGTACCAACAAACCACCACTAGATGGTGGTGTAACCCACTATTGCTTTCTCACCAGCATAAAATTGTCCGAAGACCAATGAAATATATATCATACAAAATTTAATATAAAAAGGATAAACATGGATTAATACTGGAAGCATAACTGATCCACTGTCTCCTTATGACCAATCAAAAATATATATATGATATTATACCCCACTCGGCAATCATACTATGGAAATATAATTTCCCAAGGGATTTTCCTCTACTCAGATAATGTCCAATCTCCCATTAGCAATGTGCATCTATGCTAAGAGGACAACTAACATTAGGGTGGTGTTTAACACTATATGTTCCCTCAGTATGGGGACTCTTGACTATATGCCAAGAGGAATATATTATTAATACCACAATCAGTAAGTACAAATATACGTTACCGGGTCAAGGATGAACAGGGTTTCTGGTGTGATCAGTTCTCAAAAACTCTTCCAGTAGACAAAAATGAATCCAAGTTTCTTTGTGATGAATCCTTCTTATGGGCAATTTTCTTTGTGCCAATGTTTCTTTGTAGCAATATTTTCTTGTGTTGTAGTTGTATTTTAGTTGCTGAAGTAAGAACTAATCCCCTTTTAGATTAGGGATCTCCAATCAGACAAGGTGGGTGTATTCGTATGCAGATAATAATGATGTCATTTTAACCCCTGAAATGTTGGTGAAAATGACATACTATTATCCATCTACCGCTAGATGGCACTGTTGTACCACATAACAATTTCAAACATTAATTCTAAATACCTAATAATACATACACATGACCTTCTTAACCTCTCCAATATACATCAGTAATAAGGGTTTCTTCCCTTATTACTGATGTATATTGGAGAGGTTAAGAAGGTCATGTGAATGTATTATTAGGTATTTAGAATTAATGCCTGACATTTTAATTACCCATAATCTTGACATGTTGGAGTCACTATCTTCTACTGTCTTTTTAAATTCATGATAATGGACAACGGGACAATGGGCCTTCTTATTTGGCATCCGGGTTTATATATTTAACTTGTCCATATGGATGACTAATAACATTCATCTCTCCTCATGAAATCCAATTAGTAGGAACACAATTTCAATACTTTCTATACCTTTTAAGGCTATATTCAGTCAGTGAGAGATACACGGCATAAAATATATATTCTAAATGACCCCAATATATACGACTGAATAATCACAGTTTCACCATTAGGCGCAAAAGAACGGATTTGCCGGTTCCCAAACACTTTGTTGAGTATGGTCATACTGGAAGAGAGTTAAAATGTATGATTATTGACCAAGTTCCAAAGGCTAGACGAGGTGGCGATCGCACTTTGACCCTTAAACAGAGGGAATTGCGATGGATACATTGTTTCTTGCATAGTCTATGCGGCCGATTGGCCATTCATTTAATCACACACAGGTGATCACTTTGATTGATTAATGCACAATGTCACTTTATGTGAATTCACAATGAAATATGTGATTTTTAAATATTAATAATCATGGCTTCATGAGATGTACTGTATAATAAGTTGTTGTGTCACTGATTTGATTATATATTTTATATTATCCTTTTTACACTTGATTATGTATTTTATATTATCTTTTTTCACTTGATTATTTAATTATCACTAATTGACTCACAAGGTATTGTGGGTATAAATGTGGATGTTCTGACACCAGTTTGTATGCTTGATAAAGACTGCAATGAGCAGTTGAAACGTTGCAGAGGGGAATAAAGCGGGTCTTTTCACTTTTTATATTGGAGTGCTGCCTCTTTTTTGGAGAACTACTACCATTAATGACCACTTTGCCCGTGGTCGGAGGAATTTGCACGAGGATCCACCATTAGTGCTGCTGTTTTTCTTTGTTGGATATATATATATATATATATATATATATATAATCGACACACTGTTACACATAAATGACACATTATATAAATCATTGGTTAAGATGTTGCAAATCTAAATATACCAGACAGAAATATATAGAATATAATCATGCATACATGAATTGGACAATACACATTAAAAGTTTCCCATAAGGCATGACTTCCTTAATGACCTTGTAAGGAAGTAAAATAATATATTGCTATTTAAATGGTTATCTCTCACAAACACATGTCTATAGGATCATTATAGTGTTAACAGATACACTATATTTGCTCACAATAATTTTTAAGAGACAATACACTCTATGTCCGCTATAAACATTTTACCCAAACTGAACTCAGAATGAGCTCATCTTCTCCTATTTCAATCCTACAGAAAGATTTTAGACTCTGGTTCAGTCTGACTTTACACTTAAAGGCAATGAGCATTGATATTTAGACTATAATATCTTCAGATAAGACTGTACACTTATGAAAATGCATGACAACCTCCTTCCATCAGCAAGGGCATTGAAGATGAAATGTGGCTGGGTCTTTCAGCATGACAATGATCCCAAACACACCACATCGGGCAAAAAAGGAGTGGCTTCGTAAGAAGCATTTCAAGGTCCTGTAGTGGCCTAGCCAGTCTCCAGATCTCAACACCATAGAAAACCTTTGGAGGGAGTTGAAAGCCCATGTTGCCCAGCGCCAGCGCCAAAACATCACTCCTCTAGAGGAGCTCTGCATGGAGGAATGTGCCAAAATACCAGCAACAGTGTGTGAAAACCTTGTGAAGACTTACAGAAAATGTTTGACCTCTGTCATTGCCAACAAAGGGTATATAACAAAGTATTTGAGATGAACTTTTGTTATTGACCAAGTACTTATTTTCCACCATAATTTGCAAATAAATTATTTAAAAATCAGACAATGTGATTTTCTGGATTTTCTATTTTTTTGTCTTATTATGTGTCTCATAGTTGAGGTATACCTATGATGAAAATTACAGGCCTCTCATCTTTTTTTAATGGGAGAACTTGCACAATTGGTGGCTGACTAAACACTTTTTTGCCCCACTGTACCTTGGTAGTAAGTAGCTCCCCCAGTGTCCAGCTAACACTCCAAACTGAAAATGGATTTCTAGCACAATACACAGGTGCCTTTAAGTACACAAAACTCAGAATCACAACCTTAAAGGGATACACACTTTACATTTCAAAAACAAATGTTACAAATGTAACTCATTACAGAGGAGCTTACGGTCTACTTAATATATTATAAAATAGCAGTTATACTAAAGAAACAAAAACACTGTGTTTAACTGCAGCTCTGCCTCACCTAGGTTAATCAGCTGCATGCATCACACACTCTGTAATGCAGGCAAGGTGATAATGCTGCATGTTAGTGTGAACAATCCCTTAGTCTGTCTGCAAAAGTAATAGTGGACAGAGAGGTTTGCTGGCCAGCAAGAAAATGAAAGCATACAAGAAAGACATATAGATGCGCACACACAGACAAACTAATGACCTATTCACCCCCTCACAATCCTGCCTATGAATAAAGTAAAATATGTATATTAGTTTTCTGAGCATATATCAATGTGCTAAAGCTATAGTAAATGGTGTATATGATATGTACGTTAGGATATTACTCTGCGTCAGCATACCGATGTCTAGCGCTGTCAATCATGTGGAGTTGGCAGTTTTCATAGCCCAGGAGGTGCTACAAAGCAGTGCTCCAAGGTTTCAGCCACACCTCTTGGGGCTCAAACTTTCTCATTTGCATATAAATAAAAACGCAAATATCTCTGCAGCTGTTTAGCATACAGACAAGGTATAGTTTTATCAGCACGATGATCCCTACCTGGAAGTATGATTAGCGGTCATGCTGACAGAGCCTCTTTAACCCTTAGGCCTCTTTCACACGGGCGTCATGTATTTGGTCCGGATGCGTTAAGGGAAAATCGTGCGATTTTGCCTGCGATTGGTGTTTATTTTGTATGCGATTGCGTCTCGTTCATGCGTTTTTCCCGCAAGTGTGACAAACATTTTTCACGAGCGTGAAAAAAAACTGATGCCTCCACTACATTCACCTGTGACAGCAAACTAATATATAAACCCCCATCATGCATTTTATTCATGGGCAGCTCCATTTTTTGGAGGGTTGTTTGTCGTGTTGTTGGTGTGTGTGTATTTGATCGTAGATTATCCTTGACAGGATGTCCACTTTCTCCATTTCATCCACTGACCATGTCTTCCTGCACTGGCTGCTCTACCGCTGTTTTGAAGATCAGCCCGAAATGATAGAGGATGAACCGCGGCGGAAGCATATGTGGGTACATCCTATCCTTTCACAGCGGGCCAGCAAAGGTGTATTTGTAGGATTGTACTCTGAACTACGGGCGCACCCTCAAAAGTTTTTCAGTTATTGCCGCATGTCGGTGTCAACATTTGATCTGCTGTTGGGGGAGTTGAGGCCTACCTTAACTTTCCAGGACACCAATATGCGGAGGAGTGTGTTCCCAGAGGAACGTCTTTTTATTACATTGAGGTGAGTCAAAAAAAATTCTATATAATTCTTATAGGACCCACTGTTTTCAAATACATGGTAGTTTAGTCAAAGGCATATGTATGTTTAATTGTTATTTTTTACAGCATAACTATGCTAAAATGTTAGACATGTATTTTAAAAGTTTTATTTGTATTCCTAAAGTATGGGTGCTTAAAATATTCACACCAGAATCCTGTTCCACAGGGATTAAGTATTCAAATGAAGCTTGTAATGATGAGGACACTTTCACCTGTGTGTATATGTTAATTATCTCAAACTTTTTTCAACTAAATGTTTGGCCTTTTATCTGATTTTAAAACAATCTAAATTCTGGCTTTCAAATGTACCATTATGTGCTAGGTTCATGTATACTTTACATACACATTGTCATTAAATAAGTTCAAGTAATGTACTTGATTTGTAAATCAATGCTATACAGAGTATTAATTATGTTTATTTTGCCTTTTCAGATATCTGGCGACTGGAACTTCTTTTTCGGCTTTACATTTTGATTTTCGCATGGGGACATCCACAATTGCTGGCGTGGTACGGGCTACATGTTCCGCCATTTGGTCGACACTGAAGGCTTCAGTGCTGCCGCATCCAACCAGGCAACAGTGGCTAGATATATCCCAGGGCTTCCTGGAGAGGGCTCAATTTCCAAATTGTATTGGTGCCCTTGACGGGAAGCACATACGGGTTAAGAAGCCACCGAACTCAGGGTCCCAATACTATAATTATAAGAAGTTTTTCTCTGTAGTTTTGTTGGCCTTGGCTGACACAAACTACAGGTTTATAATTGTAGATATTGGGTCCTATGGAAGTTCTGCAGATGCTCGCATCTTCAGGGCTTCCAGAATGGGTCGGTCCGACCAACTGGACGTACCACAGCCAGCCAACCTTCCTGGCTCTACTGGGCCACCAGCGCCTTATGTAGTTGTAGGGGATGAGGGATTTGCCCTTTCAAGCCACCTTATGCGTCCTTTTCCTCGACAAGGTTTGGATGGCAAGAGGCGGAATTTTAATTTTCGTTTAAGTAGAGCCAGAAGGTATGTGGAGTGTGCATTCGGGATTTTCTCAAATAAATGGCGGGTTTTCCAGTCGGCCATCCAGCTTGCGCCACAAAATGTCAATGTGGTCATCAAGGCGTGTGTAGTGCTGCACAACTATATACGCATCTATGAGGCCACACCTGATGAAGACGCACAAGTTTACAGTCCACCATCAGGAGGAGAGGCGTTACTACTTGGACGATCTGGATATGCTGGACTGAGAGTGAGGGATTTATTCTCCGATTATTTTATATCCCCTATCGGATCATTACCTTGTCACCAGTAGTCCGATCATAATGGATGTTTGTTTTTTGCATTTTTTGTATGAACCGGGATGGTTATTCTTTAGTTAGTATCTTCATTTTTTAGTTAGGGACTCGCAAGATAATGAGGACCCTTGACGTGGGTTGCGAGCTTACATATTTTGCTACCAAATAGTGTCATCCACATGGTATGTGAAATATGTACTAATACCTCATTTATCTATTAGCTACACATTGTTTAACAACTTTTGACAGTGCTAAATGGGGCTAAATTATTGCATTATCGGAAAATTATATGTATAATACTGAGTTAAATAAATGTGTTTATTGATTATATGGTGTTCTAGGAGTATAGATTTGTTGGTCTAACATGTTCTGTATATACTGTATGTGTAATAAAACATACTTAGTCAAAATACGTAGGACCTACATTTTGAAGTAAAAATAAAGTAGTGAACATCAGTGTTTGTGTGCAAAAGTAACAATTCATATGTGTAATATGTGGTTACTAATGTTTATTAAAAATTTTATATCTAAATATTGTGTTATGTGTATACACAATAAAATAAAATCTGCAACATTAGATACTTAAAAAAACAAAATGTGTTTTGTTGCACACAATTTCAAAATATATACTCTGTTATATTTCAATTAAATTATTTAAATAAAAATATAGCTATAAATTTGCATACTGCCTTGATGGCGTGGAAGGTCCCTGATAAGGAGGGGCTGAGTATTGGGAGGGGCCAGCTTGATTAGTTGCTTGCCCCTCATAAGGAGTCACCGAATATTGGCCCTGTGAAGGTGGGCCAGAATATTGGGCCTGGGAAGGTGGGCCAGAATATGGGGCCTGGGAAGGGGGCCCTCGGAAGGTGCTGGTCTGGGTCCAGGAAGAGTCTCCCGCTGGGCCGCTGTCGTCTCCTCCTCACAAGCGCTCGACAGTTGTGGAGCCGAATCATCACCTTCCTTCTCTAGGTTGTCCTCCGTTCTACAAAATTAATGAAATACATATACATGACGATTAAAAATAATCCTTGCACATATTCCTGTCATGAGCTACACAAACTACATTTGCCACATATTACTAACTGGCCCAACAAATATAAGACATATGTGGTAATTGTGGTAGTATAGATGTAGCAGGGATAACCCACACACTCTGAAATAGAATGTCTATACTCATCGTCTTATCTTTAACCAAAACAACTAAAAAAACTAACGCATTCCGCATTTTTACACATTTAGTAGACATCTTATGTCCCCTAGAGCATATGGGTTAACCCAGCTACATCAGTAGCCTAAGTATCCAGACCATCAATCTTACTCCACTTGTCATTTAAATATGCTACTTTTGGTTAAGAAAGGAGCAATGTGAATGGTTGCTATTGCCAACTATGACATTTCACATTGATCAATTCCAACCATTCACAGTACATTAAAATTCAACATACAGTGCTTATAGCTTCACATGTTGTGGACAGTGTGTAGAATGGACTTACGGACGCAGCTCCATGACGGCGCGCAGGAACATCAGCTGCTCCCGGAAGAGGTAGCGTCTTTTCTTGGGGGGACCAGCCACACTGCGCCCCTGATTTTTCATTTCTTTGCGGAACTGGTCACGGCAGCTCCGCCAACGATTCTTGACCTCTTCAACTGGTAATACAAAGACAAGAAAGGAACATGTATCAATTTCTAAAGTGATAGGTACTCGTATAACAAGGCCTATATACTAGGTACACTAACATATAACAAGGCCTATATACTAGGTACACTAACGTATAACAAGGCCTATACACTAGGTACACTAACGTATAACAAGGCCTATATACTAGGTACACTAACGTATAACAAGGCCTATATACTAGGGAGGACAGCATGGATCAAACATGTATACATTGTTTATTTACTTAAATTCTTTCGGCTTTGGCCTTTGGTTGTTTCCCATATTGGTCCAAACAGATCCTGGGTAACCTCCACCCAGGCAGCGTCCTTCTTATATCTGTCCTGGTACTCAGTACAACGAAGATCCCAGAGGCAGGGCCTGTCCTGCACCAGGGCAATCAGTTTTTCCATGTCCATGGGGCGTGGAGTTTTAGGCATTGTGTTTAATTTTGGCTCCGCAAGGGCTTGGAAATGCTACAGCCAACCTCTCCCTCGAGTGCTGCCACAAACCAGACGCATCCAGACACTGAGAAACTTCCTACTTCCTGTATTATATCCCATGAGTGTTGCTAAGTTACTTGCGTGAAAAACGCAACGCAGTGTATCCGGATGCATTGCGTTTTTCACGCAGCCCCATTCACTTCTATGGGGCCTGCGTCGCGTGAAAATCGCACAATATAGAGCATGCTGCGAATTACACGCAACGCATAAGTGATGCGTGAAAATCACCGCTCATGTGCACAGCCCCATAGAAATGAATGGGTCAGGATTCAGTGCGCGCTATCCGTTCAACTCACGCATAGCATCCGCGCGGAATACTCGCCCGTGTGAAAGAGGCCTTAAGGTTGTAGTGGGAAGCTGGAAATAAATTCCAAATGGGATGAAATAGCAAAAAAAAAAGGTAATCCACCACAGTTTTAAGTTTTTATTTTTATTTACGATGTTCAATGTGCGATAAAATTGGTTACTTTTATTTTACAGGTCAGTATGAATCTGGCGATACATTATATGTATAGTTTTTCTTGCGTTTTGATAGTGATAAAAAAAAATTAAGTGGGAAAACAGTTTTTGTCGCCATATTTTGACCCCTATAACTTTTTAGTAATTATCTTTACGGAGCTGTATTGGTGCTCATTTTTTGCGGAGCATTCTGAACTTTTCATTGATACCATTCTGGGGTGTGTATGACTTTTTGATCACTTTTGTAGAAATATGAAGTGACCAAAAACGGCGAATCGGCCATTTGGACACTTTTTTCTGTTTTGCTGTTTGCTATATGGGGAATATAATTTTATATTTTTATACTATGGGAGTTTTTTGTATATTGCGACACCCATGATGTGTTTTTTTAATTAAATTTTTTTGTTTTCATTTCTAAAACTTTTTTGCACTACTTTTTATAGTTCTCATAGGGAACTATAACAATCAATCATCTGATTGTTATTATCATAGATTCCAATACACTTGCATTGGAATCTATGATGATTTTACTAGATTCCTATGAAGCCCTATTACAGGCAAGGGCTCCATAGGAAATACTATGCAGCAGCCTCCTGTCATTCAAAAAGACAGGGGCTGCTGCATAAACACTCCGGCTCCTCCGATCACCACACGGGGGGAGCCGGAGTGCAGCTGAAAGTGCGCACTTTCGGTTTCAGCATGATCAGATGCCGTGGTCAGGATTGACCACGGCATCTGAGGGGTTAAATGTCCGCATTACTGCTGGTTGTAGACATGAAGAAGCAAGAAGCAGGTGGCCACTCCGCAGTGGGCAGGAGCGTGCGCCATCTTTAAACAACTGTCAATTGTCGTACATGTACGGAGCTGGGTGTGAAAGGTTTAAACACATGTAAATTGTGCAAAATACATTGGAGATACAACAAGACATTCCATTTCGGGCATAGAAAATTGGCTTAGGAAGATGTTCACCTTTCAGAGCAAGATGAAAGCAAAAGAGGAGTAGATGAACAAGCAAAGGTGACTATTCTACATTGACAAAGTCAATGTTAAGATCTGGAAGATGTTGTATGCAGATTAGGCAGCTACGTAGGCTACCACTTTTTTGGAGTAAATTCTATGGTTTGGACCACATGATTTTCTTGATACAAATAGTAAACAGATTTTGGCAGCAAGAATACAGCAAGAGCATTTCAAGACAGATATTCCTCTGGAAAAGAAAAAGAACTCTCATAGACATGAGATTCATTTCGAGTCCAATATGCCAATTTTTTTTTACAGTTGATTCAGGTACCACTTGATTTTACACAAATCAAATATGCCCCAATTGTCATAAAATTATGCATATAACACTCTCTGATCTCCTAGAACCTATTTATTTATTTATTTTCAGGAAAAACTCTAGGATCCGAGAAAGGGAACCTAGTATGCTACTCTGGGTTTCTGTGCAATATATATGCATTGCCTGGGGGATACTCTTCTCATTAGGGAGAGCACCTAGTATGCATAGTAAGTATGCAGAGTATTGTAGGCCAGGCAGTGCTACTCTGGGTTTCTGGGAAAGATATTCAAATTAGCTATCCTAAGCCTATCTGATGCCAGCAGATGTAAGATTTGCTAATTATAGATTTTTAAAAGAAACTCAGTGGAGTATTAATACTCCTCATGCCTACTTGGAGCCCTCCATAAAGACAAATGGTACCACAACTTCAGACAACCTTGGCTCTGCTAAAGGGTAGGTACTCAGAGAGAGCTGAGTTTCTGGTGTGAGACACTCAGTTACCTTTTGGAAATCTCAGCTTGCATGTCTATTAGCCAGAGAAGCATTACGTGGGGACGCAATCACAGCAATAGGTAAAAAATCTTATGAAAAAGCATCGATTGAAAAGTTTGAGGCTTCCACCAAGGGAAAATATTATGAAAATGCACTGATTTAAAACCGTTTGAGGTTACCACTAAAGTGGGAAAAAATAGAGGAAACTGATGGAAGTACAAGGAAGTATGTATAAATATACATACATACTAGAGATAAGAAAATCAATTATATCAATTTGGAATTCATCTTTCTTTCTCACACACTGGGGAAGAAGCAGGCACAGTTTTGTAGGTAGTGGCCGGACTGCAATGTTAACCCCTTAACGACCAGGGCCGTACATGTACGGTGCTGGTCGGTTCTCTAAAGATGGCACCCGCTCCTGGGCGCTGCGAGCGCCATAGCCACTGGTGGCCTCCTGATTCTTATAGCAGACACCCGCGTCTTATGTCCGCAACCGGCAGTAATGAGCACGTGAAACACCGGAAGCGCGCACTTCCGGTGGTGCTCCGGCTCCCCCGTCTGGCGAACGGAGGAGCTGGAGCATGTGTGCAGCAGCCCCAGTCTTTGTTAATGACAGGAGGCTGCTGCATAGTATTTCCTATGGAGCCCTTGCCTGTAATAGAGCTCCATAGGAAACAAGCAATTTTCTTATGGACTCCAATGCTAGTGCATTGGTGTCTATGAGAATAGCAATCTAATGATTGCATGTTATAGTTCCCTATGGGAGTGTGTAAAAAAAAATATATAAAAAATTTAAATTCACATCACACCCCTTTTCCCAAAATAAAAATAAAAGCACTAGGTGTTCGCGATGTGTGAAAAGATCCATAGTATAAAAATATATTCCCTATACGGTAAAAAGGAAAATGGAAAAAATCATCCAAATGGCCGATTCGTTTTTGGTTGCTTCATTTTCTACAAAAAAATTGAATAAAAAGTGATCAAAAAGTCATACACACCCCAGATCGGTATCAATATCAGTTCAGATCGCCCTGCAAAAAATGAGCCCCCATACAGCTTTATCACTATCAAAACGCAAGAAACACTATACATATAAAGTATCGCTGGATTCGTATTGACCTGTATAATAAAAGTAACTGGTCAATTTTATCGTACATCGAACATCGTAAATAGAAAAAAAATTTAAACCTTTTTTTTTTGCAATTTCACCCCATCTGGAATTAATAAACGGGGTGGACAAATAAAAAAAAAAAAGTTATGGCTCTGGGAAGGCAGGGAGTGCAAAACAAATACGCAAAAACAAAAAAACCTCGGGTCCTGATAGGGTTAAGGCAGGACTTGTGTTGCTATAGAGCAGGCATGCTCAACCTGCGGCCCTCCAGCTGTTGCAAAACTACAACTCCCAGCATGCCTGAACAGCCTACAGCTATCATTGTGGGAGTTGTAGTTTTACAACAGTTGGAGGGCTGCAGGTTGAGCATGCCTGTTATAGAGGGTGTAAAAAATACACAATTACTCATCAAGGGGCACTAAAACACCCTATTGCTACTTATCCTACATTATTAACCCCTTTAGAACTGGGACAATTTTTGTTTTTGTATTTACATATTTTCCTTCCTGCATCTCAAGAGATTATTATTATTATTATTATTATTATTATTATTATTAATATTATTATTATTATTATCCATTCAAATATACAGTTGTGTTCAAAATTATTCAACCCCCAATGCTGTAAAGGGTTTTAGGGAATTAAGTGTACATTTGTAATTGTGTTCAGAATGAAATCTTACAAGGACTTTTTAAAAAACCAAATGCAACTAAAATGACATCAATTGTTTTTGTAATACAGTATTAAATGTTTTTTTTGTGATTTCTTCATTGACACAATTATTCAACCCCTTAAAGACTACCACTCTTAAGAACAGAGGTTCTTTCAAGTGTTTTCGATCAGGTATTGAAAACACCTGTGGATGTCAAGGAGCAGCGATCAAGCATAATAAGAACCAAATAGGCAGATTTAAAAGGACTGTTATACTCAGCTCCTTCTAGACATTTACTGGTGTGTTTACAAACATGGTGAAGTCAAGAGAATGGTCCAGGAAGACAAGAGAAGAGGTGATTTCTCTTCACAGGAAGGGCAATGGCTATAAGAAGATTGCAAAGATGTTAAACATACCAAGAGACACCATAGGAAGCATCATTCGCAAATTCAAGGCAAAGGGCACTGTTGAAACACTACCTGGTTGTGACAGAAAGAAGATGCTGACTTCGACTGCTGTGCGCTACCCGAAGCGCAAAGTGGAGAAAAGTCCCCGTGTGACTGCTGAGGAACTGAAAAAAGATTTGTCAGCAGTGGGTACTGAAGTTTCAGCTCAGACAATAAGGCGCACACTGCGTAATGAAGGCCTCCATGCCAGAACTCCCAGGCGCACCCCCTTGCTGTCTCCAAAGAATAAGAAGAGTCGACTGCAGTATGCCAAAAGTCATGTGGACAAACCACATAAGTTTTGGGATAGTGTTCTGTGGACTGATGAAACAAAATTAGAACTGTTTGGGCCCATGGATCAACGCTATGTTTGGAGGAGGAATAACAAGGCCTATGAAGAAAAGAACACCTTGCCTACTGTGAAGCATGGCGGGGGGGTCAATCATGCTTTGGGGCTGTTTTGCTTCTACAGGTACAGGGAAGCTTCAGCGTGTGCAAGGTACCATGAATTCTCTTCAGTACCAGGAGATATTGGATGAAAATGTGATGCAGTCCGTCACAAACCTGAGGCTTGGGAGACGTTGGACCTTTCAACAGGACAGGGATCCAAAGCATACCTCCAAGTCCAGGCTGGAACATTTTGAAGTGGCCATCGCAGTCACCAGACTTAAATCCGATTGAGAACCTCTGGTGGGACTTAAAGAAAGCAGTTGCAGCGCGCAAGCCTAAGAATGTGACTGAACTGGAGGCTTTTGCCCAGGAAGAATGGGCGAAGATACCCGTAGATCGCTGCAATACACTTGTGTCAAGCTATGCTTCACGTTTAAAAGCTGTTATAACTGGAAAAGGATGCTGTACTAAGTACTAAGATTGAATGTCACTTGGGGGTTGAATAAAACTGATAATGATGTGAGCAGAGAAAAGACATTTGTGGTTATTTCATTATAAATGTTATGTTATATTTGTCTGACTTACAAGTGCCTCTTTGATTTAATTGTAAACAAGATGACTGAAATGATCAAAATCAATGTCAAACTGGCCAAAACACTCAATTTCAGTGGGGGTTGAATAATTTTGAACACAACTGTATATATGAGGGCGCGCTTTTGTGGAGAAAGTTGTAGTTTGTAATTAAGTCATTTAATTTACCAGATATTGTATTGAAAATGAGAAGCATATTCTTTGTGACTTTGTATGTTTTATTGCTTTAAAAAAATGAAAACCTTAAAGTCTTTTCATTACCATATTTGGACACTTTTTTTTTTTTTTATACCTCTGTCTACATAGCTTTTGAGGGCATGTATTTTGACGGACTAGCTGCAGTTTCTTTGTATCATTTTGCAGTATATATGGCATATTTCCTCTATGGCATTAACTGTGCATGAAAAATATTTTAGTATTTTAGTACACCAACCTATACTGGCTGCAATGGGTAACCACTGTGCACATTACTATAAAATCTACACACAAAAATTACCAGTGCACAGCATACATTTCATCAAAATATATATTCTTTATTAACCCCTTCTACGCATGGCCGGTTTTCACCTTCCTGCCCAGGTCATTTTTTGCAAATCTGACATGTCACTTTATGTGGTAATAACTTTGGAACACTTTTATTTATCCAAGCCATTCTGAGATTGTTTTCTCGTGACACATTGTACTTCATGACGTCATAAATTTGAGTCAATATATTTCACATTTATTTATGAAAAAATCCCAAACTTACCAAAAATGATACCTCATAAAATATTTATTACTTAACTTTCCCCATATTTCTACTTTATGTTTGCATCATCTTGTAATGACATTTTATTTTTTGGGAACATTAGAAGTGGAGTTGAGCAGACACCTGGATGTTCGGTTTCGGCAAACTTTGCAAAAATGTTCGAGTTCGGGACCCGAACTTGAACCCAAACCCTATTGAAGTCAATGGGGACCCGAACTTTGGAGCACTAAAATGGCTCTAAAGTCATTTAAAGGGCTAGAGGGCTGCAAAAGGCAGCAAAATGTGGTTAAGAGCATGTCAAGTGCTCTGCAAACAAATGTGGATAGGGAAATGACTTCAAATAACATAAAATACGTAAAAAAAATATAATATTGCTCTAGGAGGAGGAGGTCCATATGGAGTAGTAGGGTGAGGAGGTGGTGTAGGTGGAAGTGGTGGTGGAGGAGGAGGAGGTAGCCAACACTGTTTTGTTTTTTGTTTTTTTGTTTTTTTTCAAATTTGGGTAGACCCCATAACATTGGGAAATATAAAAAATAAAACAAAGAGAAAGTGCGCTGAAGTACAACAATGGCTGGGTGAGGCCGGTATACATATCTATTCTGCACAAGATACGGACAAGTCCTGTGTGATCCCTGCCTGGTTCACTTGAATGAACTTGAGCTTGTCCACATTGGCTGTGGACAGGCGACTGTGCTTCTCTTGGATAACCCCCTCCCTCCTTGCTAAACAAACGTTCAGACAATACACTGGCTGCATGGCAGGCCAGCACCTCCACGGCGTAAAGGGCAAGCTCAGGCCATGTGCCCAATTTGGAGACCCAGAAGTTGAAGGGGGCAGACCCATCAGTCAGTATGTGTAGGCGTGTGCACACATACTGCTCCACCATGTCACATGTCCCCTTGATGTCCACGATCCAATTGGATATCTTCCCTATGAACTTTTAATGTTCTTATATGCGCCTACCATGGTGATCACGGGGAATCGGGGTTCCATGCCGGAGAGGGAGCCTGAGAAAGGGATATCACATCCAAGGGAGGTCAATGGCTGAAATGGAAATGTGGGACAAATTATTGAAGCAGAAGCATCCAAGTAAAGGACGGGGCATCCGGCAATTACCCACTCCAGACTCAGGGAGGTAGTGACTATAAATAACAATACAGGACTCATAACCCCTTAAGCACCCATGAACGAGTGTCTTGCCTCCTATACTGAGTCTGCCAGTGAGGGAGAAGCGAATGCCACTTTCCTCTATTCCTCTACCCCCTGATCATCCGCTGATTAAGGACCCTCTAGAAGGCGCCCCAGGGTAGCAGCGGAGGCAGCCCCCCAGAGTGAGCTCACATGGACCCCACCCCCTGACGATTATCAGCCCAAAATTCCTGAGTTTGTGAGCAACTCAGGTTTTCTTATAGATAATGCGGCCTTCACTGAGCTAGATTTTTTCAAGATCTTTTTCTATGAAGATTTTGCAAATGTAATGGTGGCCCAAACCAATTTGTACACCCAACAATTCATTGCTCAGAACCCTAGTTCACCATATGCTAGACCCCTAGGTTAGACCCCAGTAGATGCAGCAGAGATGAAGAAGTTTTGGGAACTCGTGCTGCATATGGGCGTAGTAAAGAACCAAACGTTAGGCAATATTGGAGTTCTGACATTTTCTACCAGACTCCAATTTACAGTCAAACCATGATCCGGAAGCGATTTGAATCAATCCGAAAATTCCTACACTACAATGACAATACACAGTGCCCACCCTAAAACGACCCAACATTTGACCGACTGTTCATGGTTAGGCCTGTCATTGACCTCTTCAGCAACAAGTTTGCTGAGGTGTACAACCCAGAGAAAAATGTCAGTGTAGTTGAGTCCCTATTACTGTTCAAAGGGAGGATAAGATTCTGCCAGTACCTGCCTAACAAACGGGCAAGGTATGGCATAAAAATATACAAACTCTGTGAGAGTAGATCCGGGAACACCCACAAATTCCGTGTTTACGAAAGGTAAGATTCCAGAATAGAATCCCTAGAATGCCCACCCCCGTCCTAGGAGTTAGTGGGAAGATTGTGTGGGAATTACTGCACCCACTTGTGGTTAAGGGTTACCACCTCTATGTGGATAACAATTATACCAGTATCCCCCTATTCAGGTCCCTAACTGCCAGGGATACTGTGGCTTGCGGCACAGTATGCAAAAATCCCTGGTAATGCAACCACTGAGAATGGGCGAAAGTAGGGCTCTCCGCAATGAGAATATGCTGGTGGTTATGTACCACCATTCACACTAACGCCAGCTCTACCACTACCACTGTCCCCAAACCAGACTGCATCCTTGATTACAACAGGCACATGGGAGGGGTGGATCTTGCAGAGCCTTACAGTGCCACACGAAAAACAAGTGTGGTACAAAAAGCTGGACGCACATTTTGTACAGATGGCAATGTGCAATGCGTACATCTTATTTCAATCTTCAGGCCAAAGAGGAACTTTCCTGCAGTTCCAAGAGGTGGTAATAAAGGCCCTAATTTTTCAAACCCAGGCCGTGGAGGGTCCCAGTACTTCAGGAAGTCATGGTGCCACAGTTGTACCGGGGCAAAATTTTCCAGGTCAAGTCCCTCAGACATCAAGGAAGGGAAGGACCCCAAAAAGATGCAGGGTGTGTCGCAAAAGAGGGATAAGGAAAGACACCATTTACCAATGCGAAACCTGCCCTGAAAAACCTGGCCTGTGTATGCAGGACTGCTTTAGAATCTACCATTCTTCCATGGAATATTAATTTTTATGCTCCCTGAAATATTTTCACTTTATTTCTGATTTAGTCCACCTCGCTTGAATATCCACTTTCCAACAACCACTACATATTCTTTTCTGTGAGGCACCTGTTTGGAAAGTACCCTTTCCACCACTTAAAATTTTCATACGGGGGTGCTTTTTCCGAAATGGGGTCACTTCCTAGGGTTTTTAATTTCTGGGGACCTCAGGAAATTTTTGTAATGCGACAAGGCAGCTGAAATCCATGTCTGCCAATTCAGGCCTGCAAAAAACATATTTTGCACTTTGCCTGTAGAGGTCTGCTGTGTGCCAAAACAGCAGGCTACAAACACATATGGGGTGTTCGCAAAATGTGGAGAAAATGGGGAACATATACTGGGGTGCATTTTCTCATTTAACCCCCTTGTGAAAGTGAAGGAGTCTGCTAGTAATTTTTCATTTTTACAAATGTGTGATTTGAAATACTCTCTAGTATTTCTGCCTTCTGTGAGACACCTGTTTGGTAAAAAGTACACTTTCCACCACTTAAAATGTTCGTATGGGGGTGTAATTTCTGGAATGGGGTCACTTTTGGGGGTTTCCACTATAGAGCCACCTCAGGGTGTCTTCATATGCGACATATTTACCATTCCAGCTAAATCCTCTCTCCTAACTGCCATATGGGGATCCTTCCACTCTGAACCCTGCCATGTGGCCATGCATAATTTTTTGAGCACATATGGGGTGTTGCCGTATTCGGGTGGAAATGGGTAACAAAATGTGGGGTGCATTTTGTCCCATTACTCCTTGTGAAAGTGAAAAATGTAGGTGTAAAGCAACTTTTTCTGGAAAAAAAATCTTGTATGATTAAACCATTCTACCAGGCCATCCATGGACATGGACGTCCGTAACTGTTTTATGTGGAGCAACTTACAGAGTTCCCTCATGACCTTGGACATAGCTTAATTAATGTGGTCGTAGATTCCATACTAGTTGGTAGAGTTGGTAGGGGTAATTGTCATTGCTGTCATGCAGTTCAAATTAAGGTTGAATGCAGGAGACAAAAGAAATAATAATAACAAATTAAAATCCAATTGAAAGTTGGAAAAGGAGTCTCAGTTAGAAACTTACTTCACTAGGGAGGGAGGTGCAGGATAAGCACATAACACCTATACCTTCTCTTCCACCGCCGAGGTCGCTTATCAGGTGGTCAGACTTTGCTTCCACGTCCCCAAAGAATAGTAACCAGGGTTTCAAAAGTGGAGTAGTCCTTTCGTTATTTAATCTAAAAATCTCAACGCGTTTCGGGGTAGAGTCCCCTTTATCAAGAGCAAAGTAGAGTATAGTTACATACCAAAAATACACACATATATATATACCCCTTGGTGCAATCCCATTAGATGTGGTTTTTGGCAGGGACCGGAAGTGGGTGGAGCCACGCATCCGACCATGTGTCCCAAATGTATATGGATTATGCACTAATCATGGTTTAGCCCATTGGGGCGATGGGTTAGTCGAGCATAGGGCATATTTTTCTTGGGGGGGGATGAATGCTGGCGCCCTTAGTTGTTATTGATGCGTTCCAGAGTGGAACGCATGCCTACAGTTCCGGGCCCTGGTGCGCATTTCCTAGATGTGTTCCAGGATGGAGCGCAAGTTTGCTTCCGGTCGAAGACCGGAAGTTCGGGTACTGTGCGTTCCACGGTGGAGCGCAGAGGGCACGAGAGGTCCGCCCCCCGTTTGGTTGGTAGATCATGCTGAAATGCTCCACGAGGGGTGAAGAATTTAAGTTAGAAGCTAATTGGACGGACTTAGGGGGCAGTATTGTTAATACAGATATGGATAGATTAATAAGATTAATAAGTAATCAAATTAAATAATGGCATGAATAAAAAGTGACATGAATAAATATTGACATAAAAAAATATATACAGTCGTGGCCAAAAGTTTTGAGAATTACCGTACATAAATATTGGAAATTGGAAAAGTTGCTGCTTAAGTTTTTATAATAGCAATTTGCATATACTCCAGAATGTTATGAAGAGTGATCAGATGAATTGCATAGTCCTTTTTGCCATGAAAATTAACTTAATCCCAAAAAAACCTTTCCACTGCATTTCATTGCTGTCATTAAAGGACCTGCTGAGATCATTTCAGTAATCGTCTTGTTAACTCAGGTGAGAATGTTGACGAGCACAAGGCTGTAGATCCTTATGTCAGGCTGATTGGGTTAAAATGGCAGACTTGACATGTTAAAAGGAGGGTGATGCTTGAAATCATTGTTCTTCCATTGTTAACCATGGTGACCTGCAAAGAAACACGTGCAGCCATCATTGCGTTGCATAAAAATGGCTTCACAGGCAAGGATATTGTGGCTACTAAGATTGCACCTCAATCAACAATTTATAGGCTCATCAAGAACTTCAAGGAAAGAGGTTCAATTCTTGTTAAGAAGGCTTCAGGGCGTCCAAGAAAGTCCAGCAAGCGCAAGGATCGTCTCCTAAAGAGTGCAGAGCTTGCTCAGGAATGGCAACAGGCAGGAGTGAGCGCATCTGCACGCACAGTGAGGCGAAGACTTTTGGAAGATGGCCTGGTGTCAAGAAGGGCAGCAAAGAAGCCACTTCTCTCCAAAAAAAACATCAGGGACAGATTGATCTTCTGCAGAAAGTATGGTGAATGGACTGCTGAGGATTGGGGCAAAGTCATATTCTCCGATGAAGCCTCTTTCCGATTGTTTGGGGCATCTGGAAAAAGGCTTGTCCGGAGAAGAAAAGGTGAGCGCTACCATCAGTCCTGTGTCATGCCAACAGTAAAGCATCCTGAGACCATTCATGTGTGGGGTCGCTTCTCATCCAAGGGAGTGGGCTCACACACAATTTTGCCCAAAAAACACAGCCATGAATAAAGAATGGTACCAAAACAGATCTTAATCCCATTGAGAACTTGTGGTCAATCCTCAAGAGGCGGGTGGACAAACAAAAACCCACTAATTCTGACAAACTCCAAGAAGTTATTATGAAAGAATGGGTTGCTATTAGAGTTGAGCGAACACCTGGATGTTCGGGTTCGAGAAGTTCGGCCGAACTTCCCGGAAATGTTCGGGTTTGGGATCCGAACCCGACCCGAACTTCGTCCCGAACCCGAACCCCATTGAAGTCAATAGGGACCCGAACTTTTGGGCACTAAAAAGGCTGTAAAACAGCCCAGGAAAGAGCTAGAGGGCTGCAAAAGGCAGCAACATGTAGGTAAATCCCCTGCAAACAAATATGGATAGGGAAATGAATTAAAATTAAAATTAAAAAAATAAAAATGAACCAATATCAATTGGACAGAGGTCCCATAGCAGAGAATCTGTCTTCACGTCAGCAGAGAATCAGTCTCTTCATGCCATAGCAAAGAATCTGGCTTCATGTCAGCAGAGAATCAGGCTTCACGTCACCCACCACTGGAACAGGCCACTGTCACACATTTAGGCCCCGGCACCCAGACAGAGGAGAGCGGTCCCGTAACAGAGAATCTGGCCTTATGTCAGCGCAGAATCAGTCTTCATGTCATAGCAGAGAATCAGGCTTCACGTCACCCACCACTGGAACAGGCCACTGTCACACATTTAGGCCCAGGCACCCAGATAGAGGAGAGAGGTCCCGTAACAGAGAATCTGGCCTTATGTAAGCGCAGAATCAGTCTTCATGTCATAGCAGAGAATCAGGCTTCACGTCACCCACCACTGGAACAGGCCACTGTCACACATTTAGGCCCCGGCACCCAGACAGAGGAGAGAGGTCCCGTAACAGAGAATCTGGCCTTATGTCAGCGCAGAATCTGTCTTCATGTCATAGCAGAGAATCAGGCTTCACGTCACCCACCACTAGAACAGGCCACTGTCACACATTTAGGCCCCGGCACCCAGACAGAGGTGAGCGGTCCCGTAACAGAGAATCTGGCCTTATGTCAGCGCAGAATCTGTCTTCATGTCATAGCAGAGAATCAGGCTTCACCTCACCCACCACTGGAACAGGCCACTGTCACACATTTAGGCCCAGGCACCCAGGCAGAGGAGAGAGGTCACGTAACAGAGAATCTGGCCTTATGTCAGCGCAGAATCTGTCTTCATGTCATAGCAGAGAATCAGGCTTCACGTCACCCACCACTAGAACAGGCCACTGTCACACATTTAGGCCCCGGCACCCAGACAGAGGTGAGCGGTCCCGTAACAGAGAATCTGGCCTTATGTCAGCGCAGAATCTGTCTTCATGTCATAGCAGAGAATCAGGCTTCACGTCACCCACCACTGGAACAGGCCACTGTCACACATTTAGGCCCAGGCAGAGGAGAGAGGTCCCGTAACAGAGAATCTGGCCTTATGTCAGCGCAGAATCTGTATTCATGTCATAGCAGAGAATCAGGCTTCACGTCACCCACCACTGGAACAGGCCACTGTCACACATTTAGGCCCAGGCACCCAGGCAGAGGAGAGAGGTCCGGTAACAGAGAATCTGGCCATATGTCAGCGCAGAATCTGTATTCATGTCATAGCAGAGAATCAGGCTTCACCCACCACTGGAACAGGCCACTGTCACACATTTAGGCCCAGGCACCCAGGCAGAGGAGAGAGGTCCCGTAACAGAGAATCTGGCCTTATGTCAGCGCAGAATCTGTATTCATGTCATAGCAGAGAATCAGGCTTCACGTCACCCACCACTGGAACAGGCCACTGTCACACATTTCGGCCCAGGCACCCAGGCAGAGGAGAGAGGTCCCGTAACAGAGAATCTGGCCTTATGTCAGCGCAGAATCTGTATTCATGTCATAGCAGAGAATCAGGCTTCACGTCACCCACCACTGGAACAGGCCACTGTCACACATTTAGGCCCCGGCACCCAGACAGAGGTGAGCGGTCCCGTAACAGAGAATCTGGCTTTATGTCAGCGCAGAATCTGTCTTCATGTCATAGCAGAGAATCAGGCTTCACGTCAGCCACCACTGGAACAGGCCACTGTCACACATTTAGGCCCAGGCACCCAGGCAGAGGAGAGAGGTCCCGTAACAGAGAATCTGGCTTTATGTCAGCGCAGAATCTGTATTCATGTCATAGCAGAGAATCAGGCTTCACGTCACCCACCACTGGAACAGGCCACTGTCACACATTTAGGCCCCGGCACCCAGACAGAGGTGAGCGGTCCCGTAACAGAGAATCTGGCTTTATGTCAGCGCAGAATCTGTCTTCATGTCATAGCAGAGAATCAGGCTTCACGTCACCCACCACTGGAACAGGCCACTGTCACACATTTAGGCCCCGGCACCCAGACAGAGGACAGGTTCATTCAACTTTGGGTTGCCCCGCAATATAATGGTAAAATGAAATTAAAAATAGTATTGAATGAGGAAGTGCCCTGGAGTAGAATAATATATTGTTAAGGGGAGGTAGTTAATATCTAATCTGCACAAGGGATGGACAGGTCCTGTGGGATCCATGCCTGGTTCATTTTTATGAACGTCAGCTTGTCCACATTGGCTGTAGACATGCGGCTGCGTTTGTCTGTAATGACGCCCCCTGCCGTGCTGAATACACGTTCAGACAAAACGCTGGCCGCCGTGCAGGCCAGCACCTCCAAGGCATAAAAGGCTAGCTCTGGCCACGTGGACAATTTGGAGACCCAGAAGTTGAATGGGGCCAAACCATCAGTCAGTACGTGGAGGGGTGTGCACAGGTACTGTTCCACCATGTTAGTGAAATGTTGCCTCCTGCTAACACGTTCCGTATCAGGTGGTGGTGCACTTAGCTGTGGCGTGTTGACAAAACTTTTCCACATCTCTGCCATGCTAACCCTGCCCTCAGAGGAGCTGGGCGTGACACAGCTGCGTTGGCGACCTCTTGCTCCTCATCTGCCTTCGCCTTGGGCTTCCAATGGTTCCCCTGTGACATTTGGGAATGCTCTCAGTAGCGCGTCTACCAACGTGCGCTTGTACTCGCGCATCTTCCTATCACGCTCCAGTGTAGGAAGTAAGGTGGGCACATTGTCTTTGTACCGGGGATCCAGCAGGGTGGCAACCCAGTAGTCCGCACACGTTAAAATGTGGGCAACTCTGCTGTCGTTGCTCAGGCACTGCAGCATGTAGTTGCTCATGTGTGCCAGGCTGCCCAGAGGTAAGGACAAGCTGTCCTCTGTGGGAGGCGTATCGTCATCGTCCTGAGTTTCCCCCCAGCCACGCACCAGTGATGGGCCCGAGCTGCTTTGGGTGCCACCCCGCTGTGAACATGCTTCATCCTCATCCTCCTCCACCTCCTCCTCATCCTCGTCCTCCTCGTCCTCCAGTAGAGGGCCCTGTCTGGCCACATTTGTACCTGGCCTCTGGTGTTGCAAAAAACCTCCCTCTGAGTCACTTCGAAGAGACTGGCCTGAAAGTGCTAAAAATTTCCCCTCTTCCTCCTCTTCCTCCTGGGCCACCTCCTCTTCCATCATCGCCCTAAGTGTTTTCTCAAGGAGACATAGAAGTGGTATTGTAATGCTGATAACGGCGTCATCGCCACTGGCCATGTTGGTGGAGTACTCGAAACAGCGCAACAGGGCACACAGGTCTCGCATGGAGGCCCAGTCATTGGTGGTGAAGTGGGTCTGATCCGCAGTGCGACTGACCCGTGCGTGCTGCAGCTGAAACTCCACTATGGCCTGCTGCTGCTCGCACAGTCTGTCCAGCATATGCAAGGTGGAGTTCCACCTGGTGGGCACGTCGCATATGAGGCGGTGAGCGGGAAGGCCGAAGTTACGCTGTAGCGCAGACAGGCGAGCAGCGGCAGGGTGTGAACGCCGGAAGCGCGAACAGACGGCCCGCACTTTATGCAGCAGCTCTGACATGTCGGGGTAGTTGCGAATGAACTTCTGCACCACCAAATTCAGCACATGCGCCAGGCAAGGGATGTGCGTCAAACCGGCTAGTCCCAGAGCTGCAACGAGATTTCGCCCATTATCGCACACCACCAGGCCGGGCTTGAGGCTCACCGGCAGCAACCACTCGTCGGTCTTTTGTTCTATACCGCGCCACAACTCCTGTGCGGTGTGGGGCCTGTCCCCCAAACATATGAGTTTCAGAATGGCCTGCTGACGTTTACCCCGTGCTGTGCTGAAGTTGGTGGTGAAGGTGTGTGGCTGACTGGATGAGCAGGTGGAAGAAGAGGAGGAGGAAGCTGAGTAGGAGGAGGAGGAGACAGGAGGCAAAGAATGTTGCCCTGCGATCCTTGGCGGCGGAAGGACGTGCGCCAAACAGCTCTCCGCCTGGGGCCCAGCCGCCACTACATTTACCCAGTGTGCAGTTAGGGAGATATAGCGTCCCTGGCCGTGCTTACTGGTCCACGTATCTGTGGTTAGGTGGACCTTGCCACAGATGGCGTTGCGCAGTGCACACTTGATTTTATCGGACACTTGTTTGTGCAGGAAAGGCACGGCTCTCTTGGAGAAGTAGTGGCGGCTGGGAACAACATACTGTGGGACAGCAAGTGACATGAGCTGTTTGAAGCTGTGTGTGTCCACCAGCCTAAATGACAGCATTTCATAGGCCAGTAGTTTAGAAATGCTGGCATTCAGGGCCAGGGATCGAGGGTGGCTAGGTGGGAATTTACGCTTTCTCTCAAATGTTTGTGAGATGGAGAGCTGAACGCTGCCGTGTGACATGGTTGAGATGCTTGGTGACGCAGGTGGTGGTGTTGGTGGTACATCCCATGTTTGCTGGGCGGCAGGTGCCAACGTTCCTCCAGAGGCGAAGGAAGAGGCCGAGGCGGCGGCAGCAGCAGCAGAAGAGGCCGAGGCGGCAGCAGCAGAAGAGGTAGCAGGGGGAGCCTGAGTGACTTCCTTGTTTTTAAGGTGTTTACTCCACTGCAGTTCATGCTTTGCATGCAGGTGCCTGGTCATGCAGGTTGTGCTAAGGTTCAGAACGTTAATGCCTCGCTTCAGGCTCTGATGGCACAGCGTGCAAACCACTCGGGTCTTGTCGTCAGCACATTGTTTGAAGAAGTGCCATGCCAGGGAACTCCTTGAAGCTGCCTTTGGGGTGCTCGGTCCCAGATGGCGGCGGTCAGTAGCAGGCGGAGTCTCTTGGCGGCGGGTGTTCTGATTTTGCCCACTGCTCCCTCTTTTGCTACGCTGTTGGCTCGGTCTCACCACTGCCTCTTCCTCCGAACTGTGAAAGTCAGTGGCACGACCTTCATTCCATGTGGGATCTAGGACCTCATCGTCCCCTGCATCGTCTTACACCTAGTCTTGACCCCTGACCTCCTGTTCAGTCTGCACACTGCAGAAAGACGCAGCAGTTGGCAACTGTGTTTCGTCATCATCAGAGACGTGCTGAGGTGGTATTCCCATGTCCTCATCATCAGGAAAAATAAGTGGTTGTGCGTTAGTGCATTCTATCTCTTCCACCCCTGGGGAAGGGCTAGGTGGATGCCCTTGGGAATCCCTGGCAGCAGAGTCTTCAAACAGCATAAGAGACTGCTGCATAACTTGAGGCTCAGACAGTTTCCCTGATATGCATGGGGGTGATGTGACAGACCGATGGGCTTGGTTTTCATGCGCCATCTGTCCGCTTTCTGCAGAAGACTGGGTGGGAGATAATGTGAACGTGCTGTATCCACTGTCGGCCACCCAATTGACAATTGCCTGTACCTGCTCAGGCCTTACCATCCTTAGAACGGCATTGGGCCCCACCAAATATCGCTGTAAATTCTGCTGGCTACTGGGACCTGATGTAGTTGGTTCACTAGGACGTGTGGCTGTGGCAGAACGGCCACGTCCTCTCCCAGCACCAGAGGGTCCACTAACACCACCACGACCATGTCCACGTCCGCGTCCCTTATTAGATGTTTTCCTCATTGTTCCCGTTCACCACAATTTTGAGAATGGCAAATTTGGGAATGCTTTTTCAACCCAGAACAAAAAGTCTGCTTTTACGGTCACTACAAATAACTTGACCAGCTAAAACTGTGCAGATTTGGTTGAATAGAGATGTGAGACCTGTTTTTTTTTGCGCTGTGTGACAGTTATAGGTTTAATCACAGAATGACACTTCTATCAGCACGCTAGCGTGTGTCTTATGTTTTTCTGAATGACACTATCAATACCTTCAATGTAAGATTTTCTTTTTGGGATAGATTACAACTAGGCCTCAAATACCACAAACTAGTTATTTTGAGAATGGCAAATTTGGGAATGCTTTTTCAACCCAGAACAAAAAGTCTGCTTTTACGGTCACTACAAATAACTTGACCAGCTATAACTGTGCAGATTTGGTTGAATAGAGATGTGAGACCTGTTTTTTTTTGCGCTGTGTGACAGTTATAGGTTTAATCACAGAATGACACTTCTATCAGCACGCTAGCGTGTGTCTTATGTTTTTCTGAATGACACTATCAATACCTTCAATGTAAGATTTTCTTTTTGGGATAGATTTCAAGTAGGCCTGAAATACCACAAACTAGTTATTTTCAGAATGGCAAATTTGGGAATGCTTTTTCAACCCAGAACAAAAAGTCTGCTTTTACGGTCACTACAAATAACTTGACCAGCTAAAACTGTGCAGATTTGGTTGAATAGAGATGTGAGACCTGTTTTTTTTTGCGCTGTGTGACAGTTATAGGTTTAATCACAGAATGACACTTCTATCAGCACGCTAGCGTGTGTCTTATGTTTTTCTGAATGACACTATCAATACCTTCAATGTAAGATTTTCTTTTTGGGATAGATTACAACTAGGCCTCAAATACCACAAACTAGTTATTTTGAGAATGGCAAATTTGGGAATGCTTTTTCAACCCAGAACAAAAAGTCTGCTTTTACGGTCACTACAAATAACTTGACCAGCTATAACTGTGCAGATTTGGTTGAATAGAGATGTGAGACCTGTTTTTTTTTGCGCTGTGTGACAGTTATAGGTTTAATCACAGAATGACACTACTATCAGCACGCTAGCGTGTGTCTTATGTTTTTCTGAATGACACTATCAATACCTTCAATGTAAGATTTTCTTTTTGGGATAGATTTCAAGTAGGCCTCAAATACCACAAACTAGTTATTTTCAGAATGGCAAATTTGGGAATGCTTTTTCAACCCAGAACAAAAAGTCTGCTTTTACGGTCACTACAAATAACTTGACCAGCTAAAACTGTGCAGATTTGGTTGAATAGAGATGTGAGACCTGTTTTTTTTTGCGCTGTGTGACAGTTATAGGTTTAATCACAGAATGACACTTCTATCAGCACGCTAGCGTGTGTCTTATGTTTTTCTGAATGACACTATGAATACCTTCAATGTAAGATTTTCTTTTTGGGATAGATTTCAAGTAGGCCTCAAATACCACAAACTAGTTATTTTCAGAATGGAAAATTTGGGAATGCTTTTTCAACCCAGAACAAAAAGTCTGCTTTTACGGTCACTACAAATAACTTGACCAGCTAAAACTGTGCAGATTTGGTTGAATAGAGATGTGAGACCTGTTTTTTTTTGCGCTGTGTGACAGTTATAGGTTTAATCACAGAATGACACTTCTATCAGCAGGCTAGCGTGTGTCTTATGTTTTTCTGAATGACACTATGAATACCTTCAATGTATGATTTTCTTTTTGGGATAGATTTCAAGTAGGCCTCAAATACCACAAACTAGTTATTTTGAGAATGGCAAATTTGGGAATGCTTTTTCAACCCAGAACAAAAAGTCTGCTTTTACGGTCACTACAAATAACTTGACCAGCTAAAACTGTGCAGATTTGGTTGAATATAGATGTGAGACCTGTTTTTTTTTGCGCTGTGTGACAGTTATAGGTTTAATCACAGAATGACACTTCTATCAGCACGCTAGCGTGTGTCTTATGTTTTTCTGAATGACACTATGAATACCTTCAATGTAAGATTTTCTTTTTGGGATAGATTTCAAGTAGGCCTCAAATACCACAAACTAGTTATTTTCAGAATGGCAAATTTGGGAATGCTTTTTCAACCCAGAACAAAAAGTCTGCTTTTACGGTCACTACAAATAACTTGACCAGCTAAAACTGTGCATATTTGGTTGAATAGAAATGTCAGGTCTATTTTTTAGGCGCTGGGTGACAGGCTCAACTTGCCCCTGATGTAATATATGGCCAAAAAATAACCACACTGTTGATAGTTAAATGCACTTGGGTGACACAGGCTCAGCCTGCAGCTGATGTAGTATATGGCCAAAAAATAATCAGACTGTTGATGGTTAAATGCACTTCGGTGACACAGGCTCAGCCTGCAGCTGATGTAGTATATGGCCAAAAAATAACCATACTGTTGATGGTTAAATGCACTTCGGTGACACAGGCTCAGCCTGCAGCTGATGTAGGATATAGCACAAAATAACCACACTATCGATGGTTAAATACACTTGGTGATAGCTCGTGCTGGCGCACCACATGTCACAAAATGGCCGCCGATCACCCCAGAAAAAAAGTGATCTAAAAACGCTCTGGGCAGCCTCAAAAAAGTGAGCAAGTCAATAATAGCACTTCAATGATCCACAGCTGCAGATCGATCACAGAATGAAGTCTTTTGGAGGAGTTAATCTGCCTAATCTCGCCCTAACGTCGCAGCTGCAACCTCTCCCTTTACTGATCATAGCAGAGTGACGTGCGGCGCTACTTGACTCCAGCTTAAATAGAGGCTGGGTCACATGGTGCACTGGCCAATCACAGCCATGCCAATAGTAGGCATGGCTGTGATGGCCTCTTGGGCCAAGTAGTATGACGCTTGTTGATTGGCTGCTTTGCAGCCTTTCAAAAAGCGCCAAGAAAGCGCCGAACACCGAACCCGAACCCGGACTTTTACGAAAATGTTCGGGTTCGGGTCCGTTTCACGGACACCCCAAAATTCGGTACAAACCCGAACTATACAGTTCGGGTTCGCTCATCCCTAGTTGCTATCAGTCAGGAATTGGCCCAGAAGTTGATTGAGAGCATGCCCAGTCTAATTGCAGAGATCCTGAAAAAGAAGGGCCAACACTGCAAATACTGACTCTTTGCATAAATGTCATGTAATTGTCGATAAAAGCCTTTGAAACGTATGAAGTGCGTGTAATTATATTTCACTACATCACAGAAACAACTGAAACAAAGATCTAAAAGCAGTTTAGCAGCAAACTTTGTGAAAAATAATATTTGTGTCATTCTCAAAACTTTTGGCCACGACTGTACATGTATACACCCACATATATCTCTCTAAGTATATCTAAGACACATCATAACATATAATTAATTAAAATGAAATATAAAATATAAAGGCATATGGACATATGTGTATAAATATAAAAAAGCTATGTAGACTTTATGGGGCGGTATTGTTAATATATGGATAGATAAATAGATTAATAGATGGTTAGATAATAATACTAAAATAAATATATAGCCATATATATGGTACACACAAGGATATATATATATTAAAAATAAATAAAAATAAAAAAAATAATAAAAAAATTAAAACATTTTTTTTCCTTTTTTCTCCTTCCTTTCTTCCCTCCCACACACACATGTAGAACATATATAAAAAAACGTGATGGTATATATTCATGCATGTGCGTACACATATACACGTTATATATATGTATACGCACAGACGGGCACACAACCACACATGGATACACAGATACACATATATAGAGGCCAGAAACATGCCAAATGTGTGAAAGTTTATAGGGACTAAAATCTTGAGGGGTTATTGATTAGTAGTTACTGTGTTCCAGGGTTTCATTTAAACCAAACGGATGAAGGGAGTTGAAGCAAAATATCCAGTACATCTCTTTACGACAGAGGTGCTGGAAGGATCTTGGTGTTTCTGGCCTCTATATATGTGTATGTGTGTATCCATGTGTGGTTGTGTGCCCGTCTGTGCGTATACATACATATAACGCGTATTGGTGTACTCACATGCATGAATATATACCATCACGTTTTTTTATATATGTTCTACATAGGAGGATGTGTGTGTGGAGGGAAGGAGAAAAAAGGAAAATATTTTTTTATTATTTTTTTTATTATTTTATTATTCTTATATTTTTTATTTGTTTTTTGTATTTTTTTTTTATATATATATCCTTGTGTGTCCCATATATATGGCTATATATTTATTTTAGTATTATTATCTAACCATCTATTAATCTATTTATCTATCCATATATTAACAATACCGCCCCATAAAGTCTACATAGCTTTTTTATATTTATACACATATGTCCATATGCCTTTATATTTTATATTTCATTTTAATTAATTATATGTTCTGATATGTCTTAGATATACTTAGAGAGATATATGTGGGTGTATATATGTATATATTTATTCATGTCACTTTTTATTCATGCCATTATTTAATTTGATTACTTATTAATCTTATTAATCTATCCATATATGTATTAACAATACTGCCCCCTAAGTCCGTCCAATTAGCTTCTAACTTATAGTCTTCACCCCTCTTGGAGCATTTCAGCATGATCTACCAACCAAACGGGAGGCGGACCTCTCACGCCCTCTGCGCTCTTCGACCGGAAGCAAACTTGCGCTCCTTACTGGAACGCATCCAGGAAATGCGCACCAGGGCCCGGAACTGTAGGCATGCGTTCTACTCTGGAACGCATCGATAACAACTAAGGGCGCCAGCATTCATCCCCCCCAAGAAAATGGGCTAAACTATGATTAGTGCATAATCCATATACTTTTGGCAGTTATTTGGATGCATGGCTCCACCCACTTCCGATCCCCGCCAAAAACCACATCTAATTGCACCAAGGGGTATATATATGTGTGTATTTTTGGTATGTAACTATACTCTACTTTTCTCTTGATAAAGGGGACTCTACCCCGAAACGCGTTGAGCTTTTTAGATTAAATAAAGAAAGGACTCCTCCACTTTTGAAACCCTGGTTACTATTCTTTGGGGACGTGGAAGCAAAGTCTGACCACCTGATAAGCGACCTCGGCGGTTTAGGAGAATGTATAGGTGTTATGTGCTTATCCTATACCTCCCTCCCTAGTTAAGTAAGTTTCTAATTGAGACTCCTTTTCCAACTTTCCAACTTTTAATTAGATTTAAATTTGTTATTATTATTTCTTTTTTCTCCTGCATTCAACCTTAATTTGAACTGTATGACAGCAATGACAATTACCCCTACCAACTAGTGTGGAATCTACGACCACATTAATTAAGCTTGATCGCACCTTGGCGCCCCTCCGCTAAGCCTCAGCCCTTGCTTTCAACAACAAGCTGTTGGGGTCATTAGCAATCCCTTTTTATACACACTTGCAACCTTCGCAGTGTATTCCTTTACACTGCCCACTTTAGGGTGCAGCCTCGGAACACGTTCATACTTCCCTTTTCTCAAATCTCCCCCCTCTTTTTTTCCTACCATCCACCTAATAGCTCCCTTGGCGCTCCTTAATCCATCTTGCTTATTTTGCTCTTTTTTTCTCCCTGACCACTGACCTTGGACATAAACTGGGTCCCTTGGTCAGTCAGAACCCCCTTAGGCAGACCCACTCGAGAAAACATCTCCATTAACTCCCTAGCTATGAGTTTGGCTGATGTATGACGCAGTGGAACCGCCTCCGGGTACAGAGTGGCGTAGTCGAGGATGACCAAGATGTGTTGGTGCACTCTAGCGGACTTCGGTATTGGGCCTACGAGAGCCATAGTGATTCGCTCGAATGGAACCTCAATAATCAGGAGAGGGACCAGAGGACTATGGAAATGTGGCTGGGGGCTGGTTATCTGGCAGGTTGGGCAAGACTTGCAATACTCTTCCACCTCTCTGAACACACTGGGCCAGTAGAACCGCTGTAGAATCTGGTCCTGCGTTTTCTGCTGGCCCAGATGTCTCCCAAGAACATATTGGTGGGCTAACTCCAACACGAGCTTGCGATACGCCTTGGGCACCACCAGCTGTTCAATATGCTCACCCCGTAGATTATTTACCAGGTACAGCATCTCCTGTTGAACCACAAAACGGGGGAACATAGACTCTGCCCCCGGTTGTTGAGGCTCGCCCTCAACTACTACTACATTCTCCCAGGCTCGGGATAGAGTCGGGTCCTGGTGCTGTGCTGTACCAAAATTATCCCCAGATACATTGAAGTCTGCCAGCTGAGGACCTGGTGGCAAGTCCTCCACGTTTCCCACCATCACACTTAGCGGGGTTGTCTCCCCCTCTTCCACCGAAATGGCAGTCACCCCTACTGCTGGCCCTTCTGACTAAGGTTCCCAAGGTTCTGGCCTCCCCCCTGAGCCAGGCCACTCTTCTAGGGTTACATCTGTCTCCCGGGTATCGGTAACCTTCGTATCCGGCCAGAGGGCTGGGAAACCGGAGAAGTCACTCCCAATTATCAACTCATACGGTAACTTTGTGGCGACGGCCACATGTGCAACCTCATGCATCCACCTGACGGTCACCATTGACAGAGTCCAGGGTGTTAGGATACTCCTTTAAGTCCACATGAATGCAGATAACACCGACTTTTCGGCCAGTATACTCTGCGGGCAGCACCATGGCAGCTATTTCCAGGGACACCAGGCTCCCTGAATCCAGCAGTGCCACTGCTAGAGTGTCCCCCACTTCCATCTGGCACAGGTGACTATTGTCTACAGTCTCTGAGGTACCTGTGGCACATAGCTTCCTGCCATACAATGAGTGGTGGTAGCCATAGTTGGTGTCCATGGGTACACCCCGATGGGGGCAGTCGGCTCTTACATCGCCAGGTTCGTGACAGCACCAGCAGACCATCGGTACAAATACTGGAAGAGAACATAATAGAATCAAAACATACCAAGTTTCAATGAGATCTCTTTGACTATAAACACAACCAAGATTGAGTGGGTCAGGAGAGAAAAAATACAACATACTCCGAGGTCTATTTTGAAAAAAATCCCTAAAAAAGACCAAACTTAGGTCTGAGACCCCCACAGTAAGCTTCAACTCCTCAGAGTCTGATTTTCCTCAGGCAACAGCCGATTCTCAAGACTTTCTGTGACATAAGTCTTCCATGGAGTCGGATTATGATTCTCCGCCTGGACAAGTGTCTTATAAAAAAAACTGAAAAATAAGACAAAAAAGGACAGACAGTCAAAAAACTATTCAGATGCCGTGGAGGGCGCAAACATAAAAAAAGCCACATACTATGGCCACCCGATATCAGAGAAAATACATTTTGAGGACATATCATGTACAGTTTTTGATGTAGTAAATTTATCTAATGCTGCACTAACCTCTGATCAAATTAATCTATTGAAATTGGGTTAAAATTTTGCTCCCACCAATGAGTTTAACCTGTTCTCTACTCTGATTGACATAAACAAATTTGTTCGAGATCTTACGGTCTTTAGACACTTCCAGGAGGTAGAGGACAGTTCAGACCCAGCGATTCCTTTCACTGCTCCCATTAATGAATTCAGTAATTTGTATTATGCTGAACAAATGTCATTGGTCAATTTATGTGAACTGCAGTCTGTATCTGAACCTAGAACTGCGGTTTCTGTAACACAAATTTTTAAAATCCGGAATCCACGCTTCTATCCTTTAAAATCCTGGAAGACATCCATCCCTGGCATTCACGAAGTTCTAGAGAAGTGACTTCTCTCTATTCAAACACAGAAAACAGCACAACAAAAAATACATAATCTAACCAAAAAACAAAGGACATCATTATTAAAATGGCAGACAAGGGGTGTGCAGTGGTGGTATTGGACAAATCAGTCTATCAAAAGCAAATGATTGATATAGTAACGGACACTTCCACTTATAAAAAATTGGACCTAAATCCAATTGAGGTACACCAAACACAATATCTGGATCTCTTATGTGAAGGTAGAGATCAAGGCTTTTTTAGCCACAAGCAATACACCTACCTAAATGTAGAATCGTCCGTTACTCCCATCATACATGCATTACCTAAAATACACAAGGGGTTAAATCCCCCACCACGCCGCCCGTCTAGTGTCTGGCATTGGCTCACTTACCGAAAGGTTGGGAGAGTGGTTAGATGCGATTCTGCAGCCTTTAGTCAAGCGAGCTCCAGGTTACATTAAAGACACGGGGGATGTACTTAGAAGCTTCTTTGATAAACAGTGGTCATCTAATTTTACTTGGCTAACCACTGATGTGGTAGCTTTATATCCATCAATCCCCTATGAGGTAGCTCTTTTAGTCCTGGAGTTTCACTTGCATAAATACAGTTCACATCATGCAGATTTCATCACGTATATTCTGGAGGTTACACAATTCTTGCTAACCCACAATTATTTTTTGCTTGATAATTTATATTTTTTTTTACAAACACAGGGCGTTTCCATGGTGGCAAAATTTTCCCCCTCGCTGGCCAATTTGGTTATGTCTTATTGGGAGGAGCGATAATTTATACCGTGGATAACCCTTTTATGACGGGAATGGAGTGGTATGGCAGGTACATTGATTATTTGCTCATTATTTGGAGTTCCGATGTGCCTGCCATACCCTTTTTCATCAATTACTTAAATGATAATCCCTATAACCTTAAATTTGTCAGTTCGTATCATAAGTCTTCCATAAATTTTGGGGATTTAACCTTAACAGGCGTCCCCAACCAGATTATACGCACTGCCACTTTTCGCAAATCCACCACTGGTAATACAATTCTCAGAGCTAATAGCCACCACCCGATCCATACTATTAAAGCCATAACTGTAGGAGAATATATACCAGCAAGAAAACTGTAGCGACAATGTTTCATATATGTACTACTGATTGTCAATTAGAGGATATCAATTATGGATGATTGCAAGAGCAGAAACAATAGCTCACAACAAAAAGGATCTCCTCTTTAGAAATAACATGCAGCACAGCAAAAGGGGCAATAGTAATAATAATATTAATAATAAAAGAATACCGACTCTAGTACTCACCTACAGCAGATAATTCAATCTTATCAAACAGGCCGTCTCTGATTGTATTTCCATCTTGTTTGAAGATGATGCCCTGTATGATTTATTAAAAGATGGATATAGGGTGGTCCCCAGACGCTCTCCCACGCTGGAGTCTTCTCTCTCCCCTTCCCTATTCATGTCTATGCCCAAAATAAATAAATACAGTAGTACTTGGTTAAAATATGTTGGATTTAGTCGATGTGGCAGTAACCCCTGCAGGACGTGTAATTATGTAGTGCCCACAATAAACCTTTTAATGACTCTGATCACAGTACAAGCTTTACCATCAAAGCCTATATAATTTGTAATACTATAGGGGTCATCTATGTAATCAAATGTACACATTGTGACCTATTATATGTGGGCAATAAAACAAGAAAACTCAAAACAAGAATTATGGAACATCTTAGTTATATTACTAATGCTTCTTATAATAACATCTCCAAAGCAGCTAAACACTATCACCAAACACAATAGAAGTTTACATTTTTTTTGTGCTTATGGTATAGAAAAGGTTTACCCTCCTTTCCATGAAGGCAACCTAAAAAGACTCATTTTACAGAGAGAAGCCTTCTGGATCTTTTGTTTGAAAACCAGAAGTCCTACTGGTCTAAATTTAAAGAAAGAGAGCTTATGCATGTTTATTGAAAACGAGCATAAATCTTCTATTGTAAAACATATTTCCTGGTTGATTAGCCTAGCCTTGTATATCAAATGTTTCTAGCATATGCCAGAATTCAGACCAAGCGATTTGCTAGCAGACTCCTGCACTTCCCCATATGTTACATTTGGTGGTTGATCTGTGGTCTCCTTTTGCAGACATACTTGTGTGGTCTTTATCGTATTCTATTTTTATTTAATCACATGATCACTATGGTTTTATCTGGTTTTGTATAATAATTTTTGTATGCTCTTAAATATGCTGCTAACAGAATCCTTGGGATCTCTCCCTACTAGCTGTATTAGTGATCACACATGTTCCCTTTTCCCATCCCCCATTCAGGGGAGTAGCTTAGTTTGAGATTTTCTTCATAAGCCCAGCTGTGGAAAGATTTCCCACAAGTCATGAGTAAGAACAGTTTTGTTTGAAATGCGTTGACTTTAAGATGGACTTTACTGGATGTCGTTGAATTGCTGCCTGAGTTTTACCACTGCAATAAAGGAATGCACAGCTTTACATTTTTTCGGTGCTGAATTCATTTTGTTAGTCATGACGTAAAAGTACCTGCCGCCATGACGTACTATTACGTCATATGTCTGGAAGGGGTAATTTCATATCAAAAGATGCACAATCTAAAATCTGCAGCAGTGGCATATACAAAGAAAAGAACCACACTATATATGTCACATGTCCATAAGCAAATCCCATCAATGAATTGTATGTAGCATAGTTCCCACCCTTTAGACCTTTTGTAAACGAACGTTGTGTGCCCGTGGACACATTGCGGCCCACATACGGCAGGTCCCCAATACACGGGCACTTGCCCGTGCGCACTCCGAATGGGGATCTGCAATCACAAAGATGTAAAATGGAAGCACGGATCGGTACCCTACAGAAGCACTACGGAGTGCTTCTGTGGGGTTTCTGTCTGTGCCTCCGCCCCGCAAAACTTGTTCTATTTTTTATTTTTTTTTGCGGTGCGGATGGATCATGGACACATTCAAATTGAATGGGTCTCGATCCGTCCCGGCCGCTGTACGGACGTTGCCAGTGCATTGGGGACTTTACATTCCCCATATGTCTACTTCATGTTTGGATCATTTTGGGAAGGATATTTTATTTTTTTGGGGATGTTACAAGGCTTAGAAGTTTAGAAGCAAATCTTGAAATTCTTCAGAAATTTTCAAAAACCAAATTTTTAGGAACAAGTTCAGGTCTGAAGTCACTTTGCGAGGCTTACATAATAGAAACCACCCAAAAATGACACCATTCTATAAACGACACCCCTCAAGGTATTTAAAACAGATTTTACAAACTTTGTTAACCCTTTAGGTGTTCCACAAAAATTTATGGAAAATAGGGATGAAATTTCAAAATTTCACATTTTTGCCAGATTTTCCATATTAATATTTTTTTCCAGTTACAAAGCAAGGGTTAACAGCCAAACCAAACTCAATATTTATGGCCCTGATTCTGTAGTTTACGGAAACACCCCATATGTGGTCGTAAACCGCTGTACGGGCACACGGCAGGGCGCAGAATGAAAGGAATGCCATACGGTTTTTGAAAGGCAGGTTTTGCTGGACAGTTTTTTTTTACACCATGTCCCATTTGAAGCCCCCCTGATGCACCCCTAGAGTAGAAACTCCATAAAAGTGACCCCATCTAAGAAACTACACCCCTCAAGGTATTCAAAACTGATTTTACAAACGTTGTTAACCCTTTAGGTTTTCCACAAGAATTAATGGAAAATAGAGATACAATTTCAAAATTTAACTTTTTGGGCAGATTTTACATTTTAATAATTTTTTTCCAGTTACAAAGCAAGGGTTAACAGCCAAACTAAACTCAATATTTATGGCCCTGATTCTTTAGTTTACAGAAACACCCCATATGTGGTCGTAAACCACTGTACGGGCGCAGAAGGAAAGGAATGCCATACGGTTTTTGAAAGGCAGGTTTTGCTGGACTATTTTTTTTGACACCATGTCCCATTTGAAGCCCCCCTGATGCACCCCTAGAGTGGAAACTCCATAAAAGTGACCCCATCTCAGAATCTACACCCCTCAAGGTATTTAAAACTGATTTTACAAACGTTGTTAACCCTTTAGGTGTTCCACAAGAATTAATGGAAAATAGAGATACAATTTCAAAATTTCACTTTTTGGGCAGATTTTCCAAATGATGCACCCTAGAGTAGAAACTCCAAAAAAGTGACCCCATTTTAGAAACTATGGGATAGGGTGGCAGTATTGTTGGTACTAGTTTAGGGCACATACTGTATGATTTTTGGTTGTTCTATATTACACTTTTTGTGAGGCAAGGTAACAAGAAATAGCTGTTTTGGCACAGTTTTTATTTTTTGTTTTTTACAACATTCGTCTAACAGGTTAGATCATGTATATAAATGGAGGTTTGGCATTCGCCTTTCCTTGAGAAAATGAAAGAAGAGCAATTTGCGGAGAGGGTTGGATCATTGTACCACAAACACCATTAGCAATAGAGAAAATTTCACGCCACCATTTTTGGATAAGAGGGCATGCCCACCAAATATGGTAAAAGGTTCCTCTCTCCCCAAGGCACCTCCAGCACACGTCAGAAACGGATCCAGCAAATCTTGATATCTTATCTGGCGTATTGTACTATCTTGTAAGAATTTTGTAGCTATTTTCCTGTATTCTGACGCAGCGGGAGGCACCATGGGGGGATTCGAGTAATTTAGGCAAACTCTCTCCTCTGCCTGGGTGCCTGGGCCTAAATGTGTGACAGTGGCCTGTTCCAGTGGTGGGTGACGTGAAGCCTGATTCTCTGCTATGACATGAAGACAGATTCTGCGCTGACATAAGGCCAGATTCTCTGTTACGGGACCTCTCTCCTCTGCCTGGTGCCTGGGCCTAAATGTGTGACAGTGGCCTGTTCCAGTGGTGGGTGACGTGAAGCCTGATTCTCTGCTATGACATGAAGACAGATTCTGCGCTGACATAAGGCCAGATTCTCTGTTACGGGACCTCTCTCCTCTGCCTGGGTGCCTGGGCCTAAATGTGTGACAGTGGCCTGTTCCAGTGGTGGGTGACGTGAAGCCTGATTCTCTGCTATGACATGAAGACTGATTCTGCGCTGACATAAGGCCAGATTCTCTGTTACGGGACCTCTCTCCTCTGCCTGGGTGCCTGGGCCTAAATGTGTGACAGTGGCCTGTTCCAGTGGTGGGTGACGTGAAGCCTGATTCTCTGCTATGACATGAAGACAGATTCTGCGCTGACATAAGGCCAGATTCTCTGTTACGGGACCTCTCTCCTCTGCCTGGGTGCCTGGGCCTAAATGTGTGACAGTGGCCTGTTCCAGTGGTGGGTGACGTGAAGCCTGATTCTCTGCTATGACATGAAGACAGATTCTGCGCTGACATAAGGCCAGATTCTCTGTTACGGGACCTCTCTCCCTCTGCCTTGGTGCCTGGGCCTAAATGTGTGACAGTGGCCTGTTCCAGTGGTGTGTGACGTGAAGCCTGATTCTCTGCTATGACATGAAGACAGATACTGCGCTGACATAAGGCCAGATTCTCTGTTACGGGACCTCTCTCCTCTGCCTGGGTGCCTGGGCCTAAATGTATGACAGTGGCCTGTTCCAGTGGTGGGTGACGTGAAGCCTGATTCTCTGCTATGACATGAAGACAGATTCTGTGCTGACATAAGGCCAGATTCTCTGTTACGGGACCTCTCTCCTCTGCCTGGGTGCCTGGGCCTAAATGTGTGACAGTGGCCTGTTCCAGTGGTGGGTGACGTGAAGCCTGATTCTCTGCTATGACATGAAGACAGATTCTGTGCTGACATAAGGCCAGATTCTCTGTTACAGGACCTCTCTCCTCTGCCTGGGTGCCTGGGCCTAAATGTGTGATAGTGGCCTGTTCCAGTGGTGGGTGACGTGAAGCCTGATTCTCTGCTATGACATGAATACAGATTCTGCACTGACATAAGGCCAGATTCTCTGTTACGGGACCTCTCTCCTCTGCCTGGGTGCCTGGGCCTAAATGTGTGACAGTGGCCTGTTCCAGTGGTGGGTGACGTGAAGCCTGATTCTCTGCTATGACATGAAGGCAGATTCTGCGCTGACATAAGTCCAGATTCTCTGTTACGGGACCTCTCTCCTCTGCCTTGGTGCCTGGGCCTAAATGTGTGACAGTGGCCTGTTCCAGTGGTGGGTGACGTGAAGCCTGATTCTCTGCTATGACATGAAGACAGATACTGCGCTGACATAAGGCCAGATTCTCTGTTACGGGACCTCTCTCCTCTGCCTGGGTGCCTGGGCCTAAATGTGTGACAGTGGCCTGTTCCAGTGGTGGGTGACGTGAAGCCTGATTCTCTGCTATGACATGAAGACAGATTCTGCGCTGACATAAGGCCAGATTCTCTGTTACGGGACCTCTCTCCTCTGCCTGGGTGCCTGGGCCTAAATGTGTGACAGTGGCCTGTTCCAGTGGTGGGTGACGTGAAGCCTGATTCTCTGCTATGACATGAAGACAGATTCTGCGCTGACATAAGGCCAGATTCTCTGTTACGGGACCTCTCTCCTCTGCCTGGGTGCCTGGGCCAAAATGTGTGACAGTGGCCTGTTCCAGTGGTGGGTGACGTGAAGCCTGATTCTCTGCTATGACATGAAGACAGATTCTGCGCTGACATAAGGCCAGATTCTCTGTTACGGGACCTCTCTCCCTCTGCCTGGGTGCCTGGGCCTAAATGTGTGACAGTGGCCTGTTCCAGTGGTGTGTGACGTGAAGCCTGATTCTCTGCTATGACATGAAGACAGATACTGCGCTGACATAAGGCCAGATTCTCTGTTACGGGACCTCTCTCCTCTGCCTGGGTGCCTGGGCCTAAATGTGTGACAGTGGCCTGTTCCAGTGGTGGGTGACGTGAAGCCTGATTCTCTGCTATGACATGAAGACAGATTCTGTGCTGACATAAGGCCAGATTCTCTGTTACGGGACCTCTCTCCTCTGCCTGGGTGCCTGGGCCTAAATGTGTGACAGTGGCCTGTTCCAGTGGTGGGTGACGTGAAGCCTGATTCTCTGCTATGACATGAAGACTGATTCTGCGCTGACATAAGGCCAGATTCTCTGTTACGGGACCTCTCTCCTCTGCCTGGGTGCCTGGGCCTAAATGTGTGACAGTGGCCTGTTCCAGTGGTGGGTGACGTGAAGCCTGATTCTCTGCTATGACATGAAGACAGATTCTGCGCTGACATAAGGCCAGATTCTCTGTTACGGGACCTCTCTCCTCTGCCTGGGTGCCTGGGCCTAAATGTGTGACAGTGGCCTGTTCCAGTGGTGGGTGACGTGAAGCCTGATTCTCTGCTATGACATGAAGACAGATTCTGCGCTGACATAAGGCCAGATTCTCTGTTACGGGACCTCTCTCCTCTGCCTGGGTGCCTGGGCCTAAATGTGTGACAGTGGCCTGTTCCAGTGGTGGGTGACGTGAAGCCTGATTCTCTGCTATTACATGAAGACAGATTCTGCACTGACATAAGGCCAGATTCTCTGTTACGGGACCTCTCTCCTCTGCCTGGGTGCCTGGGCCTAAATGTGTGACAGTGGCCTGTTCCAGTGGTGGGTGACGTGAAGCCTGATTCTCTGCTATGACATGAAGACAGATTCTGCGCTGACATAAGGCCAGATTCTCTGTTACGGGACCTCTCTCCTCTGCCTGGGTGCCTGGGCCTAAATGTGTGACAGTGGCCTGTTCCAGTGGTGGGTGACGTGAAGCCTGATTCTCTGCTATGACATGAAGACTTATTCTGTGCTGACATGAAGCCAGATTCTCTGTTACGCGACCTCTCTCCTCTGCCTGGGTGCCTTTGCCTAAATATGTGACAGTGGCCTGTTCTAGTGGTGGGTGACGTGAAGCCTGATTCTCTGCTATGACATGAAGACAGATTCTGAGCTGACATAAGGCCAGATTCTCTGTTACGGGACCTCTCTCCTCTGCCTGGGTGCCTGGGCCTAAATGTGTGACAGTGGCCTGTTCCAGTGGTGGGTGACGTGAAGCCTGATTCTCTGCTATGACATGAAGACAGATTCTGCACTGACATAAGGCCAGATTCTCTGTTACGGGACCTCTCTCCTCTGCCTGGGTGCCTGGGCCTAAATGTGTGACAGTGGCCTGTTCCAGTGGTGGGTGACGTGAAGCCTGATTCTCTGCTATGACATGAAGGCAGATTCTGCGCTGACATAAGGCCAGATTCTCTGTTACGGGACCTCTCTCCTCTGCCTGGGTGCCTGGGCCTAAATGTGTGACAGTGGCCTGTTCCAGTGGTGGGTGACGTGAAGCCTGATTCTCTGCTATGACATGAAGACAGATACTGCGCTGACATAAGGCCAGATTCTCTGTTACGGGACCTCTCTCCTCTGCCTGGGTGCCTGGGCCTAAATGTGTGACAGTGGCCTGTTCCAGTGGTGGGTGACGTGAAGCCTGATTCTCTGCTATGACATGAAGACAGATTCTGCGCTGACATAAGGCCAGATTCTCTGTTACGGGACCTCTCTCCTCTGCCTGGGTGCCTGGGCCTAAATGTGTGACAGTGGCCTGTTCCAGTGGTGGGTGACGTGAAGCCTGATTCTCTGCTATGACATGAAGACAGATTCTGCGCTGACATAAGGCCAGATTCTCTGTTACGGGACCTCTCTCCTCTGCCTGGGTGCCTGGGCCTAAATGTGTGACAGTGGCCTGTTCCAGTGGTGGGTGACGTGAAGCCTGATTCTCTGCTATGACATGAAGACAGATTCTGCGCTGACATAAGGCCAGATTCTCTGTTACGGGACCTCTCTCCTCTGCCTGGGTGCCTGGGCCTAAATGTGTGACAGTGGCCTGTTCCAGTGGTGGGTGACGTGAAGCCTGATTCTCTGCTATGACATGAAGACAGATTCTGCGCTGACATAAGGCCAGATTCTCTGTTACGGGACCTCTCTCCTCTGCCTGGGTGCCTGGGCCTAAATGTGTGACAGTGGCCTGTTCCAGTGGTGGGTGACGTGAAGCCTGATTCTCTGCTATGACATGAAGACACATTCTGTGCTGACATAAGGCCAGATTCTCTGTTACGGGACCTCTCTCCTCTGCCTGTGTGCCTGGGCCTAAATGTGTGACAGTGGCCTGTTCCAGTGGTGGGTGACGTGAAGCCTGATTCTCTGCTATGACATGAAGACAGATTCTGCGCTGACATAAGGCCAGATTCTCTGTTACGGGACCTCTCTCCTCTGCCTGGGTGCCTGGGCCTAAATGTGTGACAGTGGCCTGTTCCAGTGGTGGGTGACGTGAAGCCTGATTCTCTGCTATGACATGAAGACTTATTCTGTGCTGACATGAAGCCAGATTCTCTGTTACGCGACCTCTCTCCTCTGCCTGGGTGCCTTTGCCTAAATATGTGACAGTGGCCTGTTCTAGTGGTGGGTGACGTGAAGCCTGATTCTCTGCTATGACATGAAGACAGATTCTGCGCTGACATAAGGCCAGATTCTCTGTTACGGGACCTCTCTCCTCTGCCTGGGTGCCTGGGCCTAAATGTGTGACAGTGGCCTGTTCCAGTGGTGGGTGACGTGAAGCCTGATTCTCTGCTATGACATGAAGACAGATTCTGCACTGACATAAGGCCAGATTCTCTGTTACGGGACCTCTCTCCTCTGCCTGGGTGCCTGGGCCTAAATGTGTGACAGTGGCCTGTTCCAGTGGTGGGTGACGTGAAGCCTGATTCTCTGCTATGACATGAAGACAGATACTGCGCTGACATAAGGCCAGATTCTCTGTTACGGGACCTCTCTCCTCTGCCTGGGTGCCTGGGCCTAAATGTGTGACAGTGGCCTGTTCCAGTGGTGGGTGACGTGAAGCCTGATTCTCTGCTATGACATGAAGACAGATTCTGCGCTGACATAAGGCTAGATTCTCTGTTACGCGACCTCTCTCCTCTGCCTGGGCCTAAATGTGTGACAGTGGCCTGTTCCAGTGGTGGGTGACGTGAAGCCTGATTCTCTGCTATGACATGAAGACAGATTCTGCGCTGACATAAGGCTAGATTCTCTGTTACGGGACCTCTCTCCTCTGCCTGGGTGCCTGGGCCTAAATGTGTGACAGTGGCCTGTTCCAGTGGTGGGTGACGTGAAGCCTGATTCTCTGCTATGACATGAAGACAGATACTGCGCTGACATAAGGCCAGATTCTCTGTTACGGGACCTCTCTCCTCTGCCTGGGTGCCTGGGCCTAAATGTGTGACAGTGGCCTGTTCCAGTGGTGGGTGACGTGAAGCCTGATTCTCTGCTATGACATGAAGACAGATTCTGCGCTGACATAAGGCTAGATTCTCTGTTACGGGACCTCTCTCCTCTGCCTGGGCCTAAATGTGTGACAGTGGCCTGTTCCAGTGGTGGGTGACGTGAAGCCTGATTCTCTGCTATGACATGAAGACAGATTCTGTGCTGACATAAGGCCAGATTCTCTGTTACGGGACCTCTCTCCTCTGCCTGGGTGCCTGGGCCTAAATGTGTGACAGTGGCCTGTTCCAGTGGTGGGTGACGTGAAGCCTGATTCTCTGCTATGACATGAAGACTGATTCTGCGCTGACATAAGGCCAGATTCTCTGTTACGGGACCTCTCTCCTCTGCCTGGGTGCCTGGGCCTAAATGTGTGACAGTGGCCTGTTCCAGTGGTGGGTGACGTGAAGCCTGATTCTCTGCTATGACATGAAGACAGATTCTGCGCTGACATAAGGCCAGATTCTCTGTTACGGGACCTCTCTCCTCTGACTGGGTGCCTGGGCCTAAATGTGTGACAGTGGCCTGTTCCAGTGGTGGGTGACGTGAAGCCTGATTCTCTGCTATGACATGAAGACAGATTCTGCGCTGACATAAGGCCAGATTCTCTGTTACGGGACCTCTCTCCTCTGCCTGGGTGCCTGGGCCTAAATGTGTGACAGTGGCCTGTTCCAGTGGTGGGTGACGTGAAGCCTGATTCTCTGCTATGACATGAAGACAGATTCTGTGCTGACATGAAGCCAGATTCTCTGTTACGCGACCTCTCTCCTCTGCCTGGGTGCCTTTGCCTAAATATGTGACAGTGGCCTGTTCTAGTGGTGGGTGACGTTAAGCCTGATTCTCTGCTATGACATGAAGACAGATTCTGAGCTGACATAAGGCCAGATTCTCTGTTACGGGACCTCTCTCCTCTGCCTGGGTGCCTGGGCCTAAATGTGTGACAGTGGCCTGTTCCAGTGGTGGGTGACGTGAAGCCTGATTCTCTGCTATGACATGAATACAGATTCTGCACTGACATAAGGCCAGATTCTCTGTTACGGGACCTCTCTCCTCTGCCTGGGTGCCTGGGCCTAAATGTGTGACAGTGGCCTGTTCCAGTGGTGGGTGACGTGAAGCCTGATTCTCTGCTATGACATGAAGGCAGATTCTGCGCTGACATAAGTCCAGATTCTCTGTTACGGGACCTCTCTCCTCTGCCTTGGTGACTGGGCCTAAATGTGTGACAGTGGCCTGTTCCAGTGGTGGGTGACGTGAAGCCTGATTCTCTGCTATGACATGAAGACAGATACTGCGCTGACATAAGGCCAGATTCTCTGTTACGGGACCTCTCTCCTCTGCCTGGGTGCCTGGGCCTAAATGTGTGACAGTGGCCTGTTCCAGTGGTGGGTGACGTGAAGCCTGATTCTCTGCTATGACATGAAGACTGATTCTGCGCTGACATAAGGCCAGATTCTCTGTTACGGGACCTCTCTCCTCTGCCTGGGTGCCTGGGCCTAAATGTGTGACAGTGGCCTGTTCCAGTGGTGGGTGACGTGAAGCCTGATTCTCTGCTATGACATGAAGACAGATTCTGCGCTGACATAAGGCCAGATTCTCTGTTACGGGACCTCTCTCCTCTGCCTGGGTGCCTGGGCCTAAATGTGTGACAGTGGCCTGTTCCAGTGGTGGGTGACGTGAAGCCTGATTCTCTGCTATGACATGAAGACAGATTCTGCGCTGACATAAGGCCAGATTCTCTGTTACGGGACCTCTCCCCTCTGCCTTGGTGCCTGGGCCTAAATGTGTGACAGTGGCCTGTTCCAGTGGTGTGTGACGTGAAGCCTGATTCTCTGCTATGACATGAAGACAGATACTGCGCTGACATAAGGCCAGATTCTCTGTTACGGGACCTCTCTCCTCTGCCTGGGTGCCTGGGCCTAAATGTATGACAGTGGCCTGTTCCAGTGGTGGGTGACGTGAAGCCTGATTCTCTGCTATGACATGAAGACAGATTCTGTGCTGACATAAGGCCAGATTCTCTGTTACGGGACCTCTCTCCTCTGCCTGGGTGCCTGGGCCTAAATGTGTGACAGTGGCCTGTTCCAGTGGTGGGTGACGTGAAGCCTGATTCTCTGCTATGACATGAAGACAGATTCTGTGCTGACATAAGGCCAGATTCTCTGTTACAGGACCTCTCTCCTCTGCCTGGGTGCCTGGGCCTAAATGTGTGATAGTGGCCTGTTCCAGTGGTGGGTGACGTGAAGCCTGATTCTCTGCTATGACATGAATACAGATTCTGCACTGACATAAGGCCAGATTCTCTGTTACGGGACCTCTCTCCTCTGCCTGGGTGCCTGGGCCTAAATGTGTGACAGTGGCCTGTTCCAGTGGTGGGTGACGTGAAGCCTGATTCTCTGCTATGACATGAAGGCAGATTCTGCGCTGACATAAGTCCAGATTCTCTGTTACGGGACCTCTCTCCTCTGCCTTGGTGCCTGGGCCTAAATGTGTGACAGTGGCCTGTTCCAGTGGTGGGTGACGTGAAGCCTGATTCTCTGCTATGACATGAAGACAGATACTGCGCTGACATAAGGCCAGATTCTCTGTTACGGGACCTCTCTCCTCTGCCTGGGTGCCTGGGCCTAAATGTGTGACAGTGGCCTGTTCCAGTGGTGGGTGACGTGAAGCCTGATTCTCTGCTATGACATGAAGACTGATTCTGCGCTGACATAAGGCCAGATTCTCTGTTACGGGACCTCTCTCCTCTGCCTGGGTGCCTGGGCCTAAATGTGTGACAGTGGCCTGTTCCAGTGGTGGGTGACGTGAAGCCTGATTCTCTGCTATGACATGAAGACAGATTCTGCGCTGACATAAGGCCAGATTCTCTGTTACGGGACCTCTCTCCTCTGCCTGGGTGCCTGGGCCTAAATGTGTGACAGTGGCCTTTTCCAGTGGTGGGTGACGTGAAGCCTGATTCTCTGCTATGACATGAAGACAGATTCTGCGCTGACATAAGGCCAGATTCTCTGTTACGGGACCTCTCTCCCCTCTGCCTTGGTGCCTGGGCCTAAATGTGTGACAGTGGCCTGTTCCAGTGGTGTGTGACGTGAAGCCTGATTCTCTGCTATGACATGAAGACAGATACTGCGCTGACATAAGGCCAGATTCTCTGTTACGGGACCTCTCTCCTCTGCCTGGGTGCCTGGGCCTAAATGTATGACAGTGGCCTGTTCCAGTGGTGGGTGACGTGAAGCCTGATTCTCTGCTATGACATGAAGACAGATTCTGTGCTGACATAAGGCCAGATTCTCTGTTACGGGACCTCTCTCCTCTGCCTGGGTGCCTGGGCCTAAATGTGTGACAGTGGCCTGTTCCAGTGGTGGGTGACGTGAAGCCTGATTCTCTGCTATGACATGAAGACAGATTCTGCGCTGACATAAGGCCAGATTCTCTGTTACAGGACCTCTCTCCTCTGCCTGGGTGCCTGGGCCTAAATGTGTGACAGTGGCCTGTTCCAGTGGTGGGTGACGTGAAGCCTGATTCTCTGCTATGACATGAAGACAGATTCTGTGCTGACATAAGGCCAGATTCTCTGTTACGGGACCTCTCTCCTCTGCCTGGGTGCCTGGGCCTAAATGTGTGACAGTGGCCTGTTCCAGTGGTGGGTGACGTGAAGCCTGATTCTCTGCTATGACATGAAGACAGATTCTGTGCTGACATAAGGCCAGATTCTCTGTTACGGGACCTCTCTCCTCTGCCTGTGTGCCTGGGCCTAAATGTGTGACAGTGGCCTGTTCCAGTGGTGGGTGACGTGAAGCCTGATTCTCTGCTATGACATGAAGACAGATTCTGCGCTGACATAAGGCCAGATTCTCTGTTACGGGACCTCTCTCCTCTGCCTGGGTGCCTGGGCCTAAATGTGTGACAGTGGCCTGTTCCAGTGGTGGGTGACGTGAAGCCTGATTCTCTGCTATGACATGAAGACTTATTCTGTGCTGACATGAAGCCAGATTCTCTGTTACGCGACCTCTCTCCTCTGCCTGGGTGCCTTTGCCTAAATATGTGACAGTGGCCTGTTCTAGTGGTGGGTGACGTGAAGCCTGATTCTCTGCTATGACATGAAGACAGATTCTGAGCTGACATAAGGCCAGATTCTCTGTTACGGGACCTCTCTCCTCTGCCTGGGTGCCTGGGCCTAAATGTGTGACAGTGGCCTGTTCCAGTGGTGGGTGACGTGAAGCCTGATTCTCTGCTATGACATGAAGACAGATTCTGAGCTGACATAAGGCCAGATTCTCTGTTACGGGACCTCTCTCCTCTGCCTGGGTGCCTTGGCCTAAATGTGTGACAGTGGCCTGTTCCAGTGGTGGGTGACGTGAAGCCTGATTCTCTGCTATGACATGAAGACAGATTCTGAGCTGACATAAGGCCAGATTCTCTGTTACGGGACCTCTCTCCTCTGCCTGGGTGCCTGGGCCTAAATGTGTGACAGTGGCCTGTTCCAGTGGTGGGTGACGTGAAGCCTGATTCTCTGCTATGACATGAAGACAGATTCTGCACTGACATAAGGCCAGATTCTCTGTTACGGGACCTCTCTCCTCTGCCTGGGTGCCTGGGCCTAAATGTGTGACAGTGGCCTGTTCCAGTGGTGGGTGACGTGAAGCCTGATTCTCTGCTATGACATGAAGACAGATACTGCGCTGACATAAGGCCAGATTCTCTGTTACGGGACCTCTCTCCTCTGCCTGGGTGCCTGGGCCTAAATGTGTGACAGTGGCCTGTTCCAGTGGTGGGTGACGTGAAGCCTGATTCTCTGCTATGACATGAAGACAGATTCTGCGCTGACATAAGGCCAGATTCTCTGTTACGGGACCTCTCTCCTCTGCCTGGGTGCCTGGGCCTAAATGTGTGACAGTGGCCTGTTCCAGTGGTGGGTGACGTGAAGCCTGATTCTCTGCTATGACATGAAGACAGATTCTGCGCTGACATAAGGCCAGATTCTCTGTTACGGGACCTCTCTCCTCTGCCTGGGTGCCTGGGCCTAAATGTGTGACAGTGGCCTGTTCCAGTGGTGGGTGACGTGAAGCCTGATTCTCTGCTATGACATGAAGACAGATTCTGCGCTGACATAAGGCCAGATTCTCTGTTACGGGACCTCTCTCCTCTGCCTTGGTGCCTGGGCCTAAATGTGTGACAGTGGCCTGTTCCAGTGGTGGGTGACGTGAAGCCTGATTCTCTGCTATGACATGAAGACAGATACTGCGCTGACATAAGGCCAGATTCTCTGTTACGGGACCTCTCTCCTCTGCCTGGGTGCCTGGGCCTAAATGTGTGACAGTGGCCTGTTCCAGTGGTGGGTGACGTGAAGCCTGATTCTCTGCTATGACATGAAGACAGATTCTGCGCTGACATAAGGCCAGATTCTCTGTTACGGGACCTCTCTCCTCTGCCTGGGTGCCTGGGCCTAAATGTGTGACAGTGGCCTGTTCCAGTGGTGGGTGACGTGAAGCCTGATTCTCTGCTATGACATGAAGACAGATTCTGCGCTGACATAAGGCCAGATTCTCTGTTACGGGACCTCTCTCCTCTGCCTGGGTGCCTGGGCCTAAATGTGTGACAGTGGCCTGTTCCAGTGGTGGGTGACGTGAAGCCTGATTCTCTGCTATGACATGAAGACAGATTCTGCGCTGACATAAGGCCAGATTCTCTGTTACGGGACCTCTCTCCTCTGCCTGGGTGCCTGGGCCTAAATGTGTGACAGTGGCCTGTTCCAGTGGTGGGTGACGTGAAGCCTGATTCTCTGCTATGACATGAAGACAGATTCTGCGCTGACATAAGGCCAGATTCTCTGTTACGGGACCTCTCTCCTCTGCCTGGGTGCCTGGGCCTAAATGTGTGACAGTGGCCTGTTCCAGTGGTGGGTGACGTGAAGCCTGATTCTCTGCTATGACATGAAGACAGATTCTGAGCTGACATAAGGCCAGATTCTCTGTTACGGGACCTCTCTCCTCTGCCTGGGTGCCTGGGCCTAAATGTGTGACAGTGGCCTGTTCCAGTGGTGGGTGACGTGAAGCCTGATTCTCTGCTATGACATGAAGACAGATTCTGCGCTGACATAAGGCCAGATTCTCTGTTACGGGACCTCTCTCCTCTGCCTGGGTGCCTGGGCCTAAATGTGTGACAGTGGCCTGTTCCAGTGGTGGGTGACGTGAAGCCTGATTCTCTGCTATGACATGAAGACAGATTCTGCGCTGACATAAGGCCAGATTCTCTGTTACGGGACCTCTCTCCTCTGCCTGGTGGCTGGGCCTAAATGTGTGACAGTGGCCTGTTCCAGTGGTGGGTGACGTGAAGCCTGATTCTCTGCTATGACATGAAGACAGATTCTGCGCTGACATAAGGCCAGATTCTCTGTTACGGGACCTCTCTCCTCTGCCTGGGTGCCTGGGCCTAAATGTGTGACAGTGGCCTGTTCCAGTGGTGGGTGACGTGAAGCCTGATTCTCTGCTATGACATGAAGACAGATTCTGCGCTGACATAAGGCCAGATTCTCTGTTACGGGACCTCTCTCCTCTGCCTGGGTGCCTGGGCCTAAATGTGTGACAGTGGCCTGTTCCAGTGGTGGGTGACGTGAAGCCTGATTCTCTGCTATGACATGAAGACAGATTCTGTGCTGACATAAGGCCAGATTCTCTGTTACGGGACCTCTCTCCTCTGCCTGGGTGCCTGGGCCTAAATGTGTGACAGTGGCCTGTTCCAGTGGTGGGTGACGTGAAGCCTGATTCTCTGCTATGACATGAAGACAGATTCTGTGCTGACATAAGGCCAGATTCTCTGTTACGGGACCTCTCTCCTCTGCCTGGGTGCCTGGGCCTAAATGTGTGACAGTGGCCTGTTCCAGTGGTGGGTGACGTGAAGCCTGATTCTCTGCTATGACATGAAGACAGATTCTGTGCTGACATAAGGCCAGATTCTCTGTTACGGGACCTCTCTCCTCTGCCTGGGTGCCTGGGCCTAAATGTGTGACAGTGGCCTGTTCCAGTGGTGGGTGACGTGAAGCCTGATTCTCTGCTATGACATGAAGACAGATTCTGTGCTGACATAAGGCCAGATTCTCTGTTACGGGACCTCTCTCCTCTGCCTGGGTGCCTGGGCCTAAATGTGTTACAGTGGCCTGTTCCAGTGGTGGGTGACGTGAAGCCTGATTCTCTGCTATGACATGAAGACAGATTCTGCGCTGACATAAGGCCAGATTCTCTGTTACGGGACCTCTCTCCTCTGTCTGGGTGCCTGGGCCTAAATGTGTGACAGTGGCCTGTTCCAGTGGTGGGTGACGTGAAGCCTGATTCTCTGCTATGACATGAAGACAGATTCTCTGCTGACATGAAGCCAGATTCTTTGCTATGGCATGAAGAGACTGATTCTCTGCTGACGTGAAGCCAGATTCTCTGCTATGGGACCTCTGTGCAATTGATATTGGGTCATTTTTATTTTTTTAATTTTAATTCATTTCCCTATCCACATTTGTTTGCAGGGGATTTACCTACATGTTGCTGCCTTTTGCAGCCCTCTAGCTCTTTCCTGTGCTGTTTTACAGCCTTTTTAGTGCCCAAAAGTTCGGGTCCCCATTGACTTCAATGGGGTTCGGGTTCGGGACGAAGTTGGGTTCGGGTTCGTATCCCGAACCCGAACATTTCCGGGAATTTCGGTCGAACTTCTCGAACCTGAACATCCAGGTGTTCGCTCAACTCTACACATGATAAAACGCAGGAAGGGGTAATGTTAGATAAACAGAATTTTCCGCACCATGCAATCAAAGGCATACAGATGGAAGAGCAGGAAAAAACACAGAAACCCCAAGAAAGGTACGACAAAACCACACAAAATACCAATACACCACAAAAAAGAAGATTTGTAGAGGAAAAAGAGGGGGAAAAAAACAAAATCTGCAAACAAAAAAAGCAAGGCGTGAATGATGGGATATTCAACCTCAGCAGGCACACCTTGTCATAAACTGAAAAGTCGGTGCTGAGAAAGGGGCTAAAATTTGTGCCGTCTAAAAACCTTAATAAGTTTGATACTTTTGTTGATATACATAAATATATAAAAAAAACTAAACATAGCCAAATTTTTCTTAGGGAAAGAATCTACTACTAACCCCAATAATGCGGAGCAGAGAAAAGAATACATACATACAGATTTAAAGGAAAAATCTAAATTTTATCCAAAAAACAAAAATAATGAGTGCTTAGATGCTTTCAAGAGAAGTATTCTGAACGATTTGGAAAAAATAAAACCAAAAAATAAAGGAGGTAACCTGATTAAAAAAGAAAGAGATGCACTTAAAATGTTACAAGATAATCAGAATATAATAATAAAGCCCGCTGATAAAAGGGGAGGGATAGTAGTGATGAATGTTGAGGATTATGAAGCAGAGGTATTGAGACAGCTGAAAGATACAAATACCTATGCTATGTTGAAAAAAGACCCCCTTCCAGAATATAGGGTCAAATTACAAGAATTAATCAAATATGGAAGTGATAAAGGTAATCTCAATAAAAAGGAAACAGAATATCTGAATATAAAAGAGCCTACGACCCCAATTATCTATGTACTACCGAAGATTCACAAAAGCCTGATCAACCCCCCAGGTAGACCCATAGTATCAGGGATTAATTCCCTGACCAGCAGAATCTTGGAGTACATATATAGTTTTTTACAGAAGTATGTACCCCTAGCTCCGTCATTTTTGAAGGACAGTGGTTGTGTGGTGAAAATGATAAAAGAACTACAGGTGGTCAAGGAGAATACGTGGATGGCCACCATCAACGTATCCTCCCTGTATACAATTATACCAAAAAATAAAGGACTACAAGCTATAAAAGACACCCTGTATGATGACCCCCCCATATGACAAAAATACAAGCAGACTTCATTGTACGCTGTGTAGAATTCTGCCTAGATTATAATTATTTTTGTTTTAAGGGCCAGTTTTATCTTCAGAAGGTCGGAACCACAATGGGGGCGAAATTCGCCCCCAGTTTTGCAAATATTTTTATGACCATGTGGGAAAAATATTACATTGACCCTAAGGTGAATAAATGCGAAAAAAGTAGGACACTAAAAATCTGGAAAAGGTATATAGACGATTGCCTGGTGATATGGGAAGGAGAAAAAAATCAGCTAGAGACGTTTATTGGGGGTCTAGAAAATAATGAATGGAACCTTAGCTTCACTAGCACTGTTAGTGCGGTTTCGGTGGATTTTCTGGACCTAACTATATATATAGAAGATGGACACTTTAAAACCAAGACCTATTTTAAGCCCACTGATGTCAACGGGTACATAGATCTAACCAGCTGCCATTATGCCCCTTGGCTCCAAAATATACCCAGGGGACAGGTCCAGAGAATCCACCGCAACTGCACTGACACAGCTATGTTTAAAGAACAAAGCAAAAAAATAAAAGAACGCTTTTTAGAAAAAGGATATGAGAGTGAAAAATTGGAAAAATGTATAATAGATACAATAAAACAAAGAGAGGAGACCCCAAATAACCCAAAAATAGAGAAGAAAATAATAGATTTCCGTTTCTCTTTTATAACCCAGTTCACACAATGTTCTGGGGAACTAAAAAACGCAATAAAAAAAAACTGGCCCATTCTGAAAAATGATCCAGTACTTGGACCTGCAATCCCCGCACAACCACTGGTTATCTATAAAAGAGCACCTAATTTACAGAATAAATTAGTACATAGTGCCATTCGACCTGAGGAGACAGGTAAAAAAAGGAAAAACAATTTTAACTGGTGTGGATTCTGTATTGCCTTCAAAAATACAAAAAGAACAGAGAGATTACAAAGCAGTACCACAGTAAATAGTGTGGTGAAAGGAAAGCAACTGGAAGTAGTGGGAGAGATAACATGCCACAGCAAAGGGGTCGTATATGTACTGGAGTGCCCATGTGGCCTCCAGTACGTAGGACGTACCATCAGACCCCTCAAGGTCCGGGTACAGGAGCATATAAGGAACATCAAGAAGGGGCTCGAAAGTCATGGTGTCTCGGCGCACTATAAAAAAAGTTTTCGGAGCTTCACTATGGTGGGAGCAACTTGTATCCACAGAAAATTTTGAACCAAAAGAAGTTGGGAATCCCAGCAGACTCACCAGGTGTATGCTGTAATCAAGTCCGTGGTTGAGCCCTGTGTACCAGCGTGTGAGCGTGCATCTTCATTGCGGAGAACCAACTAGTTTGCAGAGGAAGTCTGTGATACGCTTGTGACTGGTGGAGTGCCGTGTAAGTACAATCTGTGCATCACAGGGCAGTACAACCATATGGATCTACCCTATTGTTTTTCTTTGTAAGTTGCAGGATATCCATCAGTAGGAGATCTGCAGACCTTGGTACTTTTTTGAAGGGAGGAAGAGAAAATAACCTGTTTTATACCTTATATTTATGATACGCGCCGTCCGAATCTTTTATGTACATTCTTTGAAAGTGTGATCGACCCCTCTTCAACACTCTTCGGACCTGCAGCAATTTTTTGCGGACTGGTGATTAAGTATATACTTTTACTGTATACATGCTACTAGATTCAGCATTTTTGTGCCTACACACACTCCCATCCCCCATAAGGAGGATGTTGGTTTCCTGAGGAGGGATAAATAATATAACAAAAACAAAGACAGGTGCTCTCTGCAGTCTTACTAACCCTCGTATTGGTGTAAAAATGAGAATTAGCCAACATATCCTGCTTGAAGGACATGTCTGAGCCCAAGCACTGCTCCAAGGTTTCTCAAGTAGCTCGGGACCCAACGCTAAACCTACCTGGGCCGTATGGGCAATACCAGGAGCCAGTGGGTGAATTACAGGCAATGGGATTGCCATAAGCAGCGGACCACAAGTGCAGGATCTGCCCCCCGGTATAGATGCACCACTGCATATGGGGTTGAGCACTTCTTGCTTTTTAATACCACGTCAATTTGTAGATTGTATTTTAAATTTTTTGGAGGTGTAGAAACTCCTAGTCTGAATGTGCCTTTATTTCTATCAACAGGCAGCATTCTGGTGCACATGTGAGGCCCGGGCTATATCAGCCAGTCTTGGGTGGGGCTCAGAGCTCTCTGCCTCCTCCATTGTATGCATGGTCACATACTGGAGGTTACTGGGAGATTGCTTTCAGTCGGACCTTGCACTCCTGTCCTGTAATTCGCCCACTGGCTCCTAGTATTGCCCATACGGCCCAGGTAGGTTTAGCGTTAGGTCCCGATCTACTTGAGAAACCTTGGCACGGTGCTCGGACTCAGACATGTCCTCCAAGCAGGATATGTTGGCCAATTCTCAATTTTACACCAGTACGAGGGTTAGTTAGACCGCAGAGTGCCCCTGTCTTTGTTTTTGTTAGATTATTTTTAATATTAATCCTGTGTAGGATGTCCATTGTGGTACTTGTGGTCCGCTGCAGGCATCCTCCATTGTATGCATTTTTGCTGGTGATTGCCATTAGCAGTGGACTACAAGTGCAGGAGCTGCCCCCCCCCCCCACCCGCTATAGATGCACCACTGCATACGGGGTTGAGCACTTCCTGGTTTTTAATACCACGCCAATTTGTAGTTTTTTTTTACTGAGGAGTGAGTTTCGGGGGATGGGGAAGGGATGGAAGGAGCAGACAGCACGGTGGGAGGTGAATAGGAGCACATTCCAGAACATGGTACAGGGGAGGGGCTGACAGAAGGAGCAATAGGAGTTTATGTGGTACTACAAGACCCAGCATTACTATTGGAAGTTACAGCAGATATGGTGGGGGAAGGGATGCCACATGGCAGACTGTCCTGTTCAGGGCCGGTGCAAGGATTTTTGCCAACACAAGCGAAGCTACATTTTGGCACCCCCTCGCAGCTCACCTAACCCTGGTCCCGTCAGCAGCAGCTGGCTTCTTTTCTGTCTGTTCCTGATATCTTCTCTCTGCTTCAGACAATCGCTGGTTTGAGGACCATATTTTTCGCCCTCTAAGACACACCTTATAAGATGCACCTAGGATTTAGAGGAGGATAATAAGAAAAAAATATTTTCCATTGCACCTCAGGTCAGACCAGCAATCAGACCCCGAATGTTAATCAGACCTCAGATCAGCCCCCCAATGCCTCAGATCAGCCCCCATGTCAGCATCATGCCCCCATGTCAGCCGTCATGCCCCCATGTCAGCCATCATGCCCCCATGTCAGCCACCAGGCCCGCCCATGTCAGCCATCAGCGCAAATAAAATAAAAAACTTACCTCTCCTGCTCCTGGATGCCGCGGCTCCTCACCACCAGCGCTCTCTCTCTCTTCTTCTTGGTTCTCGGCTGTCAGCTGTCACATGGTGCGCAGCCCTTTACAGCAGGCAGCCGAGCGGAGGACCAGGAAGCGGTGAGTACAGATCCTTCACCGCTTCCCGATCCTCCGATACTAATGAAGCGTTTCCAAAATGGAAGCGCTTCATTAGTATTCGCCCCATAAGACCCAGAGACGAAAAATACAAGGTATTTAAAAAAAAAAAAAAAGTTTCATTTTTTTTCCGCCCACCCCCGTCTCTGCGCCCTAAGGCAGCCGCTTGGTCTGCCTTATTATAGCACCGGCCCTGGTCCTGTTCTTTGTTCGCTACCACATCCAAATCCTCCATTTTACAATACCTATATTGTCCATTCTTCTCAACTTCTTTCAACTTTCCATCAGTCACATAAGTGGACAACTTCCACCATACCTCTGCTTGCACCAGCCTATTATTATCTCTCAACCAACCTTTCCTGCAATATAATTTTTCCATATATTTTCATTCAATCTTCCGGTTTCAGGCATACCAATTGCATGCATGAATGATTTTAACTTAATTACTGAAACTTTTCCTTATCTTTCTCTCATCAACTGAGCTGCTGTTAACATCTCCTCACTATGTCCTGCAACATTAGAATTTCCCATTATTGTGGTTTCACAAAGATCAAATGATCTGTAATTACTATCGAACCCGCTAACTTAAGGGCAGTTGCAGAAAGATCAAACGATATCCAATTACTATATGTAATTACTATCGAATCCGTTAGCTTAAGAGCAATTGCACACAGATCAAACGATATATAATTAGTATCGAGCCCACAAATCCTGGTCCATTCACCGGGATACAAAATCTTAATAACATCCAATCGCCTATGATAATTGGTGTTAACCCTATCCGCAAGACTCTCGTCAGAGTTTGGCTCAGATCCAATTCTATGTCACAGATATCCTACTCAGCTGTCTAACAACTTCTGCTTAGTTCCAGCATGTCCTACCACACAAAGAAGGAATATTTAAACAGGTTATTTTGTTCTAAAGCACATATCAGCTATAATTTGAACACTTCTATCGCGATAACACTAATTCAACTCTTGAGAATCTACTTGGGCAAAAGACTCAGAGGAGGTTTGTAAGAATTAAAGTTTCCAACCTTTTGCTGCAGCTTGTGACCTCGTCTGATGGTTTTGAGCAAGTCCTCTCGTGGCATTTGAACCGGAAATTACGCAAGCTGTCTGTCCCTGTTCGGGCGCCAATTTGTTGTAATTTATATGATTCCCTTCTTTGTGTGGCGCCAAATCAGTTAGGATTATAAGTATGAGCTCATACAGCTTTCTCAATGAGACCAATACAGGCTGGAATCATGGAAAATATGCCATCCTTTATTCAAGTCACATACACTTATATAGGCAATATAAGTTGGACAAAATAAAAGTTTATTGGTTCTGTGACAAAAAAGGAGTAGTTTGCTAACTTTATCCCTGAGTTTCATTGGCACATTTGAAAATAGCAACTTGACTCCCCCTCCCTTTCCCCAATAACCTTAAAAACAGAGAAAATGCACACAAGGCTCTTGATTGATTTTGTCATCTAGTGGAGAAAAATGTGCACTACAGTATATATTGTATAGAATAATCTCCAGTGACATCAATAGAAGTTCTTGCTTAGTGATTTTTATTCAATCTGTTGCATACATCCTTTCCTGCCATCTTTCTTCTTCCTCACTACAGAGCGGCACCAGTTTAAAAAAGGCCACAAATGGCTGAAACGTCACACTTAAGCCGCAGATTGAATAAAAATCACTAAGCAAGAACTTCTATTGATGTCACTGGATTTTATTCTATACATTAAACGGGGTAGGAACCCTACTTCCAGTTACAAAAAACAAAACCTGCAGCTCGTATCCAAGCATTTGCCTACTACAGTATATATAGAGAGAAATAAAAACCTGTCTCTCACACATATCATACAGGGTTTACAGCTGCAACAGGATCCGTTGTGCAACTCATTTTTCCTTTCTTCTGACAGATCAGAAAAAGGGTCAAATAAATGATGATGTCAGCCAGGCCAAAAAGGCAAAATAGTGGCACAGTCATGGAGTGGGGAGGGGAGGGTTGGAACAGCATGAGAAGTCCACAGAGTGGCCCAATGACAAAGTGGTGAGGTAGCAGAAGCATGAGGAGACCACAGAGTGGCCTAGTGACATAGTGTTGAGGTGGAAGCAGCATGAGGAGACAACATAGGTGGGGGACAATACCAGTACCAACTGAAGATGGTGGGTGGCTTTAGGAGCACCTGGCAGCAGGTGTGGCATCAGACGGGTGGCAACATCAGTATATTAGCTGAAGCAGGTAGCCAAAGTGTAGGTGTGGCACCATGGGTGATCTAGTCTGATGCATCAGGCACTGGTGTTTAAAAAACCTGGCTGACGCAGGCCTGATTCATCTTCACAAATGCGAGTTTCTCCACATTTCATGTGTACAGGCGGGTTCTCATTGGGGTAACTATGGCCCCCGACACGCTAAACACCCGTTCTGATGCCACTGCTGGCCGGGCAGAAAAAGCTTGTCAAGGACAAACTCAGCCAGTTGCGACCACAAATCGAGTTTGGCTGCCCAGTAGTCTGGGGGGGGGGGGATCTTCAATGGGGGGTGGCAGGGTACACTCCAAGTATGCCACAACCTGCTGGTTAAGGTTCTACTCTATTTCTAGCTGCTGGTACATACAGTACAGACCAAAAGTTTGGACACACCTTCTCATTCAAATAGTTTTCTTTATTTTCATGACTATGAAAATTGTAGATTCACACTGAAGGCATCAAAACTATGAATTAACACATGTGGAATTATATACATAACAAACAAGTGTGAAACAACTGAAAATATGTCATATTCTAGATTCTTCAAAGTAGTCACCTTTTGCTTTGATTACTGCTTTGCACACTCTTGGCATTCTCTTGATGAGCTTCAAGAGGTAGCCCCCTGAAATGGTTTTCACTTCACAGGTGTGCCCTGTCAGGTTTAATAAGTGCGATTTCTTGCCTTATAAATGGGGTTGGGACCATCAGTGGCGTTGAGGAGAAGTCAGGTGGATACACAGCTGATAGTCTTACTGAATAGACTGTTAGAATTTGTATTATGGCAAGAAAAAAGCAGCTAAGTAAAGAAAAACGAGTGGCCATCATTACTTTAAGAAATGAAGGTCAGTCAGTCAGCCGAAAAATTGGGAAAACTTTGAAAGTAAGGGCTATTTGACCATGAAGGAGAGTGATGGGGTGCTGCACCAGATGACCTGGCCTCCACAGTCACCGGACCTGAACCCAATCGAGATGGTTTGGGGTGAGGTGGACCGCAGAGTGAAGGCAAAAGGGCCAACAAGTGCTAAGCATATCTGGGAACTCCTTCAAGACTGTTGGAAGACCATTTCAGGGGACTACCTCTTGAAGCTCATCAAGAGAATGCCAAGAGTGTGCAAAGCAGTAATCAAAGCAAAAGGTGGCTACTTTGAAGAACCTAGAATATGACATATTTTCAGTTGTTTCACACTTGTTTGTTATGTATATAATTCCACATGTGTTAATTCATAGTTTTGATGCCTTCATAGTCATGAAAATAAAGAAAACTCTTTGAATGAGAAGGTGTGTCCAAACTTTTGGTCTGTACTGTATATTTCCTTTTTATACACCAAGTATACATTATTGAACTCTCGCCCCCCCCCCCCGAAAAAAATAACAATCACAATTTAGCGCAGAAGTTCAATTAAGAGACATTTTTTCCTTAACCTTTTAAGGACATAGGGCGTACAGGTACGCCCTTGTGTCATGGTACTTAAGGACACAGGGTGTACATGTACGCCCTGTGTATTTTCGATCACTGCCGTGCGGCTGGCAGTGATCGGAACCCGGTGCCTGCTCAAATCATTGAGCAGGCACCTAGGCTAAATGCGCGGGGGGGTCCAGTGACCCCCCCATGTCGGCGATCGCGGCAAACCGCAGGTCAATTCAGACCTGCGGTTTGCTGCGATTTCTGCAGTTTCTGATCCCCGCGGTCCCTGACCGCGGGGATCAGAAACCTATAGTATTCCTAAAATATTTCTGTATCTCCCCCCCTGCACCCCTGAGTGATTTTAGCCCGGTGGGAGGTGCAGGGGGAGGGTTGCAGGCGGTGCGGGCGGTGCAGGAGGCGGGCGGTGCGGCTGGCCGGATCGCGTTCCCCCTCCCGCCTCCCCTTGAATAATCGTTGGTGGTTAGTGGGTATACCAGGGTGCCAGCACATTGCTGACACCCTGGTATAAACGGCTGACATCTGCGATGCAATGTCAGCCATTTAACCGTTTCCATACTGCGGTCCGTACGGACCGCTGTATGCAAAAGGTTAACAGCTCAGGGAGCTCCCTCCCTCTCCCATCGGGGGACTGCTGTGCCTTTGCAGCCCCCCGATGGAGAGGGAGAGAGCCCCCAGACAGCCACCCGACAGCCCCGTCCTTACCCTTCCCCGTCTGCGAAGTTCTGACCACTACTGAGCAGATGGGGAAGGTTCCCATGGCAACAGGACACCTTCTCAGGCATCCTGCTGTACATGGTGCTGAACAGATCTGTGCTAAAGGCATAGATCTGTTCAGACAAAGTGTAAAATACAGTACAAAACACTATATAGTGTACTGTACTGTAATATACAGACATCAGACCCACTGGATCTTCAAGAACCAAGTGGGTCTGGGTCCAAAAAATGTATAAAAAAAAAGTGAAAAAATTTAAGATAAGAAAAACACATTTATCACTGAATAAAAATGAAAAAAATAAAATACACTACACATATTAGGTATCGCCACATCCGTAATGACCTGATCTATAAAACGGTCATGCTACTTTACCCGAACGGTGAACGCCATAGAAATAAAAAATAAAAAACTATGATGAAATTGAAATTTTGCCCTCCTTACCTCCCAAAAAAGGTAATAAAAGTGATAAAAAAAGTTGCATGTACGCCAAAATTGTAACAATCAAACCGTCATCTCATCCCGCAAAAATCATACCCTACCAAAGATAATCGCCCAAAAACTAAAAAAAATATGGCTCTTAGACTATGGAAACACTAAAACATGTTTTTTTTTTTGTTTAAAAAATGAAATCATTGTGTAAAACTTACATAAATAAAAAAAAAGTATACATATTAGGTATCTCCACATCTGTATCGACTGGCTCTATAAAAATATCACATGACCTAATCCCTCAGGTGACCACCGTAAAAAAAAAAAAAAAAAAAACGGTGTAAAAAAAGCCATTTTTTGTCATCTTACATCACAAAAAGTGTAATAGCAAGCGATCAAAAAGTCATATGCACCCCAAAATAGTGCTAATCAAACCGTCATCTCATCCCGCAAAATATGACACCCTACTTAAGATAATCGCCCAAAAACTGTAAAAACTATGGCTCTTAGACTATGGAGACACTAAAACATTTTTTTGTTTTAAAAATGGAATCATTGTGTAAAACTTACATAAATAAAAAAATTGTATACATATTAGGTATCGCCGCGTCCATGACAACCTGCTCTATAAAATTACCACATGATCTAACCTGTCATATGAATGTTGTAAATAACAAAAAAAAAACAGTGCCAAAAAAGCTATTTCTTGTTGTCTTGCCTCACAAAAAGTGTAATATAGAGCAACCAAAAATCATATGTACCCTAAACTAGTACCAACAAAACTGCCACCCTATCCCGTAGTTTCTAAAATGGGGTCACTTTTTTGGAGTTTCTACTCTAGGGGTGCATCAGGGGGGCTTCAAATGGGACATAGTGTAAAAAAAAACAGTCCAGCAAAATCTGCCTTCCAAAAACCGTATGGCATTCCTTTCTTTCTGTGCCCTGCCGTGTGCCCGTACAGCAGTTTACGACCACATATGGGGTGTTTCTGTAAACTACAGAATCAGGGCCATAAATATTGAGTTTGGTTTGGCTGTTAACCTTTGCTTTGTAACCGGGAAAAAATTATAAAAATGGAAAATCTGCCAAAGAAGTGAAATTTTGAAATTGTATCTCTATTTTCCATTAAATCTTATGCAACACCTAAAGGGTTAACAAAGTTTGTCAAACCAGTTATGAATACCTTGAGGGGTGTAGTTTCTTAGATGGGGTCACTTTTATGGAGTTTCTACTCTAGGGGTGCATCAGGGGGGCTTCAAATGGGACATGGTGTCAAAAAACCAGTCCAACAAAATCAGCCCTCCAAAAACCAAACAGCGCACCTTTCACTCTACGCCCCGCTGTGTGGCCGTACAGCAGTTTACGGCCACATATGGAGGGTTTCTGTAAACTACAGAATCAGGGCCATAAATAATGAGTTTTGATTGGCTGTAAACCCTTGCTTTGTAACTGGAAAAAAATATTAAAATGGAAAATCTGTCAAAAAAGTTAAATTTTGAAATTGTATCTCTATTTTTCATTAAATCTTGTGCAACACCTAAAGGGTTAACAAAGTTTGTAAAATCAGTTTTGAATACCTTGAGGGGTGTAGTTTCTTACATGGTATCACTTTTATGGAGTTTCTACTCTAGGGGTGCATCAGGGGGGCTTCAAATGGGACATGGTGTCCAAAAAACCAGTCCAGCAAAATCAGCCCCACATATGGGGTGTTTCTCTAAACAACAGAGTCAGGGCAATAAAGATACAGTCTTGTTTGGCTGTTAACCCTTGCTTTGTTAGTGGAAAAAATGGGTTAAAATGGAAAATTAAGCAAAAAAATGAAATTCTCAAATTTCATCCCCATTTGCCAATAACTCTTGTGCAACACCTAAAGGGTTAACAAAGTTTGTAAAATCAGTTTTGAATACCTTGAGGGGTGTAGTTTATAGAATGGGGTCATTTTTTGGCGGTTTCTATTATGTAAGCCTCGCAAAGTGACTTCAGACCTGTAGTGGTCCCTAAAAATTGGGTTTTTGTAAATTGCAGAAAAATTTCAAGATTTGTCCCAAAAAAAAATATCATTCCCAAAAAAATTCAAACATGAGGAAGACATATGGGGAAAGTAAAGTCATCACAATTTTTGGGGGTATTAATATGTATTACAGAAGTAGAGAAACTGAAACTCTGAAATTTTCTAATTTTTCCCAATTTTTGGTAAATTTGGTATTTTTTTTATGCAAAAAAAATAATTTTTGGACTTCATTTTACCAGTGTCATGAAGTACAATATGTGACGAAAAAACAATCTCAGAATGGCCTGGATAAGTCAAAGTGTTTTAAAGTTATCAGCATTTAAAGTGACACTGGTCAGATTTGACTATGAATTAACACATGTGGAATTATATACATAACAAACAAGTGTGAAACAACTGAAAATATGTCATATTCTAGGTTCTTCAAAGTAGCCACCTTTTGCTTGGATTACTGCTTTGCACACTCTTGGCATTCTCTTAATGAGCTTCAAGAGGTAGTCCCCTGAAATGGTCTTCCAACAGTCTTGAAGGAGTTCCCAGAGATGCATTGCACTTGTTGGCCCTTTTGCCTTCACTCTGCGGTCCAGCTCACCCCAAACCATCTCGATTGGGTTCAGGTCCGGTGACTGTGGAGGCCAGGTCATCTGGTGCAGCACCCCATCACTCTCCTTCATGGTCAAATAGCTCTTGCTTTCAAAGTTTTCCCAATTTTTCGGCTGACTGACTGACCTTCATTTCTTAAAGTAATGATGGCCACTCGTTTTTCTTTACTTAGCTGCTTTTTTCTTGCCATAATACAAATTCTAACAGTCTATTCAGTAGGACTATCAGCTGTGTATCCACCTGACTTCTCCTCAACGCAACTGATGGTCCCAACCCCATTTATAAGGCAAGAAATCCCACTTATTAAACCTGACAGGGCACACCTGTGAAGTGAAAACCATTTCAGGGGACTACCTCTTGAAGCTCATAAAGAGAATGCCAAGAGTGTGCAAAGCAGTAATCCAAGCAAAAGTTGGCTACTTTGAAGAACCTAGAATATGACATATTTTCAGTTGTTTCACACTTGTTTGTTATGTATATAATTCCACATGTGTTAATTCATAGTTTTGATGCCTTCAGTGTGAATCTACAATTTTCATAGTCATGAAAATAAAGAAAACTCTTTGAATGAGAAGGTGTGTCCAAACTTTTGGTCTGTACTTTATAACAATCACAATTCACCGCAAAATGGCTAATGGGATGTGCGTATATTTCCTTTTAATACACCACATAAATGGCTTTAGTCCAATGTAACTTCACCGCTGAACAGCAATTATGAGATATATTTTTCCTTTTTTTTTCCTATTAATACACCCCCCCCAAAAAAAAAACAAGAAAGTAAAACAATGTCACATGAACACAGGATGGCTAATAGGACGTACGTATCTATCCTATTAATACACCCCATAAATGGCTGTAGTATAATGTAACATCGCTGAATGGCAATTATGAAACTTTTACCTTTTTTTCCTATTAATGCACCCTCAAATTTTTTTTAAATAAAACAATGTTAAATCAATGCAGAACAGCTAATGGGACGTATGTATCTTATATTAATACACCCCGTAAATAGCTGTTCCTTTTTTTCCTATTAATACACCCCCCCAAAAAAAAAGAAAGTAAAACAATGCAACATGAACACAGGATGGCAAATAGGACGTACGTATCTATCCTATTAATAAACCCCATAAATGGCTGTAGTACAATGTAACTTCATCGCTGAACAGCAATTATGACATATATTTTTTTCCTTTTTATCCTACTAATACACCCCCAAAAAAAGTTCAACAATGTAAAATCAACGCAGAACGGCTAATAGGACGTAGGTATCTTTCCTAATACACCCCATAAATGGCTGTATCACACAGAACTTGCACCCCAATCACAAGCAAGGTTTGCTGGAATTAGATGTAACATATAGTGCAAACAACCTAAAAGCAGTAATATAACACCAATTTGGATTCTAAATTAGTGCAGCAAGGTGTAATAGAATTGCTCCTATTACCCAGGCTGTACACTCTATTGCACCCTGTTCTCCTTTTATAGTGTAGATGATGCCTCCCTATCCTTTCCCTGCTCCTTGACTAATCTTTCCCTGAACTTGTAAATGTTTTTTTGAGCACAATAAAGTCTTTCCTAGCACTGTCCCTACCGCCTGCTGAAGTCTCTCCGTGCACTAAGCACACTGAAAAATGGCAGAATCCAAAATGGCTGAGGCTATTTATAGGGCTGTGGCATCACAGGGGCTGGCTGGCTGCTGATTGGCTGCATGCATAGCATTGTGGGTGAACCCAGAGTTCTTTGCTCCAGGTCCTAAGACGTGCAGCAGCCATTTTAGGAAAAATGTGATTCGTTAGCACGAAGCGAGAGTAAATTCCAATTTTGTGCGAATCAAATTTTTCCTGAAATTCGGATCGAATTACACTTAGTCAACTTTGATTCGCTCATCTCTAATTTTAACATGATAAATAACTTTGAGGTTCTTAGCAGATATATTTTTATAAAAACAAGTCTGGGCCAACCTACACCCTGGCAAGTTGACCTCAGTCCAGGCAAAAACCTACTCTATTTAATACCAATCTAATGTCGTTGGGCATTTACACTCAAGAAAGCAGAACCTACACTGTGTTGCTACTTGTTACTTCTGTGTGCAAATAAGCATCCTATGTGATACAATTCATGCATTTAATGAGAGGAATAGCAGACTCAGCTCTACTGTATGTATCACCTAATTAAAAATGCAGCCTGTGGAATAGATGGGACAATGCGAGTGCATTCAGATTTGCATTCCCATAAACCACTATTGGGATTATTTCCATTAATGTTAGCTGGATCTTTAACCCCTTTCCATCAATCTCTGTACATGTACAGCAGATGTCAGATCTTTAAAAGATGACTCCAACTTAGGAGCTGAGCGAGAGCCATAGCTGCTGAGTATAAGCTGTTTTACATAGCAGACACTTGGCAGAGTCTTTTATCAGCGATAACACCACTCACTGATTTTTAATCCCTCAGATGCCATGGTCAATTGTGATCATGGCATCTGAACAGTCCACTACCAGAATATTGTGGGAGAAATTTGGTTGCTATGGCATCCTTGGACCTTCTGAAGCATCTGAGGACTGCCATAGCATAGCTTCTATTAAGCCCTGTCTATGGCAGGGCTTTATAGGGACTTAACAATTCTCCCATAGACTGCAAACGGTAAATCATTGCAGTCTATAAGATAAGCAATCCGATGATTGTGTGCTCAAGTTTCTTACGTAATGCAGGTACTATAAAAATATAAATGCCTTTGTCTCCATATGGTAAACAGCGTGGAGGAAACAAAAATCAAAGTGTGTCTGGTATGTTGATCACTTCACAATATTGAATAAAAATGATCAAAAACCCATATACACACCAAAAAGTGTATCAATAAAAATGACATATCCCTCACAAAGAAATTGAGTCCTTACACAGATATGTAGACAAGGTTCAAAATATGGCGATACCAAGAATAAAGTATTAATGTGGTATCTCTGTATTTGTACTGACCCACAAAATTATATTATGATGTCCTTTTACTGCTTAGGGAATGCTGTAAAAATGTAAACTCATAAAACTATGGAGGAATTTTTCCAATTTTATCTCATTATGATTTTTTTTCCAGCTTCCTACTAAATCATTTGCAATAGTAAAGGATACCATTGGAAAGTACAACTTGTCACAACAAAAAAACAAAAAAAAAAACACGATTCCTCATACAGCAATGTTAACGGAAAAAAATATAAATTAAAAAAGTTTTGACTCCTGAAAGGCAGCCAGTATAAGACAAAAATAAATGAAAATTGCTGCACCAGGAAGGGGTTAATAAGATAAAATAATTGTTCTTCACATATATTTTTATTTATTACTGGTTAATATTTATACTTTTTTAGTAGTGGTATAAAAGTGGTTATAACCCCTTCCTGCATCTTGACTGCATCTTGACTTATACATCAGCCGTAGTGATGGGGTATGGAGCAGGCTCACAAACTAATCCCCTCACAGCAGGTCCCAGCTGTATAAGGCCTCTTTCACACTGGCGTGTGCACCCCGTTGCCGTTCATACATGGGTGCCGTTCGGTGGGCATTCCGCATCACGGATGCGGACCCATTCACTTGAATGAGTCCGCAAATTTGGAGATGCGGAACGGAACCACGGAATGGAACCCTACGGAAGCACTACGGAGTGCTTTTGTGGGGTTTCGTCCCGTACTTCCGTTCCGCAAAAAGATAGAACATGTCCTATCTTTTTGCTCAACGGCCGGATCTGTGCTCGTGTATTGGGCCGCCAGTGTGAAAGAGGCCTAATACAGATACATCTGGCCAAAAATTACTAGGATTGAAGCCATTTAACTCTTCAGATGTTGTAGAATCTGAGAGGTTAGACAGAGAGATGGGACCTCCCTCTGTCCTCTGACCAGAGTCTCCTTGCCAAATATGTGGTATTATGATATGTTACTACAGCCTGGGGTCTTGGGAAAGCTCCCAAGTCTGGCATAGCAAGGCCGCAGGCAGGGCTTATCAAAAAATATATCAAACTTTCTTTAAAAAAATAAATAAAAAATAGATAAATAGATAGATATATCTCAAAAATTATCAAAAATTCATAAATACATAAAGAAAAAAATAGACCTACAGTAGTTGATTTATTGCCGTGTTCCAAATTATACACACCAAAATTACTAGTGTACCGCATACATTTCGACAAAATATATATTCAATATTAATTTCATATTGTTGTGAAAAAATTATTGTTCGCCGTATGGTCGCCATCTATCCTATGGAGATGCGCAGATTCATTCGTATCGCACAGAAACTTTCGCACGATGGTCTGGTCGTCCAACCTATAGCTGATTTGTGCCCGGCCTGGTATTACTGCAGGATACCAGTGTCATGGCGGGAGGATGGGGACCGTTGAACAAAGGTTTCTTCATCCACGAGGATAAGAACGGCAACAGAAAGGGCGCGAATAAGTGCGCGAACATAAGGTTGCGCGATCATTCACATCTTCGCCAGCCAATCATTTCATACCATAACCTGTCTCCCAATTGGTCATGATTGTAAGACCGCCTTCCAGCCAATCATTTCATACCATAACCTGTCTCCCAATTGGTCATGATTGTAAGACCGCCTTCCAGCCAATCATTTCATACCATAACCTGTCTCCCCATTGGTCATGATTGTAAGACCGCCTTCCAGCCAATCATTTCATACCATAACCTGTCTCCCCATTGGTCATGATTGTAAGACCACCTTCCATCTTCTGGTATAAATAAACCTTGCCTAGCATTATTGGATCCCACTTAAGAACGTCTCTGTGTCGTTATTTTGAAGGAATTGTGCACACATCGACGCACACTAAACCAAGGATTTCCCGATTGTATTTCTGGCGGTCGTTTTCGGTTGTAAGAACGAGACAAAGGAGCAAACGGCGATATCAATATCAAACGATAATACACAATATAAAATCAGCAGCAGTGGCATATACAAGGAAAAGAACCACACTATAAATGTCACATGTCCAGAAGCAAATCCCATCAATGAATTGTATGTAGAATAGTTCCCACCCTTAAAGGGTATTAAACAGCCACATTGATTCCTGCATAGTGCAAACTAGTAATGGATAAACATCGGCCGGGACGGTTCGAGTTATCGATTGTTAGGGGACCGCAAGTTATCGGGGAGCCCATTCACTTTAATGGCAGGCGAACCTGAAATACCTTCAGCTCATATTTGCATCCACTTAGTAGAAATGTACAAATAGTCTCACAACATGGACAGGACATACTAGAGGGGGAATCAATGACAAAAATTCCAACAAAATACACTCACCTAAAGAATTATTAGGAACACCATACTAATACAGTGTTGGGCCCCCCTTTTGCCTTCAGAACTGCCTTAATTCTATGTGGCATTGATTCAACAAGGTGCTGATAGCATTCTTTAGAAATGTTGGCCCATATTGATAGGATAGCATCTTGCAGTTGATGGAGATTTGAGGGATGCACATCCAGGGCACGAAGCTCCCATTCCACCACATCCCAAAGATGCTCTATTGGGTTGAGATCTGATGACTGTGGGGGCCATTTTAGTACAGTGAACTCATTGTCATGTTCAAGAAACCAATTTGAAATGATTCGAGCTTTGGTGACATGGTGCATTATCCTGCTGGAAGTAGCCATCAGAGGATGGATACATGTTCTCATTCTGTTTACGCCAAATTCGGACTCTACCATTTGAATGTCTGAACAGAAATCGAGACTCATCAGACCAGGCAACATTTTTCCAGTCTTCAACAGTCCAATTTTGGTGAGCTCGTGCAAATTGTAGCCTCTTTTTCCTATTTGTAGTGGAGATGACGGGTACCCGGTGGGGTCTTCTGCTGTTGTAGCCCATCCGCCTCAAGGTTGTGCATGTTGTGGCTTCACAAATGCTTTGCTGCATACCTCGGTTGTAACGAGTGGTTATTTCAGTCAACGTTGCTCTTCTATCAGCTTGAATCAGTCGGCCCATTCTCCTCTGACCTCTAGCATCCACAAGGCATTTTTGCCACAGGACTGCCGCATACTGGATGTTTTTCCCTTTTCACACCATTCTTTGTAAACCCTAGAAATGGTTTGTGCGTGAAAATCCCAGTAACTGAGCAGATTGTGAAATACTCAGACCGGCCCGTCTGGCACCAACAACCATGCCACGCTCAAAATTGCTTAAATCACCTTTCTTTCCCATTCTGACATTCAGTTTGGAGTTCAGGAGATTGTCTTGACCAGGACCACACCCCTAAATGCATTTAAGCAACTGCCATGTGATTGGTTGACTAGATAATTGCATTAATGAGAAATAGAACAGGTGTTCCTAATAATTCTTTAGGTGAGTGTATATGTATCTTAATCAGGGGACATTTTTATGTGTCTTAAAAGGAAATTCCCTAAAAATGTGCCCTGTTGGAACCTAGAAATTTTTTATTTAACCCCTTAGGGACATAGGGCGTACCGGTATGCCCTGTTTCCCGATTCCTTAAGGACCCAGGGCGTACCGGTACGTCCTAACTTTAAAAACGCGATTGCTGCACGGCGGGGGTTTATCGGAACAGGATGTCCGCTAAAATCATTCAGCGGGCATCCTGTCACAACGCCGGGGGGAATCCCGTGACCCCCCTGTGTCGGCGATCGCTGCAAACCGCAGGTCAATTCAGACCTACGGTTTGCGGCTTTTACCTGGTGCGGCAGCGGCGGGCGGCGGTGCCATCGGGTCCCCATGCGGCTGTAGGGGGGACCAGATGGCATGGAAGGCAGCGAGATGTCTAAGGAAGGCATCGCGCTGCCTTCCGGTCTTCCGGTGAAGAGCCTGTGAGATCCAGGCGGCTGGATCTCACAGGCCGAAAGCTGTATAAGTAATACACACAGTATTACTCATACAGCCAATGCATTCCAATACAGAAGTATTGGAATGCATTGTAAAGGGGATTAGACCCCCAAAAGTTCAAGTCCCAAAGAGGGACAAAAAAAGTTTTCCCCCAAAAAATTCAAAGTTTCAAGTAGAAAATAAACAAAAACGTCATTTTCCCCAAATAAAGTTAAAAAAAAATGGTTAAAAAATAGGGGGGGGGGGCCGGATGAAGATGGTCGCATAGCTCTGTGCTCTGTAAAGAGATTCGTCCCTAACGCCAGCTAAAACAAGCTTATAAAGGCAGAGATGGTGAAGATCGGGAATGCCAGGCACAGTGACTCCCAGCTCCCTCCAAAATACAGATTGCTGGGGAGACATGGAGAAATTCCTAAAGAAAGCCGCCGCAACGGTTGCTGCCAGGGAGCCCAAGATGGCGCCGACATCACAGGCTAAAGCACCGAAGCGCGCTCCTGCACAGTCAGATGTGGAGAGCGACTCAGACAACGCACAAGCAGCTCTGACCTGCCGGTCACAAGAAAATACCTTGACCGTGCTCTGGGGCAGGATAATGGAGCCGATCCTTGCGGAATTGTCAGCATGCAGGAGCGAGGTGAGACACCTTGGGGACCGTGTGGAAGGTTTAGAGCAGCATCAAGCGGCAATCTTAAACCACCAGTCTGCGGTGTCAGATTCTTTTCGCCGTTGCGCCCTATATTTAAATGACCTTCATTCTTCATTAGAAGATCAAGAAAACAGGGGGCGCCAAAACATGCTGAGATTCAGAGGTGTGCCGGAGGCGATTTCCCCTGGGGATGTCTCAGCTTCCATTATTGAAATATGCGAAACCCTGCTGGGCCCTAACTTTCCTCAAGAAATAATCATAGAGCGGGCACACAGAGCCCTCAGACCCAAGCCCAAAACCGGCCGAACCACCCAGGGACATAATATGCAAGTTCCTGAACTTTCAAGTGAAAACCGCCATCCTGGAAGCCGCACGTAATCATCCTGATTTAACCATGAAGAAGCCAAGATTGAAATATTTCAGGACTTAGCCCCTTCAACTCTGAAGAAGCGTAGAGCCCTCAAGCCCTTAACAGATTGGCTACGCTCCAAAAAAGTTCTATACGATGGTCCTACCCATTTGGCTTATCCTTCACATATGCGGGCAAGAGAGTGAATATATCGTCTTTTACAGACCTCATATCTGCTTTTGAAATTCTAAACGTGCCGCCTATGCCGATTGAAAATTGGGAACTTTTCCAAGACCTCAGCACCCTGCCTGAGATACCTAAGGTGGCTCCTTTTGAAATACCACGCACGCCGAAGTCTTCCCGTTCCAAGAAGAGAGTTCTCCAGCTCACCCCAAGAAGTCTGTCTCAAGAACAGTAGAAAGTTTATATGTCTATAATTTGTTAGCCTTAGGCAATGCTGTTACTTTGAGATCTTAATCTGCTAATCACCTAGAGTCTTAGATCTCAATGCTACTATGTCCCCTAATAGTCTATGCATATGTCTTTGAATTTTACCTTTACATTTCTGCCTTACTATTTGGCCCTTTCCGGGCGTTATACGATCTCACAAACGGTCTACTGACCAATTAACACCCCCTACGTTTATGACATATCACACTATGTCTCTGTTCATATTTTTTGTTGGTTTAATGAGTTATGTTATGTTCTTTTCCCCTACACCTAACTCAAGGTATTTGCTCATCATATTGAACTGGATCGACTCTTATATGTGCACAACATCCATGGTACATGAGACCGGAGACTACAATAAACCTGATACACCTCTTAAAAAGAGACCACAACAGCTACAAGGTAAACCCACACACATCACAAACAATGGCTGATTTGTCTGTGGCTTCTTACAATGTCAAAGGCTTTCACTCCCCATCTAAACGGAGCCAAATCTTTGCCATTCTAAGAAAGGCCAAGGCAGGTGTCATATTTCTCCAAGAGACACATTTCCGCTTTAATCATTACCCAGATATGCGGTTCTCTCACTTCTCCAATTGGTACCACTGTGGAGGTAACTCATCAGCTTCTAGTGGGGTCAGCATAGGGTTACAGAGGAGAATCCCTTTCAAGTTTGTCAGCCAAAGCTTGGACCCAGAAGGCAGGTATATCCTACTCAAAGGCACTATAGGGCCACAACATACACTTTTATTAACTTATATGCCCCTAACTCCAATCAATCCCGCTGGTTGGCTGATGTTTTCCCTATTATAGAAGCCTTTAAGGAAGGCATAGTAATTGCCGGGGGAGATTTAAATGTAGCTTTATATCCTCAACTAGATGTCTTCCTCTCATAATCGACCCATTCTAGAAGGTTTCTAAAAAGTGTCAGAAATACCCTCTGGGATCTACAATTAATTGATGTATGGAGATCTTTTCACCCCGAGTACTCTAGATTTCACTTTCTATCCCCAACACATTAAACCTATCACAGATTAGACTATCTGTTTATTTCTAAAGAACACATACACTTGTGCAGAGAGGCATCTATCGTGCCATTCATATATCAGACCACTCCCCAATATATATTTCAGTTTCGTGCCCCTAATGAAAACGCCCTCATGCTTCAATTGGCGGTTAAATGAAACCCACCTAGGATATCAAGATTCGGTCGAGCGAATTTCCAAGCATATTACAGAATATTTCTCCCTAAATAAAGGTCCTGATATAACAGCAAACACTCTCTGGGATGCTCACAAGCCTGTTGTTAGAGGACAATTTATTAACATTGGTAAGCACCTCAAGAGAGCTGAGGGACAGAGAATAGATGATACACTTAAAAACATCCAGGAAGTTAGAATCATACCATAAAACTAAACCCTCAGACAATCAATTTCAAAATTATCAGAATACAGGGCTAAATTTAGATCTCTTTTAACCACTAGAGCAGCCAATATCACATGAGTTTCTCAACATAAATTTTTCACCCACGGGGACAAGGCCACCAAATTCGCAATGATCAGGATCAAAGGGAGGAGGTCTACAAATTTTGTCACCAGTTATCCTCACAAAACGGACTCCTATTTTCTCGGTTAATCAGATTGGCCGCCCAATTTAGTTCATTCTATTAATGATTTATACAATCTCCCCTCAACAATCGAGCCAAAAACTCGGGCTTCCGTCGTATCCTCCTTTCTGGAAGCGCTAAACTTCTTAGCATAGATCTGGAACAGAAGTCGGGCCTTACAGCTCCCTTTTCCCTGAATGAGTTAAAAAAGCAATGAATCAAATGCCGACAGGGAAAGAGCCCAGGCCCCGATGGCCTTTCCATTAGCATATTACAAAAAGTTCCAGGAACTACTACTTCCCTATCTCTTGGAAGTTTGCAACCAGACCCTTGAGGGAATTCCTCTTTCAAGAGATATGACGGCGGCTCATATTACTCTCATCCCCAAAAGAAGGGAAAGACGCCAGCTTATGCTCCAATTACAGACCCATTTCCCTCATAAACATAGACCTCAAACTCCTGGCCAAGATGTTAGCAATTAGATTAGCTATTCTCCTCCCCCAAATTGTACATGGTGATCAGGTAGGCTTTGTACGAACAGAGAAGGTAAAGATAATACCACGAGGGTGATTAATATTCTTTGTCATGCTAAATGAGTTTCCTCTCCCTTGCTTCTACTCAGCACAGATGCTGAAAAAAGCATTTGATAGAGTTAATTGGTTATACTTGAAACAAGTGCTATCGGTATTGGGCCTACCTGACTCCTATATTAAAGCAGTTTTCTCAATGTATGAACAAGCAACAGCTTCAGTTCTAGTTAATGGTAATATATACGCCCCCTTTCCTATTAGAAATGGGACTCGGACAGGGCTGCCCCCTGTCACCCCTTCTATTATCCTGGCTCTTGAGGCCCCTTCTAGCAAACATAAGATTGGACCAGGAGGTAATAGGTCTATGTTTGGGAGGCAGAGAACAGAAAATTGCCGCTTTTGCGGACGATGTACTAATATGACGACTAACCCAAAAAACATCCCTACCGATTCCAGTCTCACTGGAAACATACAGCACAATGTAGATTTCAAAATTAATGCTAATAAATCATTGTCCTATGCCATGGGTATCCCCCGGGCAAACCAATGCCTTTTAATGGTAGACTCCCCATTTAATTGGTCTTTCCCCTAACATCACATAATTAGGGGTCAAAATGTAGCCTAGAATAACGGAGCTTTTTTCTCTTAATATGTCCACTTGAAAAGTCTATCTTCGAATCTTTGACAATTTGGCTAGATCTAACCCAATACTGTCCTGGTTTGGTCGAAAAAACCTTCTCTCTTCCCTAATACTCCCCAGACTTACATATCTACAGCAAGTTCTCCCCATTCCCGTCCCCAAACACTACTATGACTCGATTATGAAAAAGTTCAGGTCCTTCATCTGGAGTGGGAAGAAGGCGCAACTTTCTTCTAACCTCCTCATTAGGCCTAGGCACGCTGGAGGAATTGGTCTACCGAACCCTGAGTTATATGGGAAGGCTATTCTTATATCGCGCTTATTAGCCTGGCTGAGCATCTCCCCGTCTTCCGCTGTGGTCCGGATAGAACTAGAGATACTGAAGCGACCAGCTAGAGCACTTCTCTTGGGCCAAGAGACGGGCTTTTCTGGACATATGTCTCACTACCCGATTGTCCGGGCCACACTGGAGGCATGGAAATGGTTATCTTCCACACATTGCTCTATCCCATTTCCTTCGCCCATGCTGTCGGTAACAGATGTACTAAACACAGGCCCTCTCACATTAAGAGAATCTACCTCAGTAGAACTGCTGTCTTCTTCAACTCCAATAATCTCTCTAGCTCTTCCTACCGGAGTATGGATGGACTCAAGAGATACATAAACACTGCTCAACCCTCATCCACGAGTTTTTATTTCAGTTGCCTTACTTAGGGCCTACCTAAAACAACACATTAAAGTAGGAGATCTCCTTCGTCCCTTAGTTTGGCTAGAAGATATGATTTCCTTACAGACACTTCCCAAGAAACTCATCTCACGGATTATACAGCAAACTGCGTCTATCCTCTGCTATGGTTTAAACCATCTTTTGTTATGCAATGGGAGTCAGATCTAAACACCACATTTCCTCTTGAAATTATTTTCAAATGTGCCAATGAAACTCACGGATAAAGTTAGAAAACTGCTCCCATTTTGTCACAGAGCCAATAAACTATTATTTAGGACCACCCTTTTTGTCTACCTCATATTACCTATATAAGTGTATGTGACTTGAATAAAGGATGGCATATTTTCCATGATACCAGCCTGTATTGGTCTCATTGAGAAAACTGTATGAGCTCATACTTATAACCCTAACTGATTTGGCGCCACACAAAGAAGGGAATCACATAAATTACAATAACACATGGTCCCTATTTTGCATCAGAATTGGCTCATGATTTGGTAGGCAAAAGTAGGAGTGGGTACAAAACACAGAAGACATGCAAAGATTCCATTCAAGTGTCATCTTTGTTTTGGATCCACTCCTGTTTTTTTGACTTTAGCAATACTGATGGATTACTGACCAAATGCTAGCTGAGTGAAGGTGGATGCTCAACAGACAGGATCAGTTTTTTGGGGGTTAGTCTTCTGACGGATCAGAGGAAGGGCAAAAAAATCAGTGACGTCAACACAAACTTACTGCTTACACCCTCTCCACTCTGGCTCTACTTGTATAAGCATTTAATAGAACAGGTTCTGTAGACGATGGTGTAAAAGGAGTGCACTCTTTCACGCTATAGTAAGATCTTGAGCCTCTGCATGGTTCTTTATACCTGCTGCTAACATTGACCTGTAAGGCTGAGTTTATATTTGAGTTATTTGGTCAGTTTTGGCCCCGTAATTGACCAAATGAGTGAAGTGATTCTAAGAGCGACGTCTGTCATCTGCGTGTCATTCTGACTCTCAGTATTGTTTCACTTCCACAGCAGACACCCCATGCGTGTTACTTGCAAGGCACAGTGTTCTACACCACTTTGCAGGCTCTCTGCAGCCAGGAAATAACAGTTTTTATTACGATTCGCCACAAATAAATTCGGATTGAATCAAATCTTTTTGGAAAATTCGGCGAACCGTCCAAATGTTTGAGAAATTTGCTCATCTCTAGTTAAATCTTAGTATTAGTCCATATATAACCTTTGTATTTAGTGCCATGTGAGTGCTATTATGTTCTGTGGCCATGCACATCTGTGTATATATTTATATCATGCAGGATGTTTTTATCTTTTCCTTTCTGAGATTTTTTCTTTTTCATAGAAATATACTACTGGTGCTAGATGAGCACCTGTTATAGATTAGAATATTAAATCAGGATCCCTAATGGAAGGATGATGTCTTTCATCCGAAACACGTACCTTTTTTATTTTGCTTCTTTTTTCATATTGCATGATGAATTCACATCATACAGGGTAGACTGAACTGACCCAGCCAATCCTGGGTTCCTCTAGAGCACCTTGGAGATCCAAGAGGTACTGTACTACAAAAGGGTGAGCGAATACATGTCTATTTACTTTTTTTTTACTTTACCTGTGGGAACACTCCTACAGTAGTTAGAAAATGGGGCCCAATCAGAAATGCACATATCCATCTGTTCTGGGACTTCAGAGTAAGTACATCTATCCTGCACTTTTTGTTTTAAGATATTTGCTGTTTTAGATTATTTTTGGACATATTAGTTAAAAATAAAGTTAAATCAAAACTCTATTCTATGTTTATTAGGTGCTGAGCATATATTTAGTTGCTGTGATAAATGGCACAAGAAGATTGGGAAATTATTTTTTCCAATGTTGGCAACAGTATTTTTTATACCTCTTGAAGTATCTTTCATTGGCTTGTAATACAGAGATTGCATTATACCTACACAATTTCTCTATAAGAAAGCAACGGACACATCCCCTCCCCTTAGTGCTCTAGGAAACTAACTGATACCGTACATCGTTTACGGAGATATTAAAAAAGCTTCACTGCTACTGGAAGGAAGCTGCATATATTCTAAAAGTCACTTTACAAGAGATGACGATCTAGCTGATTGTCGGGAAGGAAGTTCTCCTTCCTGACAATCTGCTGATCACTATCGGAGGAGATCGGTGGATTTACAAGCGATCACTAATGCCATCACTCTTCCCCATACAGTCTCATTGTTTCTTAGCAGTAGATTGTGTTTACACATCATGATCTGCCACTGGGAAAAGATGATCTTTTGTGCTGCTCAAAAGTTTCAAGTACCCGATGAAGGAGCGTTTTGCTCGTTCATCGGGTAATCAGCAGTGCTAATGAGCGTTACTAGGAAAATTCTTTGAGTGCTAGAATTTCTGGGTATAAGTCCTCTTCCATGAGCATTGCTTATTACTAAGAGTGTCATTTTTTAATTCTCTCCTCAATTTTATTGTGAATGGATGAAGCAAGGCACAGCACATTCTATAATGTGTAGGTAACGATCTATATGTAAATTAATGCCACATCTAATAGACAAGCAAATATGAGGTTTATAATGTATTTGTGGAAATTTTTTATTTGTTCAACGAAATAAAAAATATTGTGTTGGACGCAAAGATTTGAATAGCGAATATTAATTGCAAATTTCTGCACTTCGAGAATTTGTAATATTTAACCCCTTAAGGACTCAGCCCTATTTCACCTTAAGGACCAGGCCATTTTTTGAAAATCTGACCAGTGTCACTTTAAGTGCTGATAACTTTAAAATGCTTTGACTTACCCAGGCCATTTTGAGATTGTTTTTTTGTCACATATTGTACTTCATGACACTGGTAAAATGAAGTAAAAAAAAAAAAACATTTTTATTTATAAAAAAATACAAAATTTACCAAACATTTGTAAAAAATTGCAAATTTCCAAGTATCAATTTCTCTACTTCTATAATACATAGTAATACCTCCAAAAATAGTTATTACTTCACATTCCCCATATGTCTACTTCATGTTTGGATCATTTTGGGAATGATATTTTATTTTTTGGGGATGTTACAAGGCTTAGAAGTTTAGAAGCAAATCTTGAAATTTTTACAGAAATTTTCAAAAACCCAATTTTTAGGGACCAGTTCAGGTCTGAAGTCTCTTTGCGAGGCTTACATAATAGAAACCACCCAAAATTGACCCCATTATATAAACTACACCCCTCAAGGTATTCAAAACTGATTTTACAAACGTCGTTAACGCTTTAGGTGTTCCACAAGAATTAATGAAAAAAAAGATACAATTTCAAAATTTCACTTTTTTGGCAGATTTTCCATTTTAATAATTTTTTTCCAGTTACAAAGCAAGGGTTAACAGCCAAACCAAACTCAATATTTATGGCCCAGATTCTGTAGTTTACAGAAACACCCCATAAGTGGTCATAAACCGCTGTACGGACACACGGCAGGGCGCAGAAGGAAAGGAATGCCATATGGTTTTTGGAAGGCAGGTTTTGCTGAACTGGTTTTTTTGACACCATGTCCCATTTGAAGCCCCCCTGATGCACCCCTAGAGTAGAAACTCCATAAAAGTGACCCCATCTAAGAAACTACACCCCTCAAGGTATTCAAAACTGATTTTACAAACGTCGTTAACCCTTTAGGTGTTCCACAAGAATTAATGGAAAATAGAGATACAATTTCAAAATTTCACTTCTTTGGCAGATTTTCCATTTTTATAATTTTTTTCCGGTTACAAAGCAAAGGTTAACAGCCAAACCAAACTCAATATTTATGGCCCTGATTCTGTAGTTTACAGAAACACCCCATATGTGGTCTTAAAACGGTGTACGGGCACACGGCAGGGCGCAGAAGGAAAGGAATGCCATACGGTTTTTGGAAGGCAGGTTTTGCTGGACTGTTTTTTTTTACACCATGTCCTATTTGAAGCCCCCCTGATGCAACCCTAGAGTAGAAACTCCATAAAAGTGACCACATCTAAGAAACAACACCCCTCAAGGTATTCAAAACAGATTTTACAAATGCCGTTAACCCTTTAGGTGTTCCACAAGAGTTATTGGCAAATGGAGATGAAATTTCAGAATTTAAAATTTTGGGCAAATTTTCCATTTTAATAAATTTTGCCCATTAACAAAGCAAGGGTTAACAGCCAAACAAAACTCATTATTTATGGCCCTGATTCTGTAGTTTACAGAAACACCCCTAAAGTGGTCATAAACAGCTGTACAGGCACACGGCAGGGCGCAGAAGGAAAAGAATGCCATACGGTTTTTGGAAGGCAAATTTTGCTGGACTGGTTTTTTGACACCATGTCCCATTTGAAGCCCCCTGATGCACCCCTAAAGTAGAAACTTCAAAGAAGTGGCCCCATTTTAGAAACTACAGGATAGGGTGGCAGTATTGTTTGTACTAGTTTAGGGTACATATGATTTTTGGTTGCTCTATATTACACTTTCTATGAGGCAAGATAACAAGAAATTGCTGTTTTGGCACCGTTTTTATTTTTTGTTATTTACAACATTCATCTGACAGGTTAGATCATGTGATATTTTTATAGACCAGGTTGTCACGGATGCAGCGATACCTAATATGTATACTTTTTTTTTCATTTATGTAAGTTTTACACAATGATTTCATTTTTGAAGCAAAAAAAAAAATCATGTTTTAGTGTTTCCATAGTCTGAGAGCCATAATCTTTTCAGTTTTTGGGCGATTACCTTGGGTAGGGTATGATTTTTGCAGGATGAGATGACGGTTTGATTGGCACTATTTTGGGGTGCGTGTGATTATTTGATCGCTTGCTATTACACTTTTTGTGATGTAAGGTGACAAAATGGTTTATTTAGCACAGTTTTTATTTTACATTTTTTACGGTGTTCATCTGAGGGGTTAGGTCATGTGATATTTTTATAGAGCCGGTCGATACGGACGCGGCGATACCTAATATGTATACATTTTTTTTATTTATGTAAGTTTTACACAATAACAGCTTTTTTCAAACAAATAAAAAGATGTTTTAGTGTCTCCATATTCTGAGCCATAGTTTTTTTATTTTTTCGGCGATTGTCTCAGGTAGAGGCATTTTTTTTGTGGGATGAGGTGATGGTTAGATTGGTACTATTTTGGTGGTCAAACGCCTTTTTGATTGCTTGCTGTTGTACTTTTTGTGATGTAAGATAATGGGTTGCATCAAAAGGGGCATAGATGCCCGTGATGAGAACATATTCCTACTACTTTACAAATCATTAGTCAGACCACACATGGAGTACTGTGTACAGTTCTGGGCTCCAGTGAACAAGGCAGACATAGCAGAGCTGGAGAGGGTCCAGAGGAGGGCAACTAAAGTAATAACTGGAATGGGGCAACTACAGTACCCTGAAAGATTATCAAAATTAGGGTTATTCACGTTAGAAAAAAGACGACTGAGGGGAGATCTAATTACTATGTATAAATATATCAGGGGTCAGTACAGAGATCTATCCCATCATCTATTTATCCCCAGGACTGTGACTGTGACGAGGGGACATCCTCTGCGTCTGGAGGAAAGAAGGTTTGTACACAAACATAGAAAAGGATTCTTTACGGTAAGAGCAGTGAGACTATGGAACTCTCTGCATGAGGAGGTGGTGATGGTGAGTACAATAAAGGAATTCAAGAGGGGCCTGGATGTATTTCTGGAGTGTAATAATATTACAGGATATAGCTACTAGAGAGGGGTCGTTGATCCAGGGAGTTATTCTGATTGCCTGATTGGAGGCGGGAAGGAATTTTTTATTCCCCTATAGTGAGTAAAATTGGCTTCTACCTCACAGGTTTTTTTTGCCTTCCTCTGGATCAACTTGCAGGATGACAGGCCGAACTGGATGGACAAATGTCTTTTTTCGGCCTTATGTACTATGTTACTATGTAAGATGACAAAAAAATGGTTTATTTAGCACAGTTTTTATTTTTTACGGTGTTCATCTGAGGGGTTAGGTCATGTGATATGTTTATAGAGCCGGTCGATACGGACCCGGCGATACCTAATATGTATACTTTTTTTTTTTTTTTGGGGAAAATTACATTTTTGTTTATTTTTACTTGAAACTTTACATTTTTGGGGGGGAAAACTTTCTTTTTTCCAACTTTTTTTTTCACTTTATTTTTTGTCCCTCTTTGGGACTTGAACTTTTGGTGGTATATTCCTTTACAATGCATTCCAATTCTTTTGTATTGGAATGCATTGGCTGTATGAGTAATACTGTGTGTATTACTTATACAGCTTCTGGGGCCTGTGAGATCCAGAGGGCAGGATCTCACAGGCTCTTCACCGGAAGGCAGCGCAGATGCCTCAGGAAGGCATCGCGCTGCCTTTCATGCCATCGGGTTCCCCCCACAGCCCCATGGGGACCCGATGGCACCACCGCCGCACCAGGTAAAAGCCGCAAACCGCAGGTCTGAATTGACCTGCGGTTTGCGGCGATCACCGACACGGGGGGGTCACGGGACCCCCCGCGCATTTAGCCGAGGTGCCTGCTCAATGATTTGAGCAGGCACCTTGTTCCAATCAACGCCCGCCGGGCGGCGGTGATCGGAACATCACATGACGTACCGATACATCATGTGTCCTTAAGGACTCGGGAAACATGCCGTTCCGGTACATCATGTGTCCGTAAGGGGTTTAAATATAGTGATATATATTCGTATTTTCGAATATTCAACTATTTTTTTTTTTCATCTGAACCCAAGATCCCTCTCTGCTTCTTGCTTGTGGGCCAATGAGAAGGCTGCAATGTCTTTGTCTAAGCTTAGCAACATCCCTAGCAACCAATAGGAAAGTTGCCTACCCCTTACTATATAAGAACCTCCCCAGCAGCCATTTTCTACAGTATTTTAAAGTTCTGAGAGAGACTGCAGTGTCACTGCTGTGCTCTGTACTTTCCACTCATTACATTAGATAGTTAGATAGCATATATAGTACAGACCAAAAGTTTGGACACACCTTCTCATTCAAAGAGTTTTCTTTATTTTCATGACTATGAAAATTGTAGATTCACACTGAAGGCATCAAAACTATGAATTAACACATGTGGAATTATATACATAACAAACAAGTGTGAAACAAATGAAAATATGTCATATTCTAGGTTCTTCAAAGTAGCCACCTTTTCCTTTGATTACTGCTTTGCACACTCTTGGCATTCTCTTGATGAGCTTCAAGAGGTAGTCCCCTGAAATGGTTTTCACTTCACAAGTGTGCCCTGTCAGGTTTAATAAGTGGGATTTATTGCCTTATAAATGGGGTTGGGACCATCAGTTGCGTTGAAGAGAAGTCAGGTGGATACACAGCTGATAGTCTTACTGAATAGACTGTTAGAATTTGTATTATGGCAAGAAAAAAGCAGCTAAGTAAAGAAAAACGAGTGGCCATCATTACTTTAAGAAATGAAGGTCAGTCAGTCAGCCGAAAAATTGGGAAAACTTTGAAAGTAAGGGCTATTTGACCATGAAGGAGAGTGATGGGGTGCTGCGCCAGATGACCTGGCCTCCACAGTCACCGTACCTGAACCCAATCGAAATGGTTTGGGGTGAGGTGGATCGCAGAGTGAAGGCAAAAGGGCCAACAAGTGCTAAGCATCTCTGGGAACTCCTTCAAGACTGTTGGAAGACCATTTCAGGGGACTACCTCTTGAAGCTCATCAAGAGAATGCCAAGAGTGTGCAAAGCAGTAATCAAAGCAAAAGGTGGCTACTTTGAAGAACCTAGAATATGACATATTTTCAGTTGTTTCACACTTGTTTGTTATGTATATAATTCCACATGTGTTAATTCATAGTTTTGATGCCTTCATAGTCATGAAAATAAAGAAAACTCTTTGAATGAGAAGGTATGTCCAAACTTTTGGGCTGTACTGTATATATATATATATATATATATATATATATACTATTACAGATAGTTAGTGGGAAATAGTCAGTGTAGGTTAGATAGTGATATAGTGTAGCTGATAGGTTCCAGAGCAGGGTGATAGGTTCTGCTGTCCATACATACATGCTACAGACATAGTGCTGTGATGTCACAAGTTGACAACAATACTTAGTGCACCAATCAGTAATATGTAGTCAGACCTGCTAAAATGGCGAATTGCGCCAAAATATGTGCATCATTAATTCTCAATTAGCACAATCGTGAATATATTGGAGCACTCTATCTGCATATAAAGCCATTGTTTATGTTCTGCAGTGTTAACCATTTTCTCCAGTCTCAGGAAACTTCTAGCAGTTTGGAAAATGTTGCAAAAGTGACCCACGCCTTTATTTGCGCGAATAATTAATTGTCGATATTCGCAATCAAGAAAATAATAGCGAATTCTCGAATTTGCGAATATATGACAAATATTCTACAAAATATTAGCGAAATATCGCAAAATCGAATATTGAGCCTGCCGCTCCTCACTATTAAAAATATGCTTAAAGTGTAACTGTCATGGTATCAAAAAATCTATTTTAGCATATGTTACTGCTGCAGCAGCATTATGCATAAAGCAATAATTTGTTTCTTCACATACCACTGTTTTCTTTGAGTTTTTCCCTTAGTGACGGCTCTTTAAACATTTACAATATGAGGATCTTCTCAAGATGGCTCCTCTGCCAAACTGCTTTCCATCCCTTCACATACACACTTGCTGTAGCCAGCAGCTCTCTGCCAGCCACTCAGATTGGATTACTGAGAGACATGCCTCCGCACTCTGAAGCCTAATGCAGGCATGCAGTGTGAAGGACCACCCCTCCCTCTTCCTGTCTTCTTAGCCAGAGACAGATAAGCCATAGCAACTGTCTTTTAAGGGAGCAATGGAAAGGGACAGGGGACATTAATGAAAGCTGTTATTATAAGGTAATTACAGATCTTTTGACAATCATTGACAGACTAACATGCCTACGGTAGCTCTAATAAACTAGCAAATAAAAACAAATATGACAGTTACACTTTAATAAAGCATAAAGAAAATGTTACCCCCAAAAATAAATTACTAAGCCTTGTTTCCTTAAAATTACTTCATTTTATAAATAAAATAATAGTTTACAGTAAAAAAATACATACTGTATATGTTACTGTTGCAATCATAATGACTCATAAAACAAAGGTAACGTACAGTACTTGTCTGTGCTTGGTGAATTTACAGTTTTTTTATATTCACCTTTAAAAAAAAGGAAAATTAGCAAATAAATTACATGTACTCGAAAATTCTCCCATTCTTTCAAAAGTAGTACCAAATTATAATGAAAAAACTCATCAAAATAACTATAGTAAATGAAATATAATTTGCAGAAAACAAGTCTTTACATAGCTACATAAGGCAGATGGAAAAATATAAAAGTTCTTTAAATGTGACTTGAAAAATAATTGCTTGGTCCTTAAAGGGTTTGTCACCCGCCACCCCTGCCAATCAGCTTTTTGAAGAGTAGGCGGCACTCCATGCGAGCGCTGCTTCCTGTTCATTACACTGCCCGATGTCTCGGTTGTAATGGCAGTGCATTGTAAGGACAAGTACTCGCTTCATTCACTTGAAAGGAGTGAGTACTTGTAATTACACTATGACACCGCTACAGGGGAAGCAACGGGTAGTGTAATGAAGAGGAAGCAGCGCTCGTATGGAGCGTCTCCTACTCTTCAGCTGACCGGCTAATTAGATATTAATGACCTATCCTGACGATAGGTCATCAATATAAATGGCAGGGCAAACTCTTTAACGTCCAATGACCAATCCTTAAATAGCTACACAAATATATTAATATGCAGGCCTCGCAATATTATTGTAGCAAATATTTAAAGAGCAGCCATGGAAGCACTGAATTGTTATGGTTAATCTATCATTGACTGCACGGTAGACATGATTGTCCTTGGGAAATGTAGCAGGGCTGAGCTCTAAATAAACTACTGATTCTGTCATGGTTGTTTCCAGTTCAGTAATGTGTGTAAGTGCCTGCAGAAAATTAAACAAGATGTTAGGAATTTTCATTTCCAGGTCCCAACAGATGGGACATGTTATCCTAATTATAAAGGGCAAATGGGAGGATAGGAAAGAGTTTATCTTTTGAAAATCTATGACAGCTAGGTGAAGCATATCTTTTCATCTGTGATAGACTTGCTTCCAATAAAAGCAAGCTGTATATGAACATTACCTTAATATGTTTACTGTTCTGACTATATGAATTCTTGCTCTCTTCTCACTGTTTAATTTTAGATGAGGTGTTAAAACATTGTGTTAATTGATATCTTTTAGTTCTTTAACGATAATAATAATAAAATGAAAGTGAAAAGATAAAAAGGCCCTGATTTATCATGCCTTCACTCCAGAATTCTGGCATCAAAAAGTCACAAAAAAGGGCTTTTGAGACTTTTTCTCGCTCGCGCAAAATTTAAGCGCTTGTGCAAAAATTGGTGACTTTTTACATGCACTGGCACAAAATTTTGTGACTTTTTTTCCATTTTTACACCATTCACTCCATTTTTGTAATATGGGTGGAAAAGTGGGTGTGGTTGGCTATGTGAATGAGTCACAATCTCACTCCAGGAGGAGGGTAGAGTAGGAAAACTGGAGGAGCTTCTCTACAAAGAAGTGTTAGGTTTAAGGAAAAGCCAAATTTACCAAACAACCTGAGACATCTGATAAATGTGCCATAAATGTGGCAAAACTGACTTTAAATTAGAGGTTGGCCGACAAATCGTCAAATCCACAAATCCCTCGAATTTTGCTGGATTCATGGACTCGAATCCCGACGTAATTTACAAAATTCGAATCCGACAAATCCCGACGTGACGTCACGCTCCCGCGCCTCCAGAGACGCCTGCTATTTCCCCAGTGGTGTCGCCAAGCTGGGGCCAGAGGGGGCCACGGCATCCCCTACATCACGCTGTGCCCCCCCATGTGCCCCCATTCATTTTGACTGCTCACAGGAGTGTACATTTCTTCTAAACTGTAATCGGTATCCTCTGACCTGGTCCTGCAGTAACTTTAAATCAGCGCTCGCTCGGTAACAACTAACAGGCAGTGCGGGCGGCGCTCCTGCTCCTCCCACTAGGCGGCGCAGGCGGTTGACGTCACTGTAAGCGCCGCCCAAACAATGCCTATGGGCTGTAACCTGGCCCTGTTACCGAAGCTAGCTGAGGAGTAGTGTAAGGTACTAGTAGAGATGAGCAGCCACTTATTTAAAGTTAAAGTTACTGCAGGATATGGATTACAGTTTAGAAATTTTACTGTCAAATATACACTCCTGTGAGCGGTGGGGAAGGGATCTGTGGATGACACTGTTATAATGAGGGGGATCTGTGGATGACACTGTTATGGTGGGGGGGGATCTGTGGATGACACATATAGCATAAGATGCTATAAACGGTATGTGTCATCCACAGATCCCCCTCCATAACAGTGTCATCCACAGATCCCCCTCCATAACAATGTCATCCACAGATCCTCCCCTCCATAACGGTGTCCTCCACAGATATCCCCTCCATAACAGTGTCATCCACAGATCCCCCCATAACAGTGTCCTCCATAGATCCCCCCTCCATAAGTGTCCTCCACAGATCCCCCTCCTTAAGTGTCATCCACAGATCCCCCCTCCATGAGTGTCATCCACAGATCCCCCCCTCCATAAGTGTCCTCCACAGATCCCCCCCTCCATAAGTGTCATCCACAGATCCCCCCTCCATAACGGTGCCATCCACAGATCCCCCCCTCCATAACAGTGTCATCCACAGATCCCCCCTCCATAACAGTGTCATCCACAGATCTCCCCTCCATAACAGTGTCATCCACAGATCCCCCCCTCCATAACAGTGTCATCCGCAGATTCCCCCTCCATAACAGTGTCATCCACAGATCCCCCTCCATAGCAGTGTCATCCACAGATCCCCCCCTCCATAACAGTGTCATCCACAGATCCCTCCCTCCATAACAGTGTCATCCACAGATCCCTCCTCCATAACAGAGTCATCCACAGATCCCCCTCCTTAACAGTGTCATCCACAGATCCCCCCCTATATAAGTGTCATCCACAGATCCCCCCCTCCATTAGTGTCATCCACAGATCCCCCCTCCATAACAGTGTCATCCACAGATCCCCCCCTCCATAACAGTGTCATCCACAGCTCCCCCCCTCCATAACAGTGTCATCCACAGATCCTCCTCCATAACAATGTCATCCTCAGATCCTCCCTCCATAACAGTGTCATCCATAGACCCCCCTCCATAACAGTGTCCTTCACAGATCCCCCGTCATAACAGTGTCCTCCACAGATCCCCCCCTCCATAACAGTGTCCTCCACAGATCCCCCCTCCATAACGGTGTCATCCACAGATCCTTCCATCCATAAGTGTCATCCACAGATCCCCCCCTTCCATAACAGTGTCATCCACAGATTCCCCCCTATAACAGTGTCATCCACAGATCCCCCTCTCCATAACAGTGTCCTCCACAGATCCCCATAATTCTTATTTACAGGATTCGATATTCGAAAGATTTGATATATTCGAGAACCTATTCGGATTCGAAAATAAATTGGATTCGTCCCACCTCTACTCTAAATATTCTTCCATATAATTAGAGATGAGCGTATTTCAAAAAAATTTGATTCAGCCGCTTTGACAAATTTCCCGTAAAAATTAGCTTTGTTCCGAATTAATTTGTGATGAATCGCATAAAAAAATGGCTATTTCGAGGCTTCATAGAGCCTTTATATGGGTGTAGAACACTGTGCCTTGCAGTAACATGCATAGGTAGTGTGCTGGGGTAGTGAAATAATACTGTCAGTCAGTATGACATGCAGATGACAGACGTCGCCATTAGAATCACTGCACACGGGGCCAAAACCGACCAAATAACTCAAGTTTTAACTCAGCCTTACAGGTAAGTGTTAGTGTAAAGAGGAAGCATACTCCTTTTACACGCTTGTCAGCTGATTCCACATAGATGTACATAACCTGTTCTATTAAACGCTTATACAAGTAGAGCCCCCCCCCAACAGAGTGGAGAGGGTGTCAGCAGTAAGTTTGTGTTGACGTCACAGATTATTTTTTCCTTCTTCTGATGCGTCAGAACAATAACCCACAAAAAACGGATCCTGTGGGGTGCATCCACCTTCACTCGGTCAGCATTTGCTCAATAATCCATCAATATTGCTAAAGCACAAAATAATAATGTAATATAGTAAAATTCAGTGTCTCGATGATAAATCTGCAGCGTGAGGGCCCTGTGTGGCTTATACACACTTTAAAAATAATCCTTCAGTGGGGCGAATAGATGCCGGATGACCTGGACACTCCATGACCTTCCAAGGAGCTGCTGTCAGGAGCAGCAGTTCATTTCTGAGACATCCATATACACTCACCTAAAGAATTATTAGGGACACCTGTTCTATTTCTCATTAATGCAATTATCTAGTCAACCAATCACATGACAGTTGCTTCAATGCATTTAGGGGTGTGGTCCTGGTCAAGACAATCTCCTGAAATCCAAACTGAATGTCAGAATGGGAAAGAAAGGTGATTTAAGCAATTTTGAGCGTGGCATGGTTGTTGGTGCCAGACGGGCCGGTCTGAGTATTTCACAATCTGCTCAGTTACTGGGATTTTCACGCACAACCATTTCTAGGGTTTACAAAGAATGGTGTGAAAAGGGAAAAACATCCAGTATGCGGCAGTCCTGTATGCAAAAATGCCTTGTGGATGCTAGAGGTCAGAGGAGAATAGGCCGACTGATTCAAGCTGATAGAAGAGCAACGTTGACTGAAATAACCACTCGTTACAACCGCAAAGCATGGTATGCAGCAAAGCATTTGTGAAGCCACAACACGCACAACCTTGAGGCGGATGGGCTACAACAGCAGAAGACCCCACCGGGTACCAGTCATCTCCACTACAAATAGGAAAAAGAGGCTACAATTTGCACGAGCTCACCAAAATTGGACTGTTGAAGACTGGAAAAATGTTGCCTGGTCTGATGAGTCTCGATTTCTGTTGAGACATTCAAATGGTAGAGTCCGAATTTGGCGTAAACAGAATGAGAACATGTATCTATCATGCCTTGTTACCACTGTGCAGGCTGGTGGTGGTGGTGTAATGGTGTGGGGGATGTTTTCTGGCCACACTTTAGGCCCCTTAGTGCCAATTGGGCATCGTTTAAATGCCACGGGCTACCTGAGCATTGTTTCTGACCATGTCCATCCCTTCATGACCACCATGTACCCATCCTCTGATGGCTACTTCCAGCAGGATAATGCACCATGTCACAAAGCTCGAATCATTTCAAATTGGTTTCTTGAACATGACAATGAGTTCACTGTACTAAAATGGCCCCCACAGTCATCAGATCTCAACCCAATAGAGCATCTTTGGGATGTGGTCGAACGGGAGCTTCATGCCCTGGATGTGCATACCTCAAATCTCCATCAACTGCAAGATGCAATCCTATCAATATGGGCCAACATTTCTAAAGAATGCTATCAGCACCTTGTTGAATCAATGCCACGTAGAATTAAGGCAGTTCTGAAGGCAAAAGGGGGTCCAACACCGTATTAGTATGGTGTTTCTAATAATTCTTTAGGTGAGTGTAGTGCAGGGTGAATCCGAAGACCCTCTCCATCTCCATGCAAAACAGGATGCACTCTCCTGTCTTAGGCAACATGTAATTTTTATTAGTAAATTCATTAAATATTTAAAATTCAATTGAGCCAAAACTTGATTAAAATTATAAGTATGTAAGTATACTTAAATTCGCCAAAACTGACCAAATAACTCAAGTATGAACTCAGCCATACAGGTCCATGTTAGTGTCAAGAAGAAACACACTCCTTTTATACCCTCGCCAGCTGATTCCACATAGATGTCTACAGAACCTGTTCTATTAAATGCTTATACAAGTGGAGTCCCCGCGACAGAGTAAAGAGTTTGTCAGCAGTAAGTTTGTGTTGATGTCAGTAATTAATTTGTCATTCCTCTGATCCGTCGGAACAATAACAAAAAATGGATCCTGTCTGTGGAGCATACGCCTTCACTCGGTCAGCATTTGCACAATAATCCATCAGTATTGCTAATGGCAAAAAAAAAAACAGGAGTGGATCTAAAACAGAGATGACACATGAATAGAATATTTGCATGTCTTCTGTGTTTTGTACCCAATCCTGATTTGGCTACCAAATCATAAACCGATTCTGATGGTTACAGCTGCTACAAAGACAGGATCCATTGTGCGTCTCATTTTTCCTTCCTGCTGACAGATCAGAAGAAAGGTCAAATAAATTATATAAATCTTGTCAGCCAGGCCTTAAGGCAAAATAGTGGCCCAGTCATGAAGTGGGAAGGAGGGTGACAGCATGAGAATTTCACAGAGTGGACCTACAGTTGGGTCCATAAATATTGGGACGTCAACACAATTGTAAAATTTTTGCCTCTATATACCACCACAATGGATTTGAAATGAAACGAACAAGATGGCTTTTAACTGCAGCTTTAATTTGAGGGTATTTACATCCAAATCAGGTGAACGGTGTAGTAATTACAACAGTTTGCATATGTGCCTTCCACTTGTTAAGGGACCAAAAGTATTGGGACAATTGGCTTCTTAGCTGTTCCATGGTCAGGTGTGTGTTATTCCCTCATTATCCCAATTACAATGAGCAGATAAAAGGTCCAGAGTTCATTTCAAGTGTGCTATTTGCATTTGGAATCTGTTGCCATCAACTCTCAAGATGAGATCCAAAGAGCTGTCACTATCAGTGAAGCAAGCCATCATTAGGCTGAAAAAACAAAACAAACCCATCAGAGAGATAGAAAAAACATTAGGCGTGGCCAAAACAACTGTTTGGAACATTCTTAACCCCTTAAGGACATAGGGCGTACAGGTACGCCCTTGTGCCCTGGTACTTAAGGACACAGGGCGTACATGTACGCCCTGTGTATTTTCGATCACTGCCGTGCGGCTGGCAGTGATCGGAACCCAGTGCCTGCTCAAATCATTGAGCAGGCACCTAGGCTAAATGCGCGGGGGGGTCCCGTGACCCCCCATGTCAGCGATCGCGGCAAACTGCAGGTCAATTCAGACCTGCGGTTTGCTGCGATTTCTGCAGTTTCTGAGGACCGCGGGGATCAGAAACTTTAGTATTCCTAAAATATATTTGTATCCCCCCCCTGCACCCCTGAGTGATTTTAGCCCGGTGGGAGGTGCAGGGGGAGGGTTTCGGGCGGTGCGGGCGGTGCAGGAGGCGGGCGATGCGGCAGGCGGGATCGCGATACCCCACCCGCCTCCCCTTGAATAATCGTTGGTGGTTAGTGGGTATACCAGGGTGCCAGCACATTGCTGACACCCTGGTATAAACGGCTGACATCTGCGATGCGATGTCAGCCGTTTAACCCTTTCCATACAGCGGTCCAAAAGGTTAACAGCTAAGGGAGCTCCCTCCCTCTCCGATCGGGGGGCTGCTGTGCCTTTGCAGCCCCCCGATGGAGAGGGAGAGAGACCCCAGACAGCTCCCCGACAGCCCCGTCCTTACCCTTCCCCGTCTGCGCAGTTCTGACCACTAGTGAGCAGACGGGGAAGGTTCCCATGGCAACAGGACGCCGTCTCAGGCATTCTGCTGTCCATGGTGCTGAACAGATCTGTGCTAAAAGGCATAGATCTGTTCAGACAAAGTGTATAATACAGTACAGTACAATATATATTGTACTGTACTGTATTATACAGACATCAGACCCACTGGATCTTCAAGAACCAAGTGGGTCTGGCTCAAAAAAAATGTGAAAAAATGTGAAATTAAAGTAAAAATCAAAAAACACATTTATCACTGATTAAAAATGAAAAAAATAAAATTTCCTACACATGTTTGGTATCGCCGCGTCCGTAACAACCTGATCTATAAAACGGTCATGTTACTTTACCCGAACGGTGAACGCCATAAAAATAAAAAATAAAAAACTATGATGAAATAGAAATTTTGCCCACCTTACTTTCCAAAAAAGGTAATAAAAGTGATCAAAAAAGTCGTATGTACGCCAAAATTGTAACAATCAAACCGTCATCTCATCCCGCAAAAATCATACACTACCCAAGATAATCGCCCCAAAACTGAAAAAACTATGGCTCTTAGACTATGGAAACACTAAAAAAAGATTTTTTTTGTTTCAAAAATGAAATCATTGTGTAAAATTTACATAAATAAAAAAAAGTATACATATTAGGTATCTCCGCGTCTGTATCGACCGGCTCTATAAAAATATCACATGACCTAACCCCTCAGGTGACCACCGTAAAAAAATAAACATAAAAACGGAGTAAAAAAAGCAATTTTTGTCATCTTACGTCACAAAAAGTGTAATAGCAAGCAATCAAAAAGTCATATTCACCCTAAAATAGTGCCAATCAAACCGTCATCTCATTCCACAAAAAATGAGACCTTACTTAAGATAATCACCGAAAAACTGAAAAAACTATGGCTCTTAGACTATGGAGACACTAAAACTTTTTTTGGTTTTAAAAATTAATTCATTGTGTAAAACTTACATAAATAAAAAAAATTGTATACATATTAGGTATCGCCGCGTCCGTGACAACCTGCTCTATAAAATTACCACATGATCTAACCTGTCAGATGAATGTTGTAAATAACAAAAAAAAAAACGGTGCCAAAAAAGCTATTTCTTGTTACCTTGCCGCACAAAAAGTGTAATATAGAGCAACCAAAAATCATATGTACCCTAAACTAGTACCAACAAAACTGCCACCCTATCCCGTAGTTTCTAAAATGGAGTCACTTTTTTGGAGTTTCTACTCTAGGGGTGCATCAGGGGGGCTTCAAATGGGACATGGTGTCAAAAAAACCAGTCCAGCAAAATCGGCCTTCCAAAAATCGTATGGCATTCCTTTCCTTCTGCGCCCTGCCGTGTGCTCGTACAGCAGTTTACGACCACATATGGGGTGTTTCTGTAAACTACAGAATCAGGGCCATAAATAATGAGTTTTGTTTGGCTGTTAACCCTTGCTTTGTAACTGAAAAAAAATATTAAAATGGAAAATCTGCCAAAGAAGTGAAATTTTGAAATTGTATCTCTATTTTCCATAAAATCTTGTGCAACACCTAAAGGGTTAACAAAGTTTGTAAAATCAGTTTTGAATACCTTGAGGGGTGTAGTTTCTTAGATGGGGTCACTTTTATGGAGTTTCTACTCAAGGGTTGCATCAGGGGGGCTTCAAATGGGACATGGTGTCAAAAAACCAGTCCAGCAAAACCTGCCTTCCAAAAACCATATGGCGCACCTTTCACTCCACGCCCCGCTGTGTGGCCGTACAGTAGTTTACGGCCACATATGGGGTGTTTCTGTAAACGGCAGAGTCAGGGCAATAAAGATACAGTATTGTTTGGCTGTTAACCCTTGCTTTGTTAGTGGAAAAAATGGGTTAAAATGGAAAATTAGGCAAAAAAATGAAATTCTCAAATTTCATCCCCATTTGCCAATAACTCTTGTGCAACACCTAAAGGGTTAACGAAGTTTGTAAAATCAGTTTTGAATACCTTGAGGGGTGTAGTTTATAGAATGGGGTCATTTTTGGGTGGTTTCTATTATGTAAGCCTCGCAAAGTGACTTCAGAGCTGTAGTGGTCCCTAAAAATGGTTTTTTTTTAAATTTCTGAAAAATTTCAAGATTTGCTTCTAAACTTCTAAGCCTTGCAACATCCCCAAAAAATTAAATATCATTCCCAAAATAATTCAAACATGAAGTAGACATATGGGGAATGTAAAGTCATCACAATTTTTAGGGGTATTACTATGTATTACAGAAGTAGAGAAACTGAAACTTTGAAATTTTGAAATTTTTCCACATTTTTGTTAAATTATGTATTTTTTGGTGCAAAAAAAAATAATAATTTGGACTTCATTTTACCAGTGTCATGAAGTACAATATGTGAAGAAAAAACAATCTCAGAACGGCCTGGATAAGTCAAAGCGTTTTAAAGTTATCAGCACTTAAATTGACACTGGTCAGATTTGCAAAAAATGGCCTGGTCCTAAGGTGTAATAAGGCTGTGTCCTTAAGGGGTTAAAAAGAAGGAACGCACCGGTGAGCTCAGCAACACCAAAAGACCCGAAAGACCACGGAAAACAACTGTGGTGGATGACCGAAGAATTCTTTCCCTGGTGAAGAAAACACCCTTCACAACAGTTGGCCAGATCAAGAACACTCTCCAGGAGGTAGGTGTATGTGTGTCAAAGTCAACAATCAAGAGAAGACTTCACCAGAGTGAATACAGAGGGTTCACCACAAGATGTAAACCATTGGTGAGCCTCAAAAACAGGAAGGCCAGAGTAGAGTTTGTCAAACGACATTTAAAATAGCCTTGACAGTTCTGGAACAACATCCTATGGACAGATGAGACCAAGATCAACTTGTACCAGAGTGATGGGAAGAGAAGAGTATGGAGTAGGAAAGGAACTGCTCACGATCCGAAGCATACCACCTCATCAGTGAAGCATGGTGGTGGTAGTGTCATGGCGTGGGCATGTATGGCTGCCAATGGAACTGGTTCTCTTCTATTTATTGATGATCACCTGACCTGAATCCGATTGAGCATGCATTTCACTTGCTGAAGACAAAACTGAAGGGAAAATGCCCCAAGAACAAGCAGGAACTGAAGACAATTGCAGTAGAGGCCTGGCAGAGCATCACCAGGGATGAAACTCAGCGTCTGGTGATGTCTATGCGTTCCAGACTTCAGGCTGTAATTGACTGCAAAGGATTTGCAACCAAGTATTAAAAAGTGAAAGTTTGATTTATGATTATTATTCTGTCCCATTACTTCTGGTCCCTTAAGAAGTGGGAGGCACATATGCAAACTGTTGTAATTCCTACACCATTCACCTGATTTGGAAGTAGATACCCTCAAATTAAAGCTGACAGTGTGCAGTTAAAGCACCTCTTGTTCGTTTCATTTCAAATCCATTGTGGTGGTGTATAGAGCCAAAAATGTTAGAATTGTGTTGATGTCCCAATATTTATGGACCTGACTGCATGACATAGTGGTGAGGTGGAAGCAGCATGAAGAGACCACAGAGTGGCCCAATGGCAGGGTCTGGAGTTTGCAGCAGTATGAGGAGGCCACTGAGTGGCATAATGACCGAGTCTAGAGGTGGCGGCATCAGGAGAAAGCCACCGATTGGCACAACGACAGAGTCTGGAGTTGGCAGCAGTATAATGAGGCCACAGAGTGGCACAATGACCGAGCGTGGAGGTGGCAGCAGCATGAGGATGCCACCGAGTGGCAAGGTGACATGGTGTGGATATGGCAGCATCATCCGGAGACCATAGAGTGGCAAGGTGACATAGTGTGCAGATGGCAGCAGCATCAGGAGGCCACAGAGTGGCAAGGTGACATAGTGTGGATATGGCAGCAGCATCCGGAGACCACAGAGTGGCATGGTGACATAGATTGGAGATGGCAGCAGCATCAGGTAACAGAGTGGGGCGGTGGGTGGCAATACCAGCACCCGTTGACGCAGGTGGGAGAAATATGGAGCACTTGGCATCAGATGTGTGGCATCAGGTGGGTTACAGCATCAAAGTAGTAGCTGAGGCAGGTAGTCAGAAGAAATCGGTCTCTTGTATCAAAGAGTTGGTGTCGCACCATTGATTATCTAGTCTGATGCATCAGGAATTGGTGGTTGGAAATCCTGGCTGATCCACGCCTGATTCATCTTGACAAAGGTCAGGCTCTCCACATTTTTGAATAGGCGAGTTCTCCTTGGGGTAAATATGGCCCCCGCTGCACTAAATACTCGCTTTGATGCCATACTACTGACCGGGCAGGACAGCTTTTCCAGGACAAACTCTGCCAGTTGTGGCCACAAATCAAGTTTGGCTACACAGTAGTCCAGCGGATCTTCAATGTGGGCTGTCCAAGTATGCCACCACCTGCTGGTTCAGGTTCTGCTCTATGTCTAGCTGCTGCTGCTGCTGGTGAGTAGTTTCTTCACTATGAGGGTGAAGAAAGCTACTCATCAGCGACTGTAGACTAAGGCTGCTGCTGATGGAGCTGGTACTGCTCCTACCACCCCACCCCTCCCCAGCAGCCATGGCAGTGGAATGTGAGCGCAGAGGGCCCCCCGGTTAGACCTGCGAGAGGATGGACGATGGCACAGATGGGCAGCGGACAACTGACTATATAGGATGTCTCTGTAGTAGTTCAGTTTGTCCTCCCTCTTGGTGGGTGTAAAAAATCCCCCCATTCTAGACTGGTAGCGAGGGTCCAACAAGGTGAAGAGCCAGAAGTCACCCCTCTGCTGAATGGTGACAATTTGACTGTCACTAAGCAAGTAAGTGAGCAAGCACGGTGCCATTTGTGCAAGTGACTCGAAGGGACTCCCTGCCTCCATCTCCACTGCATACTGCCTTGTTGTGTCTTGGTCCTCTGTCTCGTCTTCCTCATCGCCCTGTAGCTCCTCTGGCTGCTTCTGCTCCTCCTGTCCCGTCAGCTGAGTAGAAAAACCACCCATTTGGCTACACATTGCCTGTGCTCTAATGTCCTCCTCCCCTCCTCTTCCAGTTCAGCCCCCACAAGGCTCATGTGGCCGTGAGATCAAGGTGCCACGTCTCCTGTCCCCTGACCAGCCATTGTTACCAGCATCTGTTCCAGTACATGAAGCAGTGGAATGACATTGTTCATTCTGTAGTCCTGGTGACTGACAAATAACGTGGCCTCCTCAAAGGGCCTGAGCAAACGTCCGGTGTCATGCATGAGCTGCCACTGGCTGACTTCGTAGTTACACAGTGGAGTACTCCTATCCGCTTGCATCATCAAGAAATCATTGATGGCCTTTCTCTGTTCGTATAGTCGGTCCAACATATGAAGGGTGGAATTCCAATGAGTGGAAATGTCGCATATCAGCCAATGTTGGGGGATGCCGTTCTACCGCTGCAGCTCAAAGAGGGTGTGTTTTGCGGTGTACGAGTGGCTGAAGTGCATGCAAAGTTTCCTAGCCATTTTTAGTATGTCTTGCAGATGGGTGGAGGACTTCACGAACCGCTTGACAACTAGATTGAACATGTGTGCCATGCAGGGCGCTTGGGTCAGCATTTCTTGATGCAGCTCAGACACCATGTTCTTCCCATTTTCGGTCAGCATGGTTCCGATTTTCAGTTGTCGTGGAGAAAGCCAGGATTCAATATCTTGATGCATCACACGGACCAGTTCCTCCCCTGTGTGACTCCGTTGGCCAAGGGGAAACCAGGTGCAGAACAGTGTGACACCACCGAGCCCCGCACATGTGGTATGCTGGAGGGTCACTGTGACTTGTCCCTGCAGTGGAGGCTAAGGACATAGTGGAGGATGAGGAGGAAGAGGCGGACATTGTCGCAGGACCAACAGAGTGACAACGTAGAGGCGGAAGCGGCGTGACCTGGCCAAGTTGCTGGTGTGGCTGTGTAAGAACCACATTCACCCAGTGGGCCGTAAAAGACATGTATTGTTCCTGACCGTAGTTACAGCTCCACACGTCGGCTCTGCCGTGCACTTTGGCAGACACCAACAGGCTAAAGGACTGGCCCAACTTCTGTTCTACATGTGTGTGCAGGGCTGATACTGCCTCTTTCACAAAGAAATGATGGCTTGGGACTCTCCACTTCGGCTCGGCACAAGCCATCAGTTTTCTGAAAGGTGCAGAGTCCACCACTTGGAAAGGGAGGGACTGCAGCACCAGCAACCTGGACAGGAGCACGTTCAGCTTCTGCAGTGTTGGATGCAAGCACGCATACTGTTGTCTCTTGGTAATCGGTTCGGTGATTGATTGCTGATGGAATGACTGATGAGGAGTAGGAGCAGGAGCATCTGGACCAGCCGAAGATGGGATTGACAGACAGCCCCCTTCGGCTGAGGTGGTGGAGCCTTGACTGCCTGAAACTGGGTGTGTGCCACTGGGTGATATAGCGGTAGCTGAGGCAGGCTGGACCACCCCATCCATTCTCCCAGGCCACTTTATGGTGACGCTAGATTTGTTGATGCAGGGCAATGGTGCCAACATTTTCACCCTGCCCACGCTTCACCTTCTGCCCACATATTCTACATATGGCCATGTTGACCTCCTCTGGCGGCTTCACAAAAAACTGCCACACCACCGAGTACCCGATTTTCACCCAACACTACTTACTGGCTGACTGCTACCGCAACTGCCTTCGTGAACCCATTCACCACTCCTTTCCGGGCAGGTAGGCTGCTGCAAAGCGGGTGTTCTACCCCGTGCCCATTTGGCTCCCGACCTCCCACTGCTAACTCCGGACCATGCTAGCGACTTGCTGGCTCAGGGGAAGCTGACACCTTCTTCTCCTGATAATGACGAAGACCCTTCTTCACCCAGCTCCTAAGTGCCTTATCATCGAGTAGTGTCTGCACATCACTGATGTCCTCCTCAACGGTTTCTGGGTCAGAATCCTGACTGCTCGCAACACATGCTCCCGCGCCACTCTCCTTATCACTACTTGCCCGCCTAGCGGAGGAAGCGGCGGATGTCTTCTCCAGATCTTGGATGGGCAGTAGCTGCCGACTGTCCTCTAGTAGCTCTTCCTTGCTTAAAAGTGGAGCCAAGTCTATAGCATGTAATGCTTCTTGCGGTGAGGCAACTGAAAAGGACAGAGGCGGGTTGAGGACAGGTGAGGGCACAGGGCCTGCTCCCAGGCCATTCCAACTAAGGGTTGTGTCTGACGAACCCACCGATTGTTGGCTGGGGGTGTCTGATGTCACTTGGGATAACGTGAGTTAGGCAATCAAGAACCGCTGGGTTGCTGGTCAAGACTCGACCACTAGATGACACCAGAAGCTCAAGCCTCTTGCTGCGACTCCTGCTGCCTCGCCCCCCTTCTTTGCTGTGACCTCTGCTTGGGCTAGAAACATTCAGGCCTCTGCCACTCCTCTGTGCATAGCCTGGCACTTCTCTGCCTGACATACTTGTAGCTGAACTAAATAAATTAAACAGAAATTAAAACCCCTAAGAGCGACAAGTATATTTTTCTTTTTGTACTGAAATAGGTAGGGATGAGCGAACCCGAACTATACAGTTCGGGTTCGTACCGAATTTTGGGGGGTTCGTGACAGGGACCCGAACCCGAACATTTACGTAAAAATCCGGGTTCGGGTTCAGTGTTCGGCGCTTTCTTGGCTCTTTTTGAAAGGCTGCAAAGCAGCCAATCAACAAGCGTCATACTACTTGCCCCCAAGAGGCCATCACAGCCATGCCTGCTATTGGCATGGCTGTGATTGGCCAGTGCAGCATGTGACCCAGCCTCTATTTAAGCTGGAGTCACGTAGCGCCGCACGTCACTCTGCTCTGATCAGTGTAGGGATAGGATGCAGCTGCTGCTGTTAGGGCCAGATTAGGCAGGGATTTACTCATCAAGAACACTTACTGAAGTGATCGATCTACAGCTGTGTATCATTCAACTTCTGCTAGTTAATTGCTCATTGTTTTTAGGCTGCCCAGAGCGTTTTTCTGTCACTTTTTTCTGGGGTGACCGGCGGCCATTTTGTGTCTTGTGGTGCGCCAGCACAAGCTGCCACCAAGTCTATTTAACCATCAATAGTGTGTTTTTTTTGTTGCTATATCCTACATCAGGGGCTTGGCTGTGTTTGCTATTTTATTGAGGGGTGAAATACAATTGCCAAAATAGCAGTACCCTAAAGCTGGTGTTTCAGCTGTGGCTAGCCAATTGTAATACTGTCTGCTGTCTGGCAAACGATATATTTTTTTCTGGGTTGAAATACAATTCCCAAATTAGCAATTCCCTAAATCTGTGGTTTCTGCTGTAGCAGGCCAAGTTTAAATCTATCCATAAAAGGGTATATTACATTGAAGGTGCTGTTAGGGTCATCCTCAATAAATTACAGCGATATTTGGTGGGCCCCAATGCCGTTCTAAGGATGGTAAGGCCTGAGCAGGTACAGGCATTAGTCAATTGGGTGGCCGACAGTGGATCCAGCACGTTCACATTATCTCCCACCCAGTCGTCTGCAGAAAGCGCACAGATGGCGCCTGAAAACCAAGCCCATCAGTCTGTCACATCACCCCCAGGGAAACTGTCTGAGCCTCAACTTATGCAGCAGTCTCTTATGCTGTTTGAAGACTCTGCTGGAAGGGTTTCTCAAGGGCATCCACCTAGCCCTTCCCCAGCGGTGGAAGACATAGAATGCACTGACGCACAACCACTTATGTTTCTTGATGATGAGGACATGGGAATATCACCTCAGCACGTCTCTGATGATGATGAAACACAGGTGCCAACTGCTGCGTCTTTCTGCAGTGTGCAGACCGAACAGGAGGTCAGGGAGGAAGACTGGGTGGAAGACGATGCAGGGGACGATGAGGTCCTAGACCCCACATGGAATGAAGGTCGTGCCACTGACTTTCACCGTTCGGAGGAAGAGGCAGTGGTGAGACCGAGCCAACAGCGTAGCAAAAGAGGGAGCAGTGGGCAAAAGCAGAACACCCGCCGCCAAGAGAGTCCGCCTGCTACTGGCCACCGCCATCTGGGACTGAGCACTCCAAAGGCAGCTTCAAGGAGTTCCCTGGCGTGGCAGTTCTTCAAACAATGTGCTGACGACAAGACCCTGAAGCGAGGCATTAACGTTCTGAACCTTAGCACAACCTGCATGACCAGGCATCTGCATGCAAAGCATGAACTGCAGTGGAGTAAACAACTTAAAAACAAGGAACTCACTCAAGCTCCCCCTGCTACCTCTTCTGCTGCTGCCTCGGCCTCTTCCTCCGCCTCTGGAGGAACGTTGGCACCTGCCGCCCAGCAAACAGAGGATGTACCACCAACACCACCACCTCCGTCACCAAGCATCTCCACCATGTCACACGGCAGCGTTCAGCTCTCCATCTCACAAACATTTGAGAGAAAGCGTAAATTCCCACCTAGCCACCCTCGATCCCTGGCCCTGAATGCCAGCATTTCTAAACTACTGGCCTATGAAATGCTGTCTTTCAGGCTGGTGGACACAGACAGCTTCAAACAGCTCATGTCGCTTGCTGTCCCACAGTATGTTGTTCCCAGCCGCCACTACTTCTCCAAGAGAGCCGTGCCTTCCCTGCACAACCAAGTATCCGATAAAATCAAGTGTGAACTGCGCAACACCATCTGTGGCAAGGTCCACCTAACCACAGATACGTGGACCAGTAAGCACGGCCAGGGACGCTATATCTCCCTAACTGCACACTAGGTAAATGTAGTGGCGGCTGGGCCCCAGGCGGAGAGTTTTTTGGCGCACTTCCTTCCGCCGCCAAGGATCGCAGGGCAACATTCTTTGCCTCCTGTAGCCTCCTCCTCCTACTCCGCTTTCTCCTCCTCTTCTTCCACCTGCTCATCCAGTCAGCCACACACCTTCACCACCAACTTCAGCACAGCCCGGGGTAAACGTCAGCAGGCCATTCTGAAACTCATATGTTTGGGGGACAGGCCTCACACCGCGCAGGAGTTGTGGTGGGGTATTGAACAACAGACCGACAAGTGGTTGCTGCCGGTGAGACTCAAGCCCGGCCTGTTGGTGTACGATAATGGGCGAAATCTCGTCGCAGCTCTGGGACTAGACGGTTTGACGCACATCCCTTGCCTGGCGCATGTGCTGAATTTGGTGGTGCAGAAGTTCATTCACAACTACCCCGACATGTCAGAGCTGCTGCATAAAGTGCGGGCCATCTGTGCGCGCTTCTGGCGTTCACATCCTGCCGCTGCTCGCCTGTCTGCGCTACAGCGTAACTTCGGCCTTCCCACTCACCGCCTCATATGCGACGTGCCAACCAGGTGGAACTCCACCTTGCACATGCTGGACAGACTGTGCGAGCAGCAGCAGGCCATAGTGGAGTTTCAGCTGCAGCACGCACGGGTCAGTCGCACTGCGGAACAGCACCACTTCACCACCAATGACTGGGCCTCCATGCGAGACCTGTGTGCCCTGTTGCGCTTTTTCGAGTACTCCTCCAACATGGCCAGTGGCGATGACGCCGTTATCAGCGTTACAATACCACTTCTATGTCTCCTTGAGAAAACACTTAGGGCAATGATGGAAGAGGAGGTGGCCCAGGAGGAGGAGGAGGAGGAGGAGGAAGAGGGGTCATTTTTAGCACTTTGATGCCAGTCTCTTAGAAGTGACTCAGAGGGAGGTTTTTTGCAACAGCAGAGGCCAGGTACAAATGTGGCCAGACAGGGCCCACTACTGGAGGACGAGGAGGACGAGGATGAGGAGGAGGTGGAGGAGGATGAGGATGAAGCATGTTCACAGCGGGGTGGCACCCAACGCAGCTCGGGCCCATCACTGGTGCGTGGCTGGGGGGAAACGGAGGACAATGACGATACGCCTCCCACAGAGGACAGCTTGTCCTTACCTCTGGGCAACCTGGCACACATAAGCGACTACATGCTGCAGTGCCTGCGCAACGACAGCAGAGTTGCCCACATTTTAACGTGTGCGGACTACTGGTTTGCCACCCTGCTGGATCCCCGGTACAAAGACAATGTGCCCACCTTACTTCCTGCACTGGAGCGTGATAGGAAGATGCGCGAGTACAAGCGCACGTTGGTAGACGCGCTACTGAGAGCATTCCCAAATGTCACAGGGGAACAAGTGGAAGCCCAAGGCGAAGGCAGAGGAGGAGCAAGAGGTCGCCAACGCAGCTGTGTCACGGCCAGCTCCTCTGAGGGCAGGGTTAGCATGGCAGAGATGTGGAAAAGTTTTGTCACCACACCACAGCTAACTGCACCACCACCTGATACGGAACGTGTTAGCAGGAGGCAGCATTTCACTAACATGGTGGAACAGTACATGTGCACACCCCTCCACGTACTGACTGATCGTTCTGCCCCATTCAACTTCTGGGTCTCCAAATTGTCCACGTGGCCAGAGCTAGCCTAGTGCCAGTGTTTATTAATAATATATCTTACTTTTTTGTGTTGTGTGTTAAACGGTAAAATTATCCTCATATTATCACCCTTATCTACCTTTAGAAGCCATTCTATATAACAGTTGCCACTTACCTCAGTGGCTTTTAAATATACCAACAGGACAGTTTAGGCGAATTAGGAGAAATTGCTCAAAAACAGAAGATTTCGAGGAGGAAGCAATAGTATTGAAGAACCAATTCCTCAAAAAACAATATCCCATGGAAATTTTAGATACTGCATTGGATACAGTCCATCAATTAGATCGGAAGACCTTTTTTGACACAAAAACCAAAAAAGATCAGGTAGATAAGGGTGATAATATGAGGATAATTTTACCGTTTAACACACAACACAAAAAAGTAAGATATATTATTAATAAACACTGGCACTATATAAGAAAAGATAAAGTAATAGGTCACTTAATACCGCACTATCCACAAGTCACTTTCACTAAGGCACCAAATTTGGGACTGTTGGTTGCACCATCAATCCCCAGAATAAAGAATAAAACACATCAGTCAATACAAAAATGGACTAATACCACTGGTTTCTTTAGATGTGTGAAATGTATGGCCCCTTTCACACGGGCGAGTATTCCGCGCGTATGCGATGCGTGAGGTGAACGCATTGCACCCGCATTGAATACCGACCCATTCATTTCTATGGGGCTGTTCAGATGAGCGGTGATTTTCACGCATCACTTATGCGTTGCGTGAAAATCGCAGCATGCTCTATATTCTGCGTTTTTCACGCAACGCAGGCCCTATAGAAGTGAATGGGGTTGCGTGAAAATCGCAAGCATCCGCAAGCAAGTACGGATGCGGTGCGATTTTCACGCATGGTTGCTAGATGACAGTCTATAAACTGTATTATTTTCCCTTATAACATGGTTATAAGGGAAAATAATAGCATTCTGAATACAGAATGCAAAGTAAAATAGCGCTGGAGGGGTTTAAAAAAAAAAAAAAATGTTTAACTCACCTTAACCGCTTTACGTCCGTCCATAGGATATAAACGTCCTATGGGTGGACGTCTATTTCTGAACGGACGTTCCAGAACGTCCGTTCAGAAAGTGCAGCTGCACGCTAATCGTGCAGCTGCTGATCGGGTTGCCCGCTGTCAGTGACAGCAGGGCAACCCTAAGACAAGGCAGGGACAGTGCCCATGTGTCCCTGCCTTCCGGATCGCTGCATACACAGCGCTCGGTGAGCGCTGTGTATGCAGAGAAGGAAGCGATATGCGCTTCCTGTTCCGGCCCGGCTGTCATGTGACCGCCGGGACCGGAGTGTGCAGGAGCTGTGTGAGGTCTCTCAGAGACCTCGATCAGCCCTGCACTGAGGCTGTACAGCCTCTCTAGGGGTGTATTTGTCCTGTAACTGGGGCTACTATGTCAGCCCCAGTTACAGGAGAAATCAACAGTGAAAAAAAAATAAATAAGTGAAGTAAATGTCCCCCAGAGGTCTTGTATGACCTTATGGGGGACGAAAAGTGTAAAATAAAAAAAATAAAAATAAAAGGTTGAAAATAAAAAAATAAAAAAAAGTTTCACATGTAAAAAAAAAAAAGTCCCCAATTAAGGAATGAAAAAAAAAAGTTAAAAATAGAAAAAATAAAAAAAAAGTATACATATTAGGTATTGCCGCGTCCGTAAAAACCAGCTCTATAAAAACACCACATGACCTAACCCCTCGGGTGAACACCGTAAAAAAAAAAAAAAATGTTCAAAACAAGCAATTTTTGTCACCTTGCATCACAAAAGATGCAACACCAAGTGATCAAAAATGCGTATGTCCCACAAAATAGTACCAATAAAACTGTCACCTCATCCCGCAAAAAATGAGCCCCTACATAAGAAAATCTCTCAAAAAATAAAAAAACTATAGCTCTCAGAACATGGAGACACTAAAACATCATTTTTTTGGTTTCAAAAATGCTATTATTGTGTTAAAGTGAAACAAATAAAAAAAAGTATACATATTAGGTATTGCTGCGTCCGTAAAAACCAGCTCTATAAAAATATCACATGACCTAACCCCTCGGGTGAACACCGTAAAAAAAAAAAAAAAAAATGTTCAAAACAAGCAATTTTTGTCACCTTGCATCACAAAAGGTGCAACACCAAGTGATCAAAAATGCGTATGTCCCACAAAATAGTACCAAATAAAACCGTCACCTCATCCCGCAAAAAATTAGCCCCTACATAAGAAAATCTCTCAAAAAATAAAAAAAACTATAGCTCTCAGAACATGGTCACATTAAAACATAATTTTTTTGTTTCAAAAATGCTATTATTGTGTAAAACTTTAATAAATGAGAAAAAGTATACATATTAGGTATCGCCACGTCCGTAACAATCTGCTCTATAAAAATGTCACTTGACTGAACCCCTCAGGTGAACGCTGTAAAAATAAATAAATAGAAACTGTGCTAAAACAACCAATTTTTTGGTCACCTTGCCCCATAAAGTGTTATAATGAATGATCAAAAAATCATATGTACCCAAAAATAGTACTAATAAAACTGGCACCTTATCACCTAGTTTCCAAAATGGGGTCACTTCTTGGGAGTTTCTACTGTAAGGGTGCATCAGGGGGCTTCAAATGGGACATGGCATCTAAAAACCATGTGGAGTTCCTTTTCTTCTGCGCCCTGCCGTGTGCCCATACAGCAGTTTATGACCACATGTGGGGTGTTTCTGTAAACCACAGAATCTGGGTAATAAATATTGAGTTTTGTTTGGCTGTTAACCATCGATGTGTTAAAGAAAAAAATTGATTAAAATGGAAAATCTGCCAAAAAAGTGAAATTTAAAAATTTGATCTCCATTTTCCTTTAATTCTTGTGGAACGCCTAAAGGGTTAACAAAGTTTGTAAAATCGGTTTTGAATACCTTGAGGGGTGTAGTTTCTACAATGGGGTCATTTATGGGGGTATCCACTATGTAGGCCCCACAAAGTGACTTCAGACCTGAACTGGTCCTTAAAAAGTGGGTTTTGGCAATTTTCTTAAAAATTTGAAGAATTGCTTCTAAACTTCTAAGCCTTCTAACGTCCTAAAAAAATAAAATGACATTTCCAAAATGATGCCAACATAAAGTAGACATATGGGGAATGTTAAATAATAATTATTTTATGAGGTATCACTTTCTGTTTTAAAAGCAGAGAAATTGAAATTTAGAAAATTGCGAATTTTTCCAATTTTTGGGTAAATTTGGGATTTTTTCATAAATAAAGGTGAAATATTTTGACTCAAATTTATGACTATCATGAAGTACAATGTGTCACGAGAAAACAATCTCTGAATGACTTGGATAAATAAAGGCATTCCAAAGTTATTACCACATAAAGTGAGATAATGCAGTTTTGCAAAATTTGGCCTGGTCAGAAAGGGGGCAAATGGCCCAGATGGTAGGTGGTTAATCCACTTGATCGCGTAGCCCGGCATCTCCGTCTGTCTCTTTTACTGTATAGGACCTGTGGTGAGCATTAACTATAGTTCAAGGACCTGGGATGACGTCACTCCGGTCATCACATGGTACGTCACATGATCTTTTACCATGGTGATTCACTATGGTAAAAGATCATGTGACGTACCATGTGATGACCGGAATGACGTCATCCCAGGTCCTTGAACTATAGTTAATGCTCACCACAGGTCCTATACAGTAAAAGAGACAGACGGAGATGCCGGGCTATGCGATCAAGTGGATTAAGGTGAGTTAAACATTTTTTTTTTTTTTAACCCCTCCAGCGCGATTTTTCTCACGCGCGTGCAAACGCATTACAATGTTTTGCACTCGCGCGGAAAAATCACGGGTGTTCCCGCAATGCCCGTGTGAAAGAGGCCTATGGGTTGCAAAACCACTACATTCCCTAAAAAAACAACATCTGTAAATTCCACGACAAATACTCACCAGCATATGATAAGAGATTTACATCATACAGTGTCCCTGCAAAAGACAATATGTGGGGAGAACCAAAAGAATGCTTAAAGTACGCATAGCGGAACATATCTCTAACATTAAAAAGGGATACGAGAAACACACCTTATCCAACCACTTTAAGACTACACACAACCAGAATCCGAAGGGAATCACCTTTGCTGCTCTAGAAAAAGTTGAAATAGACTGGAGGGGCGGCAATCACATCAAAAATATGTCAAGAACAGAATCTAGGCATATCTTTGAATTCAATACCCTCTTACCAGCAGGATTGAATGCTGAGATTGAAATCTATGGGTTCCTTTAGGTTGGTGGGACCCCCCACCGATGAAGGACCCGTGAGTTATTACAAACGCAGGTCCTCCCTCGGTGAGAGGCCTTACTGCCTTATTCACTCCATCATGTGTTATTCCCTATTGTTCTCTATCAAATTTGTGAATCAGAATAACTATTGATTGTCCATGATACTCACCCATGAGTCTGAAATGAATGAAAGTGGGCCTCTTTCCTGAAATTTAATAAATGAATAAAGATGATTATAAATAATGTAGGTATATTCTTTTTAAATGGAAATGACATAAAGATAACATCAGCTACTATTAAGGATTAATATGTCACATAGATATTATTTGAAATAATCGCATGGAAAATTACGAATATTCAGAAAAACCGCAACATTACCGCTTTTATATAAAAAAAAACGCAACACTACCGCAAGTGATAAATATGTTTAGAGTTTACAGAAAAATGAAGGCAAGGGAAAGATAGTACTAATGAGTACACTTACTATGCGATTAAATTCATAGTGGCAGAGTAGAATTGTGCCATTCCTATAGTACTTTTATTTTATGTTATTTAATATTTTTATGGATTTATATATATATATATATATATATATATATATATATATATACATATATTTTAAAAAAATTTATTTATTTGAAAATTCAAATACTGTTTTTAGATTATAAATTGTAGATTATATATGGATATTGCTCCCTATAGTTTAAGTAAGTATATATATACAGATAAGATAAAGATGTTTGTTATATAGCATTGTGAGTTCTCAAGAAATCCATGCCACAACTTCATTATAGCACAATTAAATCAATTTGAATTACACCTGGTTTTTCATGGGAAAAATAGCCACTGAGGAAGGAGTCTTAGTTGACTCCGAAACGCGTATGGTGAACGATAACCCCATGAAATAAAGCACAGGATTGGAACATTGAAGCGCTTCAAGCCGAATACAGGGAGAGGGATCGGTATCGAAACTTATAAAGGAAAAACTGAAAATTGACAACCGGAGTGAAACCTGACCTTGCGCTTAATCAAGCATCTGCGCAGGATCCATATCAGGAAAATCACTAACACGGCACTCCTACAAGTGATTACCAAAGATCCCCAAACCTCCTGAAAGCCATAATACTGCCTGCAGGAATCGTACTACACGTGGGACGCCACGATAGACGCAGCATAACCGGCAAAACTCAACAAAACCGTGAGTAAACTAAATGCCGAGTTATTATACATGCAGGCAGAGATATTTGAGAGACTAATGATATAACTAAGGAAACATAAGTGACTATATTGATGATATTACCTGACTATACTGAAGATTTTACCTGATTATTTTCCTTAACCCTAACACTGCAGACCGTAATTTCAGTTGGGTTATTGAATTTACTGGATGAACGACGCATTACTTTTATACAGATCTATAGGAAGCATCAATTGAATCTAGGAACTCACCAGGACTAATTTCTCTATGATCTTATTTATATGTTTATTTTAGATTCAGTTATCGATTTTATAAGTATCATTTATTGATTTTATAAGTACCATATAGCATGCGATTATATATGTAATAAGGATTTTATGTAATATAATATACAATTTGTTTGAATAAAATATATTGTTTATATAAACTCTCCATGTGCAGCTGAATGAAGGTGTGCCCTACTACATTCAAATTTTTATACCTTTTTCTTGAAGATTGGGTGAATTCTTCTTTGTAGGTGCACCCATTCCACTATTTTGATTGAGGGGTGAGCCTTCTCTAAATTTATTTTGCGACTATATATACAAACATGAAACAATATCACCTGACCCAAGAGTGAGTCGCAAGAACCACCCCATGTATGCACATCCGACAATCAGTCAATATAAAATATATACACTGCTCAAAAAAATAAAGGGAACACAAAAATAACACATCCTAGATCTGAATTAATTAAATATTCTTCTGAAATACTTTGTTCTTTACATAGTTGAATGTGCTGACAACAAAATCACACAAAAATTTAAAAATGGAAATCAAATTTTTCAACCCATGGAGGTCTGGATTTGGAGTCACACTCAAAATTAAAGTGGAAAAACACACTACAGGCTGATCCAACTTTGATGTAATGTCCTTAAAACAAGTCAAAATGAGGCTCAGTAGTGTGTGTGGCCTCCACGTGCCTGTATGACCTCCCTACAACGCCTGTGCATGCTCCTGATGAGGTGGCGGACGGTCTCCTGAGGGATCTCCTCCCAGACCTGGACTAAAGCATCTGCCAACTCCTGGACAGTCTGTGGTGCAACGTGACGTTGGTGGATAGAGCGAGACATGATGTCCCAGATGTGCTCAATTGGTTTCAGGTCTGGGGAACGGGCGGGCCAGTCCATAGCATCAATGCCTTCGTCTTGCAGGAACTGCTGACACACTCCAGCCACATGAGGTCTAGCATTGTCTTGCATTAGGAGGAACCCAGGGCCAACCGCACCAGCATATGGTCTCACAAGGGGTCTGAGGATTTCATCTCGGTACCTAATGGCAGTCAGGCTACCTCTGGCGAGCACATGGAGGGCTGTGCGGCCCTCCAAAGAAATGCCACCCCACACCATTACTGAACCAATGCCAAACCGGTCATGCTGGAGGATGTTGCAGGCAGCAGAACGTTCTCCACGGCGTCTCAAGATTCTGTCACGTCTGTCACATGTGCTCAGTGTGAACCTGCTTTCATCTGTGAAGAGCACAGGGCGCCAGTGGCGAATTTGCCAATCTTGGTGTTCTCTGGCAAATGCCAAACGTCCTGCACGGTGTTGGGCTGTAAGCACAACCCCCACCTGTGGACGTCGGGCCCTCATATCACCCTCATGGAGTCTGTTTCTGACCGTTTGAGCAGACACATGCACATTTGTGGCCTGCTGGAGGTCATTTTGCAGGGCTCTGGCAGTGCTCCTCCTGTTCCTCCTTGCACAAAGGCGGAGGTAGCGGTCCTGCTGCTGGGTTGTTGCCCTTCTATGGCCTCCTCCACGTCTCCTGATGTACTGGCCTGTCTCCTGGTAGCACCTCCATGCTCTGGACACTACGCTGACAGACACAGCAAACCTTCTTGCCACAGCTCGCATTGATGTGCCATCCTGGATAAGCTGCACTACCTGAGCCACTTGTGTGGGTTGTAGACTCCGTCTCATGCTACCACTAGAGTGAAAGCACCGCCAGCATTCAAAAGTGACCAAAACATTAGCCAGGAAGCATAGGAACTGAGAAGTTGTCTGTGGTCACCACCTGCAGAACTACTCCTTTATTGGGGGTGTCTTTCTAATTGCCACCTGTTGTCTATCCCATTTGCACAACAGCATGTGAAATTGATTGTCACTCAGTGTTGCTTCCTAAGTGGACAGTTTGATTTCATAGAAGTGTGATTGACTTGGAGTTACATTGTGTTGTTTAAGTGTTCCCTTTATTATTTTGAGCAGTGTATAAAGTTTATTGGACATACCAACAGATACATATTAAAAATTGTATACAATTAGAACAAAGTGCGGTATGCAATATAATATATGTAACCGACACATACAGGTCCACTGGGTTGCCACAGAATGGGCATATACACTATAAACCAGCATATAAAAATCTGATACAAAACATATAGCAAATATGAAATGAGGTGAGAACACTAGAAATGCAAACAGACCATGATGAGGTCTAAATTGGAGAGTCAAGCCTACATAAACCTGCTGGTGCAATGGACCTGGAAGAGTGAGAGAACGCCCTCCTGCATCCCTTCTGGCACACTGTTTCCCAGGCCCTCCCACCAGTGTGACGAACGCATCGTGCGCTCCACGATCCACTGTGGAGCGCATCATGCGTTCCATCATGCGTTCCATCATGCGTTCCATCATGCGTTCCACTGCGGCACTTCACTTCCGGTCATGTGTTTCCACACATCTGGTTCACAATCCCTGCTCATACATGTCAACCAACTCTGTTGGTGCATGTGTTCTCTAACTGTGGGACATAATTTTCACATTTATACATGTTCATCGTTCTGCACCTGATAGGAACACATCATATGCCCCATCCCTCCTGCAAGAAAGAAAAGGAAAAGGGAGAAAAGAAAGAAAAAAGGGAAGGGAAGGGAAGAGAAAGAAGGGGAAAGAGAAAGGAAGAAAAAGGAAAAAGAGTTGTTTTTTTTTGTTTGTTTTTTTCATTCAGCTGTGATCTGACAGGTGGAACGCATATGCGTTCCACCTGCCGATCATGTGACCTTCACACTTCCGGTTTCCGGTCATGGATTGTTTGATATGCCTCCACACTGCTCAGAACACTCTGCTGCACAGGTGAATGTAATTTTGCTCTATTTATCATCCTATATAAAGTGATACCCCAACACATAGCTCCTTACCCCTGAGGAAGCCGGATTGTTTCGGCAATACACGTTGGGCGTTCTCTCACTCTTCCAGGTCCACTGCACCAGCAGGTTTATGTAGGTTTGACTCTCCAATTTAGACCTCATCATGGTCTGTTTGCATTTCTAGTGGTCTCACCTCATTTCACATTTGCTATATGTTTTGTATCGGATTTTTATATGCTGGTTTATAGTGTATATGGCCATTCTGTGGCAACCCAGTGGACCTGTATGTGTCGGTTACATATATTATATTGCATACCGCACTTTGTTCTAATTGTATAAAATTTTTAATATGTATCTGTTGGTGTGTCCAATAAACTTTATATATATTTTATATTGACTGATTGTCGGATGTGCATATATGGGGTGGTTCTTGTGACTCTCTCTTGGGTCCGGTGATATTGTTTCATGCTTTTTTCACCACCCTTTGCACTCCGCGTATTATTTGGTGTGCCCCCTTTTTTCACAATCTATATATACAAACATATATATACAAATGTAATAAATATATGCTAGCCGTATATAAAAAACAAATATACAAATATACAAAACACAAGCAGAAACCTTAACTTAAATACTAACTATTAAACCCTTCACCAACCCCCACTGCAAACAGACAAACTGACCACCCTCAAAGTTCAAAGGGAAAAGAAAACCCTGAGCTCTGTCAGTCCGTAAGTTCATCCCCAGTTGGACAGGGGTCGACCAGTTTGTATCACACACAATTTTTTTTTTTTTTTATATATATATATATTTTTTTATTATAATTTTTTTTTTATATTCCCCCCTTATATACACATATATCCCCCCTCCTCCCCCCACACCCAACCTAACTAAGCCCCACTACACCTCTACTAATATAATACAACAATTTACAACATAACTTAATATAATATGATATAATACAGTACAAATGAACTACTTTCCAAAATCTACAACACCGAACACTTCCCACAACTTGTCAACTATGGTTCAATAGCCTGTAAGCCTTTTCATCCTATTCTTATAAAAAGCAAAACTCTAACTGTGTCTTCTAGATCAGCCCACCACCAGGACAAGGAGTATTACGCAGTCAGGGAACCCCAAAACAAAAGCCCCTCCACAGGCGACAGGCCTTGGGTTCCCCCCATTTTTCATACTCCAGAGAGTGCACCTTCACCAGATCACCCATAATGTTCCTATGTACCGTTTCCACTGGGAGGATTTTACGACTCGTCGACACTAGACACCGTGCACACCAGATGTGATGCCTAACCACTGCACTAACTAAAAATAAAGTGCGACGGTCCCTCCCACCAAAGTCTTTGAATGCGCCATAGGCCCATTCCGCATAAGACAAGGCGGCCAGCCTAGGCCAACCGATGGAAGCCCCCACCCTTTTGTACACCTCTATATTAAAGAGACAGTGAAGCAGGAAGTGGTCCATGCTTTCTAGCACGCCCCCACACTCCTCCCGGGGACAACCCCTTTCCTCAGAGTTCCTGCACTTCACATTATCCCTTTCCATGAAAGCAGCGCCAAGTCACATCCCAAACCTTCCCATGAGGACATCTAGAATCAGGCACCTTCACTTTTCCAACTCGATAATCCTCCTGCATTCTACTCTTTCGGCGGTTTTAAAAAGGACCGCCACCCCGCTACGTGGCTCGGCCGCAAGAGACCAGAATGACGGACCGAGCCGCCATTCCTGCTTGGCTTTCGCCAGCAACTCAACACTTGTTAACCAAGTCTCTTGCAAAAATAAAATATCAGCATCAATATGGCTGAAAAAATCAAAGGCCTTAAAATGGGCCACGTCTGACTTAATGCTAGCAACATTAATACTTGCTAGCGTCAACAGGGTGAGTTCCGCCATCATACATGATCAAGTTGGATAGCTTTCTTTTTCCCCCCTCCACCACCATCCTCATCATTATCTCCTGATCCTTCATTTTCCTTTTGCCTTTTCAGACACACTGATACATCCATACTGTTCTGTTTGCCCACGGAATCAGGCTTAGCCCCCCTCCAGAAGAAGGAGCAACCTGTGAGGAGGCCTTTGCGCCCTCCGGTACAACATCCTCCTCCTCCCCAACTGGAGTTGGGGGATCCTCATCAAGGACCTGATACCAGGTTGGAGAGATCCACAGGAAGGGCCCCGACTAATTCTTCCTCTGGCATCTGGTCAAGGGTGAGTGGGACAGATGAATCCCACTCCAGAGAGGGCTTGCGACCCTCTCCTTTCTTTTTCCTCCTGCTCCATTTGTTCCTCCTATCCCTCAACCACATCCTGTAATCCTCGTCCATGCTTTCGCCGTACGAGGATGCGGATGTAGCAGAGGGGTTGGCTTCCTCAGGCTGAACACCAGGTCCTGCCTCCTCATCGCTGTACCCTGGGTCGCTAGAGGTTTGGACACTAGTTGTTTGGTCGTGAATTTTTCTGTCGACGGTGTGGCAGCCCTAATGTCGGATATATCCATCTTTTATGGGAATGTTGCGTGATAAAGTGGTTTTGGGAGCAGGTATTTACAGAAAAGCCAAACTCTTCTGTATACCATTTGATCTGGTTGAAGGGCTGCTTGATAGCAAAGGTTCTGATAGTTAAGAGATGGGGATCCCCCATATACCTCGTATTTGAGGAGTGGAGAAGGATTATGTCCCAAATAAAGCTGTATGAGGAGATTGAGAAGCAGAGAAGGTAAGGTACATGATACCACTTTATCTGTGCCAGCAAGGTATACTTAATACTGCTCTCTGCTGGGTGGTGTACAAGGGCAGGTACGGGGGGGAAGTATCGGGTCCGGTCTTTCAGAGACAGCAGCCAAGGGAAGGGGGAGGGAATATTCGGGATTAAAGATATTAGGCTTGACTTTACAGAGCCGGATTTATTCTTATAGTTGAGATGATGTTAAAATGATAGTAAATTTTCCTCTTTATGTGGATAAACATACTTTGTGTGTACTTTTTTTTTTTTTCTTTTTTTTCTCTTTGCTTTTCTTTTTTTTTTCTTCTTTTTCCGGCTTTGTTTAAATACTATGTTATTATTATTGAAGAAAATAAAATATTTATTAGATAAAAAAAAAGAAAAGAATATAACAGCGGTATATCACGCTTGTTTTGGACTGTCAGAAATGCAGCAAAGGGCGCAAATTTATTATCTTGCCCCAAATGGGTGTTTTTTTTAAGTACCAGAATATTGCAGCACTATCTAACGCTTGTATTTCGCTGTAACAAATGCAGCAAAGGCCCCAGATGTAGGGTATTGCAAAAAATGGGTGTATTTTTAAAACCCAGAATACAATTGCAGTATTTCAAGCTTGTATTTCACTGTGACAAATGCAGCAAATGCACCAGATGTAGGTATTGCAAAAAATGAGTGTTTTTTGAAACCAAGAATTTAACTGCAGTATTTAAACTTTTTATTTGACTGTCACAAATGCAACAAAGGACAAAAATGTATTATCTTGCCAAAATGGGTGTTTTTTTTTTAAATTTCAGAATATAACAGCGGTATATCACGCTTGTTTTGGACTGTCAGAAATGCAGCAAAGGCTGCAAATTTATTATCTTGCCCCAAATGGGTGTTTTTTGAAATACCAGAATATTACAGCACTATCTAACGCATGTATTTCGCTGTAACAAATGCAGCAAAGGCCCCAGATGTAGGGTATTGCAAAAAATGGGTGTTTCTTTTAAAACCCAGAATATAATTGCAGTATTTCAAGCTTGTATTTCACTGTGACAAATGCAGCAAAGGCATCAGATGTAGGGTATTACAAAAAATTTGTGTTTTTTGAAACCAAGAATATAACTGCAGTATTTAAACTTTTTATTTGACTGTCACAAATGCAACAAAGGCCACAAATGTATTATCTTGCCCAAAATGGGTGTTTTTTTTAAATACCAGAATATTGCAGCACTATCTAACGCTTGTATTTAGCTGTAACAAATGCAGCAAAGGCTCCAGATATAGGGTATTGCAAAAAATGGGTGTTTATTTTAAAACCCAGAATATAATTGCAGTATTTCAAGCTTGTATTTCACTGTGACAAATGCTGCAAAGGCACCAGATGTAGTGTATTGCAAAAAATTTGTATTTTTTTAAATACCAGAACATAATTGCAGTATTTCAAGCTTGTATTTCAGCGTGACAAATGCAACAAAGGCCACAAATGTATTATCTTGCCCAAAATGGGTGTTTTTAAAAAACAAATATAACAGCACTATTTAACGCTTGTATTTTACTGTGACACATGCAGCAAAGGCATTAGATGTAAGGTATTGCAAAAAATGGGTTTTTTTCAACCAAGAATATAAATGCAGTATTTAAACTTTTTATTTCGCTTTAACAAATGCAGCAAAGGCCCCAGATGTAGGGTATTGCAAAAGATGGGTGTTTCTTTTAAAACCCAGAATATAATTGCAGTATTTCAAGCTTGTATTTCACTGTGACAAATGCAGCAAAGGCATCAGATGTAGGGTATTACAAAAATTTGTGTTTTTTGAAACCAAGAATATAACTGCAGTATTTAAACTTTTTATTTGACTGTCACAAATGCAACAAAGGCCACAAATGTATTATCTTGCCCAAAATGGATTTTCTTTCTATACCAGAATATAACAGTGATATATCACGCTTGTTTTGGAGTGTCAGAAATGCAGCAAAGGCCGCAAATGTATTATCTTGCCCCAAATGGGTGTTTTTTTAAATACCTGAATATTACAGCACTATCTAACGCTTGAATTTTGCTGTAACAAATGCAGCAAAGGCCCCAGATGTAGGGTATGTCAAAAAATGGGTGTTTCTTTTAAAACCCAGAATTTAATTGCATTATTTCAAGCTTGTATTTCACTGTGACAAATGCAGCAAAGGCCCCAGATGTAGGGTGTTGCAAAAAAATGGGTGTATTTTTAAATCCCAGAATATAATTGAAGTATTTCATGCTTGTATTTCACTGTGACAAATGCAGCAAAGGCACCAGATGTAGGGTATTGCAAAAAATGGGTGTTTTTTGAAACCAAGAATATAACTGCAGTATTTAAACTTTATATTTGACTGTCACAAATGCAACAAAGGCCACAAATGTACAAACCGGATTCCAAAAAAGTTGGGACACTATACAAATCGTGAATAAAAACTGAATGCAATGATGTGGAGGTGCCAACTTCTATTATTTTATTCAGAATAGAGCATAAATCACGGAACAAAAGTTTAAACTGAGAAAATGTACCATTTTAAGAGAAAAATATGTTGAATCAGAATTTCATGGTGTCAACAAATCCCCAAAAAGTTGGGACAAGGCCATTTTCACCACTGTGTGGCATCTCCCCTTCTTCTTACAACACTCAACAGACGTCTGGGGACCGAGGAGACCAGTTTCTCAAGTTTAGAAATAGGAATGCTCTCCCATTCTTGTCTAATACAGGCCTCTAACTGTTCAATCGTCTTGGGCCTTCTTTGTTGCACCTTCCTCTTTATGATGCGCCAAATGTTCTCTATAGGTGAAAGATCTGGACTGCAGACTGGCCATTTCAGTACCCGGATCCTTCTCCTACGCAGCCATGATGTTGTGATTGATGCAGAATGTGGTCTGGCATTATCTTGTCAAAAAATGCAGGGTCTTCCCTGAAAGAGATGACGTCTGGATGGGAGCATATGTTGTTCTAGAACCTGAATATATTTTTCTGCATTGATGGTGCCTTTCCAGACATGCAAGCTGCCCATGCCACATGCATTCATGCAACCCCATACCATCAAAGATGCAGGCTTCTGAACTGAGCGTTGATAACAACTTGGGTTGTCCTTGTCCTCTTTGGTCCGGATGACATGGCGTCCCAGATTTCCAAAAAGAACTTCGAATCGTGACTCGTCTGACCACAGAACAGTCTTCCATTTTGCCACACTCCATTTTAAATGATCCCTGGCCCAGTGAAAACGCCCGAGCTTGTGAATCTTGCTTAGAAATTGCTTCTTCTTTGCACTGTAGAGTTTCAGCTGGCAACGGCGGATGGCACGGTGGATTGTGTTCACTGACAATGGTTTCTGGAAGTATTCCTGAGCCCATTCTGTGATTTCCTTTACAGTAGCATGCCTGTTTGTGGTGCAGTGTCGTTTAAGGGCCCGGAGATCACGGGCATCCAGTATGGTTTTACGGCCTTGACCCTTACGCACAGAGATTCTGATGATGATGATAGATGCAAAGTCTTTGCAATTTGTCGCTGGGTAACACCTTTCTGATATTGTTCCACTATCTTTCTGCGCAACATTGTGGGAATTGGTGATCCTCTACCCATCTTGGCTTCTGAGAGACACTGCCACTCTGAGAAGCTCTTTTTATACCCAATCATGTTGCCAATTGACCTAATTAGTGTTAATTGGTCTTCCAGCTCTTCGTTATGCTCAAATTTACTTTTTCCAGCCTCTTATTGCTACTTGTCCCAAATTTTTTGGGATTTGTTGACACCGTGAAAATTGGAATCAACGTATTTTTCCTTTAAAATGATACATTTACTCGGATTAAACGTTTGATCTGCCATCTACGTTCTATTACAAATAAAATATTGACATTTGCCATCTCCACATCATTGCATTCAGTTTTTATTCACAATTTGTTTAGTGTCCCAACTTTTTTGGAATCCGGTTTGTATTATCTTGCCCAAAATGGATTTTTTTTATACCAGAATATAACAGCGGTATATCACGCTTGTTTTGGAGTGTCAGAAATGCAGCAAAGGCCGCAAATGTATTATCTTGCCCCAAATGGGTGTTTTTTTAAATACCAGAATATTACAGCACTATCTAACGCTTGAATTTCGCTGTAACAAATGCAGCAAAGGCCCCAGATGTAGGGTATGGCAAAAAATGGATGTTTCTTTTAAAACACAGAATATAATTACATTATTTCAAGCTTGTATTTAACTGTGACAAATGCAGCAAAGGCCCCAGATGTAGGGTATGGCAAAAAATGGATGTTTCTTTTAAAACACAGAATATAATTACATTATTTCAAGCTTGTATTTCACTTTGACAAATGCAGCAAAGGCACCAGATGTAGGGTATTGCAAAAAATGGGTGTTTTTTTAAACCAAGAATATAACTGCACTATTTAAACTTTTTATTTGACTGTCACAAATGCAACAAAGGCCACAAATGTACTTTCTTGCTTAAAATTGGTGTTTTTTTAATACCAGAATATCACTGCGGTATATCACGCTTGTTTTGGAGTGTCAGAAATGCAGCAAAGGTCGCAAATTTCCAAAAATGTGTTGAAACAGATTTAAGGAAACTAAAAGAGAAAAGAACACACAGAAATAATTTATCTAAAAAGGAGATATTAGCAATAAGAGAGTTACAAGATAAAGAAGAAATCACTATACACCCCTCAGATAAGGGGGGCGCAATAGTGATCTTAATACTAAAGATTATAACAAGGAGTGTTGGAGACATCTATCCGATGGCAATACATACAAAATACTTAAAGGGGATCCAACGGCTGCCTTCAAAGAGAAATTGCTGGAATTCAGCAACAGAGGGCTACAGTTGGGAATCCTAAATAAAACAGAATTCAATTTCATTATGGGAACACCTGGCAGACTCCCAGTCCTATATTGCCTACCCAAGGTACACAAGGATTTGATGAGTCCGCCGGGTCGTCCCATAGTATCTGGCATCGGATCTTTAACTGCAAATATCTCAAAATACATTGACTCCTGGCTACAACCTCTAGTTAAGAAAACAGAGTCATATTTAAAAGATACCACAGAGGTTATAGAAACCTTAGAAAAATTGACGGTAGATGACGATTGGATCTTGGAACATTAGACATACAATCAATGTATACAGTGATTAATCACAACCAAGGTGTCAATGCTCTCAAGGTCCAATTAGAGAAAGAAAATTTCAAACAAGAACAATTGGAATTTATAACAGAAGGGGTCAGACATATATTGGAACATAATTATTTCTTTTTTGAGAAGAACTACTACCTCCAGACTACAGGGACTGCCATGGGCACCAGGTTTGCCCCCAGTTATGCAAATTTATTTTTGGCACATTGAGAAAATTTATTTATTGATCCCAAGAGAGGGGGCAACCTGGTGCCCTGGCGGAGATACATCGATGATGTTATCCTGATCTGGAGGGGCAGTGAGGCCACTTTGCAGATGTTTATCTCCGAATTAAATAACAATATATATAATCTAACTTTCACGGCTAGTATAAATAAAACCGATACAGATTTTTTTAGATTTAAATATTATTAAAAAGGGAAATGGATATACAGTACAGACCAAAAGTTTGGACACACCTTCTCATTCAAAGAGTTTTCTTTATTTTCATGACTATGAAGGCATCAAAACTATGAATTAACACATGTGGAATTATATACATAACAAACAAGTGTGAAACAACTGAAAATATGTCATATTCTAGGTTCTTCAAAGTAGCCACCTTTTGCTTTGATTACTGCTTTGCACACTCTTGGCATTCTCTTGATGAGCTTCAAGAGGTAGTCCCCTGAAATGGTCTTCCAACAGTCTTGAAGGAGTTCCCAGAGATGCTTAGCACTTGTTGGCCCTTTTGCCTTCACTCTGCGGTCCAGCTCACCCCAAACCATCTCGATTGGGTTCAGGTCCGGTGACTGTGAAGGCCAGGTCATCTGGTGCAGCACCCCATCACTCTCCTTCATGGTCAAATAGCCCTTACTTTCAAAGTTTTCCCAATTTTTTGGCTGACTGACTGACCTGAATTTCTTAAAGTAATGATGGCCAATCGTTTTTCTTTACTTAGCTGCTTTTTTCTTGCCATAATACTAATTCTAACAGTCTATTCAGTAGGACTATCAGCTGTGTATCCACCTGACTTCTCCTCAACGCAACTGATGGTCCCAACCCCATTTATAAGGCAAGAAATCCCACTTATTAAACCTGACAGGGCACACCTGTGAAGTGAAAACCATTTCAGGGGACTACCTCTTGAAGCTCATCAAGAGAATGCCAAGAGTGTGCAAAGCAGTAATCAAAGCAAAAAGTGGCTACTTTGAAGAACCTAGAATATGACATATTTTAAGTTGTTTCACACTTGTTTGTTATGTATATAATTCCACATGTGTTAATTCATAGTTTTGATGCCTTCAGTGTGAATCTACAATTTCCATAGTCATGAAAATAAAGAAAACTCTTTGAATGAGAAGGTGTGTCCAAACTTTTGGTCTGTACTGTATATATCGAACTTTTCAAAAAGCAACAGCAAAAAATGGATATATACTCTATTCAAGTTGTCACTTACCATATTGGTTGATGAATGTGCCATTTGGACAATTCCGTCGTATAAAGAGAAATTGCACTGAGGACTTGCAATATCAGGAAGAAGCACTATCATTAAAAGATAGATTCATGGAGAAACAATATCCTACACATGTTCTAGAAAAATCACTATTAAAAGTAAATAAAATACCTAGAGAATCTTTTTTCTTGAAAAAACTAGATGAATGTTCAATAAAGAATAAAAATAATGTAAAAAAGGATAGTACAGACTTTAGGATCATTTTACCTTTTTCTATACAACACAAACAAGTTGAACAAATAATTAGTAAATATTGGCACTTGATAGCACAGGACAAAACAATCGGTCCGTTATTACCTACAAAACCACAAATCACCTACACAAGCGCACAAAATTTAGGACTTAGAATTGCACCTTCTATTAAACACAAACATAAAAATCCTTCTCTCACGACTAATTGGATGAGCTTAAAGGGGTTCTACAGGTGTGGAAAATGCCATGGCTGTATAACAACGAAATTCCCAAAAAAGACTACAGAAATAACCTCATCCCAAAACACTTTCTCCATGAACATAAAAAGCTTCCTGAATTGCAATACCTCTAGTGTAATTTATTTAATCTAATGTCCCTGCCAAAAGCAATATTTTGGCAGGACGAAACGACCTTTGAAGATAAGAATAAGTGAACATCTGCGTAATATCAAAAATGGGTATATGAAACATTCATTATCAAGGCATTTTAAGGAAGTCCATAATAATGACCTCAAAGGCATGATTTTTATGGCACTACAAAAAATCGACAAACATTGGTGTGGGGGCAAACACATAGAAAAAATATCAAGGGCCGAATCAAGACTCATCTTTGATTTCGGCAGCCTCATCCCAATGGGTCTAAACGCTGAATTTAGAAATTTTCGGCTTTTTGTAGATCATGGGGTTGCGTGTCCATCATCCGACGGAGGGTCGCATGTCTGGCTGTTTATCAGCACTGTGACTTTCCTTCGGGGTCGGACACGCGGCCCCTTCCTGTCATCATACACCGAACAATTTTCTACCTCAAATAAAATACTTTTTAGAGTATATTTATATCCATTCCCCTGCTCCTTATTATCATTTTATCATATTTCTTATCATATATTATATTATGAAATTATTATAATCTGTGTATTTACAACTATACCCTTCTTATTTATGTTCCATTATGGCATTTTATCATGTTGGATTGTTTTTTAAGATTTTTTTATGTATTTTATGGTAAAATATTATATTTGAAATATTTATTTCTCTTTTTTGAACCAAAGCAATGCAATGCAATATTTCTTTTTCATTGGATAACTAAGATCAATCATGGGACATATTATAACTAGGGATGAGCGAACCCGAACTGTATAGTTCGGGTTCGTACCGAATTTTGGGGTGTCCGTGACACGGACCCGAACCCGAACATTTTCGTAAAAGTCCGGGTTCGGGTTCGGTGTTCGGCGCTTTCTTGGCGCTTTTTGAAAGGCTGCAAAGCAGCCAATCAACAAGCGTCATACTACTTGCCCCAAGAGGCCATCACAGCCTTGCCTACTATTGGCATGGCTGTGATTGGCCAGTGCAGCATGTGACCCAGCCTCTATATAAGCTTGGGTCACGTAGCGCTGCACGTCACTCTGCTGATTCAAGCATAGGGAGAGGTTGCTGCTGCGACGTTAGGGCGAGATTAGGCAGATTAACTCCTCCAAAAGCCTTAATTCAGTGATCGATCTCAAGCTGTGGATCATTGAAGTGCTGATATTGAATTGCTCACTTTTTTTAGGCTGCCCAGAGCATTTTTATATCACTTTTTTCTGGGGTAATCGGCGGCCATTTTGTGGCTTGTGGTGCGCCAGCACAAGCTACCACCAAGTGCATTTAACCATCAATAGTGTGGTTATTTTTTGCTATATCCTACATCAGGTGCAGGCTGAGCCTGTGTCACCCAAGTGCATTTAACCATCAATAGTGTGGTTATTTTTTGGCCAGATACTACATCAGGTGCAGGCTGAGCCTGTGTCACCCAAGTGCATTTAACCATCAATAGTGTGGTTATTTTTTGGCCATATACTACATCAGGGGCAAGTTGAGCCTGTCACCCAGCGCCTAAAAAATAGCCCTGACATTTATATTCCTCCAAATCAGTACTGTTTTAGCTGGTCAAGTTATTTGTAGTGACCGTAAAAGCACAGTTTTTGTTCTGGGTTGAAAAACTATTCCCAAATTTGCCATTCTCAAAATTAGTAGTTTCTGCTATATCAGGCCTACTTTAAATCTATCCCAAAAAGGGTATATTAGATTCAAGGTGCTGATAGTGTCATTCTGAAAAACTTAACACACACGCTACAGTGCAGATACAAGTCTAATTCTGTGATTAAAGGTATACCTGTCACACAGCGCCTAAAAAATAGCCCTGACATTTATATTCCTCCAAATCAGTACTGTTTTAGCTGGTCAAGTTATTTGTAGTGACCGTAAAAGCACAGTTTTTGTTCTGGGTTGAAAAACTATTCCCAAATTTGCCATTCTCAAAATTAGTAGTTTCTGCTATATCAGGCCTTCTTTAAATCTATCCCAAAAAGGGTATATTAGATTCAAGGTGCTGATAGTGTCATTCTAAAAAACTTAACACACACGCTACAGTGCAGATACAAGTCTAATTCTGTGATTAAAGTTATACCTGTCACCCAGCGCCTAAAAAATAGCCCTGACATTTATATTCCTCCAAATCAGTACTGTTTTAGCTGGTCAAGTTATTTGTAGTGACCGTAAAAGCACAGTTTTTGTTCTGGGTTGAAAAACTATTCCCAAATTTGCCATTCTCAAAATTAGTAGTTTCTGCTATATCAGGCCTACTTTAAATCTATCCCAAAAAGGGTATATTAGATTCAAGGTGCTGATAGTGTCATTCTGAAAAACTTAACACACACGCTACAGTGCAGATACAAGTCTAATTCTGTGATTAAAGGTATACCTGTCACCCAGCGCCTAAAAAATAGCCCTGACATTTATATTCCTCCAAATCAGTACTGTTTTAGCTGGTCAAGTTATTTGTAGTGACCGTAAAAGCACAGTTTTTGTTCTGGGTTGAAAAACTATTGCCAAATTTGCCATTCTCAAAATTAGTAGTTTCTGCTATATCAGGCCTACTTTAAATCTATCCCAAAAAGGGTATATTAGATTCAAGGTGCTGATAGTGTCATTCTGAAAAACTTAACACACACGCTACAGTGCAGATACAAGTCTAATTCTGTGATTAAAGGTATACCTGTCACACAGCGCCTAAAAAATAGCCCTGACATTTATATTCCTCCAAATCAGTACTGTTTTAGCTGGTCAAGTTATTTGTAGTGACCGTAAAAGCACAGTTTTTGTTCTGGGTTGAATAAACTATTCCCAAATTTGCCATTCTCAAAATTAGTAGTTTCTGCTATATCAGGCCTACTTTAAATCTATCCCAAAAAGGGTATATTAGATTCAAGGTGCTGATAGTGTCATTCTGAAAAACTTACCACACACGCTACAGTGCCGATACAAGTCTAATTCTGTGATTAAAGGTATACCTGTCACACAGAACCTAAAAAATAGCCCTGACATTTATATTCCTCCAAATCAGTACTGTTTTAGCTGGTCAAGTTATTTGTAGTGGCCGTAAAAGCACAGTTTTTGTTCTGGGTTGAAAAACTATTCCCAAATTTGCCATTCTCAAAATTAGTAGTTTCTGCTATATCAGGCCTACTTTAAATCTATCCCAAAAAGGGTATAATAGATTCAAGGTGATGATAGTGTCATTCTGGAAAACTTAACACACACGCTACAGTGCAGATACAAGTCTAATTCTGTGATTAAAGGTATACCTGTCACCCAGCGCCTAAAAAATAGCCCTGACATTTATATTCCTCCAAATCAGTACTGTTTTAGCTGGTCAAGTTATTTGTAGTGACCGTAAAAGCACAGTTTTTGTTCTGGGTTGAAAAACTATTGCCAAATTTGCCATTCTCAAAATTAGTAGTTTCTGCTATATCAGGCCTACTTTAAATCTATCCCAAAAAGGGTATATTAGATTCAAGGTGCTGATAGTGTCATTCTGAAAAACTTAACACACACGCTACAGTGCAGATACAAGTCTAATTCTGTGATTAAAGGTATACCTGTCACACAGCGCCTAAAAAATAGCCCTGACATTTATATTCCTCCAAATCAGTACTGTTTTAGCTGGTCAAGTTATTTGTAGTGACCGTAAAAGCACAGTTTTTGTTCTGGGTTGAATAAACTATTCCCAAATTTGCCATTCTCAAAATTAGTAGTTTCTGCTATATCAGGCCTACTTTAAATCTATCCCAAAAAGGGTATATTAGATTCAAGGTGCTGATAGTGTCATTCTGAAAAACTTACCACACACGCTACAGTGCCGATACAAGTCTAATTCTGTGATTAAAGGTATACCTGTCACACAGAACCTAAAAAATAGCCCTGACATTTATATTCCTCCAAATCAGTACTGTTTTAGCTGGTCAAGTTATTTGTAGTGGCCGTAAAAGCACAGTTTTTGTTCTGGGTTGAAAAACTATTCCCAAATTTGCCATTCTCAAAATTAGTAGTTTCTGCTATATCAGGCCTACTTTAAATCTATCCCAAAAAGGGTATAATAGATTCAAGGTGATGATAGTGTCATTCTGGAAAACTTAACACACACGCTACAGTGCAGATACAAGTCTAATTCTGTGATTAAAGGTATACCTGTCACACAGCGCCTAAAAAATAGCCCTGACATTTATATTCCTCCAAATCAGTACTGTTTTAGCTGGTCAAATTATTTGTAGTGACCGTAAAAGCACAGTTTTTGTTCTGGGTTGAAAAACTATTCCCAAATTTGCCATTTTCAAAATTGTGGTGAACGGGAACAATGAGGAAAACATCTAGTAAGGGACGCGGACGTGGACATGGTCGTGGTGGTGTTAGTGGACCCTCTGGTGCTGGGAGAGGACGTGGCCGTTCTGCCACAGCTACAAGTCCTAGTGTACCAACTACCTCAGGTCCCAGTAGCCGCCAGAATTTACAAGGATATTTGGTGGGGCCCAATGCCGTTCCAAGGATGGTAAGGCCTGAGCAGGTACAGGCATTAGTCAATTGGGTGGCCGACAGTGCATCCAGCACGTTCACATTATCTCCCACACAGTCTTCTGCAGAAAGCGCACAGATGGCGCATGAAAACCAAGCCCATCAGTCTGTCACATCACCCCCATGCATATCAGAGAAAATGTCTGAGCCTCAAGTTATGCAGCAGTCTCATATGCTGTTTGAAGACTCTGCTGCCAGGGTTTCCCAAGGGCATCCACCTAGCCCTTCCCCAGGGGTGGAAGAGATAGAATGCACTAACGCACAACCACTTATGTTTCCTGATGATGAGGACATGGGAATACCACCTCAGCACGTCTCTGATGATGACGAAACACAGGTGCCAACTGCTGCGTATTTCTGCAGTGTGCAGACTGAACAGGAGGTCAGGGATCAAGACTGGGTGGAAGACGATGCAGGGGACGATGAGGTCCTAGACCCCACATGGAATGAAGGTCGTGCCACTGACTTTCACAGTTCAGAGGAAGAGGCAGTGGTGAGACCGAGCCAACAGCGTAGCAAAAGAGGGAGCAGTGGGCAAAAGCAGAACACCCGCCGCCAAGAGACTCCGCCTGCTACTGACCGCCGCCATCTGGGACCGAGCACCCAAAGGCAGTTTCAAGGAGTTCCCTGGCATGGCACTTCTTCAAACAATGTGCTGACGACAAGACCCGAGTGGTTTGCACGCTGTGCCATCAGAGCCTGAAGCGAGGCATTAACGTTCTGAACCTTAGCACAACCTGCATGACCAGGCACCTGCATGCAAAGTATGAACTGCAGTGGAGTTAACACCTTAAAAACAAGGAAGTCACTCAAGCTCCCCCTGCTACCTCTTCTGCTGCTGCCGCCTCGGCCTCTTCTGCTGCTGCAGCCTCGGCCTCTTCGAACGTTGGCACCTGCCGCCCAGAAAATATTGTATGTACCACCAACACCACCACCTGCGTCACCAAGCATCTCAACCATGTCACACGGCAGCGTTCAGCTCTCCATCTCACAAACATTTGAGAGAAAGCGTAAATTCCCACCTAGCCACCCTCGATCCCTGGCCCTCAATGCCAGCATTTCTAAACTACTGGCCTATGAAATGCTGTCATTTAGGCTGGTGGACACAGACAGCTTCAAACAGCTCATGTCGCTTGCTGTCCCACAGTATGTTGTTCCCAGCCGCCACTACTTCTCTAAGAGAGCCGTGCCTTCCCTGCACAACCAAGTGTCCGATAAAATCAAGTGTGCACTGCGCAAAGCCATCTGTGGCAAGGTCCACCTAACCACAGATACGTGGACCAGTAAGCACGGCCAGGGACGCTATATCTCCCTAACTGCACACTGGGTAAATGTAGTGACGGCTGGGCCCCAGGCGGAGAGCTGTTTGGCGCACGTCCTTCCGCCGCCAAGGATCGCAGGGCAACATTCTTTGCCTCCTGTCTCCTCCTCCTCCTACTCAGCTTCCTCCTCCTCTTCTTCCACCTGCTCATCCAGTCAGCCAAACACCTTCACCTACTAACTTCAGCACAGCCCGGGGTAAACGTCAGCAGGCCGTTCTGAAACTCATATGTTTGGGGGACAGGCCCTACCCCGCAAAGGAGTTGTGGCGGGGTATAGAATAACAGACCGACGAGTGGTTGCTGCCGGTGAGCCTCAAGCCCGGCCTGGTGGTGTGCGATAATGGGCGAAATCTAGTTGCAGCTCTGGGACTACCTGGTTTGACGCACATCCCTTGCCTGGCGCATGTGCTGAATTTGGTGGTGCAGAAGTTTATTCGCAACTACCCCGACATGTCAGAGCTGCTGCATAAAGTGCGGGCCGTCTGTTCGCGCTTCCGGCGTTCACACCCTGCCGCTGCTCGCCTGTCTGCACTACAGCATAACTTCGGCCTTCCCGGTCACCGCCTCATATGCGACGTGCCCACCAGGTGGAACTCAACCTTGCACATGCTGGACAGACTGTGCGAGCAGCAGCAGTCCATAGTGAAGTTTCAGCTGCAGCACGCACGGGTCAGTCGCACTGCGGAACAGCACCACTTCACCACCAATGACTGGGCCTCCATGCGAGACCTGTGTGCCCTGTTGCGCTGTTTCGAGTACTCCACCAACATGGCCAGTGGCGATGACGCCGTTATCAGCGTTACAATACCACTTCTATGTCTCCTTGAGAAAACACTTAGGGCGATGATGGAAGAGGAGGTGGCCCAGGAGGAAGAGGAGGAAGAGGGGTCATTTTTAGCACTTTCAGGCCAGTCTCTTCGAAGTGACTCAGAGGGAGGTTTTTTGCAACACCAGAGGCCAGGTACAAATGTGGCCAGACAGGGCCCACTACTGGAGGACAAGGAGGACGAGGATGAGGAGGAGGTGGAGGAGGATGAGGATGAAGCATGTTCACAGCGGGGTGGCACCCAAAGCAGCTCGGGCCCATCACTGGTGCGTGGCTGGGGGGAAACACAGGACGATGACGATACGCCTCCCACAGAGGACAGCTTGTCCTTACCTCTGGGCAGCCTGGCACACATGAGCGACTACATGCTGCAGTGCCTGCGCAACGACAGCAGAGTTGCCCACATTTTAACGTGTGCGGACTACTGGGTTGCCACCCTGCTGGATCCCCGGTACAAAGACAATAGGAAGATGCGCGAGTACAAGCGCACGTTGGTAGACGCGCTACTGAGAGCATTCCCAAATGTCACAGGGGAACCAGTGGAAGCCCAAGGCGAAGGCAGAGGAGGAGCAAGAGGTCGCCAATGCAGATGTGTCACGGCCAGCTCCTCTGAGGGCAGGGTTAGCATGGCAGAGATGTGGAAAAGTTTTGTCACCACGCCACAGCTAACTGCACCACCACCTGATACGGAACGTGTTAGCAGGAGGCAACATTTCACTAGCATGGTGGAACAGTACCTGTGCACACCCTTCCACGTAGTGACTGATGGTTCGGCCCCATTCAACTTCTGGGTCTCCAAATTGTCCACAAGGCCAGAGCGAGCCTTTTATGCCTTGGAGGTGCTGGCCTTCCCGTCGGCCAGCGTTTTGTCTGAACGTGGATTCAGCACGGCAGGGGGCGTCATTACAGACAAACACAGCCGCCTGTCTACAGCCAATGTGGACAAGCTGACGTTCATAAAAATGAACCAGGCATGGATCCCACAGGACCTGTCCATCCCTTGTGCAGATTAGACATTAACTACCTTCCCTTAACAATATATTATTGTACTCCAGGGCACTTCCTCATTCAATCCTATTTTTATTTTCATTTTACCATTATATTGCGGGGCAACCCAAAGTTGAATGAACCTCTCCTCTGTCTGGGTGCCGGGGCCTAAATATGTGACAGTGGCCTGTTCCAGTGGTGGGTGACGTGAAGCCTGATTCTCTGCTATAACATGAAGACTGATTCTGTGCTGACATGAAGCCAGATTCTCTGTTACGGGACCTCTCTCCTCTGCCTGGGTGCCTGGGCCTAAATATGTGACAGTGGCCTGTTCCAGTGGTGGGTGACGTGAAGCCTGATTCTCTGCTATGACATGAAGACTGATTCTGTGCTGACATTTAGCCAGATTCTCTGTTACGGGACCTCTCTCCTCTGTCTGGGTGCCAGGGCCTAAATGTGTGACAGTGGCCTCTTCCAGTGGTGGGTGACGTCAAGCCTGATTCTCTGCTATGACATGAAGACTGATTCTGTGCTGACATAAAGCCAGATTCTCTGTTACGGGACCTCTCTCCTCTGTCTGGGTGCCAGGGCCTAAATGTGTGACAGTGGCCTGTTCCAGTGGTGGGTGACGTGAAGCCTGATTCTCTGCTATGACATGAAGACTGATTCTGTGCTGACATGAAGCCAGATTCTCTGTTACGGGACCTCTCTCCTCTGTCTGGGTGCCAGGGCCTAAATGTGTGACAGTGGCCTCTTCCAGTGGTGGGTGACGTCAAGCCTGATTCTCTGCTATGACATGAAGACTGATTCTGTGCTGACATGAAGCCAGATTCTCTGTTACGGGACCTCTCTCCTCTGTCTGGGTGCCGGGGCCTAAATATGTGACAGTGGCCTGTTCCAGTGGTGGGTGACGTGAAGCCTGATTCTCTGCTATGACATGAACACTGATTCTCTGCTGACATGAAGCCAGATTCTCTGCTATGGCATGAAGAGACTGATTCTCTGCTGACATGAAGCCAGATTCTCTGCTATGGCATGAAGAGACTGATTCTCTGCTGACGTGAAGCCAGATTCTCTGCTATGGGACCTCTGTCCAATTGATATTGGTTAATTTTTATTTTTTTTATTTTTATTTCATTTCCCTATCCACATTTGTTTGCAGGGGATTTACCTACATGTTGCAGCCTTTTGCAGCCCTCTATCTCTTTCCTGGGCTGTTTTACAGCCATTTTAGTGCCAAAAAGTTCGGGTCCCTATTGACTTCAATGGGGTTCGGGTTCGGGACGAAGTTCGGGTCGGGTTCGGATCCCGAACCCGAACATTCCCGGGAAGTTCGGCCGAACTTCTCGAACCCGAACATCCAGGTGTTCGCTCAACTCTAATTATAACAAAAAAAAACGCAATTGAAGACGAAAAAAAGCACCAAAAACGCATATAAGAAAAAATAGCCGAATCCCTGTCTGCCAAATCCATACCACTTTTCTGATTAATCTGGGAGATTTATGGGCGGTCTATAAATAGTTGGTCTAAAAATGGGAGAAAGGCTGCCACTGAGGTAGGGGTAAGAGGTCCTGAAACGCGTCTGGCCTGATAGCTGAGGACTCCCACCGGACCAACAGACTGAAAGATCCCAATTTGGGAATTATATATTTTTTGGGGGGGCTTTTACAAGGCTTAAAAGTTTAGAAGCAAATCTTGAAATTTTTCAGAAATTTTCAAAAACCCACTTTTTAGGGACCAGTTCATGTCAGAAGTCACTTTGTGAGGCTTACATAATAGAAACCACCCAAAAATGACCCCATTCTAGAAACTACACCCCTCAAGGTATTCAAAACTGATTTTACAAACGTCGTTTACCCTTTAGGTGTTCCACAAAATTTAATGGCAATTGTTGATAAAATTTCCGAATTTCGAATTTTTTTGCAAATTTTCCATTTTAATCCATTTTTTCCAGTAACAAAGCAAGGGATAACAGCCAAACAAAATGCTATATTTATTTCCCAGATTCTGTAGTTTGCAGAAACACCCCATATGTGGCCATAAACTACTGTACAGGAACAGTAGGGCGTAGAGGGAAAGGTGCGCCGTATGGTTTTTGGAAGGCAGATTTTGCTGGACTGTTTTTTTTGACACCATGTCCCATTTGAAGCCCCCCTAATGTACCCCTAGAGTAGAAACTCCATAAAAGTGACCCCATCTAAGAAACTACACCCCTCAAGGTATTCAAAACTGATTTTACAAACTTTGTTAACCCTTTAGGTGTTGCACAAGAGTTATTGGCAAATGGAGATGAAATTTGAGAATTTCAATTTTTGGGCATCTTTTCCATTTTAATCTATTTTTTCCAGTAACAAAGCAAGGGTTAACAGCCAAACAAAATGCTATATTTATTGCCCCGATTCTGTAGTTTGCATTAACACCCCATATGTGGCCATAAACTACTGTACGGGCACACAGTAGGGCGTAGAGGGAAAGGTGCGCCGTATGGTTTTTGGAAGGCAGATTTTGCTAGACTGTTTTTTTTACACCATGTCCCATTTGAAGCCCCCCTGATCAGGGCCGGCGCTTCTGCAATTAGCAGGACACTGGGTCATTGGGGCTGCTATGCAGTGGGTCAGATTTAGGTTGCAGCTTGCGCAGGTACTGTAAAAGGGCCATTTAAGATGGTATGAGCACACGTACTAGTTTAGGAATGCCAGAGTGGGATATTGTCTCTGTATTGTGTCAACGGTGTCTCCTACCTTGGTACGGCTGGACTCCTGTATCCTGGCTCACATGCAACAAATTGAGTGCTGTAAATAGGAGTAATGTAGTAATGATGGAATTCCACACAGATAATAGGGTCCAACTTGTATTTACTTGATGTTATAAGAGGCAGCTTTAGATCCATACAATATGCAGCAACAGTCTTTAGGTCCCAGCAGGTATTGGCAATATGTGGCAGGAATTATATCTATATTCTGCATCTGAACATACGCCTTTAAGATTCTGGCAGGTATCTATCTTCTGCTCTGTCTTGGGTTCTGCTTTGTTTGGGCCTGGCTAGCTATGGAGGTACTTATCTTCTCCTTGTATTTGGAATCTGTACTTACAGGACTGCTCGCAGGGAATGGTGGTTTCTTCCTGGAGATCTGATAGTTCTGAAGATGGCTGCTTTCTTTGTCATCCAGCTGAGGTAAGGAACTCAGGCTGGGAAGGTTGCTTTGGGCCTCAGGTTAGGCCTGAATCCTTGGTTGGGATCCCTGTTTCTGAGAGCTCCTATTCACACACAGCCTACCCCAACAGGGGGTGGCTGGTACACTGCCTAGAACTTTCTATCCTCCCTCTGAAGTAGGATCTGGGAACATTCCACTCCTCCTCAGATGGAGGAAGCTAGCCTGGAATGGTTTATTCCAGTCTAGGTATACTAACTGGCTTGGTTCTACTACATATTGCTGCCACCTGCTGGTGCACATCTGAAATTACAGCATATACATATTAAACACAAATGCAATGTCAGATTACATAGGATATTAACACATTCACATCTTAACATAATGAAGCTGGGTGAAGAGAGTTTAGTGACATACTCTGGGATGTTACACACCCGCTTACTTTAAGTGAAGCCGTCCTCGGCGCAAGATAGGCGGTAGAGGAATGAGCTCTGGGTACCCAATTAATACAATGTGCTGCATGAATATACACATAAATGACATGCAAAGACAAAGCATTTAACGGTTTCCTCGAGGTTCCTGCCCGCTAGAGTAAGGTGTCCAACACACAGTTTCCTTCTCTTGGTATAACCAGTGAACCTATAACTGCACAAAGCATGCATCGCTGACTGACTTTGTATGTTCTGGATCCTTTAAACATCAAATAAAGCATGGGGGTGTCTTTGCTCCGTAATCCCACCACTATGTAATGCAAAGCCCACAAATAGAAGGGTGGCTTTATCCTGTTTTCCCTTCCCTGCACCATAGCCTGAAGAAATTTGGCTTGTAGCACGATCACTATGATGTCTATGAGGAAGCTAAGTTGTGGCTCTAAGGCTTGAGGTACCATACCTTAGGCAAAAAAGCTCAGAAGGGGAGGTATTTATCGTCTCCGTGTCTTCTGGCAATGTCACAGGAGGAGTGTCTTTAATCCCGTGCGCTCCTGGAAATGAGACACCTCCGGATGGGAACAATCCGGAACATAAAACGAGCGGGAAGGAGCAGCCTAGGGCTTCTAATGATTCCCGAAGCAGCAGGGGTACCTGTGTAACTAGACCTGTCAGGACTTACCATTTGGTCCTACCCTGGGTACCTATGGGTATATATCACCGGGTGTAGGCCATTGGTGTACAACGTCCATCTGATGACAGTCCGTATAAAGGGGGAGAGAACAAGGGCTTTAAAAAGGCACACGTTAGGTAAGTTGCTTCAATTTTGTTAAGTGCAATGGTTAAGTGCAATCATTCTGAACAGTGCATAAATTTACATTGTGGCACCTGGAAAGATAATACACACAATGGGCAGGATATCTTGAACATTACATAACATTTGTAAACTGGTTACAATAGTGCATGAGAATAAAGTGCAAGCTTTTATGTTGCAATAAAACATTTTTATAAAATGGTGCAATTTTTTTTTTTTTTGTGCAAGGATAGGCTCAACAATAACTTGAATCCGTATTCCTGAAAGTGCTTGTAATTGCAGAATCCTCTGGAAACTGAATAAAAGTTCTTTACAATCCACAGGACAAAGGGTCAATTGTAATCCAAAGGGATAAAAAGTTAATAGCAGCAGGCTATCAGGTAACCTGAGAAAGGGGATAAAACATTCAACTTGGAGTTGAGGGGGTTAAGTGCTGATGGGGGGAGTCCTTACTGACATGACCATCTGGATGAGGACAAACAATGGCAACCTGGAACAAAACGGTTAAAATAGCACGCAAACAATGCCAACAGGTCCTCACCCGTCAGGTAGCAGTCCACGGAGTGGCTCCCAAAACAATGTCATTTGTTGACTTTCTTTAATGGGGACACCTTATAGGTAGGCGTCCATCTCCTCATCACTACTAGAGCTGCTGAACCTCATCAGAGGTTGCTCTAGCCTCTGCTGGTGGCTTAAGGTGGTATTGACTGTGGTACGCCAGCGACCTCTACCTGTAACTGTAGATATAGGCTGTGCAGACAGCCTGGAGAATGCTTTGGTGGCTTGCTGCAGATCGGATTCCACAGCCGGTGCAGGAATTGGCAGAATCTCTGGCTGAATGGGTGCAGGGAGAGCTGGAACAGCTTGTTGGGGCTGCTTCCAGGGTAGCACGTAGGGGAGCATAAAACATGGTTGGACCTTGGGGTTAAAGGTCAAGACACTGTTGTTTATCTGTCCCTCTCTCAAGGTAGGCGGTGGCGACAGGTCTGGGATGAGGGGCGCAGGTGCAGGTTGTGACTTTTCTTTAAACTGGAGACGGCCATCCAGTGCTTCTTGCAGACATCTGGTCCTGCCCGCAGAGCCTGGATCTTCCTGCCAGGTCTCTGGGGTGATGGCAGGAGAGAGTGGCTTCTGTAGCAAGGTGACTCCAGTAGCAAAAAGTCCTTGCATGGATCGCATGGGGGTAAACTCAATCTGGTCCCCTGAATATAAATTATGCCGGGCCTGGGGCAAGTAGTGCCTTTTGACTGAATAATTCAGTGCCGGAGTGACTGTCCTGCACAAATCCGGTTCGTCGGGTGAGCTTGGGGTCTCCGGCTTGGGGGTTTGTATTCCCATGCAGTCTGCGCAAAGGCCGTGATTTCATGGGGAACCTCCGGGTTGAGGCTGCGGAGCTGCTCATAGCTGGGCGGCGGTGTGGAATCTCCAGCCGCCTCCGCCGCACCAGTTGGCGGTAGTGGCGTGGCAGGCCTAAGGTTAATGGCCGGTGCTGGGGTTTCGGGACGTGGCGGATGGACGGGCACGGACCGGGCCAGGGGCCTCAGGGAGCGCGGCAGCTCCTACCTGTGGTTGCGGCCGGGCGGCCGGTTCCGGTGCCTTGTGGATGTCGTCAGTAGAGACCATCTTCATCTGTGCGGTCGATGAGTTATCAATTGGATTAGCGACGTCAGCGACGTCCTCCGCGGGCGCAGGCACGACATCCACCTCCATCTTCAGAGGAGCGTCGCCTTCAGCTGGAGCACTTGACAGCGCGCAGGGATCCACAGCCTCCTGGAACTTGATCAGGTCTAAGTTCTTAGCAGCAGGAGCCGGGACTTCAGCAGCGGTCTCCTCCAGAATGCTGGGCAAGGTGAGGGGTGCTTCGGCCTTGGCCTGGAAGGAATCCACAGCCTCCAACATGGTAGCGAATATTGAGGGTCTACCTTTCCTCGTTATTTGAGAGACATGGATCTCAGGCGGACGCTCCTCATAGACCGCTTCACCACATATCGCCATCTGATTCCATTTAGGCTGGGGAAACGCCATCTTGGCCTCCTCTTCCTTCTGGCAAATAGCAGGATCTGAGGGTGCAGCCCAGGGGGTGGAGACTTTATCACCTTGGTGCACAATAGAAAGTTCATGGTGGGCAGGCTCGATTTTTTCCCGCCTTGTCTTCATGCCCAGAGACAAAGGAACAAAGGAACGCCCCCTACATACTCTGGGATGTTACACTTCCATTAAGGCAAGGGTAGCAATTGCCCCCGGGCCCTCAAGTCCTTAGGGGCCCCCGCCGGCCCGCAACTAAATATATTTTCATGGGGCCCCGTGGAGGTGGTAGCATCGGCGGACAGTCACACAGGGAGATGAGCGCTTCCATTGTGGAAGCGCTCATCTCCATAGTCATCTGTATCGCCGTCCTCAGGACAGCAATACAGATGGCTGTGCGGAGGAGCAGGGGAGAGGTGTATCCCCTCCCTGTTCCTCTGATAGGCTGCCGTCACTAGACCGCCAGCCTATCAGAGGCCGGTGCAGGAGGCGAGATGACGTCATCGCGCTGCGTGAGCCGTACAGCGCGGGACACAGGCCAGAGGAGGCCTGCATCGCATCGCTGACATGGAGGCAAGTATGTGTTTTTTTTGTTTTATATGTGTACAATACTGGCGGCTACTGATTTGAGGGGGGCTCTGGCACATGATGGGGGGGCCCTCTGGCTACTGGCACATGGTATGGGGGGGCTCTGGCTACTGGCACATGATGTGGGGGGGGCTCTGGCTACTGGCACATGATGGGGGCGCTCTGGCTACTGGCACATGATGGAGGGCCCTCTGGCTACTGGCACATGATAGGGGGCTCTGGCTACTGGCACATGGTATGGGGGGGCTCGGGCTACTGGCACATGATATGGCAGGGCTCTGGCTACTGGCACATGATATGGGGGGGCTCTGGCTACTGGCACATGATGGGGGGCCTCTGGCTACTGGCACATGATGGGGGGCCTCTGGCTACTGGCACATGGGGCTCTGGCTACTGGCACATAATATGGGGGGCTCTGGCTACTGGCACATAATATGGAGGGGCCTTTGGCTACTGGCTCATGATATGGGGGGCTCTTATTACTGGAACATGATTGGGGGGCATCTATGGGGGCACATTTTACTGGCACATTATTGGGTGGCACTATGGGGGCACTTCTTACTGGCACATTATTGGTGGGCACTATAGGGGCATCTACTGAGGCCACAAAGAAGGGGTATTTTATATTGGGGGCTCTGTACAGTAGCATTTTATACTGTGACACATTATGGTGGGTACTATGGGGAAGGGGGAGAGGAGTACTATGGGATCATCTATGGGGGGCACTAAGAAGGGGTATTTTATACTTTCAAATTAAGGGGGACACTGAGGGCATCTACTGGGGAACTATATATGGTGCATTTTATACTGGTACATTATGGGAAGCACTAGGAGGGAGGGGGGAGAGGAGCACTATGGGGGTCATTTACTGGGGGCACTATATAGGGGTATTTTATACTGGCACATTATGGGGGCACTATGGGGACATTAGCTCAACTGGGTGGATTACAAGGGGGTATTTTTTTCACTGTCACAAAATAAGGAGAATTATTTCTAATGGGGGGCTTTATTACTCCCCCATGGTATGACCCCCTAGTAGCAGCACCAGCCTCTCCCTGCTCTGCGACCCCACTGCTCCTTCTCCAAATCCTTATTATGAAATCTTTCTCATTAGGATAAAACACAACATCAGCTCTGCCGAGCCTCCGGCCAAAGTGTTGAAGTGGCGTCCGAGATCCCCAAGGGCCAAGCCAAGTAATTGTAAGTTTTCATGTGAAATATGTTTATGTTATACACGTAGCATACACTGTGCCTCACAATATACAGTTTCTTCTGTATGAACGTTCACAAATTAAATCTCCAGAGTTAATACAGGACGTTAAAGTCAGCAAGTGTCATGGGGGGGCCCTATTGTTTTTCGCCCCAGGGCCCCATTTCATCTAGAACCGGCCCTGCCCCTGATGCACCCCTAGAGTAGAAACTCTAAGAAACTACACCCCTGATTTTACAAACTTTGTTAACCCTTTAGGTGTTCCACAAGATTTTATGGAAAATAGAGATACAATTTCCAAATTTCACTTTTTTGGCAGATTTTCCATTTCAATAATTTTTTTCCAGTTACAAAGCAAGGGTTAACAGCCAAACAAAACTCAATATTTATGGCTCTGATTCTGTAGTTTACAGAAACACCCCATATGTGGTAGTAAACCGCTGTACTGGAACACAGCAGGGTGCAGAAGGTAAGGAATGCCATACGGTTTTGGAAGGCAGATTTTGCTGGACTGTTTTTTTTGACACCATGTCCCATTTGAAGCCCACCTGATGCACCCCTAGAGTATAAACTCCAAAAAAGTGACCCCATTTTAGAAACTACGGGATAGGGTGGCAGTATTGTTGGTACTAGTTTAGGGTACATATTTTTGGTTGCTCTATATTACACTTTTTGTCAGACAAGGTAACAAGAAATAGCTGTTTTGGCACCGTTTTTATTTTTTGTTATTTTCAACATTCATCTGACAGGTTAGATCATGTAATATTTTTACAGAGCAGGTTGTCATGGACGCGGCGATACCTAATATGTATACTATTTTTTTTATTTATGTAAGTTTTACACAATAATTTCATTCTTGAAACAAAAGAAATCATGTTTTAGTGTCTCCATAGTCTGAGAGCCATAGTTTTTTCAGTTTTTGGGAAAATAACTTGGGTAGGGCATGATTTTTGCGGGATGAGATGATGGTTTGATTGGCACTATTTTGTGGTGCGTATGACTTTTTGATCGCTTGCTATTACACTTTTTGTGATGTAAGGTGACAAAAAATAGCTTTTTTTACACCAATTTATTTTTTATTTTTTACGGTATTCACCTGAGGGGTTAGGTCATGTGATATTTTTATAGAGCAGGTTATTACGGATGCGGCGATACCTAATATGTATACTTTTTTTATTTATGTAAGCTTTACACAATTATTTCATTTTTGAAACAAATACAAAAAAAATCATGTTTTAGATTCTCCATATTCTGAGAGCCATAGTTTTTTCAGTTTTTGGGCGATTATCTTAGGTAGGGTCTCATTATTTGCGGGATGAGGTGACGGTTTGATTGGTACTATTTTGGCGTACATACGACTTTTGTGATCCCTTTTATTACCTTTTTTGGGAAGTAAGGTGGGCAAAATTTAAATTTCATCATAGTTTTTTATTTTTATTTTTTATGGCGTTCAACATTTGGGTAAAGTAACATGACTGTTTTATAGATCAGGTCGTTATGGACGCGGTGATATCAAACATGTGTAGGTAATTTTTTTTTCATTTTTAATCAGTGATAAATGTGTTTTTTGATTTTTACTTTTTTTTCCCTTTTTTTTACATTTTTTTGACCCAAACCCACTTGCTTTTTGAAGATCCAGTGAGACTGATGTCTGTATAATACAGTACAGTACACTATATAGTGTACTGTACTGTATTTTCACTTTACAAAGTCTGATTAGACTTCTGCCTTTAGCAGAAGTCTAATCAGCACCATGGACAGCCTCTGATCAGTATCATGGACAGCCGGACGCCTGTGAAGGCGTCACAGACCGCGGGAATCAGAAACTTCCGGAACCGAAGCAATTGACCTGCGGTTTGCTGTGATCGCCAACATGGGGGGGTCACAGGACCCCACGGCGCATCTAGCCAAGGTGCCTGCTCAATGATTTCAGCAGGCACCGGGTTCCGATAACCGCCCGGCTGCGGCGGTGATCGGAACCATACATGACGTACCGGTACGTCATGTGTCCTTAAGTACTAGGACAACATGACGTACCGATACGTCATGTGTCCTGAAGAGGCTAAACTTTTTATTTGACTGTCACAAATGCAATAAAGGCCACAATTATCTTGCTAAAACTGGGTGTTTATTTAATTCCAGAATATAACAGCGGTATATCACGCTTGTTTTGGAGTGTCAGAAATGCAGTAAAGGCCGCAAATGTATTATCTTGCCCCAAATGGGTGTTTTTTTAAATACCAGAATATTACAGCACTATCTAACGCTTGTATTTTGCTGTACCAAATGCAGCAAAGGCCCCAGATGTAGGGTATTGCAAAAAATGGGTGTTTCTTTTAAAACTCAGAATATAATTGCAGTATTTCAAGATTGTATTTAACTGTGACAAATGCAGCAAAGGCACCAGATGTAGGGTATTGCAAAAAATTTGTGTTTTTTTTAAACCAGAATATAATTGCAGTATTTCAAGCTTGTATTTCACTGTGACAAATGCAGCAAAAGCACCAGATGTTGGGTCTTGCAAAAAATGGGTGTTTTTTGAAATACCAGAATATTACAGCACTATCTAACGCATGTATTTCGCTGTAACAAATGCAGCAAAGGCCCCAGATGTAGGGTATTGCAAAAAATGGGTGTTTCTTTTAAAACCCAGAATATAATTGCAGTATTTCAAGCTTGTATTTAACTGTGACAAATGCAGCAAAGGCCCCAGATGAGGTAGGTTATTGCCATAAATTGGTGTTTTAAAAAATAAACAGAATATAATTGCAGTATTTCAAGCTTGTATTTCAGCGTGACAAATGCAACAAAGGCCACAAATGTATTATCTTGCCCAAAATGGGTGTTTTTAAAAAATAACTGAATATAACAGCAGTATCGAACGCTAGTATTTAAATGTGACACATGCAGCAAAGGCACCAGATGTTGGGTCTTGCAAAAAATGTGTGTATTTTTAAAATCCAGAATACAATTGCAGTATTTTAAGCTTGTATTTCAATGTGACAAATGCAGCAAAGGCACCAGATGTAGGGTATTGTAAAAAATGGGTGTTTCTTTAAAACCCAGAATATAATTGCAGTATTTCAAGCTTGTATTTAACTGTGACAAATGCAGCAAAGGCCCCAGATGTTGGGTCTTGCAAAAAATGGGTGTTTTTTGAAATACCAGAATATTACAGCACTATCTAACGCATGTATTTCGCTGTAACAAATGCAGCAAAGGCCCCAGATGTTGGGTCTTGCAAAAAATGGGTGTTTCTTTTAAAACCCAGAATACAATTGCAGTATTTTAAGCTTGTATTTCACTGTGACAAATGCAGCAAAGGCACCAGATGTGGGGTATTGTAAAAAATGGGTGTTTTTTGAAACCAAGAATATAACTGCAGTATTTAAACTTTTTATTTGACTGTCACAAATGCAACAAAGGCCAAAATTGTATTATCTTGCCCAAAATGGGTGTTTTTTAAAAAAAACTGAATATAACAGCACTATTTAACGCTTGTATTTCACTGTGACACATGCAGCAAAGGCACCAGATGTAAGGTATTGCAAAAAATGGGTGTTTTTTTAAACCAAGAATATAACTGCAGTATTTATACTTTTTATTTGACTGTCACAAATGCAACAAAGGCCACAAATGTATTATCTTGCCTAAAATGGGTGTTTTTTTTAATACCAGAATATAACAGCGATATATAACGCTTGTATTTCGCTGTAACAAATGCAGAAAAGGCCCCAGATGTAGGGTATTGCAAAAAATGGGTGTTTCTTTTAAAACCCAGAATATAATTGCAGTATTTCAAGCTTGTATTTAACTGTGACAAATGCAGCAAAGGCCCCAGATGTAGGGTCTTGCAAAAAATGGGTGTATTTTTAAAACCCAGAATTCCATTGCAGTATTTCAAGCTTGAATTTTACTGTGACAAATGCAGCAAAGGCACCAGATGTAGGTTATTGCAAAAAATGAGTGTTTTTTAAACCAAGAATATAACTGCAGTATTTAAACTTTTTATTTGACTGTCACAAATGCAACAAAGGCCACAAATGTATTATTGTTCCCAAAATGGGTGTTTTTTTTAATACCAGAATATAACAGCCGTATATCACGCTTGTTTTGGACTGTCAGAAATGTAGGAAAGGCCGCAAATGTATTATCCTGCCCCAAATGGGTCTTTTTTAAATACCAGAATATTACAGCACTATCTAACGCTTGTATTTCGCTGTAACAAATCCAGTAAAGGCCCCAGATGTAGGGTATTGCAAAAAATGGGTTTTTCTTTTAAAACCCAGAATATAATTGCAGTATTTCAAGCTTGTATTTCACTGTGGTAAATACAGCAAAGGCCCCAGGTGTAGGGTCTTGCAAAAAATGAATGTTCTTTTTAAATCAGAATATAATTGCAGTATTTCAAGCTTGTATTTCACTGCGACAAATGCAGCAAAGGCACCAGATGTAGGGTATTGCAAAAAATGTGTGTTTTTTTAAAACCAGAATATGATTGCAGTATTTCAAGCTTGTATTTCACTGTGACAAATGCAGCAAAAGCACCAGATGTAGTGTATTGCCAAAAATTGGTGTTTTTAAAAAAACCTGAATATAATTGCAGTATTTCAAGCTTGTATTTCAGCGTGACAAATGCAACAAAGGCCACAAATGTATTATCTTGTCCAAAATGGGTGTTTTTAAAAAAAAAAAAAAGAATATAACAGCAGTATCTAACGCTAGTATTTAAATGTGACACATGTAGCAAAGGCCCCAGATGTTGGTTCTTGCAAAAAATGGGTGTATTTTTAAAACCCAGAATACAATTGCAGTATTTTAAGGTTGTATTTCACTGTGACAAATGCAGCAAAGGCACCAGATGGAGGGTATTGTTAAAAATGGTTGTTTTTTGAAACCAAGATTATAACTGCAGTATTTAAACTTTTTATTTGACTGTCACAAATGCAGCAAAGGCCACAAATGTATTATCTTGCCCAAAATGGGTGTTTTTTTTTAAATACCAGAATATAACAGCAGTAAATAACGCTTGTTTTGCACTGTCAGAAATGCAGCAAAGGCGGCAAATTTATTATCCTGACCCAAATGGGTCTTTTTTAAATACGAAAATATTACAGCACTATCTAACGCTTGTATTTCACTGTAATAAAATGCAGCAAAGGACCCAGATGTAGGGTATTGCGAAAAATGGGTGTTTCTTTTAAAACCCAGAATATAATTGCAGTGTTTCAAGCTTGTATTTCACTGCGACAAATGCAGCAAAGGCACCAGATGTAGGGTATTGCAAAAAAATGAGTTTTTAAAAAAAAAACAGAATATAATTACAGTATTTCAAGCTTGTATTTTTCTGTGGCAAATGCAGCAAAAGGCCCCAGGTGTAGGGTCTTGCATAAAATGGGTGTTCTTTTTAAATCAGAATATAATTGCAGTATTTCAAGCTTGTATTTCACTGCCACAAATGCAGCAAAGGCATCAGATGTAGGGTATTGCAAAAAATTGGTGTGTTTTTACAACTAGAATATTATTGCAGTATTTCAAGCCTGTATTTTACTGTGATGAATGCAGCAAAGACACCAGATGTAGGGTATTGCCAAAAATTGGTGTTTTTAAAAAAAAGCTGAATATAATTGCAGTATTTCAAGCTTGTATTGTATTGGTTTTTTTTAAAAACCAGAATATAACAGCAGTATCTAACACTAGAATTTGACTGTGACACATGCAGCAAAGGCCCCAGATGTTGGGTCTTGCAAAAAATGGGTGTATTTTTAAAACCCAGAATACAATTGCAGTTTTTAATCTTGTATTTCACTGTGACAAATGCAGCAAAGGCACCAGATGTAGGGTATTGCAAAAAATTGGTGTTTTTTGAAACCAAGAATATAACTGCACTACTTAAACTTTTTATTTGACTGTCACAAATGCAACAAAGGCCACAAATGTATTATCTTGCCCAAAATGCATGTTTTTTTAATACCAGAATATAAAAGCGGTATATTACGCTTGTTTTGGAGTGTCAGAAATGCAGCAAAGGCCGCAAATTTATTATCATTCCCCAAATGGGTGTTTTTTGAAATACCAGAATATTACAGCACTAGCTAACGCTTGTATTTTGCTGTAACAAATGCAGCAAATAATGGGTGTTTCTTCTAAAACCTAGAATATAATTGCAGTATTTCAAGCTTGTATTTTATTGTGACAAATGCAGCAAAGGCATCAGATGTAGGGTCTTGCAAAAAAATGGGTGTTTTAAAAAAAAACAGAATATAATTGCAGTATTTCAAGCTTGTATTTCAGCGTGACAAATGCAACAAAGGCCACAAATGTATTATCTTGCCCAAAATGGTTGTTTTTAAAAACCAGAATATAACAGCAGGGTTTTTTTGCCTTACCCTGGATCAACTTGTAGGATGACAGGCCGAACTGGATGGACAAATGTCTTTTTTCGGCCTTATGTACTATGTTACTATGTTACCTAACGCTTGTATTTCACTGTGACAAATGCAGCAAAGGCACTAGATTTAGGGTATTGCAGAAATAGGTGTTTTTTAAAAACAGAATATAATTGCAGTATTTCATGCTTGTATTTCAGTGTGACAAATGCAGTAAAAGGCACCAGATGTAGTATATTGCAAAAAATGGGTGTTTTTTTAAGACCAGGATATAATTGCAGTATTTCAAGCTTGTATTTCAGCGTGACAAATGCAACAAAGGCTACAAATTTATTATCTTGCCCAAAATGAGTGTTTTTTTTAAGCCAGAATATAACAGCAGTATCTAACGCTAGTATTTAACTGTGACACATGCAGCAAAGGCTCCAGATGTAGGGACTTGCAAAAAATTTGTGTTTTTTTAAACCAAGAATATAACTGCAGCATTTAAACTTTGTATTTGAGTGTCACAAAGGCCACATATGTATTATTTTGTCCCAAATGGGTGTTTAAAAAAAAACCCTGAATATAACAGCAGTATCTAACGCTTGTATTTCACTGTGACAAATGCAGCAAAGGCCCCAGATGTAGTTATTTTTTAAACAGAATATAATTGCAGTATTTAAAGCTTGTATTTCACTGTGATTAATGTAGCAAAGGCACTAGATGTAGTGTATTGCAAATTTATTATTTTTTTAACCAGAATATAACTGCAGTATTTAAAGCTTGTATTTCACTGTGACAAATGCAACAAAGGCCACAAATTTATTATCTTGCAAAAAATGGGTGTTTAAAAAAAAAAAATGAATATAACAGCAGTATCTAACGCTTGTATTGGAGTGTCAGAAATGCAGCCAAAGCCACAAATTTACTATCTTGCCCAATATGGGTGTTTTTTTAAATAACTGAATATTACAGCATTTTCTAATGCTTGTATTTCACTGTGACAAATGCAGCAAAGGCCCCAGATGTATGGTATTGCAAAAAATGGGTGTTTTTTTTAAACAGAATATAATTGCAGTATTGCAAGCTTGTATTTCACTGTGACAAATGCAGCAAAGGCACCAGATATAGAATATTGCAAAAAATGGGTGTTTTTTCTTTTTTAAACCAGAATATAATTGAAGTATTTCAAGCTTGTATTTCACTGTGACAAATGCAACAAAGGCCACAAATGTATTATCTTGCCAAAAATGGGTGTTTTTAAAAAAACTGAATATAACAGCAGTATCTAACGTTTGTATTGGAGTGTCAGAAATGCAGCAAAGGCCACAAATTTACTATCTTGTATTTCACTGTCACAAATGCAAATATGCTTTGTTGGTGCACTGAACTTGCATAAAATGGCCGCCTACGCCCACCTAACTAACAGATGGATAAAAGTAATTTTTCTGTGTCACTGGGCTAAGAGCAGGGTAAAAAAATTGTGCACTGCACCCACAAAACAAAATCGCTGTAGATCGCTGAGGTAACAAGCACTTCTGATAACTGATTCTTTCCTATTCTCTCCCTCACAGCAGCAGCATCCTATCCCTACACTAATAAGAGCAGAGTGACGTGCAGCAGAGTGATGTGTGTATAGAGGCTGAGTCACATACTGCACTGGCCAATCACAGCCATGCCATTAGTAGGCATGGCTGTGATTGCTTCTAATTGCACACGAGTTAAACTATTGTTAATTGGCTGCTCTGCAGCCTTTAAAAACGCGCCATTAACTCGCCGAACACCAAACTCAAACCCAATGTCACGGATGGTGTACAGGAAACAAGATGATACAAATAACATACGATGACTCACTGGATCCACAACTAAGGAACAAAAAGGGAGACCCCTGCAATCGACCTGCCGCTCTCCCTTATTGCTCAGCCTATGCGACCACTCTAAAGGTGAATGGGCGCATATCCACGTACCTCGGCTATCTGAACCTGAAGGCCCTACAATAGTGAGGGGACACGACCACCGGCTCCCTACACAGACACGGAGGGAGTCAGGGTCACCTGGATCCAGACAACAGAAAATCATAAATACTAAAACAACACTTATCTGCAGACGAACTGAGAACTGGTAGTTGGGAGCTGGGAGCTGGGAGCTGGGAGCTGAAGACAGCATGCACACTCATTCCAGGAAGTTGTATCAGCCACACCCAACTACCTTATGGGGGAGAATATAAAGGGAGGTAATGAGTCTGACTGCATGACAGCTGAGATAGCCTAACAAGGTGAGAAACAGAAACCAAAACAAAGAAACTCAAGGGGGAGGATCTGAACGACTCCTGTCAGAGCTTCTCAGCTGTCTAGTTGTGACAGTACCCCTCCCTCTAGGAGTGGACTCCGGACACTCAGGGCCCACCTTCTCAGGATGGGACCTATGGAAAGCCCTGATGAGGCGAGAGGCCTTAATGTCCGTCACTGGGAGCCACATCCTCTCCTCAGGACCATAACCCTCCCAATGAACGAGGTACTGGAGGGAACCGCGGACAAGACGAGAATCCACAATCCTAGAGACCTGAAATTCAAGATTCCCATCAACCATAATCGGAGGAGGAGGCAAAGGTGAGGGTACAATAGGTTGAACATAAGGTTTCAATAAGGACTTATGGAAAACATTATGGATCTTCCAAGTCTGAGGAAGATCAAGACGGTAGGCAACAGGATTGATGACAGACAGGATCTTGTAAGGCCCAATAAACCTAGGACCCAACTTCCAGGAGGGAACCTTCAATTTGATATTCTTGGTAGACAGCCACACCAAATCACCAACATTCAGGTCCGGACCAGGCATACGTCTCTTATCCGCCACACGCTTATATCTCTCACTCATATTCTTTAGATTATCCTGAATATTTTGCCAAATAGATGACAAAGACGAGGAGAATCTGTCCTCATCAGGCAAACCAGAAGAGCCCTCTCCAGAGAAAGTCCCAAACTGCGGATGAAACCCATATGCACCAAAAAATGGTGACTTATCAGAGGACTCCTGACGACGGTTATTTAAAGCAAACTCAGCAAGGGACAAAAATGAACACCAATCCTCCTGATTCTCCGCCACAAAACAGCGCAGATATGTCTCCAGATTCTGATTGACACGCTCTGTCTGGCCATTCGACTGCGGATGGAAAGCAGAAGAGAATGACAAGCGAACCCCCAAGCGAGAACAGAAAGCCTTCCAGAATCTGGAAACAAACTGCGTGCCCCTATCAGAGACTATGTCAGAAGGAATCCCATGCAATTTGACAATGTGGTCAACAAATGCCTGCGCCAGCGTCTTAGCATTGGGCAAACCGGGAAAAGGGATAAAGTGCACCATTTTGCTAAAACGGTCCACCACCACCAGAATCACAGACTTCCCCGAGGAACGAGGCAAGTCCGTTATGAAGTCCATGGACAGATGTGTCCAAGGACGGGAAGGAATGGGCAAAGGAAGGAGAGGACCTGATGGCCGTGAGTGAGGGACCTTGGCACGAGCGCAAGTCTCGCAAGCTGCCACAAAACCCTCAACCGACTTACGAAGCGCAGGCCACCAGAATCTCCGAGCAATGAGATCCAGTGTGGCTCTTGTCCCCGGGTGCCCAGCAAGGACCGTATCATGGTGTTCTTTAAAAATCTTGTGTCTCAATGCGAGAGGCACAAACAACCTCCCAGGAGGACAAAGATCAGGAGCTTCTGACTGGGCTGCCTGCACCTCTGCCTCCAATTCAGGAAAAAGAGCAGAGACCACCACACCTTCAGCTAAAATGGGACCCGGGTCTTCAAAATTCCCACCTCCCGGGAAACAACGTGACAGGGCATCTGCCTTCACATTCTTAACCCCAGGGCGGAACGTAACAACAAAATTAAACCTTGAAAAGAACAAAGACCATCTGGCCTGTCTCGGGTTCAGACGCTTGGCTGACTCCAAGTAGGCCAGATTTTTATGGTCAGTAAACACGGTAATAGGGTGTCTGGCTCCCTCTAGCCAATGGCGCCATTCCTCAAAAGCCAACTTGATGGCCAACAATTCCCTATCTCCCACATCATAATTTCTCTCTGCGGAGGAGAGCTTCTTTGAGAAAAAGGCACACGGTTGCCATTTGGCAGGAGAGGAACCCTGAGACAAGACCGCCCCCACCCCTACCTCAGAAGCATCAACCTCAACTATGAAGGGTAAGGAAACATCAGGTTGTACTAGGATGGGAGCGGAAGCAAAACTCTCCTTGATATCAGAAAAGGCCTTACGCGCCTCTACCGACCAGGAAGAAAAATCTACCCCCTTTCTGGTCATATCCGTGAGTGGTTTAACAACAGAGGAATAATTCAAAATAAATTTCCTGTAATAATTAGCAAAGCCCAAAAAACGCATCAGCGCCTTCTGATTCTCAGGAAGCTCCCACTCAAGCACAGCGCGAACCTTCTCGGGGTCCATGCGAAAACCAGAAGCGGAGACAAGAAACCCCAGAAATTGGATCTCTGGAACCGCAAACACACATTTTTCCAGTTTCGCGTATAATTTATTCTCCCGCAGGATGAGCAAGACCTGACGTAAGTGTTCCTTATGAGTTTTGAAATCAGGAGAAAAAATCAAAATGTCATCCAAATACACTAATACAAATTTTCCCATTAAATGATAAAAAATGCTGTTGACGAAATGCTGAAAAACGGCTGGGGCATTCATCAAACCAAAAGGCATAACTAAATTCTCAAAATGGCCCTCAGGGGTATTGAAAGCCGTCTTCCATTCGTCTCCTTCTCTGACCCTGACCAGGTTGTATGCCCCTCTTAGGTCTAATTTGGAAAAGACTTTAGCCCCAACAACCTGGTTAAACAGGTCCGGGATCAGAGGAAGCGGATAAGGGTCACGAATAGTGATACTGTTCAGCTCCCTGAAATCCAGACAAGGTCTTAAAGAACCATCTTTTTTCTTAACAAAGAACAACAGGTGACTTCGAGGGTCGTATGTGTCCTTTTCTCAGACTCTCAGAGATATAAGCACGCATCGCGACCCTCTCAGGTTGAGAAAGATTGTATAAACGAGATTTAGGCAGCTTGGCACCTGGGATGAGATCAATAGGGCAATCATACTCCCTGTGCGGAGGCAAATCCTGAACTCCACTCTCAGAGAAAACATCCAAAAATTCAGAGAGGAAAGGTGGTACAGTTTTAGTAGAAACCTCAGAAATAGATGTTATGAGGCAATTCTCTCTGCAAAAGTTACTCCAACCATTTATTTGCCTCGCTTGCCAATCAATGGTGGGGTTATGTTTAGAGAGCCAGGGTAGCCCCAACACTAGAGGAGTAGGCAAACCGCTAAGGACGAAACATGACACATCCTCAACATGAGTATCATTCACAATTAAACGGATATTGTGAACTATGCCCTTTAATGATTTCTGAGAAAGTGGAGCTGAATCAATAGAAAAAACAGGAATATTTTTTCGCAAAGTGCAAACCTGGAAACCATGAGTTATTGCAAATTGGTTATCAATGAGGTTGACAGCTGCTCCACTATCCACAAAAATCTCACAAAAAATGCTCTTGCTCTCTAGCGCCACCCTAGCAGGCAGGACAAAACGGGAACTACAAGCAAAAGACAATTCTTCAATTTCCGCCTCAACCCTGCCAATAGTAACAGACGGAATATTCTTAAAAGATTTCTTCCTTTTTGTCTCTTTATTACTCCCAGAAAACTGCCTGAATCTCCTAGAGGGACAAACATTTGCCAGATGATTTATACCTCCACAACAAAAGCAAACCCTCCCCTGCGGGCTGAATCCTCTATTGTCAGAGGCAATCAACCCCAGCTGCATGGGCTCCTGCTCAGAAGGGGCTGACAGCGACTGAGACCCCTGTGCACAGAATGACACCGCTGCACTGTCCCGGGACTGAGCATGATAAGAAGGAGAGATCTCTCCTCTTTCTCTAAGACGCCTGTCAATACGAACAGCCTGAGACATAGCAGAATTCAAGGAGGTAGGTCTTTCATGAAAGGCAAATGCATCTTTCAATCCCTCAGAAAGACCATAACAAAATTGACTTCGGAGTGCAGCATCATTCCAACCCGTATCAGCTGCCCATCTCCGAAATTCTGAGCAGTAAATCTCTGCGGATTGTTTACCCTGGCATAACAGACGTAGTCTAGACTCAGCCAGAGCAATACGATCCGGATCATCATATATCTGACCCAGGGCTAAAAAGAATTCATCCACTGAACGGAGGGGTTGTGCCCCCTCCGGCAGCGAAAAGGCCCAGGACTGAGCGTTACCCCTGAGCAGCGATATAATGATACCCACTCTTCGTTCTTCATCACCAGAAGAATGGGGAAGAAGGCGAAAATGGAGTTTGCAGGCCTCTCTAAAACGTACAAAATTCTCACTACCCCCGGAAAACGTATCCGGGAGCGAAATCTTAGGCTCAGCACAAACTCCATGAACGCAAGCTGAACCGGTCACTTGAAACTGAGAAAAAGTCTTACGGAGATCAGCTACCTCCAAAGCAAGACCCTGAAAGCGTTCAGCCAAAAGTGAAACCGGATCCATGCTAGACGGTTTTGGTGGCTGATAATGTCACGGATGGTGTACAGGAAACAAGATGATACAAATAACATACGATGACTCACTGGATCCACAACTAAGGAACAAAAAGGGAGACCCCTGCAATCGACCTGCCGCTCTCCCTTATTGCTCAGCCTATGCGACCACTCTAAAGGTGAATGGGCGCATATCCACGTACCTCGGCTATCTGAACCTGAAGGCCCTACAATAGTGAGGGGACACGACCACCGGCTCCCTACACAGACACGGAGGGAGTCAGGGTCACCTGGATCCAGACAACAGAAAATCATAAATACTAAAACAACACTTATCTGCAGACGAACTGAGAACTGGTAGTTGGGAGCTGGGAGCTGGGAGCTGGGAGCTGAAGACAGCATGCACACTCATTCCAGGAAGTTGTATCAGCCACACCCAACTACCTTATGGGGGAGAATATAAAGGGAGGTAATGAGTCTGACTGCATGACAGCTGAGATAGCCTAACAAGGTGAGAAACAGAAACCAAAACAAAGAAACTCAAGGGGGAGGATCTGAACGACTCCTGTCAGAGCTTCTCAGCTGTCTAGTTGTGACACCCAAACTTTTACTGAAAAGTTCGGATTCGGGTCCGGGGTCCAAAAATTCTAAAGTTCAGGTTCGCTCAACTCTAGTTGACTAATCACCTTTTTTTTTTTTTCTTTGCAGTCACTAAATAGTCTGTATTATGTAAATCTGAATGGTAGGCTCTGGCCTCATAAAGGGGTCCTTATGTACAGGGTGGGCAATTTATATGGATACACCTTAATAAAATGTGAATGGTTGGTGATATTAACTTTCTGTTTGTGGCACATTAGTATATGTGAGGGGGAAACTTTTCAAGATGGGTGGTGACCATGGCGGCCATTTTGAAGTTGGCCATTTTGAATCCAACTTTTGTTTTTTTCAATAGGAAGAGGGTCATGTGACACATCAAACTTATTGGGAATTTCACACGAAAAACAATGGTGTGCTTGGTTTTAACGTAACTTTATTCTTTCATGAGTTATTTACAAGTTTATCTTTGTTTACAGCCATTGACATGTCGCCGAGGTTAACACGTGAGGAACGGATAGAAATTGTGTTGATGTCTGGTGAACGCAGTAATCGGGTCATTGCAGCAGATTTCAATGCAAGACACCCTACAAGACCACCCATCTCCCATGCTACAGTTAGCAAACTGCTTGCTAAGTTTCGTGAAACTGGTTCAGTGTTGGATTTGCCAAAATGTGGACGCATGAAATCTGTCTCTAATGAAGAAACATCAGTGGCTGTCCTAGCGTCATTCAGCAAGAGACCACAGCGTAGCACTCGCCGCATGTCACTGGAGAGTGGCATTAGTCGAACATCCCTTCGGCGGATATTAGCTACTCACAAATTGCACCCCTACAAACTCCAGCTACTGCAGCATCTCAACGAGGATGACCCAGATCGGCGCACTGAATTTGCAGAATGGGCAAAACAAAAATTGGAACAGGGCCCTCAGTTTACGCAAAAGATTTTGTTCAGTGATGAGGCAAACTTTTATGTGAATGGTGAAGTTAACAAACAAAACCACCGCTATTAGTCTGACACTAACCCACATTGGATAGATCCCTCCAAGACTGTTGGAACAAAAAAATTGATGGTATGGTGTGGTATATGGGGTACAAAGATAGTGGGGCCATTCTTCATCAATGTAAACCTCAAGGCCACTGGATATGCGGAATTGCTACATGATGATGTGTTTCCCTCTTTATGCACTGAAGCTGGCACGTTCCCTGAGTTTTTCCAGGAAAGTGGTGCACCACCACATTATGGGTGTCAGGTCCGAGCATTCCTAGATGAACAGTTTCCTGGAAAGTAGATTGGTCGTCGTGGGCCAGTTGAATGGCCCCCAAGGTCTCCCGATCTGACCCCCTTAGACTTTTATCTTTGGGGTCATCTGAAGGCAATTGTCTATGCTGTGAAGATACGAGATGTGCAGCACCTGAAACTACGGATACTGGAAGCCTGTGCTAGCATTTCTCCTGCGGTGTTGCTATCAGTGTGTGAAGAGTGGGAGAAGAGGGTTGCATTGACAATCCAACACAAAGGCAGCACATTGAACACATTTTATAAGTGGTCAGAAACTTGTAAATAACTAATGAAAGAATAAAGTTACGTTAAAACCAAGCACACCATTGTTTTTCTTGTGAAATTCCCAATAAGTTTGATGTGTCACATGAACCTCTTCCTATTGAAAAAACAAAAGTTGGATTCAAAATGGCCGACTTCAAAATGGCCGCAATGGTCACCACCCATCTTGCAAAGTTTCCCCCCTCACATATACTAATGTGCCACAAACAGGAAGTTAATATCACCAACCTGTAGTGCCCTGCTCTGACTATGTGCGGAGGTCAGCCAGAATAGCAGCACATGTTTAGTTTTTGTTTTGTTTTCGAGTCGTGCTGGACCCGCCTCCCATCAGGTGCACTGGGTGGGGTCATTGGTTTAAATATCACTCTAGTCCAGTGTTCTGAGCGGGTTATAGAAATCAGTCTGGCCTTGGAAGCAAGGAAGGAAGGTTGTCTATTCCAGCTCAGAAAAGATAAGTGTGGTTTCAGTTTTTGTTGATTGCTGTCTAGGTTGTGTTTGTGTCATCTCTCCCATCCAGGTTCTGTGCGAGCAGGCTGCTCCTTTTCCCCTTTTCACTAGTGATGAGCGGCAGGGGTCATATTCGAATTCGCAATATTTCGCGAATATTTAGTAGAATATTCATCGAAAATTTGAAAATTCACGATTTTTTTCTCTCGAATAATTGGAAAGGTAATGATTGTGTAATATGCAAATTTTTGGAATTCGAAATTTCGGATTCAAATTTTTTATTGCGAATTTTTCAACTTACAATCATTAGACAAAGAAGATTATAGCACTATATTAGCTAAATTGCTCTATTCGATTTTTTTCGAATATTCTATATATTGCTAAAACAAGAATATATAGCAATATAGCGAATATTCAAAAAAAACGAATATAGAGCAAAACACCTCTACTCCTAAAGTCAAGTTTATTGCAGCCTTCATATTGGCCCACAAGCTAGAAGCAGTGAGGGATCATGTGTACTGATAAAAAAAATAATAATAATTGAAAAAAAAAATGAAAAAAAATAAATAGAAAAAATTTGAATATTCTAAATTACGAATATATATAACTATATTCGAAATTTTCGCGAATTTTCGAAGTACCTATATTTGCGCTAAAAATTTGAAATTCGAATATTCGTGATCAACACTACTTTTCACCATCTCAGGGAATCTAGGGTGTTTTAGCCCAGGCACGAGGACACTTCATTCCTACCTTCAAGGTCTGAATGTGGGCTGAGCAGTGCAGGGAGAGAGGTCAGGGTTTAGTTAAGAGGTGACCCTTCCCCTGATTCTCGCCTAGAGCCTGGTTGTTGGTTTATCTGTGTGTCTGATTTCCCCCGTCCGCCGTGACATTATAACCCACCATACTGTGACTGCCATTACTCAGCAGTTTTGTGATGGCGTCAATTGATGCACTGGTTGACCGCATGCAGGGATTATCCATAGAGGTTGCGGATCTGCATAGTTCGGTCACAAGGTGTCAGAATGCTCTGGCATCAGGTGCAGGTCAAATTTGCGTGGAGCCAAAAGTGGCTCTTCCTGATCGATTTGCAGGGGGTACGGATGACTTTATCCGTTTTAGAGAGTCTTGCAGAGGATAGGTATAATCATTTCTCTGCTGAAAGGGGACGCGCAATCCTGGGCCTTTTCTCTGCCGCCCGGTTCTCAAGCCCTCCGGTCGGTGGAGGAATTTTTTAAGGCCCTGGGATTAATCAATGATGACCCAGATCGGGTCTCGATGGCGGAATCGAGATTACGTAATTTATTTCAGGGTGAACATATTGCAGAGGCTTACTGTGTTGAGTTTAGGAGATGGGCTACCGAATCAGAGTGGAATAATCCCGCGTTACGTAGTCAGTTTTGTCAGGGGTTATCTGAGAGATTGAAAGATGCCCTTGCTTTTCATGAGTACCCAGATTCTTTGGAGAATGCAATGTCTTTAGCAGTACGGTTAGATAGACGTATAAGAGAAAGGTGTAGGGCTCCCTCCGCGCAAGGGATCCCTTCTGTGAGTGGTTTCGTCTCTACTGCTTCCCAGGGTGATGTTACAGGTAGCTCTGGGGTAGCGGAGGAACCCATGCAGCTGGGTCAGGTTTCTTGCCGTTCTGATAGTAGAGACTTTAGAAAATTGAACAAACTAGGTTACTACTGTGGGAAAAGTGGTCATTTTATTTTTGCTTGTCCTTTTGTTAAACCGCAGGTGGAAGAGAAAAAGAAAAAAAAAACTTTTCTGACTCTTGGTGGCGTGAATGGTGTGGTGGAGCAGGCAGGTATGCAAGCTCCCTGCAGTTCCCGTTTTCTCCTTCCAGCTGTGGTGGCGCTAGAGTCAAGAAAGATTTTTGTTGAAGTATTCCTTGACTGTGGTGCTGGGGTAAACCTTATTGACTCTCTTTTTCTTCAAAATCTGGGTCTAAGTACTTGCACTTTAGAAAAAGAGATTCGGGTCTTTGCAATTGATTCTTCCCCTCTTTCTCAAAGGAGTCTTACTCACATTGTTCATGGTATTCACTTAAGATTGGGTGATTCACATGTTGAGATTATGTCTTGTTTTGTCATGAAGGATTTGCCAGCTCCTATAGTTTTGGGGTTACCATGGTTGACTAAACATAACCCAATTATAGATTGGCAAGCGAGACAAATCATTGGTTGGAGTGAGTTTTGTTCAGATAATTGTCTTGGCACATCTATCGCTGGTGTGTCCCCTACGGCTTTACCTCAGTATCTATCAGATTTTGCGGATTTCTTTTTGGAGGGTGGGGCTCAGGAATTTCCCCCTCATTGTGACTATGATTGTCCAGTTAATCTCATCCCAGGGGCTAAGTTGCCAAAGTCTCAGCTTTACAACCTTTCTCAACCCGAAAGAGAGGTCATGCGAAAGTATATCGCCGAGAGTTTGGCAAAAGATCATATTAGGCCATCTAAGTCTCCGGTGGCAGTAGGCTTGTTCCTTGTAAAAAAAAGGATGGATCGCTGAGACCGTGTTTGGATTTCCGGGAATTGAACCGTATTACGGTCCGGGATCCATATCCCCTGCCTTTGATCTCTGACCTTTTTGATCAGATTGTTGGAGCCAAGGTGTTCTCCAAGTTGGATTTGAGAGGGGCCTACAATCTGATCAAAATCAAGGAGGGGGATGAGTGGAAAACGGCCTTCAATACGCACGAGGGTCATTTTGAGAATCTGGTTATGCCTTTTGGGTTGATGAACGCGCCAGCAGTATTTCAGTGATTCGTCAATGACATTTTTCATCATTTGGTGGGGAGATTCGTGGTGGTTTATTTGGATGACATTTTAATTTACTCTCCTGATCTGAAGACCCATCAGGATCATGTGAGACAGGTCTTGACGATCCTTCGGGAGAATAAATTATATGCAAAATTGGAGAAATGTTTGTTTTCGGTGCAGGAGCTTCCGTTCTGCTTTCTGACTCTGGTTTTCGTATGGACCACGAAAAGGTCCGGGCGGTTCTGGAGTGGGACCGACCAGAGAATCAGAAATCTTTGATGAGGTTCCTGGGGTTTATTAATTATTATAGAAAATTTATTTCGAACTATTCTACCATTGTAAGACCTCTCACTGATATGACTAAGAAGGGTGCCGACGTCTCTGTCTGGTCGGATGAGGCATTGCAGGCCTTTTCGACTATTAAGGAGCGTTTTGCGTCTGATCCCATTCTGGTGCAGCCCGATGTATCTCAGCCATTCGAAGTGGAGGTTGATGCATATGAAGTGGGGGTTGGAGCGGTGCTGTCGCAGGGTCCATCTCCTGGCAAATGGGTCCCGTGTGCTTTTTTTTTCCAAGAAGCTCTCGGTCGCCGAGAGGAATTATGATGTTGGAGATAGAGAGTTGTTGGCTATCAAGTTGGCCTTTGAGGAATGGCGTCACTGGTTGGAGGGGGAGTCTCACCCCGTTACGGTATATACAGACCATAAGAATTTGGCTTACTTGCAATCTGAAAGCGTCTGAACCCTATACAGGCCAGATGGTCGCAGTTTTTTACCAGGTTCAATTTTGTGGTTATCTTTCGCCCAGGGGATAATAACGTCAAGGCAGATGCCTTGTCTCGCAGCTTTCCTGGGGGAGGTGATTCAGAGGATTCTGCTCCGATTTTGGCTGATGGGGTGGCGGTCTCCACTCTGTACCCCGAATTGGAGATGGAGGTGTTGGAAGCTCAGGAGGGGGCTCCTGGTTCTTGTCCCCCAGGGAGGTTGTTTGTTCCTGAAGGCCTGCGATACAAGGTATTCAAGGAACATCACAATACTGTCCTTGCTGGACATCCTGGTGGTAAGTCCACCTGTGATCTGGTGTCTCGGAGGTTCTGGTGGCCAGGGTTACGTAAGAGCATTGAAGATTACGTGGCAGCTTGTGAGACCTGTGCTCAGTCAAAGGTTGCTCATACTCGCCTGGCTGGTTCACTTCTTCCATTGTCAATTCCGTCTCGTTCTTGGACGCACTTGTCTATGGACTTTATTACGGATCTGCCGAGTTCCTCCGGGAGAACAGTTATTTTGGTGGTAGTTGACCGTTTCAGTAAAATGGCTCACTTTATATCATTAACTAGTCTGCCTAACGCCAAGACTCTTGCGCAGATTTTTGTGGATAATATTGTGAAATTGCATGGTATTCCTTCGGATGTGGTCTCTGATAGGGGCACGCAGTTTGTCTCCAGGTTTTGGAGGGCGTTCTGTTCTCGGCTGGGCATTCAACTTTCGTTCTCTTCGGCTTTTCATCCGCAGTCGAATGGACAGACAGAGCGTACTAATCAAAACCTGGAGACCTACTTGAGGTGCTTTGTGGCTGAGAATCAGGAGGACTGGTCCTCATTCTTGTCCCTAGCTGAATTTGCTTTGAATAACCGTAGGCAGGAGTCCACGGGTAAGTTGCCATTTTTTGGTGCATACGGTTTTCATCCTCAGTTTGGTACCTTTTCTGGGACTGGTTCCTCTGGGATGCCAGAGGAGGAGAGATTTTCTTCTGCCTTGTCCTCTATCTGGCGGAGGATCCAAGGGAATTTGGAGAAGATGGGTGAGAGGTATAAGCAAATGGCTGACAAGAGACGTGTGACTGGTCCGGACCTGTGTGTGGGTGATCTGGTGTGGTTGTCCACTAAAAATATTAAATTGGGAGTGCCATCTTGGAAACTGGGTCCAAGATTTATCGGTCCGTACAAAATATCTGCGATGATCAATCCAGTAGCGTTTCGGCTGGATCTTCCGCAGACTTGGAGGATCCATGATGTGTTCCACAGGTCTTTACTAAAAAAATACGTGAAACCGGTGGAACCATCGCCATTGCCTCCTCCTCCCGTTCTGGTCGATGGAAATTTGGAGTTCGAGATCTCCTGGGTTCTCGACTCTAGAGTTCTTCGGGGTTCCCTTCAGTACCTGGTACACTGGAGGGGATACGGCCCTGAGGAGAGGACGTGAGTTCCGGCGCTGGATGTCAGTGCCAGCCGACTAGTAATGGCTTTTCATAGACCCTATCCGGATAAGGTTGGTCCGGGGTTTCCGGAAGTCACCCGTAGAAGGGGGGGTACTGTCATGCCCTACTCTGACTATGTGCGGAGTTCGGCCAGAATAGCAGCACGTGTTTAATTTTTGTTTTGTTTTGAAGTTGTGCTGGACCCGCCTCCCATCAGGTGCACTGGGTGGGGTCATTGGTTTAAATATCACTCTAGTCCAGTGTTCTGAGCGGGTTATAGAAATCAGTCTGGCCTTGGAAACAAGGAAGGAAGGTTGTCTGTTCCAGCTCAGAAAAGATAAGTGTGGTTTCAGTTTTTGTTGATTGCTGTCTAGGTTGTGTTTGTGTCATCTTTCCCATCCAGGTTCTGTGCGAGCAGGCTGCTCCTTTTCCCCTTTTCACCATCTCAGGGAATCTAGGGTGTTTTAGCCCAGGCATGAGGACACTTCATTCCTACCTTCAAGGTCTGAATGTGGGCTGAGCAGTGCAGGGAGAGAGGTCAGGGTTTAGCTAGGAGGTGACCCTCCCACTGCTTCACGCCTAGAGCCTGGTTGTTGGTTTATCTGTGTGTCTGAGTTCCCCATCCGCCGTGACACAACCGTTCCCATTTTATTAAGGTGTATCCATATAAATGGCCCACCCTGTATAATGGGTGCACATGTAGGGTCATCATGATAATAGTATGATTGCTGTGGACCCCACTACTAGGACCCCCCCTGATCACTAGAAGAAAACTCCAGAGCACATCTCTATTCAATGTCTTTGGTAAGATTACTGAGCGCTACATTCAGTCCTATAGACTTTCAAATGAGCGGCAGTGTGCATGAGTGACCAGTGTTCCATGAAACCTCCCCTTCAATTTTGGCTATGGACCCCTGTTCTAATTACCCCAGTGGTGGGATCCCCCAGTAACATACACTTAAGACCAATCCTTTGGTGGGATGACCACTTTAAAATTTCTTGACTGTATTTAAACAGCTAAAGCAGTGGTTGTCAGCCTTTCTAAAGCCGTGACCCCTTAATACAGTTCCTCATGTTGTGGTGACCCCCAACCATTAGATTTTTTTTCTTGCTACGTCATAACTAAATTTGCTACTGTTATGATGACCCACCAAAAACACGCACAGACACCAATGCAACAAATGTTAATTCAAATGCACAAGTATTCATTCATAACCACAGAACTTTAGCATAAATACAAAATATTTGTAAACCAAATAAATAACTTTAAAATAAATATTAAACAACAAATACCCCCTAAAAAATAAATCAGTGGTGTGCACAGTACCCCTCAAATAAATAACTCAGTGGTGCTCACAGTGCCCCCCCAAAAAATAAAATAAATCATTGGTGATCAGGGTACCCCTCAAATAAATAAATCAGTGGTGCTTCAAGTCCCCCCCAAATAAATAAATCAGAAGTGCTCAGGGTCCCCCAAATAAATAAATCAGCGGGGCTTCAGGTCTCCCCCAAATAAATAAATCAGCGGTGCTCAGGGTACCCCCAAATAAATAAATCAGTGGTGCATCAGGTTTCCCCCAAATAAATAAATCAATGGTGCTCAGGGTCCCCCAAATAAATAAATCAGAAGTGCTCAGGGTCCCCCAAATAAATAAATCAGCGGTGCTTCAGGTCCCCCCCCCCAAATAAATAAATCAATGGTGCTCAGGGTCCCCCAAATAAATAAATCAGAAGTGCTCAGGGTCCCCCAAATAAATAAATCAGCGGTGCTTCAGGTCCCCCCCCAAATAAATAAATCAATGGTGCTCAGGGTCCCCCAAATAAATAAATCAGAAGTGCTCAGGGTCCCCCAAATAAATAAATCAGCGGTGCTTCATGTCCCCCCAAATAAATTAAGCCTTGCTCAGCCAAATAATTAAAATAAAATTAGCCAGGCTCAGCCAGGCTCAATTAAATCATTGGTGGCAGTGGTGCTCAGCGGCGGTGTCATTAACGAAAAAAACTCGGACCTCAGCAGACAGGCGGCCCGACTTACCCGTCCAGACGTCAGGCTCCTTCAAGCACAGGCAGTGATAGGACATCACTTCCTGTGCGCGAGGATAAGGGGCCGCTGCCGTTGTGCGGGCGACCCACAATAGGAAGCCTCAGGCGACCCCCCGGAAAGGGCCAATCGACCCTCAGGTTGAGAACCGCTGAGCTAAAGGAATGGGTGTGGGAAGGAGAATAGATGTTGTGGCTTTTTGCTGTCCTGAAATTCCTGATTGCACCTATAATAATAATAATAATAATAATAATTCCACAATTCATTTAACCCATAGATATCATGCTACCCTTTCGCTAACCAAAGACGAGGGATCATCTATGTGTGTGTGAGAGTCACATGACTAGCAACATGTTTAACCCTATTGAGTGAGCCCATGGAAATATTAAGCAGGATTGATACATGAGCTATAACATTTTACTATGCAGATCATCTACTACACTAGTATAAGAACTTTATATGAACAGGATTTTAATAGTTCAACCTTCTTGACTCCAGAATAGTAATGTTTCCCTCCCAAAGCCAAGATAGCGGAGATGCTGCTTGCTCAACATACATGTGCAAAACAGGGCTGAGGGAATGAGGTTGGTAATATACAGTAGCACAGAGGAAATGAAAGAAGGGTGAAATCTAAAAATGAAGATGGCACCTGGTCTGAACTACATAAGATAAACTACAGCTTACTACATTAGAATGTAGATCTAAACTATAATATAAGCTAAAATGTAACAAAAAATAGTATTTTAAAAAGTGGTCCTACTAGAATGTAAGGGAGCTGAAATGAATTGACAACCAATTTACCCTAGATCAGAATGGTCTTCTCAAAAGAATGTGTGAAAATTTGGAGATGTTTTACTCTGTATAAGAAGTCCAGACAATATTATAATGTGTCTACTCTAGAGGTCATCTTTAAGCAATCCAAGGCTTACAGGGTATATTCAATAAAAGACATCACAATGTTTCTTTTAATTTAATTCTTTATTTATATCTTTGAATTCAAGAATTACACACTAGCCAACATTGTTATATATTTACATGCTGCAATTGTCTGCAATAAATTCAAGAAAATATCTTTTATGCACTACTAATTTACAATCATATGTTTGTTCCCCCATTGTTTATGAGGCTAGCAGTCTCTTTTATGAAGACTTATTTTGAATCTAGTTTCTATTAGCTTTGCCTAAACAAACCATTGAAAAAAAACAGCATTATAAGTACATATAAGAAAAATAATGTCGTAACCTATAAGGCAATGAATGATGCTGTAAATAAAAGCTTTGTGGATGTAAACTATTTCCGAATTTTCATAAATAAGATTTCAAATGTTTTATGATATTGACAAAAATATAATCTTTTCTTTCCATGACTAAAAATAACTTGTGCGTGTTTTTACTCATTGCATAAATGGATAATTTACAAGAAGGGGATACTTGTATGGAATTCTTCCAGACAAATTTAAAGTAATAGAAAATTTATAAATTGCAGTCATAAAATAATATTATAATGGTTAGTTAAGCAATGCATGGTATCCTCTATCATATGAAAATACACAACAGTGAATAATTTGTATTTTAGACACAAAATAAAATTGCTTAGATACTTATCTGGAAAGAAATTAGATTAATTTTCATTTTGCAAGATCTCATTATTTCCAAATAAGAGTGAGAATGCATATATGGAAGCCCTCATCATTAACACATTTTAAATGCACTATTGCTTTTCATTATATAAGATTCAATAAATTACTAGATTTTCTCAAAAATCTATGAAATCTATGCAATAAAGTAGAATATAGAATATTGGGGAACATTAGGGAATGTTTCAAGTGTATTGGTCAATTTTTACAACATTTACAAAATGTTACAGGTTTTGTTATACAGCACAAGCAAATCGAATACTATAGTATGTGCCTCACCAGACCTTGGCCCAAAGTCCATAGATGGCAAAAAATTAAAAACTGTAGCTAATAGAAGGCACTTATTAATATATTGTGGTTGTCCATATTGCCTCATTTGCTTGCTTGATTAATTCTTCCATTGCATTATACATAGCTCCTTTCCAGATGTTACCACCCCTGTTGCAATGCAGATATGAGGTGGTCGGGATGGGACCTACTGTGCATGTTGTGAGTATGTGCGCTCCCGTGGTTCAGCCCACCAGAGAGGCTGGAGGTTTTTCCTATAGTGTGCAAGCACAGCTATCACTGCTGGATTGCAGGGTGGTAATAACCCCTGTATAATGTAATTGAAAAATGAATTAAGCCAGCAAAAGGGGAAATATGGCAAATCACAATACATGAGTAAGTGCCTTGTATTAACTTTCTCTACATGATAAACGCCATTTGCTGAAGTAAAACACCTTTAATGGTCTGTCTGAAAAATAATAGGATATTAATAGGATATAATAGGATATTAAACTAAATTAATAAACATTACTTTATGGTAACATAAAAGTTAAATTTGGAAATATTTTGCTTCCACAAAACAGCTTAATTACATGGATATTTTGAGATAGAAAAGTGTATATATGTTAATAAAAAGATTCATGCAAATACAACATAAAAAGTCAGTAGGTAAAATAAAAGTTTCCATCTTGTTATATCCTAGACTTACAGAACAAATAAAATTGCTGCTAACTGTCCATGATGTTCATAAATTATTTGAAACTAGCTGAAAAATATGGAAGTAAATAAAGATATTAAAAACATTAATTTTGACCCTTAGTTTTAATATTATTTTATTTAATGTTTTATCATGTTACCTCCAGATGTTAGCTATAAATTAAGAAAATTATGATTTGTTTTTTTGTTTTAGTTGTGTCATTTTGGTGAATAGTGTTTTGTTTTTTTCAATTGCAGCATGCTGTGGCTATGGAATTCTTTTTCCCCTACACTCTACTTTGTAAGAAATAAAAAGCTTTAAAAAGACATGCAAAGGTGTGGACAAAAAAAACAAGATTAAAATGCATGAATTTTACAGATATTTTTAACTAACAAAAAAGCCAAATCAAATTTGGTAGGTGAAGAAAGCCTGTAAAAATGGCATAAATAGATTATTTTGCATATTTCAATGGGAATCTTTTAGGCTCACAGTTTGGTCAGCTAATAACCACTGACATACATTAGGTATGAATGACAGAACTTTTATTTTATAGACTAGTTAACATTGCCAGCATCAGAGTGGGTTTAACTTGAAGTAAAAAATAATGTGTGCCTTTATAATAACATTTCAGTTATAATAAAAAGAACAAATAAAAAAAAAATAAGCAAAGTACTAATCCAAAGCATTTTAGGCAAACCAATGGTGAAAACACAAAACCATTACCCAATAAATGAAAGCGCTTTTCATTATTTACAATTAAGCTAGAACACTCTAACTGTACTACAGTAGATTTTGCCTTGCCAGTAGGTACAAATAAGAATTTAAAAATGTCTTTAGAAATCTCTGATAATATTTACAAATGGTCAGCATAAATGGATGCCCACATCGTATGACCTATATACATATAGCAAAATGTAATGCATCACTACATTTACAGTGTATCATCATATATATATGTACTATAGAATACTTTTACCTAGTTTCTAAAAATCTTCATAGTTTTGCTTCTGGTAGTTCAAGAAGTCTAATGTATTGTTTATTTCACTGCTTATCAGCATTGTTATAAAAATAGGAAATAAACAAGCAATGAATAAACTATTCTAACGAATGATGGAATTAAATTCCTATAATCCTACAAGGTTTCTTGTTTTTGCATTTTTAATTAACTCTATGTAGAATGCCCAATTTGCAAGACATGATTAACAGATTTATTTTTTACCCTTATATCACAACCCAAAATGTTCCTGTATATTTTAGTTATATAAAACTATTGTTTATTAGCTTATTCCTGTGATTAGCCTTTATTTTAATACATATACAGTATACACACTTAAATTTGTATATTATTTACCTAGCTACATTTCAAGTACTAGAGTAGTAATTGAGATGTGACATTGAATTTCATGCCCTTTTGGAACTGTATACAAATTAATCATGATTGTTCTATGGGGTCAGAGTAATATGCAATGATCTCTTTGCTGCTATGTAGTTTGTGCTTTTATTTATTTATTTATAAATTAAAAAAAATTAAAAATTATATATATATATATATATATATATATAAAATGTAAAACATGTTTTATCATTTTATAGTCTCTTTTAGACATTGTAAAATAATTTAACCAGTAATACCCTGCTTTTTTATTAAATATAAACATTTTTCATGAAAACACAGACACATGATGATTGGATTTAAAAATCAGGAAACGTGTACTATCATACTTGCTAGAAGTTATTTACAATAAGTATTTACAGACACATCTCAAAGATTTATTTAAAGCTTTACCATAAAATAAGTTAATAGTGAAACTCTACTTTTGGAAAGGTCATCAGCACATTGCTCTGCAACATGTTGCAAACCTGCTAAAAACACCAAAGGATATTTTAATCTCAGCCTCTGACCTTGCAACAAAAACACCTTATTTTCTGGATTGTCTGACTAAACAACATTTGTGTTAACATTGTATTGGCAATGTATTTTTTTCAGTATGTGTTGTTTTGCCTGAATGGTTTGTGAAACAGTACGTGACAGTACATGTCTCCTCTATAATATGGCTGTATCTGTTTGTCTAGATTTCCATAGATCCAGCTTGTAGGGCAAAACACATATTGCCACCAAACAAAACTATTTCAATTTTCAATGGAAATCCTAGTCCTTGATCTTTAAATGGACACTACCGTTTAATTTAAAGACTGACACATACCAAAGTATTTTAAGACCTGCTATAGTTCTATCCATTGATAAATTGGATTTACTTTTGATAACCTCAGATCACCCATATGAGTGCATTTTAGTTCCATACAGAGGTTTTTCATGGAAAAAGGAAGCATTACTCACCCCCACTAATTTCCTATTGTTGCAATTTCAACTTTTCTCCAGTCTCTGCTGCTCTCCACTTTCCAATATTGGATAGACACTGTAAATGCAAGGAAATACCAGCAAGCCTTTCCTGGCATTGCCTGTGTCAAGCTGAGATCAGGTAATGACCAGAGCAACAGAAAAGCAGCAGCACAAATCGTGGAGGTGAGTAATGCTTCTTTTTAATTTTTTAGCATTGTCTGGCTCATTTTTAAAATATATCCAAAGAAAAACAAAACAAAAAACAAAACATTAAGTTGTATGTTTAAAGTGCAAAAAAAATTAAACTTGAGGAATGCTTAATTTGGCACCGTAGGGTATAGGGTATTTCTGTGATCTGAGTATGCATGGAGCACCAGACAGTGACACACAAAGTGACACAAGGACTAATTATGTGGCACATAAAACCTCTATTTGTAGCCCTAGAGCCTTTATCCTATTGGGATGATGATTTAATGTTTTCAGCCCCTAATAATATGTTTATGGAAGCCATCAATTTGTGACTGAGATACTATATATTACAACTGATCACAAAAAAATAATAATATATATATATAAATCAAAATATGCAAAAATGTTATTGGATCATTGCAAATTCATGAGCTGACTGAATGACTATTATTTAAATGACTGACCAAAATAGATTGTTAGGTATGTGTAGACGAAAGGATATCTTTAATTTTATTTAATGACATTCAATTAAGCATCCATAAATAGTATATGCATGATATGTTGTTTGTTTGTTATAAAGTTACCATAATATTAGGTTAAAAAAAAAAAAATTATATATATATATATATATATATATATATATATATATAAAATTAATAATAATAATTATTATTACTAATATTATAATAACAGAATTAGGTATCATACATTATATTGCAAAGATGCCTATTAAATAATTATTTTTATTAAATTATTCTAATTAAATTCTAAAATGGGAGATTGGATGCAGAACATCATAGAAGTTATTTTTATCAAATTAAAACATAAAATAATAAATATATAAATCACCTAACAATAGATTTTATTTAATAAAATATACAAATATGGTTTATGTAGAAGAAAAATATAGCCTGATAAAGTGTTTCTTTTGATTCTATTTCCTTTAATGGAAGAAGCTGAAATGAAGCTAATGCATGTTTAAAGGTGATTCTGAATCTTGAAGCTCTTGAATAATAAATTTGTTACAAAATGTACTCTATGCACAGAGCCCTGCTATAATTCTAGCATGCAAAATATAAGGAGCTGATACAGTCCCTTATCTTAATAAAGCAGGCAAAGCTGATAAATGTGGCACTTGGTTAAGGAAATAAATTAGCTACAACATGTACATTCTATGCATGAGTTTACATTCTGCCTTTTTACTTATGGTAATTCTAAGTTCACATTCTAGTGTACAGTGAATACATGCAGTTCATGAACAGTATGATTCTCAAGCATTTTACAATACAAGTCAATATTTCATGTTTAATAAAGAAGTCGGCAATAAGCTGTTTAACTTTGAAATCATCTTTAGAATACCATGACCAAAAGCTACAATTAAATTTGTAGAACATGAGCTACATAATTTGACTAGTAGTAAATCTTTTTGATATGGTCATAGTCATATACTACTTAAATGTATTGCAACTGTTTATAATCTTATTTGTACTTCCATTTGCTTTTTCATTCAGAAGAAACCATGATATAATCTGACATTTCTGCTTGCCATAGTATAAAAGACTGTAACTAAAATGGTTTAGCTTCTGACACTGGTTTTAATGCCATAGCTAACATATTTAAATGGTGAATTTTAGGTATTTTTATATCTTGTTTGTATACATTTGGCACATATGCTGTGAGAAAATATTTGCACCAAACTCATTTGTACTGAAAAATATAATTGTGTAGTTGGGCACAGTACACCCTATGTCTTATATATTCAGAATATATGTCACTTGCCCCACAAATTTGCTTTTAATGATTCTCTAATTGATCACATTATTCTTCATTAACAATATTCTTCATTAACAACCAGTGCTGGTTCTTTTTTTTTCTTGATTCTTTAGTGTTCAGCACCTAAAGTCTTCTAATCTCTTAGGATCCCAACAGGAAGATCCACCCTTTATTTATACAAAACATATGTGTGATCAGTCTTATATATTTAGCATATATATATACAGTTGCAATAAATAGTATGTGAACACTTTGAAATGATATGGATTTCCGCACAAATTGGTCATAAAATGTGATCTGATCTTCATCTAAGCCACAACAATAGACAATCACAATCTGCTTAAACTAATAACACACAACAAATTAAATGTTACCATGTTTTTATTGAACACACCATGTAAACATTCACAGTGCAGGTGGAATAAGTATGTGAACCACTAGACTAATGACATCTCCAAGAGCTAATTGGAGTGAGGTGTCAGCCAACTGGTGTCCAATCAATGAGATGAGATTGGAGGTGTTTGTTACAGCTGCCCTGCCCTATAAAAACACACACCAGTTCTGGGTTTGATTTTCACAAGAAGCATTGCCTGATGTGAATGATGCATTGCACAAAAGAGCTCTCAGAAGACCTACGATTAAGAATTGCTGACTTGCATAAAACTGGAAAGGGTTATAAAAGTATCTCCAAAAGCATTGCTGTTCATCAGGCCACAGTGAGACAAATTGTCTATAAATGTCGAAAGTTCAGCACTGCTGATACTCTCCCTAGGAGTGTCCGTCCTGTAAATATGACTGCAAGAGCACAGCGCAGACTACTCAATGAAGTGAAGAAGAATCATAGAGTGTCAGCTAAAACTTACAAATGTCTCTGGCATATGCTAACATCCCTGTTAGCGAATCTACGATACGTAAAACACTAAACAAAAATGGATTTCATGGGAGGATACCACAGAGGAAGCCACTGCTGTCCAAAAAAAACGTTGCTGCACGTTTCAGTTTGCACAAGAGCACGTGGATGTTCCACAGCAGTACTGGCAAAATATTCTATGGACAGATGAATCCAAAGTTGAGTTGTTTGGAAGAAACACACAACACTATGTGTGAAGAAAAAGAGGCACAGCACACCAACATCAAAACTTCATCCCAACTGTGAAGTATGGTGGTGGGGGCATCATGGTTTTGGGCTGCTTTTCTGCGTCAGGGCTTGGACGGATTGCTATCATCGAAGGAAAAATGAATTCCCAAGTTTATCAAGACATTTTGCAGGAGAACTTAAGGCCATCTGTCCACCAGCTGAAGCTCAACAGAAGATGGGTGTTGCAACAGGACAACGACTCAAAGCATAAAGGTAAATCAACAACAGAATGACTTAAACAGAAGAAAATACGCCTTCTGGAGTGGCCCAGTCAGAGTCCTGACCTCAACCCGATGGAGATGCTGTGGCATGACCTCAAGAAAGCGATTCACACCAGACATCCCAAGAATATTGCTGAACTGAAACAGTTCTGTAAAAAGGAATGGTCAAGAATTACTCCTGACCATTGTGCACGTCTGATCTGCAGCTACAGGAAATGTTTGGTTGAAGTTATTGCTGCCAAAGGAGGTTCAACCAGTTATTAAATCCAAGGGTTCACATACTTTTTCCACCTGCACTGTGAATGTTTACATGGTGTGTTCAATAAAAACATGATAACATTTAATTCTTTATGTGTTATTAGTTTAAGCAGACTGTGATTGTCTATTGTTGTGACTTAGATGAAGATTAGATCACATTTTATGACCAATTTGTGCAGAAATCCATAAAATTCCAAAGGGTTCATGTACTTTTTCTTGCAACTGTATATACACATTTTCTATGACTGATTCTCTTAAATAATTCATTAACATTATTCTTCATTAACAACCAGTGCTATTTCTGTTTTTTCTTGATTCTTTACTGTTCAGCACCATATGGTCAACTTATTTCTTAAGCTCACCACAGGAGGATCCACCCTTCATTTATACAAAACATATGTGTGATCACTCTTAAATCTCCAAAAGGACTCTGTGAGTTTGTGTAGGCATCTCTGCTGTATGCATGAGCTTTTAATTAAATTGCATATTTTGGTGTTATCACTACATGCACACAACATTATCAGTGTGGTCAAATTGGTAATCTATGGTTCAATTCATTGCAAACAGACTAATAGTGGAAAATTCTTGGCTCATCATTTCCAAGTGGGGTTGTCTTCTGCTGTACCACTGGGTCTATTATTGTGTCAGAGTCTGGGCCCCACAGTAAGATACTCAGGTAATTACAAGTCTCCTATCATTTCTGATTGTCTTCAAGCAGAGAGCATCCTAACTTCAATTACTAAAAGCTAGGCTTGGCAGTTGGACAGCCAAACATAGTCCTTGAAGTCTTTTTAGTGGCCTACCATTTTGAACAAAATTTATGGATTGTTTATGATATTTGGCTTGTAGAACATTTACATCCATTTTCATATACATATAAATGAACTAAAAATAATGTACTAAAAATGTTCTCCCTCTGTGATAATACATTATATTCATCATAATTATAATGGGTATTTACAGCATACAGACTATATAGCTTCCCTAAATAAATTGCCATCAGGCAGTAATTTTTGGTATATATTTTTGATAAGGAATAATAATAAAGTGTATACATGGAAAACAATTAGCAGTGTGGTAGATTTTGGTCACTGGTATTGAAAAGAAAGTCAATAAGAGGCACAACATTTTTTTAAGTTTATGAATGAACAAAAGCAAAAAGAAATCAATACTGGAAGTTAAATATCTGCTATAACAAATGCATTTTGTAAGCGTAGATATGAAGTTTTTCTGGAGAAAAGATTCAACAATGAACCTAATAAAGGAAAAGTTAATGTTGAAAGTGCAATAATAAATGTGGATTCACCAGCAGTCGCAAGGGCCCTTCATCAATATAATAGTGCTAACCGGCATTTATATATGTTGTTATGGTGATGCTTCTGTCAGTGTTTTTGTACTCCACAACCTTTTTCTTTTTGTCAAACACATTTTATTAAAATTAATGCATTGTGGCCTTATGACTTGAAAAAGACCAGCCTTATGCCTCATTCATACGTCAGTGTTTCGGTCAGTGATTTCCATCAGTGATTGTGAGCCAAAACCAGGTGCAGCTCTAGACACAGAACAAAGGCAGATCTTACCCTTATAGTCTGTGGAGACTTCAATCCTGGTTTTGGCTCTCAATCACTTATGGAAATCACTGACCAAAACACTGACGTGTGAATGACGCTTTATTCTGCTAAACCCTGGTAAGAAACAGCAACATCAAACATATGTTGATCTGAAAACTTTATCTGAAGATGAATCATATTTCACATAAGTATATGTTGTTTTCCTTTTACCAATATGAATTAAAAAAAATGATTGGATGCTGCTTATTATTTGATAATATTGTTCTTTCAATGCAGGAAAACATTTATATAACTCCTTCTGTAGGATGTTTTTGCTGCATTAATACTGCATGGTTTTCTATCTGACTGTACTACTATGATTGTAAATGTACATTTCATATCTTCTTACAGTATGTATCATTATTCATTAAGGGCCTATGCACAATTTATTAGACAAATGGAATCTCCACTTTATTCCTATTGAGTCATAGAATACCTGTGCATATGGGTAACAATGAATGCAGATCTCATTGAAAGAGTATCTTCTGCATCTTCATGTAAGATTCACCATCATAACTGCATGTATTAACAAGAGCTGCTTTATCCAAAAAGATCAATTATCCATATGGGAGCAAGAGCTATATATAGGTGATTGAGAGGCACCAATCAAACCAGGACAGTGGTGCCTATAGGAGCCCAAAGACCCCTCAGTCATATAAGAAACATGAGTAATATACATTGTACTTGGTCCATTTTTGATTTTTTTCATTAGCCCATGAGTTTCAAGTTCCACCTACATATGTATCTTTCCTTGCCGGAAAATAAAAATAGCAAATGCTGACTTCATTTTGTCTGTATTAAAAATACCTTCAGTTGTTTCAAAGGTTTTTCCTTTCCTTCCACAGCTATTGCATTTTCAGTGGGAATGTCTTCAAAGGCATCATTCAGACCATGCAATGTGTGGGTGAGCCTGGATTTGACCAGTTGCTTTAACATGTCACTTCAATGCACTTGAGTGTACACCAGAAAAAGTGTTATTACATATATAAAGTAATGTTAACATACAAAAAGAAAATGGAAGGTTGTACTTGTAATGAGTCTAGAATGGATCTTAAACAGCATACAGTAGGATGGTAAGTGCCAGCAACTAAGGTGTTTTAAAATAGCTTTGTCCTGAATGTTATTTTCTAAGTTCCACTTCCGGTTTCACACATAATCTGAACAGACATCCAGTTTTTGTCTATGGCTTTTTAGTCTTAGTTCACATAATAAAGCCAGTAGACTACATTGAAGAATGCGAAAACCACTGGAAAAATCATGCGTGACCATCTGTCTATAGCGTTTACATCAGTCAAATCAGGAATGGTTATTTTCAACTGAGATGCACGTCTCCTTAATCTGCTTTTTTTTTGAACATGTCGTTCTAAGGCATTCCGTCCAAAGCTGTGTCGTGGTAATCCAGCTTTCCGATACTGGATACTGGAGGTATCATAGGCAAGCATAGTGCTTCTTGGATCACCAAGCCCCATTACAGCTTCTGATGCTGCCATCTCATTTTTAATTTCAAGTGTGCTTAGTAAAATATTTTCATGTGGATCCATCTGTAAGTAAGAAGAAAAGTAGATTATTTTCAAGACTGCTCCATATGGGTTATTTTATACAATCTTTATTTTTATTAATATGGTATTACATTTCTATTAATTTAGTATGACTTTGTGAATACATTTCAACTTTAAATAGGATATTTTGAGAGCTGGTAACTTTTGCTATTACTTGGTTGAGGATTTATTTATTTTTTTAATCAAAATCTTACCAGTGTAATAGATGTCTTTCCTTTAAGGGGATTTAACGGCGAACTGCCATATTCTATTTGAAATTTTTAAAAAGCTAATTTTTAATAAATACAAAAAAAAGAAAGAAAATGAATGCTGTTAATCAAACTGAGAAAATACATCAATGAAGGGATACTCTAAGAAATGTATGAAAGTTAAATATACATGATGCATGTACTTGATCTGTAATCTTTTTTTACTATAAGTCCTTATAACTAATATGTTAAATTTTTAATACAAAAACTTTAAATAATACAATATTTTTATAAACCCAGGAGTAAACTTGAGTCCTAGGTGCCTCTGCAACCCTATCGATACACCCCTTTGTCTCCCAAATTTAAAGTGGATTAAATAATTTCTATCATTCCAATTTGTCCATCCCCTTTAAAACTTAAAGGATATATAACTTTCCAACCATTGTATTTGAGTCATTATCTCTGTCTTATAACACACCATCAAGCTTTATATGTTGGCATTACTCAAAAGTGAACTTTTCCATTTATGTTGTAGTATTTAAAAAAAAGTAAAATATGGAAAGTAAAAAAATGTGTATTTGACTTTCAAAATCAATGGATACCACAAATCCCCTATGAAGTTTCAACAGATATGAACTGGTCATATCAAAGCATAACCATAAAAATTATCATCACAGTTGGGAGAAATGACATGGAGCATGAGAGTAAACATTGAGCTTTATCCATTCCTCCCATATAAATTACACATTTTTCGCTACAGTAGTAACTGGTGGCTAAACCAGCATTTGGATCCCAAACAATTCTTGGTATTAGTGTCGAACAAATGAAAGTGAAACCAATTGACTTTGATAAAACTTTCAGGAAAAATTAGATTTGCCCCAAAGCCGAATTTCCTGGCGTTTCCTGGTAACAAATCAATTTTTCAAATTTTTGTTTGAATGGCGGTAAATAGAGTTGAGCGAACACCTGGATGTTCGGGTTCCAGAAGTTCGGCCGAACTTCCCGGAAATGTTCGGGTTCGGGATCCGAACCCGACCCGAACTTCGTCCCGAACCCGAACCCCATTAAAGTCAATGGGGACCCAAACTTTTCGGCACTAAAAAGGCTGTAAAACAGCCCAGGAAAGAGCTAGAGGGCTGCAAAAGGCAGCAATATGTAGGTAAATCCCCTGCAAACAAATGTGGATAGGGAAATAAATTAAAATAAAAAAAAATAAAAAAATAATTAACCAATATCAATTGGACAGAGGTCCCATAGCAGAGAATCTGGCTTCACGTCAGCAGAGAATCAGTCTCTTCATGCCATAGCAGAGAATCTGGCTTCATGTCAGCAGAGAATCAGTCTTCATGTCATAGCAGAGAATCAGGCTTCACGTCACCCACCACTGGAACAGGCCACTGTCACATATTTAGGCCCAGGCACCCAGGCAGAGGAGAGAGGTCCCGTAACAGAGAATCTGGCTTCATGTCAGCACAGAATCAGTCTTCATGTCATAGCAGAGAATCAGGCTTCACGTCACCCACCACTGGAACAGGCCACTGTCACATATTTAGGCCCCGGCACCCAGGCAGAGGAGAGATGTCCCGTAACAGAGAATCTGGCTTCATGTCAGCACAGAATCAGTCTTCATGTCATAGCAAAGAATCAGGCTTCACGTCACCCACCACTGGAACAGGCCACTGTCACATATTTAGGCCCAGGCACCCAGGCAGAGGAGAGAGGTCCCGTAACAGAGAATCTGGCTTCATATCAGCACAGAATCAGTCTTCATGTCATAGCAGAGAATCAGGCTTCACGTCACCCACCACTGGAACAGGCCGCTGTCACATATTTAGGCCCAGGCACCCAGGCAGAGGAGAGAGGTCCCGTAACAGAGAATCTGGCTTCATGTCAGCACAGAATCAGTCTTCATGTTATAGCAGAGAATCAGGCTTCACGTCACCTACCACTGGAACAGGCCACTGTCACATATTTAGGCCCAGGCACCCAGACAGAGGAGAGAGGTCCCGTAACAGAGAATCTGGCTTCATGTCAGCAGAGAATCAGTCTTCATGTCATAGCAGAGAATCAGGCTTCACGTCACCCACCACTGGAACAGGCCACTGTCACATATTTAGGCCCAGGCACCCAGACAGAGGAGAGAGGTCCCGTAACAGAGAATCTGGCTTCATGTCAGCACAGAATCAGTCTTCATGTCATAGCAGAGAATCAGGCTTCACGTCACCCACCACTGGAACAGGCCACTGTCACATATTTAGGCCCAGGCACCCAGGCAGAGGAGAGAAGTCCCGAAACAGAGAATCTGGCTTCATGTCAGCACAGAATCAGTCTTCATGTTATAGCAGAGAATCAGGCTTCACGTCACCCACCACTGGAACAGGCCACTGTCACATATTTAGGCCCAGGCACCCAGGCATATACCCTTTTAGGGATAGATTTAAAGTAGGTCTGAAACAGCAGAAACCACTAATTTTGAGAATTGCAAATTTGGGAATTGTTTTTCAACCCAGAACAAAAACTGTGCTTTTACGGTCACTAAAAATAACTTGACCAGCTAAAACAGTACAGATTTGGAGGAATATAAATGTGAGGCCTATTTTTTAGGCGCTGTGTGACAGGTATACATTTAATCACAGAATTAGACTTGTATCTGCACTGTAGCGTGTGTGTTAAGTTTTTCAGAATGACCCTATCAGCACCTTGAATCTAATATACCCTTTTGGGGATAGATTTAAAGTAGGTCTGATACAGCAGAAACCACTAATTTTGAGAATTGCAAATTTGGGAATTGTTTTTCAACCCAGAACAAAAACTGTGCTTTTACGGTCATTAAAAATAACTTAACCAGCTAAAACAGTACTGATTTGGAGGAATATAAATGTGAGGCCTATTTTTTAGGCGCTGTGTGACACGTATACGTTTAATCACAGAATTAGACTTATATCTGCACTGTAGCGTGTGTGTTAAGTTTTTCAGAATGACCCTATCAGCACCTTGAATCTAATATACCCTTTTAGGGATAGATTTAAAGTAGGTCTGATACAGCAGAAACCACTAATTTTGAGAATTGCAAATTTGGGAATTGTTTTTCAACCCAGAACAAAAACTGTGCTTTTACGGTCACTAAAAATAACTTGACCAGCTAAAACAGTACTGATTTGGATGAATATAAATTTCAGGCCTATTTTTTAGGCGCTGGGTGACAGGCTCAACTTGCCCCTGATGTAGTATATGGCCAAAAAATAACCACACTATTGATGGTTAAATGCACTTGGGTGACACAGGCTCAGCCTGCACCTGATGTAGTATATGGCCAAAAAATAACCACACTATTGATGGTTAAATGCACTTGGGTGACACAGGCTCAGCCTGCACCTGATGTAGTATATGGCCAAAAAATAACCACACTATTGATGGTTAAATGCACTTGATGAAAGCTTGACCCTGATGTAGGATATAGCAAAAAATAACCACACTATTGATGGTTAAATGCACTTGGTGGTAGCTTGTGCTGGCGCACCACAAGCCACAAAATGGCCGCCGATCACCCCAGAAAAAAGTGACTGAAAAACGCTCTGGGCAGCCTAAAAACACTGAGCAATTGAATAGAAGCAGTTCAATGATCCACAGCTGTAGATCGATCACTGAATGAAGTCTTTTGGAGGAGTTAATCTGCCTAATCTCGCCCTAACGTCGCAGCTGCAACCTCTCCCTACGCTTGTATCAGCAGAGTGACGTGCAGCGCTACGTGACCCAAGCTTATATAGAGGCTGGGTCACATGCTGCACTGGCCAATCACAGCCATGCCAATAGTAGGCATGGCTGTGATGGCCTCTTGGGGCAAGTAGTATGACGCTTGTTGATTGGCTGCTTTGCAGCCTTTCAAAAAGCGCCAAGAAAGCGCCGAACACCGAACCCAGACTTTTACGAAAATGTTCGTGTTCGGGTCCGTGTTACGGACACCCCAAAATTCGGTACGAACCCGAACTATACAGTTCGGGTTCGCTCATCCCTAGCGGTAAACAATCACCAAATCTCTTATGCGCTGATATGTGACGTCACCATGTTACCATGCTGGCTGAGTGCATCACATCAGCGCATGCAAGAATTGGCATATTTCTTCAATCATAGCTGCAACAGCCTCTCTGCAAGTAAATGGATGAGGTGAGTATGTATTTTTAGTTTTTAACCCCTGAATGGCCTCAACGTTACTGTCAGATGCCACAATCAAGAGTTCAATGCATCTAAGGAGTTCAATGATGGAGGTGACTCAAATGCGGTTACCCATCATTAGACCCGCTAATAAAATATAAGGCAATTTGTGACAAAGTAATTAATAAAAAAATCTAATTTCTTTGTGAACTTCGGCAAAACAGTCAAATCAAACTTTTGTTAACTTTGCTCATCTCTGCTTGGGATAGGTGGCAAATGTTAATGGTTAACACTTCTTTGCTACAAGACATATGTGAAATAATATGAATGCAACTATAGATGTTTTGTATTCACTTTTTAGATTATGTGAAATAAATATAAAACAGTTCATAGTTGCTACACTGGTTGTATTTATATATATGTGGATTGGAGGAAGGAGGGATTTATCATATGCTGTGGTTTTGGTGTCAGTTTTTCAGCTCTGAACCCGGACATATCTCCGTCTTCACCCAGGCAGACTCTCTGAGCTGAATCGTGTAGGGCAAGGCTTTTTCATTAGATCCGGTGACATATTCGGTCTCTGCTAGGCAGAGGCTCCTGCCTAGCAGTGTACCCCATAATGTCAATGGCACTAATGGGTGGACTTTAGCTCTGCCCTAGCCTGTAAAATGGCTAGGGCAGTGCTAAAGCTTCCCATTAGTGCCGGTGAGATTGTGACATCAATAGGAACATTGCTAGGCAGCTCTGAACCCGGACAACCCCTTGAAGCCTGCCTTTTCTTTGTCAGGTTGTGTCAAATTTATGAAGTGGTGTACAGTAAAAAATATATTTGGTTCAATGTGTCATATGCCTATTTCTGTATAAGTACACCAGGGGCTTGCCTGGCATGGAGATGCAACTTTTATTTTAACTTTTTTCCACGCCGGCATTACTTGTGACATTTTTATGCCACAAAACTTGCATAGCAGACTTGGATAAATGACCCCCTAAAGATTTTACTGCAATGACTTTTATTTTCCAGAGATCAGATTGCTTCACCAGTTTTCTAACGTTAGAAACTCTTATTGGGGAGATAGATGAAATATTTGCAAACAGAATCCTAAACAGATGCAGTATTTTTGGTCATAAATGCAGATTTAACTGTGTGAAGTGAATTATTAAAGAAGTGTTATGCAGTCAGTAGGTCACACTTGTTAGTAGAATATTTTGATATGATTCACTAAAACCCACATGATAATTTGATATAAGCACAATCTGCACTAATTAGACTCAGTAAGAAGTTACAGTATGTACACTAGCTCCTATGTAAGACTATATAAGGACATAATTAGGGATGAACAAATTTCATGTTATGAAATTTATTTGCGCTTCGTTTGGTGGTAAAAGCAGAATTGCATTATAGATTCCGTTACCACGAACCATGATGCAATTCTATGACGGAATGTATAACGGAATGCCTTTAGAGGCATACCGCTATTCATTCCATCATAATAGAAGTCTATGGCCTGCATAACGGATCTGTCCCATTTCCGTTATGCTGGAGAGCACTCCCCTGTATAACGGAAATGGTACGGATCCGTTATGCAGGCCATAGACTTCTATTATGACGGAATGAATAACGGAATGACTCTAAAGGCATTCTGTTATGCATTCTGTCATAGAATTGCATTATGGTCCGTGGTAACAGAATCCATAATGCAATTCTGTTTTTCCCACCAAACGAAGCGCAAACAAATTTCAAAATATGGAATTCACTCATCTAATATATATATATATATATATATATTTTATTATTTTTAATTTTTTTTCAAAGAACGAGGCAGCACTTCCAGATTGATGTGAAAGGGTGAAGACCCCAAACTTTAATTCCCCAGCAACGTTTCGGCCTTCTCAATGAGGCCTTTGTCAAGTTTGTCAAGCTTGACAAAGGCCTCATTGAGAAGGCCGAAACATTGCTGGGGAACTAAAGTTTGGGGTCTTCACCCTTTCACATCAATCTGGAAGTGCTGCCTCGTTCTTTGGAAAATATATACGTTGGAGGATAAGCCGGTCTCCTGGAGGAATTGCACCCAGTTCACATTACTCGACTGTGCTGCTGCGGTATTTGAAAAAAATAAAATAAAAAAAATAAAATAAAATATATATATATATATCTTTATATATATATATGTATATATTCATAAATTGTGTGGAAAAAAGTAACTTTGATTAACCAGGATGTCACTAGATTACAAACTCTATCACATTTTTCTATAACATAAAATAAAATTCTGTGTTCTATCACAATTAAATTCTAACATGGCATCAATCAAGAATTGGATGAAGAACACTTTATTTGGTGCAGAAACAATGAGTTTCAGGGTTGTACTAACCCCTTTGTCAAGTAAGTAAGGGTATTACCTACCCAGGGGTTAATACAACCCCGAAATGTGTTGTTTCTGAACTAAATCAAGTATTCTTTATCCTATTTCTTCATCCTTGCAGCACCACATACAGCCTTGACAACGTTCATTCACTGACAACTCCGGTGGGTACCATGGTCAGAGAGAGTTCAAGGTCAGCCAGGCCATTGTGCACAGAGCATAATGACAGTACGTAGTAGTCCCTTTTCTGTAGGACATTACTTCTATTGTACACTCCTACCCACATGTCCATGCTCTCCTCCCTTCACAGATCTTAACATGGCACCAATCACAATGAAAGCAAAATATTATATAAGGAAACAATCCATAGTCACATTAGATTGCAAACAGTGTGAAAACTATAACTGACATTATAATATGTGCTTGACAGTAGCTTTTAGATGTTCTACAACTAAAATCACTCCACTAGAGAACAAGAGCTTTATTGCAGGGATTTACATCCTCCAGTTAACCTCAAATCTTCTAACATCTACAGTCGTGGCCAAAAGTTTTGAGAATTAGATAAATATTGGAAATTGGAAAAGTTGCTGCTTAAGTTTTTATAATAGCAATTTGCATATACTCCAGAATGTTATGAAGAGTGATCAGATGAATTGCATAGTCCTTCTTTGCCATGAAAATTAACTTAATCCCAAAAAACCTTTCCACTGCATTTCATTGCTGTCATTAAAGGACCTGCGGAGATCATTTCAGTAATTGTCTTGTTAACTCAGGTGAGAATGTTGACGAGCACAAGGCTGGAGATCATTATGTCAGGCTGATTGGGTTAAAATGGCAGACTTGACATGTTAAAAGGAGGGTGATGTTTGAAATCATTGTTCTTCCAGTGTTAACCATGGTGACCTGCAAAGAAACGCGTGCAGCCATCATTGCATTGCATAAAAATGGCATCACAGGCAAGGATATTGTGGCTACTAAGATTGCACCTCAATCATCAATTTATAGGATCATCAAGAACTTCAAGGAAAGAGGTTCAATTCTTGTTAAGAAGGCTTCAGGGCGTCCAAGAAAGTCCAGCAAGCGCCAGGATCGTCTCCTTAAGAGGATTCAGCTGCGGGATCGGAGTGCCACCAGTGCAGAGCTTGCTCAGGAATGGCAGCAGGCAGGTGTTAGCGCATCTGCACGCACAGTGAGGTGAAGACTTTTGGAAGATGGCCTGGTGTCAAGAAGGGCAGCAAAGAAGCCACTTCTCTCCAAAAAAAACATCAGGGACAGATTGATCTTCTGCAGAAAGTATGGTGAATGGACTGCTGAGGACTGGGGTAAAGTCATATTCTCCGATGAAGCCTCTTTCCGATTGTTTGGGGCATCTGGAAAAAGGCTTGTCAGGTGAAGAAAAGGTGAGCGCTACCATCAGTCCTGTGTCATGCCAACAGTAAAGAATCCTGAGACCATTAATGTGTGGGGTTGCTTCTCATCCAAGGGAGTGGGCTCACTCACAATTTTGCCCAAAAACACAGCCATGAATAAAGAATGGTACCAAAACACTCTCCAACAGCAACTTCTTCCAACAATCCAACAACAGTTTGGTGAAGAACAATGCATTTTCCAGCATGATGGAGCACCATGCCATAAGGCAAAAGCGATAACTAAGTGGCTCAGTGACCAAAACGTTGACATTTTGGGTCCATGGCCTGGAAACTCCCCAGATCTTAATCCCATTGAGAACTTGTGGTCAATCCTCAAGAGGCGGGTGGACAAACAAAAACGAATTCTGACAAACTCCAAGAAGTGATTATGAAAGAATGGGTTGCTATCAGTCAGGAATTGGCCCAGAAGTTGATTGAGAGCATGCCCAGTCGAATTGCAGAGGTCCTGAAAAAGAAGGGCCAACACTGCAAATACTGACTCTTTGCATAAATGTCATGTAATTGTCGATAAAAGCCTTTGAAACGTATGAAGTGTGTGTAATTATATTTAACTACATCACAGAAACAACTGAAACAAAGATCTAAAAGCAGTTTAGCAGCAAACTTTGTGAAAACTAATATTTGTGTCATTCTCAAAACTTTTGGCCACGACTGTACAGTAAACTAGTAGGCCTTCTGCATGGAATCCACAAAACTTTTGACTCCACATGTCAGTAGGCCCTGCAATTCTATCAAGCGGATGTGTTCTAAGGACCATAGGAGTGAACATGAAAGACAGCTAACAGAAGACGTGATCTAAAAGTAAAGTAGCTTGGGAAATACAAATCAACAACTAACAATAGTTTTTTTTTTACAAGTGTCTACTACCTACATCCAAGCTGGCTACATATACAGTATGTACCCTGTATGAATAACTACTGTAATATTTTAACAATGAAGCCTTCTTAAGAACATCTAACTTACTTCTTCTTTGGTGGCATGACCATTGGGATTTTTACTTTCCAGAGGTCCTCATTTTCTTTGACTCTAAAGCAATCCAAGAGGACTCAAATGTTTCTAAAGGGCTGGTATAGTAGATATTAATGCCAACTATTTGTTAATGACACTCAATACTTTTTCTTAACAGTGTTTATGAGTGTCATTAGTACCAGGTTCTGCATGTCTTCATCAGCTTTGGAATCCATTTGGAGCATTGCAAATCGATCCCACCATCTAATCAATCTTTGCTCTGAAAATTAGTGAAATATGCCCTTTGGAAGACACAAATCTCTGATCCAACCACACACTGGAATTTAAAGGTAGGTTAGAAATGTACCATAGAAAATCTGTGAAAAACCTTGAAAGCACATTGTGCTATAACTTTGTAGTGAACTAGTTCTGGTTAGATCATAGGAAAGACCTAATTTACACCTCAGGTGACAAGCTCCATTATCCCATTTACATTTGTTTTATGTGGCTGTTATTGTGTTTTTCGTATTTATTGAGACTTCAGAGTCTTTCACGTGTAACAAGCACTATTAATTACATAAATACATGCCAAGTGCTCCCAATGCTGACACCAGATAAGTAATTTGTATGTGGATACTCATCCCCGTTTCCTTGCTATGCACCCATAATCTGGCCTACAACATTGAGATGACTCAAGAGAGTGTGTACATAATGGAGTGTACTTCACAGGAAGCTCTATCAATGCATTACATGGGACAGTTTCCAGGTACATTGTGGGGAAATGGGTATAATTATCGACATACAAATTCCCCATCTGGTGTCAGTGGCAGCATAAATATTCATGTAAAGAGAGAGAGAAAATGCTTGATAAAATGTAAGTCACTGGAAATGTGCAAGATAAATTGATTTAGTTCTGCCCAATCATAGTATTACATACCTTACTAATTTCCAAACGCATCTGTTCATTGTTAGCACTTGCAGCTCGTTCTGCTGCCTTTTTTTGCCTCTGTGGTCCCCTACCAAAAAATATGTAGTTGACCAATGCATACTCCAGCAAAGCCATAAAGACAAACACAAAACAACCCATCAGGTACATATCAATGGCTTTAACATATGGGATTTTAGGTAGTGTTTCACGAAGGTGAGTGTTGATGGTGGTCATGGTCAGTACAGTTGTGATTCCTAGAAAAGAAGATAAGATTAGTTATCTGAATCAGTCGACTGAATAATTGCCAGAAAAGTTTATACAGTAAAAGTGTTTAATACTGTTATTCTCTTCACAGCTAAGGTGCTGGATTAGTAGCTCTGCCGACTGTCACCATCAGGGGCGAACAAACGGCCTGTGAGCCAATCGGGGGCAGAATTTTGACCTTTACTTCAGGCTCTGTGCTACTGTGTATAAGGGCTAATGTACACGACCGTTGTGTGTTTTTCTGTCCGCAAATCGCGGATCCGCAAAACACGGATTTGCGGAAACGGCACGGACAGTCTTTAATATAACTGCCTATTCTTGTCTGTAAAGTGCGGACAAGAATAGGACAGGTTATATTTTTTTTGCGGGGCCACGGAACGGACCAACGGATGCGGACAGCACACGGAGTGCTGTCCGCATCTTTTGCGGCCCCATTGAAGTGAATGGATCAGCATCCGAGCTGCAAAGACTGCGGCTCGGATGCGGACCAAAACAATGGCCATGTGCATGAGGCCTAAAGGACAGACATGTTTCTGAGCTTAGCCTGCCATGTGAGAGGACATGTGTGCAATATATCATGGCAGACAACAATTACAGACACAAGGCAGACATATTAGGGTGTTGCAAGGCAGTTTAGGTAGATTTAATTAATATGTAGAAAAGTTAGGGTTTTATCAGAGAGGGAAAGCATCAAGTTAGTGTGTATGTGTATTTTACAGTGAGGGGAGGGCAGTTGTTGGCTAGTGGAAAGCTTCATGTAATGTAATGCAATTTTGCAAGCACAGACATTATGCATTGCCTGCAAAAACATAATTTTTACCTGTGCATCAGCAGCCAGTTATTTTTTAAAAAAAAGCCAGGCTTCTACAACTCGTAAGTGGTTTATAGGCTTATTCCCAGGAGCATGCATTTAGCTGAAACCACTGTGCAATTGAGTCTTTTTCTTTCTAAAAACTAGTTGCTATTTTGGCATTGTGCACAGTTCAGCACATTTCAGTGTGTCAATACCAGGGTGTTCCTAGAAGGGGATGTTATAATTGCACTTCTTTTAGTTAATTAAAAAACAGCTGCCATTTTGCTATAATCAAGCACTCCAGCAAATTTTATTGCATCAATACCAATGTGCATCTCTTTTAATTATTTGAAAACTGCTGTCATTTTACTACTGTGTTTAAATAGCATGTCAAGAGAAGAGAATAAATAAGCGTGATGTATATAAATACAGGGGTCATCATATATTGACATCTTACTTTCATTATTAAAATGCTGTATAAACCTTCAATTACCTAAGGCAACCCGAGCAGCTGATGCATCATAGTTGATCCAAAAAGAAACCCATGAGAGAATTGTGATCAAAATTGTAGGCATGTATGTCTGCAAGATGAAATATCCGATGTTTCTTTTTAGCTTAAAACTAAGAGATAATCGTGGATAAGAACCTGAAACCAAAAGATTACACAACATTGAAAAATAAACTATTACTGACAAATAAAATTAAAGAGGCTATTTAACCACCAAATGCTGTAAAGGGCTTATTATTTCAATCTCCCACCAAGGTAGCTCAGAAACTTTGGCAATCCACAGGGTCTTTGTTTACAAACTGCTAGCATGTGACTGCTTTAGCCAAACATTGACCTCCGCAGTAATGTGCCAACCTCTGGCATCATGGATCCCATCACTGAGTGGTGATGTCAGTAACATGGCATCTGAGTGCTAAGACTATGTGAGTGCTAACACCATTGCTCATAAACAAACACTGGGGTATTATTTATTTGTCATTTTATAACATTTCCTGCATTTTCCCCCCAAAGGTCAGGTAACCCCTTTAAAGTCACATTCTAGTTACTATTATGGCCAACAAAGCTTTCTGGTCACAATGTACACTAACATCTTCTATGTGGATATAATTGCCAGAAAAGGTACTGCCAACAGATCAAGTGGGGCAAATGATATACTTTACACTGACATGGCCTACTTCTTTCAGTTTACACTTTATTTTGATAGAAATTGCACAGGTTAAAAAGTAACATCTAAAATTTTGCCAAAGTTGAGCTAAAATGTATTAAATGTAATCTTCAAAAAAGTTGAGAAAAAGTGTATATATTGAAGCTATAAATGTGTTTTTCTTCTCTTTTATTAAAGCAAAGGTTAAAAAAGATGTAAATTACTGGTACTAATATATGATTATTAAAAAAAAAAAAATCCAGTTAGATGAAATTTGTGCCACCTGTTATCTTTTGATTTCATTATTATTAATAAAGTATACATATTTCTATTGTAACAATGTCATTTCCTAAAATCTTCTAATTGTTATAATCCAAAATATTTCCATTTGTAATAATGTTAACTAAAGACGACAGAACTGTGGAACCATTATTCAAACATTTAATCTTTTATTCATTGTCCTTTTTCTTTTAATTTACCACAGTTGTAAAATAAGTGATCAAAGTGATCAAGCAAATGCATTTCCCCAGGGGGCAAATACAGTAAAAAAAAAAAAAATAAATATGAAAAATGTCCAAGCTATTAAATTATAAAATTATTTATCCTACATGGTGAATGCTACAAAGAAAACAACTGCCAGATTGGTGAATTTTGGTCACCTTGCCCCCTAAAAACAATTCAGCAAAAAGTAGTGCAAAAGTCATATACATGTCAAAACGGTACCAACTAAGTTCACCCCAAAAACAAGCCCTTCTCAGCTCTCTAGTTGGAAAAATAAAAATAATAAGTTAAGGGTGTCAGAATATAGCAATTCAAATAAACAGTAAAACATAATAAAACAATATAAATTTGGTATAGCCATAATCATAGCGACACGCAGAATAAGCTTGTCATGTCATTTGTAGTCACTGTGATTAGCGTTGGGTGAAGCGAGCTTCGGATGATAGATCCAAAGACGATTTGGTCAAAACTTTGTTTAAATGCTGTACGGGTCATTTACAGTAAGACTTAGATACACAACACAAAAGTGGTGTATGTCTGGTGTAGATTCTGTCACCTGCCATGGTGCAGCAGAATCTGCGACTTATTCCCGCTGATGCCAGGTCTAAAAAAGTGGCAGTGGTGTGGGCCGTCTCATTCATTATTTTGCACTTCTGGTTTAGGCGTAGAAAATGGAAGCTGTCTTACATTTACACTGCGTGCAGAATTATTAGGCAAATGAGTATTTTGACCACATCATCCTCTTTATGCATGTTGTCTTACTCCAAGCTGTATAGGCTCGAAAGCCTACTACCAATTAAGCATATTAGGTGATGTTCATCTCTGTAATGAGAAGGGGTGTGGTCTAATGACATCAACACCCTATATTAGGTGTGCATAATTATTAGGCAACTTCCTTTCCTTTGGCAAAATGGGTCAAAAGAAGGACTTGACAGGCTCAGAAAAGTCAAAAATAGTGAGATATCTTGCAGAGGGATGCAGCACTCTTAAAATTGCAAAGCTTCTGAAGCGTGATCATCGAACAATCAAGCGTTTCATTCAAAATAGTCAACAGGGTCGCAAGAAGCGTGTGGAAAAACCAAGGCGCAAAATAACTGCCCATGAACTGAGAAAAGTCAAGCGTGCAGCTGCCAAGATGCCACTTGCCACCAGTTTGGCCATATTTCAGAGCTACAACATCACTGGAGTGCCCAAAAGCACAAGGTGTGAAATACTCAGAGACATGGCCAAGGTAAGAAAGGCTGAAAGACGACCACCACTGAACAAGACACACAAGCTGAAACGTCAAGACTGGGCCAAGAAATATCTCAAGACTGATTTTTCTAAGGTTTTATGGACTGATGAAATGAGAGTGAGTCTTGATGGGCCAGATGGATGGGCCCGTGGCTGGATTGGTAAAGGGCAGAGAGCTCCAGTCCGAATCAGACGCCAGCAAGATGGAGGTGGAGTACTGGTTTGGGCTGGTATCATCAAAGATGAGCTTGTGGGGCCTTTTTGGGTTGAGGATGGAGTCAAGCTCAACTCCCAGTCCTACTGCCAGTTTCTGGAAGACACCTTCTTCAAGCAGTGGTACAGGAAGAAGTCTGCATCCTTCAAGAAAAACATGATTTTCATGCAGGACAATGCTCCATCACACGCGTCCAAGTACTCCACAGCGTGGCTGGCAAGAAAGGGTATAAAAGAAGAAAATCTAATGACATGGCCTCCTTGTTCACCTGATTTGAACCCCATTGAGAACCTGTGGTCCATCATCAAATGTGAGATTTACAAGGAGGGAAAACAGTACAACTCTCTGAACAGTGTCTGGGAGGCTGTGGTTGCTGCTATACGCAATGTTGATGGTGAACAGATCAAAACACTGACAGAATCCATGGATGGCAGGCTTTTGAGTGTCCTTGCAAAGAAAGGTGGCTATATTGGTCACTGATTTGTTTTTGTTTTTGAATGTCAGAAATGTATATTTGTGAATGTTGAGATGTTATATTGGTTTCACTGGTAAAAATAAATAATTGAAATGGGTATATATTTGTTTTTTGTTAAGTTGCCTAATAATTATGCACAGTAATAGTCACCTGCACACACAGATATCCCCCTAAAATAGCTAAAACTAAAAACAAACTAAAAACTACTTCCAAAAATATTCAGCTTTGATATTAATGAGTTTTTTGGGTTCATTGAGAACATGGTTGTTGTTCAATAATAAAATTAATCCTCAAAAATACAACTTGCCTAATAATTCTGCACTCCCTGTAGAATCGGCTATGGATAAGCCAAAGTTATGTAGACTCCTATGCAACTTCTACATAACTTCGGTGATCCACCGCCATCTATAAGGCTTATTAAGACAGGTGTCTAAAACGCCAGTCTTAATAAATGTTCCCCTATATTTTTTTCATTTTCACCCACAAAGATATTTTCCCATTGTTAAATACAAAATAAATGGTGGCATTAAAAAATACATACAAATTGTGCCCAAAAAACAGCCTTTATACGGCTATGTAAATGGGAAAAGTTAAAAAGTTATATTTCTTGGAAGGCATCGCCAGGTGGAGCGGAAGGTTCGTTTTGGCAACAAAATGAAAAAGATTAAAATTGTCCAGGTCCCAGAGAGGTTATATACACTGCTCAAAAAAATAAAGGGAACACTTAAACAACACAATGTAACTCCAAGTCAATCACACTTCTGTGAAATCAAACTGTCCACTTAGGAAGCAACACTGAGTGACAATCAATTTCACATGCTGTTGTGCAAATGGGATAGACAACAGGTGGAAATTATAGGCAATTAGCAAGACACCCCTAATAAAGGAGTGGTTCTGCAGGTGGTGATCACAGACCACTTCTCAGTTACTATACTTCCTGGCTGATGTTTTGGTCACTTTTGAATGCTGGCGGTGCTTTCACTCTAGTGGTAGCATGAGACGAAGTCTACAACCCACACAAGTGGCTCAGGTAGTGCAGCTTATCCAGGATGGCACATCAATGCGAGCTGTGGCAAGAAGGTTTGCTGTGTCTGTCAGCATAGTGTCCAGAGCATGGAGGCGCTACCAGGAGACAGGCTAGTACATCAGGAGACGTGGAGGAGGCCGTAGGAGGGCAACAACCCAGCAGCAGGACCGCTACCTCCGGCTTTGTGCAAGGAGGAACAGGAGAAGCACTGCCAGAGCCTTGCAAAATGACCTCCAGCAGGCCACAAATGTGCATGTGTCTGCTCAAACGGTCAGAAACAGACTCCATGAGGGTGATATGAGGGCCCGACGTCCACAGGTGGGGATTGTGCTTACAGCCCAACACCGTGCAGGACGTTTGGCATTTGCCAGAGAACACCAAGATTGGCAAATTAACCACTGGCGCCCTGTGCTCTTCACAGATGAAAGCAGGTTCACACTGAGCACATGTGACAGACGTGACAGAGTCTGGAGATGCCGTGGAGAACGTTCTGCTGCCTGCAACATCCTCCAGCATGACCGGTTTGGCATTGGGTCAATAATAGTGTGGGGTGGCATTTCTTTGGAGGGCCGCACGGCCCTCCATGTGCTCGCCAGAGGTAGCCTGACTGCCATTAGGTACCGAGATGAGATCCTCAGACCCCTTGTGAGACCATATGCTGGTGCGGTTGGCCCTGGGTTCCTCCTAATGAAAGACAATGCTAGACCTCATGTGGCTGGAGTGTGTCAGCAGTTCCTGCAAGACGAAGGCATTGATGCTATGGACTTGCCCGCCCGTTCCCCAGACCTGAATCCAATTGAGCACATCTGGGACATCATGTCTTGCTCTATCCACCAACGTAACGTTGCACCACAGACTGTCCAGGAGATGGCAGATGCTTTAGTCCAGTTCTGGGAGGAGATCCCTCAGGAGACTGTCCGCCACCTCATCAGGAGCATGCACAGGCGTTGTAGGGAGGTCATACAGGCACGTGGAGGCCACACACACTACTGAGCCTCATTTCGACTTGTTTTAAGGACATTACATCAAAGTTGGATCAGCCTGTAGTGTGTTTTTCCAGTTTAATTTTGAGTGTGACTCCAAATCCAGACCTCCATGGGTTGAAAAATTTGATTTCCATTTTTTTTTTTTGTGTGATTTTGTTGTCAGCACATTCAACTATGTAAAGAACAAAGTATTTCAGAAGAATATTTAATTAACTCAGATCTAGATCTAGGATGTGTTATTTTTGTGTTCCCTTTATTTTTTTGAGCAGTGTATAACATTATTTTGCATAATAGTGCTTTAATATACTTGAAATAAATATTTAAAGTGTTTTCTTTTTTTTTCGCCGCATAATGGAAAAACTCACTGTGTAGTGTACTTACCTTGCTGGTTTAATTATACCTTTGTGTCTCCTGCCACCACTGTTGTTCTTACAATCATGTTGTGTGATCCATGGACACCTTTGGGAGCCTTTTTTTATCATTGCATTTTACTAATTTTGGGCTAAATGTCATTTTTTTCACTTAATCTTTATTAAACTACAGTCATGGCCAAAAGTTTTGAGAAATACATAAATATTGGAAATTGGAAAAGTTGCTGCTTAAGTTTTTATAATAGCAATTTGCATATACTCCAGAATGTTATGAAGAGTGATCAGATGAATTGCATAGTCCTTCTTTGCCATGAAAATTAACTTAATCCCAAAAAACCTTTCCACAGCATTTCATTGCTGTCATTAAAGGACCTGCTGAGATCATTTCAGTAATCGTCTTGTTAACTCAGGTGAGAATGTTGACGAGCACAAGGCTGGAAATCATTATGTCAGGCTGATTGGGTTAAAATGGCAGACTTGACATGTTAAAAGGAGGGTGATGCTTGAAATCATTGTTCTTCCATTGTTAACCATGGTGACCTGCAAAGAAACGTGTGCAGCCATCATTGCATTGCATAAAAATGGCTTCACAGGCAAGGATATTGTGGCTATTTATAGGATCATCAAGAACTTCAAGGAAAGAGGTTCAATTCTTGTTAAGAAGGCTTCAGGGCGTCCAAGAAAGTCCGGCAAGCACCAGGATCGTCTCCTAAAGAGTATTCAGCTGCAGGATCGGAGTGCCACCAGTGCAGAGCTTGCTCAGGAATGGCAGCAGGCAGGTGTGAACGCATCTGCACGCACAGTGAGGCGAAGACTTTTGGAAGATGGCCTGGTGTCAAGAAGGGCAGCAAAGAAGCCACTTCTCTCCAAAAAAAACATCAGGGACAGATTGATCTTCTGCAGAAAGTATGGTGAATGGACTGCTGAGGACTGGGGCAAAGTCATATTCTCCGATGAATCCTTTTTCCGATTGTTTGGGGCATCTGGAAAAAGGCTTGTCCGGAGAAGAAAAGGTGAGCGCTACCATCAGTCCTGTGTCATGCCAACCATAAAGCATCCTGAGACCATTCATTTGTGGGGTTGCTTCTCATCCAAGGGAGTGGGCTCACTCACAATTTTGCCCAAAAACACAGCCATGAATAAAGAATGGTACCAAAACACCCTCCAACAGCAACTTCTTCCAACAATCCAACAGTGGTTTGGTGAAGAACAATGCATTTTCCAGCACGATGGAGCACCATGCCATAAGGCAAAAGTGATAACTAAGTGGCTCGGGGACCAAAACGTTGACATTTTGGGTCCATGACCTGGAAACTCCCCAGATCTTAATCCCATTGAGAACTTGTGGTCAATCCTCAAGAGGCGGGTGGACAAACAAAAACTAATTCTGATAAACTCCAAGAAGTGATTATGAAAGAATGGGTTGCTATCAGTCAGGAATTGGCCCAGAAGTTGATTGAGAGCATGCCCAGTCGAATTGCAGAAGTCCTGAAAAAGAAGGGCCAACACTGCAAATACTGACTCTTTGCATAAATGTCATGTAATTGTCGATAAAAGCCTTTGAAACGTATGAAGTGTGTGTAATTATATTTCACTACATCACAGAAACAACTGAAACAAAGATCTAAAAGCAGTTTAGCAGCAAACTTTGTGAAAACTAATATTTTTGTCATTCTCAAAACTTTTGGCCACGACTGTAAGTTCGAGCACATTTTTTCTGAAATTCGATTCAATTTGATTCATCTGAATCGGCCAAGAAATCAGAATTCCTTTGATTTTAGCCCAAAATAAGTAAAAGCCAATATAATAAAACATTTAGGCCTCATGCACACGAGCGTTGTTTGGTTCCGCATCTGAGCCGCCGTTTTGGCGGCTCGGATGCGGACCAATTCACTTCAATGGGGCCACAAAAGATGCAGACAGCACTCAGTGTGCTGTCTGCATCCGTGGCTCCGTTCCGCGGCCCCGCTAAAAAAATATAACATGTCCTATTCTTGTCCGCGCTTTGCGGACAAGAATAGGCATTTATATTGCTGGCGCTAGTTTCGTTCCGCAAATTGCGGAAGGCAACACGGGCGGCTTCCGTTTTTTGCGGATCCACGGTTTGCGGACCGCAAAAAATGGCACGGCCGCGTGCATGAGGCCTTACAGAGACAAGAATATATTTTATTCTAAAGCTTCTTCCATTGTAGAGGATACATTTTTCATCTGACCATCTTTATTCCGTGGTATAGAATTGTCTATTGTGAACATAGTAAATATCCGATAAGAACTTAATATTGTTTTTCTTCCATCAGCCTTTGTTCTCCATGGTATATATTTTCTGAATTACAGTATTAAACTTATTTAGATTCACACACTACCTGTGGAAAAAACAACATTTTTCGATAGGAGCTTGTAGTCTACAATGGAAAATTGCGGCAATTCAATTCTATCGACTCCTGTGACAGCGTGGTTGCCTCCTCTCCAGTAAAACTCTATGTCATCAGTGGTGTAGCCATCTGAAAGGCAAAACAATCAATACATTATTATTATTATTATGATTTTTTATTAGAAATAAGAAATATACAATAAAATTACAATTCTTCAGTAAATACATTTTTGTTTTCTTTATTTTAATTATCCTCTTCCTAATCCCAAGAAATAATCCCTTCTATAATCTGAAGAGATAACTATCCCCAAATAACAAAATCTTGCCTGAGGATCCAATACTTGCAATTTTGAGTTAGCCATCTCCACACTTGAGTCTAATGGGAACAATATAGATTTATTCTATTTAACTCCTATACTGGAATAACTCCCATATTCCTAAATAACCATCATCAAATATTCTATAGCATCACTGGTTTGTTCTAAAAAAAAAAAAAAAAAAAAAATGTCATCCGCATATAATGAGATTTTGTCCTCTCTCAGCCTCACTCCAAAGCCCACCACACATGGATCTTCATGAATCCTGATTGCTAATGGTTCAATGACCAGAGCAAAGAGTGAGGGGGAGAGAGGACATCTCTGTCTCACTCCTCTTTCTATGTTAAAATATTAAGATACCAACCAATTTACCAATAACCTTCGCTCTGGGGTGTCTGTAAATAGTTGTAATCCAACCGATGAACCCCGGTCCAAAACAAAGTCTATCCAGTAATGCCAAGAGGAACTCCCACTCCACACTGTCAAGCGCCTTTGCAACATCTAATGACATTATGGAGCGTTGAGACCCCAGGTCCCCTGGCCACTGAAAATTTGCAAAAACCTGCTGAATATTTTTCACTGAGGATCTGTGCGGTATAAAGCCGCACTGATCCTCATGAATTTGGGTGGAAGTCAAGCCATTAAGTCTCTATGCTAGGATCCTCGCCAAGATCTTTACATCATTATTTAACAATGATATAGGATGATAGGATCCTGTGTCCTCTCTACCTTTCCCTTCCTTATATATTAAGACTATAGTTGCCTCCTCCATATATATAGGCAGTCTACCCTGCTCTTGCACATATTTATATATTCCTAACAATCTCTTTGCCCATTCTTCCTTATCTCTTTTAAATAATTCAATTAGTAACCCATCTGGGCCTGCTGCTTTTCCCATTGGCATTTCATTTATAGCTTCCATTATCTCATCTAATGTTATTGGTCGGTCCAACTGATCTGCTTGATCTCTGTCAAGTCTTGGCAGATCAATACCCTGTAAATAGCTTAATATTCTTTCATCCTCTATTTTCTCCTGTGTACAATACAATCTAGCATAAAACTCATAGAAAACCCCCAATATCTTTTCAGGCTCACTATATGTCATCCCCATTTTCATCTTTAACTATTACAATATTGGACAGGGCTATTATTCCTAATAATCATGGATAGATATTTGCCAGGTCTTCACCCCCCTCCCAGTGCCTTTTGCTTTTCATAAACAAGTCCATATTTTGAGCTTTCTCTAGGTGATAATTATTATAATTTTGTACTACCAATTGCCAAGCATTCCATGCCTCTATAGTTTTATTATTTATGAATATCTGTTCCTTATCCAACATATCTTGGATTAAACTCTCTTCTTTTTTCCTATAACCCCTTTTTAACTGTGTAATCTTCTTAAAGAGAATGCACCTCACATAAGTCTTAGATGCATTCCAGACCATCCCAGCCTCTGCCGATCCCTCATTATCCATAAAGAAACTATCAATTTCCCTTCTCATATCAATCTGTTGACCCAGTAAAGTCAGCCAAGAGGATTTATCTTACATCCTCATGTTCTATTTAATTTAATTGTCACCTTCAGAAAGACTGGTACATGATCAGAGAGGCACCTCAGCCCATATGATAAAGCCACATCTCTTTTCAAGGTTTCCTGATTACCAAAGGCCATATCTATCCTGGATAGAACATGATGCGTCCTATTATGGGATTATGGGGTATCCCCCTTATACTGCATGAAAGCCTGAAGTACAGATGCGTTCACTCTTAACTGATCTCCAAACTGGAAGTTGTGTCAATTTTGTCCTGACAGCAAAACAACATAATATTGTGAGACTGTAACTAAACTCTAAATGACTGTAATACACATCACAACCACTTGGTGGTGAGTGCTCCACATGTAGCTTATAGCTCAAGCTGCTTTTTCTTCTGTTTAGAGAACAGAGAAGCTGGCCTCAGATATGAGGTATTTATTGGCAGACCCAGCGCTAAATTTGGTGAGATCTATTGAGAATATTAGGTGTGTGAAAGTCAAACACATGAGAATAAAGGAACGCTAAATCCAGAATCCAAACATTATGTGTGATACTATCTGCTGAGCTATATATCTAATCCTATACTGTGTGATACTGACTGCTGAGCTGTGTATCTAATTCTGTCCTATGTGATACTGTCTGCTGAGCTATGCATCTAATCTTATCATGTGTGATACTGCCTACTGAGCTGTGTATCTAAACCAATAATGTGTGATACTGTCTGCTCAGCTATGTATCTAATCCTATCATGTGTGACACTGTCTGCTAAGCTGCATATCTAATCCCATCCCATGTGATGCTGTCTGCTGAGCTATATATCTAATCATATCATGTGTAATACTGTCTGCTGAGCTGGGTATCTAATCCTATTATGTGTGATACTGTCTGCTGAGCTGTGTATCTAAACCTATCATGTGTGATACTGCCTGCTAAGCCATGCATCTAATCCTATCATTTGTAATAATGTCTGCTCAACTATGTATCTAATCCTATCATGTGTGATACTGACTGCTGATCCGTGCATCTAATCCAATCATGTGCTATACTGTCTGCTGAGCTATGTATCTAATCCTATCATTTGTGAAACTGTCCGCTGAGCTGCATATCCAATCCTAAAAACTATGAGGGGCAGTATACTAAAATAAAACTTATTTTAATAACGTATAGGCGATAAAAAGACGGCCCCTACAGACGTACAACAAGTAAGACCTGTTCACACTCAACCTGGGGTGGTGAGTGGTCACTGATGGTTACATAACAAACATACATATATATAGGTAATGGACTGGACTAGTAATAAGGAGAGGCGGGCAAGACTATGTTAGAGTACTAACAAACTGGCCCTATTGCCTCCCTACTTGTCCTGATCCGCCCTATAGATAGTGTCCAAAGGACGGGGTCCAATCCTATCCTGTGTGAAACTGTTTACTAAGCTGTGTATCTAATCATATAATGTGTAAAACTGTCTGCTGAGCTGTGTATCTAATCCTATCATGTGTGATACTGCCTGATGATCCATGTATCTAATCCTATCATGTGTGATATGGTCTGCTGAGCTATGTATCTATTTCTATTCTGTGTGACACTGTCTGCTGAGCTGTGTATCTAATCCTATCATGTGTGATACTGCCTGCTGAGCCATATAACTAATACTATCATGTGTGATACTGTCTGCTGATCTATGTATCTAATCCTATTCTGTGTGATACTGTCTACTGATCCGTGCATCTAATCCTATTATGTGTGACACTGTCTGCTAAGCTGCATATCTAATCCTATCCCGTGTGATACTGTCTGCTGAGCTATGTATCTACTCATATCATTTGTAATACTGTCTGCTAAGCTGTGTATCTAATCCTATCATGTGTGATACTATCTGCTGAGCTATGTATCAGTATCTAATCCTATCCCGTGTGATACTGTCTGCTGAGCTATGTATCTACTCATATCATTTGTAATACTGTCTGCTAAGCTGTGTATCTAATCCTATCATGTGTGATACTATCTGCTGAGCTATGTATCTAATCCTATCCTGTGTGATACTGTCTGCTGAGCTGTGTATCTAATTCTATCTTGTGTGATACTATCTGCTGAGCTATGTATCCAAACTATCCTGTGTGATACTGTCAACTGAGTTGTGTATCTAATCCTATCATGTATGATATTGTCTACTGAGCTTTGCATCTAATCCTATTATTTGTGATACTGTCTGCTGAGCTATGTTTCTAATTTTATCCTGTGTGACACTGTGTGTTGAGTCATGTATCTAATCCTATCATGTGTGATACTGTCTGCTGAGCTACAGTTGAAACCAGAAGTTTACATACAGTTGTGTTCAAAATTATTCAACCCCCACTCAAATTGAGTGTTTTGGCCAGTTTGACATTGATTTTGATCATTTCAGTCATCTTGTTTACAATTAAATCAAAGAGGCACTTGTAAGTCAGACAAATATAACATAACATTTATAATGAAATAACCACAAATGTCTTTTCTGTGCTCATATCATTATCAGTTTTATTCAACCCCCAAGTGACATTCAATCTTAGTACTTAGTACAACATCCTTTTCCAGTTATAACAGCTTTTAAACCTGAAGCATAGCTTGACACAAGTGTCTTGCAGCGATCTACGGGTATCTTCGCCCATTCTTCATGGGCAAAAGCCTCCAGTTCAGTCACATTCTTAGGCTTGCGCGCTGCAACTGCTTTCTTTAAGTCCCACCAGAGGTTCTCAATCGGATTTAAGTCTGGTGACTGCGATGGCCACTTCAAAATGTTCCAGCCTTTAATCTGCAACCATGCTCTAGTGGACTTGGAGGTATGCTTGGGATCATTGTCCTGTTGAAAGGTCCAACATCTCCTAACCCTCAGGTTTGTGACGGACTGCATCACATTTTCATCCAATATCTCCTGGTACTGAAGAGAATTCATGGTACCTTGCACACGCTGAAGCTTCCCTGTACCTGTAGAAGCAAAACAGCCCCAAAGCATGATTGACCCCCCGCCATGCTTCACAGTAGGCAAGGTGTTCTTTTCTTCATAGGTCTTGTTCTTCCTCCTCCAAACATAGCGTTGATCCATGGGCCCAAACAGTTCTAATTTAGTTTCATCAGTCCACAGAACACTATCCCAAAACTTTTGTGGTTTGTCCACATGACTTTTGGCATACTGCAGTCGACTCTTCTTATTCTTTGGAGACAGCAAGGGGGTGCGCCTGGGAGTTCTGGCATGGAGGCCTTCATTACGCAGTGTGCGCCTTATTGTCTGAGCTGAAACTTCAGTACCCACATCTGACAAATCCTTTTTCAGTTCCTCAGCAGTCACACGGGGACTTTTCTCTACTTTGCGCTTCAGGTAGCGCACAGCAGTCGAAGTCAGCATCTTCTTTCTGCCACGACCAGGTAGCGTTTCAACAGTGCCCTTTGCCTTGAATTTGCGAATGATGCTTCCTATGGTGTCTCTTGGTATTTTTAACATCTTTGCAATCTTCTTATAGCCATTGCCCTTCCTGTGAAGAGAAATCACCTCTTCTCTTGTCTTCCTGGACCATTCTCTTGACTTCACCATGTTTGTAAACACACCAGTAAATGTCTAGAAGGAGCTGAGTATCACAGTCCTTTTAAATCTGCCTAATTTGTGCTTATTATGCTTGATTGCTGCTCCTTGACATCCACAGGTGTTTTCAATACCTGATCGAAAACACTTGAATGAACCTCTGTTCTTAAGAGTGGTAGTCTTTAAGGGGTTGAATAATTGTGTCAATGAAGAAATCACAAAAAAAACATTTAATACTGTATTACAAAAACAATTGATGTCATTTTAGTTGCATTTGGTTCTTTAAAAAGTCCTTGTAAGATTTCATTTTGAACACAATTACAAATGTACACTAAATTCCCTAAAACCCTTTACAGCATTGGGGGTTGAATAATTTTGAACACAACTGTACCTGTACACTATATAAAAAAGACACATATGCATGTTTTCCTCAATATCTGACATGAAATCATAATAAACCTTTCCTATTTTTGGTCAATTAGGATTACCATAATTATTATTATTTGCCAAATGCCAGAACAATGAGAGAGAGAATGTTTTAAGGCATTTTTTTTACTTTCTGCAAAGTCAAAAGTTTACATACATTTTATTAATATTTGGTACCATTGCACTTAAACTGCATGACTTGAGTCAAATGTTTATGATACCCTTCACAAGCTTTCACAATAGTTGGTCGGAATTGGGGCCTATTCCTTCTGACAAAACTGGTGTAACTGAGACATGTTTGTTGGTCTCCTTGCTCACACCTGCCTTTTCATCTTTGCCCACAAATTTTCAATAGGATTGAGATCAGGGCTTTGTGATGGTGACTCCAAAACATTCACTTTGTTATCCTTAAGCCACTTTGTAGCCAGTTTGGCAATATGCTTCAGGTCATTGTCCATTTGGAAGACTCATTTCTGCCCAAGCTTTAACTTCCTAGTTGATGTCTTGAGATGTTGTTTCAGTATTTCAACATAATCTTCTTTCCTCATGATGCTATCTATTTAGTGAAGTGCACCAGGCCCTCCTGTAGCAAAACAACCCCACAACATGAAGCTGCCACCCCCGTGTTTCACAGTTGGCATGGTGTTCTTAGGCTTCCAAGCTTCTCCCTTTGTCCTCCAAACGTAACGATGGTCATTATGGCCAAAAAGTTACATTTTAGTTTCGTCAAACCACAAGACATGTATCCAAAAATGTAGGTCTTTGTTCCTGTGTGCATTTGAAAACATTAATCAGTTTTTTTTATGTTTCTTTTGGAGTAATGGCTTCTACCTGGCAGAGCGACCTTTTAGCCCATGTTGATACATTACTCGTTTCACTGTGGATATTGACACAATCTTAACAGCTTTCACATCATCTTCACAAGGTCTTTTGCTTTTGTTCTTGGGTTGACATGCACGTTCATCTCTGGGACACAGAACCCGTCTCCTTTCTGAGCTGTATGATGGCTGGACATTCCCATCTTGTTTCTACTTGTGAATAATTGTTTATACAGATGAATGAGGCACCTTCAGGTATCTTGAAATTGCACCCAAGTTTGAGCCAGACTTGTGCAAGTCCACAATTCTCATCCTGATATATTGGCTGATTTCTTTACACTTTCCCATGGTGATACACAAAGAAGCAGTGTGTTTCAGGCGTGCATCTAAATACATCCAAAGGTGTGTTTCTAATGAACTCAGTTGTTGCCAACAAACCTAACAGAAGCTTCCAAAATCATGATATCATGATATGGGTAGTACAGAATTGTTTAAAGGCATAGTAATCTTGGTGTATCTAAACTTTTGACATTGCAGAAAGTAATAAAAATGACTTAAAACATTCTCTCATTCATTATTCTTGCATTTGGCAAATAATAATAATAATAATTATGGTAATCCTAATTGACCAAAAACAGGAAAGGTTTATTGTGATTTCATGTCAGATATTGAGAAAAATATGCATATGTCTCTTATTATATATAGTGTATGTAAACTTTTGATTTCAACTGTATATATATATATATATATATATATATATAAAAAAAATCCTATACTATGTGATACTGCCTGCTAAGCTATATATCTAATCTTGTCATCTGTGATACTGTCTGCAGAGCTGTGTATCTAATCCTATCATGTGTGATACTGCCTGCTGATCCATGTATCAAATCCTATCATGTGTGATACTGTCTGCTGAGACATGTATCTAATGCTATACTGTGTGACACTGTCTGCTGAGCTGCATATCTAATCCTTTCCTGTGAGACACTGCCTGCTGAGCCATGCATCTAATCCTATTATGTGTGATACTGTCTGCTAAGCTGTGTATCTAATCCTATCATGTGTGATACTGCTTGCTGATCCATGTATCTAATCCTATCCTGTGTGACACTGTCTGCTGAGCTGGGTATCTAATCCTATCTTATGTAATACTGTCTGCTGAGCTATGTATCTAATCCTATAATGTGTGGTACTCTCTGCTAAGACATGTATCTAATTCTATCTTGTGTGATACTATCTAGTGAGCTATGTATCTAATCCTATCATGTGTGATACTGTCTGCTGAGCCGTGTATCTAATCCTATCCTATGTGATACTGTCTGCTGAGTTGTGTATCTAATCCTATCTTGTGTGATACTGTCTGCTAAGCTTTCTATATAATCCTATCCTGTGTGATACTGTCTGCTGAGCTGTGTATCTAATCCTATCCTATGTGATACTGTCTGCTGAGTTGTGTATCTAATCCTATCTTGTGTGATACTGTCTGCTAAGCTTTCTATATAATCCTATCCTGTGTGATACTGTCTGCTGAGCTATGTATCTAATTCTATCATCTGTGATACTGTCTGCTTAGCTATGTATCTAATCCTAAGGGTTGGGAGTGGAACTAAGGGAGGTGGGATTTTTATTAAACAGTGACTCATTTTAAATTCCCATCTTTTCCTGTCTCATTCTTAAAATTCCCTCTAGAGAGGAAGGTTTTATGTTAAGGAACAGATCCGAGCAGGAGGCCAGATAGAAGGAGAGATAAGAAGTACCTTGCTGGGTGCAGGGTTTTTGGGTGTTTTAGGCAGTGCAGGAAAATAGGGTTGATAGTTGTGGGAAGTAGAAACATTGTTTGCAATGAATATTTTTTATTAGTTACAATTCTAATATAATTTGATTTTGTGCACTTAGGAAGTTTGTATTTTGGATGAAGACCAATATCTCAGAAGAACTAAAGCTTTTTTTGAGGACCATACACGGAACCATTCATTTCAATGGGTCCGCAAAAAAAAAGAAGTTACTCCGTGTGCATTCCGTTTCTGTATATCCGTATTTCCGTTCCGCAAAAAAATAGAACATGTCCTATTATTTTCTCCATTACGGACAAGGATAGTACTGTTCTATCAGGGGCCAGCTGTTCCATTCCGCGAAATACTGAATGCACACAGACGTCATCCATATTCTTTGCGGATCCGTTTTTTGCGTTTGCATGAGGCCTTACATTTACACTTCTAGGTGTGAACAATAGAGGAGGGGCTGTATTTCCCTTAATCATGGACTAATCAAAGAACATCTGGATACAAAGGTGAATAGTCAGAGCAAACAAACAGGTAATAAAGACACAGGGAATGGAGACTGGAACGTTGATATAAGCAGTAAATATGGGGCCTGGACACTTAGATGATAGGAAAGTTGTGAGAAGCTGGAATGCTGAATGCTGACATATAAGGCTAAACACAGCCGATTTTCAGCCAAAGCCAGAAGTGGATGCAGCATGAAGGAGAAGTATAAATCCTTCCTTTATATTTCTAATTCCTTTCCAATCCAATTCTGACTTTGGCTAAAAATCCTGTAGGCAGGTCTGCTTCAAATAATCATCCAAAAAACTCCATGTGAATTTAGCCTTTGCGCATTCACATGACCATATTTTTGGTCTGCATCCAATCCACATTTTTGAGGACCCATTCATTTAATGGGGGCAAAAAAGATGTGGACACCATGTGCTGCCTGCACCTGGCAATACAGGGTGGGCAATATATCTTTATTGGCAATGCACACAATATGAGGAGGGTGGTTGGAGGAGGTTATATACTGACACAAAGGGAGGAGCACTGGAACTATTAAATACATATACAGACACTTCAGGGGGCATTATAATACAGGGCACAGTACAGGGGAGTTATATCTACAGAGGGCATTAGAACTACATGGGGACCTCCAGGGGCGGCATTATAAATACTGAGGGCACTATATTATTACATGTAGTGATCTCCTTCATACTATGGGGAGGAGCGATCACTAATGCCATGGCTCCTCCCCATATAGAATAGGTTGGGAAAGGGTTAAATCATTTATTAGCTACTCAGTTCTAAAGTTGTATTTTACACTTCTGATTGTAAAAGTAAATTTTTTAAACTATTTGCTATGTTATTTTATTTACTGTCCTTTTGTGTTCATTGTGCCTACAGTCATATTATTACTTTACAATAAAAATATAAAACCAAACGGATACATGTGGTTATTAGTTTTTTTTAAAAAGTTACTTACAATAACACCAGCAAAAACAATCCCACAAATCTAAGTACATTATGTATGACCACACAATATACATTATATTTGCAATGGACATCTGCTTATGTAGCATGGCAGAAATGCTGTTTGTTACAAAAAAAAAACAAAAAAAACTACACACATCACATCCGGACATAAAACTATTTTCTGTGAAAAAGGGGATGGGGACGGAGGGGGGGACTGAAATACAACAGCACCTCCCCCACCTCTCTTATCTCAGCAGTGGCAACTCAGGAGTGTATGCACACAAAGCAGAGCTCCTTATCTCTGTATCACACTCTATACCAGAGATCAGCAACCTCCGGCACTCCAGCTGCTGTGAAACTACAACTCCCAGCATTCTCCTTTCAATTCTGTGGGAGTTCAGAGACAGCCAAGCAAGTCTGCATGATGGGAGATGTAGTTTCACAACACCTGGAGTGCGGGAGGTTGCTGACCCCTGCTCTATACAGATACATACAATAGCTTCATAGACAGTATCACACCTGCTAGGATTAGATACACACCTGAGCAGACTGTATCACATATAATAGGATTAGATACACAGCTCTGCACACTCCTCTTCTGAAATACCCTGTGCTGCTTGGATTCTGCTCTCACCTGTGACCGTCGCAAGATCAGCAAACTCCTCTCCTGAAATCCTCTGTGCTGCTGGGAGGACCCTGGTCCTTCCACTATAGAAGGGCTCCTGTAAACGACCATATGTATTTTGCGGTCCGCAAAAAATGGATCCGCATAAAATACGGATGACGTCCGTGTGCATTCCATATTTTGTGGAACGGAACAGCTGGCCCCTGATAAAACAATCATATCCTTGTCCGTAATGCAGACAATAATAGGACATGTTCTATTTTTTTTGTAGAACTGAAATGCGGACATATGGAAATGGAATGCACACGGAGTACATTCCTTTTTTTTGCGGACTCATTAAAATTAATGGTTCCGCATATGGTCCAGACATGGAAAGAAAATACGTTCATGTGCATGAGCCCTAACTCTCATCCTGTGACCTTCATAAGATTAGCACTCAACTCTTATGAAATCCTCTGTGCTGCTTGGACCCTGCTCCTTCCACTATGTAACTCTCATCCTATAACCTCCACAAGATCAGCACACTCCTCTCCTGAAATCCTCTGTGCTGCTTGGACCCTGCTCCTTCGACTATGTAACAGGATTAGATGCAGCAGCTCAGCAAACATTATCACATATGACACAATTATATACACAGTTTAGCAGCTCAGAAGACAGTATCACACATGGAATAATTAGATACACATCTTATCATACAGTATCACATATGATAGGATTAGATACAAAGCTCAAATGACAGTATTACACATGATAGGATTAGAAACACAGCTCAGCAGACAGTATCACACATAGGGTTGTTTCGATACCCAAATTTTGATTCCGTTTCGATACCATAAAAAAGTATTGCGATACTCGATACCACGTGAAAAAAATAAAACACCAGAAAAAGCTGCGTGCATTCCGCATTTTATGGAACGTCCGGTCCATAATTGAAAAGTCTGATCCTATTTTTTGGGGGACAAGGTGACAAAAAGAATGGTGAATCACGCATTTTTATTTTTATTTTTTCTGTTACGGCGCTCACCGCATAGGACATTTTATTTATATTTTAATACTTTTTATTTAATAACTATTTCCCCCCTTAGGGGATCTTTTAATCCGTTGTCCTATTCACCCTGATAGAGCTCTAGTGCACACAGCAGCAGGGACTTCAGTAGCGTCCTGGCTGCCATGGTAACCGATTCGAGCCCCAGGATTACACTGATGGGGCTCCGATCGGAACTGCCACTAATGAGGAGGAGGGGAGGGGACCCTGTGGCCACTGCCACCAATGATTTTAATACTGGGGGGTTGGGGGGGCACATTGCGCCACCAATGATTTTAATATTGGGGGGGCTGAGGGGATGGGGCGCATTGCGCCACCAATGATTTTAATACTGGGGAGGAGGGGGGAGGGCGCACTGCGCCACCAATGATTTTAATACTGGGGAGGAGGGGGGGAGGGTGCACTGCGCCACCAATGATAATATAATTAACATTTAATACAGGAGGCAAGTGTGGCACCTGAGGGGTTAACTGCCGCTAATCACAGCTCCCCACCAGCACCCATCTCCAGGATTTGTATTAAAGAGGACCTTTCATCTGGCAAAAAATTATGAACTAAGTATCATGATATGTACAGCGACGCCCAGGGATATTACTGCACATACTATTATCCCTGGGCGCTGCTCTGTTCTCCCGCTATGTCCTCTGGTATCTTCTGGGACTTGGTTATACTGGGTAGAGACTTCAGGGACCTGGTTATACTGGGCAGAGACTTCGGGGACTTGGTTATACTGGGCGGAGACTGCCCTTGTTCTCCTGGGCATCTCCCACTCCCAGGCTCTAGCGCTGGCCAATCGCAGCGCAGAGCTCACAGCCTGGGAGGATTTTTTCTCACAGGCTGTGAGCTCTTCACTGCAATTGGCCAGTGCTACAGCCTGGGAGAAAGAGACGGCCAGGAAAACAAGGGCAGTCTCCGCCTAGTATAACCAACTTCCCGAAGATACCGGAGGACATAGCGGGAGAACGGAGCGGTGACCAGGGATAATAGTAAGTGCAGTGAGATCCCTGGGCGCCGCTGTACATATCATGATACTTAGTTCACAATGTTTGGACTGATGAAAGGTCCTCTTTAAACATTTACTTTCATTCTCTCTTTTCTCGTCCTCCTCCTCCTCCATCATATCAACATGCTTATTAGGCTGCCCTCGCTCCTAATGTATTAGAGTGTCAGCTCAGCAGCGGGCCCTCACCCATAATGTTTTTGAGGGTCACCAGCAGGCCCTCAACCGTAATGTTTTAGAGGGTCAGCTCAGCAGCAGACCCTCACCCCTAAATTTTTAGATGGTTAGCTCAGCAGCAAGCCCTTGCCCACTAAATTTTTTAGATGTTCAGCTTGGCAGCAGGCCCTCCCCTGCAAAATTATTTAGATGGTCAGCTTAGCAGCAGACCCTCACCCACAAATTTTTTTAGATGGTCAGCTCAGCAGCACACAAATTTTTTTAGATGGTCATCTCGGTAGCAGGCCCTTGCCCACAACATTTTTTAAATGGTCAGCTCAGCAGCAGGCCTTTACCCCTAATGTTTTAGAGGGTCACCTTTTTTTCAAGGTTGTGTATGATGCCCTCCTTTATGTGTAATAAAGGGTGTTTTGGAGTGCCGGTTCCTTGTGATTTTTGGCAGCCCCTTTCCCTTAGTGCATATGCTTTATGAGTGTAGGAGTCCCACTACCTGAACAATTGTACCACAATGTGAATGTGGCCCTCTTTTATGTTATATACAGGTTGTATCGGAGTGCCTCTTACTTGTAATTTTTGGCAGCACTTGCACTTTAGATACAGATAGATATACAGGAAAGAATGTTTCCTAACAATTTTTACTCTAAAATCGATTTTATCTTCGGTTTTGTGCGTATTATTGTCAGTCTGTAAAAGTGGCGTACTACTCGGACAACATCATTCCCAGCAGCAAGCTGGGAGTCCAAGATGCATCCAGACATCATCCCAATGCTGTTCCCAAACCATTTTAGTGGTGTTTCCATAAATTTCTGACCTTTTCCTATGAACCAGACACCCTCCCCTCTTCAGAGCAGGAGGTACCTGGTTTAATGCTCGGACTATTCCATTGACTTCCATTGTGCTCGGGTGCTCAGTAGAGCACCCGAGCATTCCCAGGTGCTCTACTCGAGCACCCGAGCACTTTGGTGCTCAACCAACACTAGTGTGGACACATCTGTAAATACAAGACTTTAGACGAAAAGCGTGAAGGTACATGTACACATGCCAGGATGCATTTTGCTCTCTCCAGGATCCCATAAAAAAATATAATATTTTTACAGTAATAATTGTACAGGGTATTTCGTTATGAATAAGCAAAATAACAACACTTGAATAACTACTATACATTGAATGATATTGATATGATATCCATCTTCTATTAAATATCCCTTGTTTTTCTTTTGTAAGGTGTGCTTCTAAAAGACATACTGTATAACAGCCGGGAAATATCTGCCAATTGTTCTAAAGACTGCAAAATGTTTCACCCTATCCCCAAAACCTCTGATATTCCAGGTTAATATATTCATATATTATAAAATAAAATATATTTTTTTTCCCAAGAAGAAAAGAAGAGGGACAAGAGAAAATAAATAAATAAACATGTTTCTGTAAACCCCATCTGCCCCTGAAACTGCCAGAGAAAACCCCTCTTGGTTTGAAAGTACCTTTGTAGAGGAATGTTTTCCACCCTAACACATTGATTGGACTTCGCCCATCAGGGATCAAGATAAAATCAACACATTTCAAATTAAATAATTTACGTGTCTATGAATGTTAGATTAGCCCTCTATGTAACCAGTTGTTTACTTTAGTTACTACATTCAGTCTAAACATAGCAACCTGATATACCCAGAGATTCCAACCAACTATTAGCTTCCTGCGGAGAGGAGAAGAGTACTGTCTTATCTTGATATATGACTCTCTTCTTTGCTGGATATTGTAAAGAGTAATTAATCTCTGCTTTGCAAAGTCTCTTCTTTATTCCCATAAACTTCTCTCTCTTCTTCTGAGTTATCTTCGAATAGTCTGGAAATTTAACCACTTTTGATCCACCGAGCTCCGCTGTTTTCAATGTTCTCATTTTGTGGATAACATCCTTATCTTTAAATGTCATTATTTTTGCAATTATAGTGCAAGGATTATTGCCTGGGCTATAATGTCTGGAAGGAACTCTGTGGGTTCTTTCCACAATAAACAGCTTAGTCAGATTTTCTTGACCCACTATTTTTATCAACCAGTCATAGCACAGTCCAGACCTTCCAGTTCCTCTGGTATCCTGATAATTCTAATATTTGAGCATCTATCCCTATCTCCCATGTCTGCTACTTTCTTAGGGCTCATGCACACGACCGTATGCCCTCCAAGACATATGGTTCGTGAGCGGGCCATATGTCCTGGAGTGGCATACATCATGCGCATGGGAGCGCACAGCATCATAGGTTACTATGATGCTGTGTGCATCGGGCCACTCGCGGGGCTATTGTCCCGCACTCATAATATCATATGAGTGTCGGACAATAGCCCCGCGAGTGGCCCGATGTGCACAGCATCATAGTAACCTATGAAGCTGTGCGCTCCCGTGCGCACTATGTATGCCGCTCCGGGACATATGTCCTGCTCACCGACCGTATGTCTCGGAGGGCATACAGTCGTGTTCATGAGCCCTTAGTTAGGAATTTATTTTATTTCATCACGGTTTCTAGATTCTTATTAACATTTGTCAGTTTGTCTTCCAAATACCTGATATGCTGTTCCGTCTCATCCACTCTCTCTTTGACTTTCTTTTGGTCTTCCCTTATTAATTGAACATCCATTTTTAACTCTCCTATCTGTGCTGTTATCACCTCCAAAGTTAAGAAGGTTTTATTGACAGCGGCCAGAATATTAGTGTTGGTGTTTCAGGGCCAGTTAATACACATTGCAACTCTTTTGTGGCTGCATCAGCATTTATAATAGCGGTGGTGTCCTCTTTATTCTGCATATTAGTTCTTACATGTTTATTTGCCTCTAAGCTTGGGTTCTGTAGATATCTTTCAGTTTTATTATATTTACTGTCCATTTTAATGCGTTTTGCACTATCTTTGGGTGAAAAGAGAGCCACTGATCATCTCTGCTCCCCAGATCTTTCTCCCATTTTATATATTTTTTTTCTTCTTTTCTTCTGACCATCTTTTAGATCTCAACTCTTAATTTAATATTATGAAGTTTCTTCACACATCTGGGGCAATTACAAATATTATCTTTAAATATGAACTGTGTAAAAGCATCCTTAGGGCTGTATTATATTAAAAGATCAGTCAGACAATTGTCGAGAAGGAATCGTTCCTACCCGGAAATCGCTTGCTTGTTAGTCGAGTAAACTGCTGTTATTACATGCATTGATCTCCTGCATAGTATGGGGAGGAGTGATCGCTAATGGCATCACTAGTCCCCATACTCACTATTTGCTGGCTGGCATGATCTGCTGCTGACATACCATGATTTTTAAGCATGCAAAAACATCTGGACTCCTCGATGAAGGAGCGTTTGCTCGTTCATTGGGTAATTGGCGGCAGTATTACTACTGCCAGATCATCTCTAACAAGCATTACTATAAACGCTAGTCAGCGATGATCTGGCAGACAATCTGCAAGTATAATATAGCCCTTGCAGATGATACAGGAATAAAACAAGCTAGGTTAGCCTATAGCACAATGTTAAGGTAGCTTCCTCATATGCAGTGTTCATGGGTTCAAAACTGCTATCAATCTTAAAAAAAAAAAATATATGACTTTTAATAAATATTAAAGTAATAAAAAAAGAGCATGTCTCAGAATAAAGTATTATTTTTAAAAATTGGTATTGAGGATCCGTTTGTTGATGCATCAGTGACAACAAAACAGAAGTCAGTCTCTCAGGGAACCAGGAAGTCTAGGAATATACAAGGAAGGCTTAGCAAAGCCAAGTGTGTAACATTGGAGTAGCAGATTTCATTTAATTACTGCATAATGGCAGAGTTGATTTTTTTAATAGTAGAGTTGAGTTTATAGTAGAAGAACAGGGGATGTAGACATGTGGCTTGTGTGTAGACACAGAATTGAAGCATAGACACTAAACTGGAATACTGATAACAAGATCCAGGCTGTTAACTCGTAGCAGGACACTGCCTAGTATAGTAGATTGTAACAAGACACAGGTTACAATTTGACAGATGACACCAGGATAAAAAAATTTAAAAAAACTGAAGCAAACTTGGAATAGGTGTCAACAGTTAGAATCCACAAAGACAATGGAGGAGATATATCAAGACTGGCACATTAATTTGCCAGTTTTGATCTCCCTGATCTGGCGTGAGATAGAGCACACCCCCACACCCCCTAGAAAGTACCCCAGTGTCATTGATTATATCTGCCGTCATCTGAACATGCATGGTGAGATGGTGCATGTGCAGTTTTGTTGGTGTAAGGCCTCTTTCACACTACCGTTTTTTTTTTTCCGTTTTGCGGTCCGTTTTTTGCGGTCCGTATACGGTCCGTATACGGAACCATTCATTTCAATGGTTCCACAAAAAAACCGGAATGTGTTCCGTATGCATTCCGTTTCCGTATTTCCGTTCCGTTGAAAGATAGAACATGTCCTATATTTGGCCGCAAATCACGTTCCGTGGCTCCATTAAAGTCAATGGGTTCGCAAAAAAAACGGAACACATACGGAAATGCATCCGTATGTCTTCCGTTTCCGTTCCGTTTCCGTTCCGTTTTTTCTGAACCATCTATTGAAAATGTTATGGCCAGCCCAATTTTTTCAATGTAATTACTGTACACTGTATATGCCATACAGAAAAACAGAACGGAACGACGGAATGGAAACGGAAACACAACGGAACCAAAAAACGGAACAACGGATCCGTTAAAAACGGAACGCAAAACACTGAAATGGACATACTGTAGTGTGAAAGAGGCCTAAGGGTGTGTGCACTGTAAGGCCTCTTTCACACGACAGTATGTCTTTTTCAGTGTTTTGCGGTCCGTTTTAAATGGATCCGTTGTTCCGTTTTTTGTTTCCGTTGTGTTTCCATTTCCGTTCCGTTTTTCCGTTCCGTTTTTCCGTATGGCAAATACAGTATACAGTAATTTCATAGAAAAAATTGGGCTGGGCATAACATTTTCAATAGATGGATCCGCAAAAAACGGAACAGATACGGAAGACATATGGATGCATTTCCGTATGCATTCCGTTTTTTTGCGGACCCATAGACTTTAATGGAGCAACGGAACGTGATTTGCGGCCAAATATAGGACATGTTCTATATTTAAACGGAACGGAAAAACGGAAAAACGGAAACAAAATGCATACGGAACACATTCTGTTTTTTTTACGGAACCATTGAAATGAATGGTTCCGTATACGGACTGTATACGGACCGCAAAAAACGGCCCGCAAAACGAAAAAAATAAACGGCCGTGTGAAAGAGGCCTAATCCACACATCACATGGGAGAGGAGCAATAAAGAGACACAGAGGTCATCTGCCAAATGTAGTTTTCCCATCTAAATCAGTAGTCAAATGCTGGATAATGCTGTGATAAACAAGGATAGGAAAATGGAGGAAAAATAAATAAGAAAGAGAAAACATATCTAGCTCATCTATGCATAATACTATGGGGGGGATTTATCATTCTCCCCACACTTTTGAGGCATTTATTAAGAGGCATTTGCCTTTGAGTAAATTAGTGCATCTTGCCCCATTGCAGGGGGATCAAGACTGGCTTATGAGATTGCCGGTCTAGATAAATCTTCTCAAATGTAAGTATGGTTCTTGTTATGGATACATCAACATACTAGTGCACTTTGCAAGGGGTATTCCAGTTACCGTATGTTATTCAATGTTATGCGTTACAATTTTTCTAACAGACACTGTCTAAAATTCTGCTCACATAATGTTCTTTATCAGTGCAGTTATCCCGTTTCTGGACAGTAATATGGCGTCGCCCATGTTTAGGCCTATTCAGTTAATCCTGATTGATCCATGAGTTATACCATTCTACTGTGCAGATAGGGGTCAACTGCAATGATAAAGAAAGGTATGTGAGCAGAAATTTAAATACATGTCTATTGGAAAATCCTATGATTTCTTATTTTATAAAGGAATGAAAAAAAAAAAAAAAGGTGGAATACCCATTTAAGGTTTTTACATACAGAATTAGAACATATACAAATAACTATGGTTACGAAAAAAATTGCACAAGATGAGAATAGCTATTAAGAAGCGAAATTGTTCTTCATATTTTATGTCAAGCCACTATTACAATTGATAAAAAGACAGAGCATCCAGCCCAAAATTGGGTCAGATCACCTCTGCATAATTTGTAATACTGTGTGTGACTTGCCAAGACTAGCTCTCCCTGGCATATACACATTTAATTTTCAGGTTTCAGTTGTGTTAATAAGAAAGTTCGTCTTGACTAAAAATCTTCAACAAGACGGCAGCGCTCTCTGAAGTATTTGTTCTTAGCATTGCCTTAAGAACGGTATGATGTGCGCCATTGTATTTACAGATCATGCTGTGTTTTGTAACAATAAAATTTAAATAGAAAGTAGATTGCATCTGGCTTGTTCTGACACTTCAGATCTTTTAATTTGTAAGGCTACTTTCACACAAGCGTTTTTGCTGGATCCGACAGGTTTCATCAAAAACGCTTCAGTTACTGATAATACAACCATCTGCATCAGTTATGAACAGATCCGGTTGTATTATCTGTAACATGCCCAAGATGGATCCATCATGAACTCCATTAAAAGTCAATGGGGGATGGATCTGTTTTCTATTGTGTTAGAGCCTTCCGCATTGACTTGGATTGGGGGTCATGCCGGATCCATCTTGCTCCGAATCCCAGGATGGAAAGAAAACTGCAGAATGCTGTGGTTTGCTCTCCGGTATGAGAATGGAACGGAATGCATTTTGGAGCATTCCGTTCTGTTCAGTTATGTTTTGTGCCCATTGACAATGAATGGGGACAAAACTGAAGCATTTTTTTTTCCGGTATTGAGACCCTATGACAGATCTCAATACCGGAAAATATTAATGCTAGTGTGAAAGTAGCCTAAAGCTTTATAGCGTACTGGTGGTAAGTAAATCAGGTTATGTGACTAGACATGTCTGCAGGACACCAATATCTCACATTGTGGGCTTTGCTGAATGAGAGGAAATGGCTTTTTAGGAATATTAGCCAGTGCGACAGCATGCAAAATGTATTATTATTGTATACATTATAATTAATTTGTCTTGAGCGTATCAAAGTTAACAAAGTGGACTTCGATCCGAATTTCAGGAAAAATTCAATCCATCCAAAAGCCAAATTTCCTCGTGGTAACGAATCAGTTTTTCTTGAAATGGCGGTAAAAAAAAATCCATACTCACCTCATCCATTTGCTCGCATCTTGATTGAAGAGAACACGCCAATAAACCCTGAACCCTGAAAGGCCTCAATGTTACTGTCAGATGCAGTGATCAGTGTTGAACGCGGCATCTGAGGGGGTTCAATGATGAGGGGCGGTGTGATCAACGTTTCCTGTCATTGCGTCCACTACATACAATGGAATGCAATTTGTGACAAAGTCATTAGCAATGAATCTAATTTCTTTGTGAACTTCGGCGAAGCAGCCAAATTGAAGTTTTAATAACTTCGCTCATCTCTATTTGCAATGATGTCCATGATTTTTCAACCATAAATTTAGTGAAACAAAATTAGAAATAATTATCTAGAATTTATAAAACGTGATAATATTTTTTGCAACATCTACATCGAGCTATGATTACATTCACCTTATGCGGTACTTCCAAAGTCAAAGGCTGCACTACCGAGAGAGCCTGATAATTGTAATTTCAGACAGGTGCAGTGCTGTCATGATGGATTCAAATCACCAAATACATCTACTGTATATTTACATCCTAACTAGCTTGAATACATGTGTATATTTGTATGCAGTGATATGTTTCGTGACTTTAATCCTCTCTGATGTAAACCTATCATCAGAGTATCTCAGGCTTTTAATCAGTAAGTTTAAAGGAGTTGTCTCACTTCAGAAAATATCATTTATCATGTAGATAAAGTTAATACAAGGTACCTACTAATATATTGTGATTGTCCATATTGCCTCCTTTGCTGGCTTGATTCATTTTTCCATTGCTCATTTCCAGGGGTAATGGCCACCACTGCAGTGCAGATATGAGGTGGCTCCCGGCCACCAGAGAGAGCAGTGCTTTTTGCTATAGTGTGTAGTGTTGAGTGATTCATTCAAAAACTTCAGGTTTAATCCGCATACAGCATTAGTATCTGCATACAGCATTAGAATGTATTGCCTCCGTGTAGTCAAAATTAGTTTCAGCTGAAGTCATGAGACTTCAGTGAATTAATTTGATAATCACATCTACGTCTTTAAACACATTTTAAGCTAGCAATCTAAAGCCAAAACCTCATTACGAAACCCAACTTTGGATTGCTATTTTAAAATGCAAAGGTGATTACCAAATTATTTCACCAAAGTCTCAAGCGACTTCAGCTGAAACGAATTTTGCCTACACGGAGGCAATACATTTTAACCCCTTAAGGACTTGAGACGTACCAGTACGGCATGGTTCTCGAGTCCTTAAGGACCCATGACGTACCGGTACGTCATGTGTTGTTCCGATCACCGCTGCCCGGCGGGCGGTGATCGGAACCCGGTGCCTGCTCAAATCATTGAGCAGGCACCTCGGCTAAATGCACGGGGGGTCCCGTGACCCCCCCGTGTCGGCAATCACCGCAAACCGCAGGTCAGTTCAGACCTGCGGTTTGCGGCTTTTACCTGCGGTTGCAAAAGGTGATCGGGCGTGCCATCGGGCGGCTGTAGGGGGGACCCGATGGCATGGAAGGCAGCGCGATGCCTAAGGAAGCCCCCTGGATCTCACAGGCCGGAAGCTGTATGAGTAATACACACAGTATTACTCATACAGCCAATGCATTCCAATACAGAAGTATTGGAATGCATTGTAAAGGATTAGACCCCCAAAAGTTCAAGTCCCAAAGTGGGACAAAAAATAAAGTGAAAAAAAAAGTTTAAAAATAAAGTTTTCCCCCCCAAAAAATTAAAAGTTTCAAGTAAAAATAAACAAAAACGTAATTTTCCCCAAATAAAATGAAAAAAAACTGGTAAAAAATAGGGGGAAAAAAAAAGTATACATATTAGGTATCGCCGCGTCCATATTGACCGTCTCTATAAACATATCACATGACCTAACCCCTCAGATGAACACCGTAAAAAATAAAAAATAAAAACTGTGCTAAATAAACCATTTTTTTGTCACCTTACATCACAAAAAGTACAACAGCAAGCAATCAAAAAGGCGTTTGCCCACCAAAATAGTACCAATCTAACCGTCACCTCATCCCTCAAAAAATTAGCCCCTACCTGAGACAATCGCCCAAAAAACAAACAAATAATGGCTCAGAATATGGAGACACTAAAACATAATTTTTTTTGTTTTAAAAAAGCTGTTATTGTGTAAAACTTACATAAATAAAAAAAAGTATACATAGTTGGTATTGCCGGGTTCGTATCGACCGGCTCTATAAAAATATCACAGGACCTAACCCACACCGTAAAAAATAAAAAATAAAAACTGTGCTAAATAAAAGAAAAATTGTCAACTTACACCACAAAAAGTGTAATAGCAAGCGATCAAAAAGTCATATGCACCCTAAAATAGTGCCAATCAAACCGTCATCTCATCCCACAAAAAATGAGACCCTGCCTAAGATAATCGCCCAAAAACTGAAAAAAACATTGCTCCCAGAATATGGAGACACTAAAACATGATTTTTTTTTATGTTTCAAAAATGATATTATTATGTAAAACTTACATAAATAAAAAAAAGTATACATATTACGTATCACCGCGTCCGTATTGACTGGTTCTATAAAAATATCACATTACCTAACCCCTCAGATGAACACCGTAAAAAGATTTAAATAAAAACTGTGCTAAATAAACAATTTTTTGTCACCTTACATCACAAAAAGTGTAATAGCAAGCAATAAAAAAGTCACACGCACCCCAAAATAGTGCCAATAAAACAGTAATCTCATCCGGCAAAAATAATACCCTACCCAAGGTAATCGCCCCAAAACTGAAAAAATTATGGCTTTCAGACTATGGAAACACTGAAACATGATTTTTTTTTTTGCTTCAAAAAAGAAATCATTGTGTAAAACTTACATAAATAAAAAAAAAAGTATACATATTAGGTATCGCCGTATCCGTGACAACCTGGTGTATAAAAATATCACATGATCTAACCTGTCAGATGAATGTTGTAAATAACAAAAAATAAAAACTGTGCCAAAACAGCTATTTCTTGTTATCTTGCCTCACAAAAAGTGTAATATAGAGCAAAAAAAAAAAATCATATGTACCCTAAACTAGTACCAACAATACTGCCACCCTATCCCGTAGTTTCTAAAATGGGGCCACTTTTTTGGAGTTTCTACTTTAGGAGTGCATCAGGGGGGCTTCAAATGGGACATGGTGTAAAAAAAAAACAATCCAGCAAAATCTTCCTTCCAAAAAACGTATGGCATTCCCTTCCTTCTGCGCCCTGCCGTGTGCCCGTACAGCGGTTTACGACCACATATGGGGTGTTTCTGTAAACTACAGAATCTGGACTGAAAATATTAAGTTTGGTTTGGCTGTTAACCCTTGGTTTGTAACTGGAAAAAAACTATTAAAATGGAAAATCTGCCAAAAAAGTGAAATTTAAAAATTGTATCTCTATTTTCCATTATTTATTGTGAAACACCTAAAGGGTTAACGACGTTTGTAAAATCAGTTTTGAATACCTTGAGGGCGTAGTTTCTTAGATGGGGTCACTTTTATGGAGTTTCTACTCTAGGGGTGCATCAGGGGGGGCTTCAAATGGGACATGGTGTAAAAAAAAACAGTCCAGCAAAACCTGCCTTCCAAAAACCGTATGGCATTCCTTTCCTTCTGCGCCCTGCCTTGTGCCCGTACAGCAGTTTATGACCACATATGGGGTGTTTCTGTAAACTACAGAATCTGGGCCATAAATATTGAGTTTGGTTTGGCTGTTAATCCTTGCTTTGTAACTGGAAAAAAATTATTAAAATGGAAAATCTGCCAAAAAAGTGAAATTTTGAAATTGTATCTCTATTTTCCATTAATTCTTGTGGAACACCTAAAGGGTTAACGACGTTTGTAAAATCAGTTTTGAATACCTTGAGGGGGGTAGATTCTTAGATGGGGTCACTTTTATGGAGTTTCTACTCTAGGGGTGCATCAGGGGGGCATCAAATGGGACATGGTGTAAAAAAAAACAGTCCAGCAAAACCTGCCTTCCAAAAACCGTATGGCATTCCTTTCCTTCTGCGCCCTGCCGTGTGCCTGTACAGCAGTTTATGACCACATATGGGGTGTTTCTGTAAACTACAGAATCTGGGCTATAAATATTGAGTTTGGTTTGGCTGTTAACCCTTGCTTTGTTACTGGAAAAAAATGGGGTCATTTTTGGGTGGTTTCTATTATGTAAGCCTCGCAAAGTGACTTCAGATTGAACTGGTCCCTAAAAATTGGGTTTTTGAAAACTTCTGAAAAATTTCAAGATTTCAAGATTTACTTCTAAACTTCTAAGCATAACATGTAACATCCCCAAAAAATAAAATATTATTCCCAAAATGATCCAAACATGAAGTAGACATATGGGGAATGTAAAGTAATAACATTTTTTGGAGGTATTACTATGTATTATAGAAGTAGAGAAATTGAAACTTGGAAATTTGCAATTTAAAAAAAAAATGGGTAAATTTGGTATTTTTTTTATTAAAAAAATTCATTTTTTTTTACTTATTTTTACCAGTGTCATGAAGTACAATATGTGACGAAAAAACTATCTCAGAATGGCCTGGATAAATCAAAGCGTTTTAAAGTCATCACCACTTAAAGTGACATTGGTCAGATTTGCAAAAAATGGCCGGGTCTTTAAGGTGAAATAGGGCTGAGTCCTTAAGGGGTTAATGTTGTATGGACACAACATTAAAACTGAAGTCTATCTGGGCTAAAGTTTGCAAACATATGTACACATAATAATGAATAAACATACAAATTACAAACATATTAATACACAATAAACACATAAAATACATTTTAAACACAAACACATACTTTATACACTGTGAGACAGTGGCAGATCTCACACAGGTTAGAGGCAAGGAACGGGTAAATAGTACGGTCCACACCCCTATTCCACCACAGGTGAGACCAGCTGAAGGTACTTAGGCTGGCAAAAAGCACCTCACAGGGAGTCAGTAAGGGGGGAGTGTATTACCCGTGGACAGAGGCCTGGAGGCTCTGGGAATATAGTCTAAGCTGGGCAAGGCTGAGGGGCCACGAGGCTGGGTGGTAGCCTGGAGTATGGGGATGCAGCAACGCCTGGGAGAGTCACAGAAAATAGTCAGACTACTGAGCCTTAATCCCCCACAAGAGACATTGGTCTTGAGACTGTGGGTGTACTGTGCTCTGTACAGCCAGGAGGCTGTAAGATATTGGCTAAGAAAGCTGCATCGGTTCACAGGGTGTGAACTGTACCTAATAGGTGAGTCTGGGACATTAATGTATTAGTTAGAGCCTGGACGGGTGAGTGTTTATCGTGTTGTTGTTCTGCTTTTGCTGGTGTGCCACAATAAATGCACTATTTGGACCTTAAACCTGGTGTCCCTAAGCAGTATCTGTGAGGATGATCCCCTGAAAGAAAGCTAACCCTCACAACACACATATATTCATAAACAATATACACACAAGATTTCCACAATACACTCATATGGATTTACATTACACTCATATTATTCACACATAACAAGCATATTACATATATACTAGAGATGAGCTAATCAAAGCTGACAAAGTGGAATTCATTCCGAATTTCAGGAAAAATAAGATTCACACCAAAGCTGAATTTCCTCGCGATTCGCTGCATTTTTTCCTAAAATGGCTGCTGCACGTGTGAGAACATGGAGAAAGGTACTCTGGGAAGGCGGGATCACCCATAATGCCATGCATACAGCCAATCAGTAGAGATGTCCCGAACTATTCGTCGGCGAACAGTTCCCGGCGGACATAGCTTGTTCGCGTTTGCCGCGGCGGGCGAACATATGCGATGTTCGGTCCGCCCCCTATTCGTCATCATTGAGTAAACTTTGACCCTGTACCTCACAGTCAGCAGACACATTCTAGCCAATCAGCATCATACCCTCCCACCTCCTGGACAGCATCCATTTTAGATTCATTCGGAAGCTGCAGTCTTAGTGAGAGGGACAGTGTAGCTGCTGATGATTTAATAGGGAAATCGATAGCTAGGCTAGTGTATTCAGTGTCCACTACAGTCCTGAAAGACTCATCTGATCTCTGCTGTAAGGACAGCTCCCCAAAAAGCCCTTTGTAGGGCTAGTACATCAGTCTGCTTTTTTTTTTCCTGTGTAATCTAATTGCAGTTGCCTGCCAGCGTGTGTGTCAGGCTCACAGCGTATACTGTGCCCACTTGCCCAGTGCCACCACTCATATCTGGTGTCACAGTTTAAAAAAAATTAAATAAACTTTTTTGACTGTAAAATAATAGCAGTCAGTGGCCTGCACACGTGTGTGTTTCATGCCCTGCAAGTGCATAGACACTATGCACTTGCAGGGCATGAAACACACACACGCGTGCAGGCCACTGACTGCTATTATTTTATAGTCAAAAAAGTTTATTTAATTTTTTTTAAACTATCTGCTGTAATCTATCTGGTGTAATCTACTGTGACACCAGATAGGAGTTGCGCTGGTGACACAGTAGATTACATAAAAAATAAAAATAAAAAATTTGACTGTAAAATAATAGCAGTCAGTTGCCTGCACGTGTGTGTGTTTCAGGCCCTGCAAGTGCACAGTGTCACCAGCGCATCTCCTATCTGGTTTCATAGTAGATTACATTTAAAAAAATATATATAATTTTGAAAATAAAATAATAGCAGTCAGTTGCCTGCACGCGTGTTTGTTTCAGGCCCTGCAAGTGCACAGTGTCACCAGCGCATCTCCTATCTGGTGTCACAGTAGATTACATTTAAAAATATATATATATTTTGACAGTAAAATAAGAGCAGTCAGTTGCCTGCGCGCGCGTTTGTTTCAGGCCCTGCAAGTGCATAGTGTCACCAGCGCATCTCCTATCTGGTGTCACAGTAGATTACATAAAAAAAAAGATAAAAAAATTCTGACAATACAATAATAGCAGTCAGTTGCCTGCACGCATGTGTGTTTCAGGCCCTGCAAGTGCATAGTGTCACCAGCGCAACTACTATCTGGTGTCACAGTAGATTACATTTTAAAAAAATTATAAATTTTGACTGTAAAATAAGAGCAGTCAGTTGCCTGCACACGTGTGTGTTTCAGGTCCCGCAAGTGCATAGTGTCACCAGCGCAACTCCTATCTGGTGTCACAGTAGATTACATTAAAAAAAATATATATATAAATATTTTAAAAAAAATATATATATAAATTTTGACTGCAAAATAAGAGCAGTCAGTTGCCTGCACGCGTGTGTGTTTCAGGCCCTGCAAGTGCATAGTGTCACACCAGTGCAACTCATATCTGGTGTCACAGTAGATTACATTTAAAAAAAAAAAAACAATTTTGACTGTAATAGATTGAATAGCAGTTAGTTGTCTGCAAGCGTGTGTGTCAGGCCTACAGCGTCTACTCTGCCAACTTCTGCCAGTGCTCAGTGCTACTCATATCTGGTGTCACAGTAGCTTGCACGCATAGTACAACTAAACTAATAAAAAAAATATGACAGGCAGAGGCAGGGGCCATCGTGGTGCTGTGATTCCCTAGAATAATGCCCAGTGTTCAGAGGCCACGTACCCTGAACTCGAAAAGTTCTGAGGACAAAGTTGACTGGCTAACACAGGACACCCAATCTTCTACAGCTTCCGCTCGGAACCTTGACGCACCATCCTCCTCCAGCTTAGCTTCGGGCACCTCTCAAGTTACCACTCGCCCGCCTGCCGCCACCACCAACACTAGCACCACAGCCGCTTCACTTGATCTGTCAGAGGAGTTATTTACACATCAGTTGGAAGAAATGAGTGATGCGCAACCATTATTGCCAGAGGATGTAGATAACAGGGATATGTCTCAGTCAGGCAGCATTACACACATGAACTTACGGTGTGATGATGATGATGTTGTACCCGATGCTGCTTCCTTTGCTGAGTTGTCAGATACAAGTGAAGCGATTGATGATGACGATGTGTCCGTGAATTTCACGTGGGTGCCCGCTCGAAGAGAAGAACAGGAGGAAAGTTCAGATGGGGAGACAGAGAGGAGGAGGAGACGAGTTGGAAGCAGGGGGAGGTCGTCACAAGGAGCTAGTGTCACAGTCAGACAGCATGCATCGGCACCCGGGGTCAGCCAGACAGCACGCCAATCAACGCATGCTGTTGCCACCACCAGAATGCCGTCATTGCAGAGATCATCAGTGTGGCATTTTTTTTGTGTGTCTGCCTCTGACAACAGCGATGCCATTTGCAACCTGTGCCAAAAGAAACTGAGTCATGGGAAGTCCAACACCCACCTAGGTACAACTGCTTTGCGAAGGCACATGATCTCAAATCACAAACGCCTATGGGATCAACACATGAGTACAAGCAGCACACAAACTCAAAGCCGCCATCCTCCTCCTGGTCCAGCATCTTCAGCCACGTCAACCACTGCGGTCCTCCTTGCCCCCTCTTAACCATCCGCCACTCCGACTCTCGCCTTGAGCAGTTCCTGCTCATCTGCCCACAGTCAGGTGTCTGTCAAGGATATGTTTGAGCGTAAGAAGCCAATAACAGTCACCCCCTTGCCCGGCGTCTGACAGCTGGCTTGTTGGAACTCTTAGCCCGCCAGCTTTTACCATACAAGCTGGTGGAGTCTGAGGCCTTCCAAAAATTTGTAGCTATTGGGACACTGCAGTGGAAGGTACCCAGCCGAAATTTCTTTGCACAAAAGGCAATCCCCAACCTGTACTCGATTGTGCAAAAGGAAGTAATGGCATGTCTGGCACACAGTGTTGGGGCAAGGGTCCATCTGACCACTGATACCTGGTCTGCAAAGCACGGTCAGGGCAGGTATATCACCTACACTGCGCATTGGGTAAACCTGCTGACAGCTGCCAAGCATGTAATGCGTGGCTCTGCAGAGGAGTTGGTGACACCGCCACGACTTGCAGGCAGGCCTGGTGCCACCTCCTCTACTCCTCCTACTCTATCCTCTTCGATAACCCCCTCGGCTGAGTCCTCTTCTGCTGCTGCATCTTGCTCCACATCAACTGCACCCCCCCAGCTCCCCAGGGGCTATTCCACATCCCGGATACAACAGTGTCACGCTGTCTTGGGGTTTACTTGCCTGAAAGCAGAGAGTCACACTGGACCAGCACTCCTGTCCGCTCTGAACGCACAGGTGGATCAGTGGCTGACTCCGCACCAACTGGAGATCGGCAAAGTGGTGTGTGACAACGGAAGCAATTTGTTAGCGGCATTGAATTTGAGCAAGTTGACACATGTGCCGTGCATGGCACATGTGTTGAATCTGATTGTACAATGCTTTGTGCATAAGTACCCAGGCTTACAGGACGTCCTCAAGCAGGCCAGGAAGGTGTGTGGCCATTTCAGGCGTTCCTACACGGCCATGGCGCACTTTTCAGATATCCAGCGGCGAAACATGCCAGTGAGGCGCTTGATTTGCGACAGCCCGACACGTTGGAATTCAACACTCCTAATGTTCGACTGCCTGCTCCAACAAGAAAAAGCCATCAACGAGTATTTGTATGACTGGGGTGCTAGGACAGCCTCTGCGGAGCTGGGAATTTTTTTGCCATGTTACTGGACGCTCATGCGCAATGCCTGTAGGCTCATGCGTCCTTTTGAGGAGGTGACAAACCTCTCGGGACCATTGGTGTTGTACGTGGCTGGGTGGAGGAAGAGACCTTCAATGATGTCAGTGAGGACTTGTGCAAATGGGGAGTTTGCGGTTGTGCAAAAGGACTGTTTGCGGTTGTTTGTGGTGCGTTAAACGGGGAGTTTGGTCTGTCACTGTGAAGCGGGCGTAACCCTTACGCTACCTGATCGATACAACATCATACCTGATGTTTTAAAGCACGTTCTTCAAAACAATTTAGGAATGTTAGGTGATTTATGCCCTTTATGGATTAAAACCCGACTCTGCGTCAACTACGTAATTTTTCCATGGGAGTTTTGCCATGGATTCCCCTCCGGCATGCCACAGTCCAGGTGTTAGTCCCCTTGAAACAACTTTTCCATCACTATTGTGGCCAGATTGAGTCCCTGTGGGTTTTAAAATTCGCCTGCCTATTGAAGTCTACGGCAGTTCGCCCGGTTCGCTCGTTCGCGAACATTTGCAGAAATTAGTGTTCGCCGTTCGCGAACGGAAAATTTTATGTTCGCGACATCTCTAATGGTGATGGCTATGCGTTCCAGACTTCAGGCTGTAATTGACTGCAAAGGATTTGTAACCAAGTATTAAAAAGTGAAAGTTTGATTTATGATTAGTATTCTGTCCCATTACTTTTGGTTCCTTAACAAGTGGGAGGCACATATGCAAACTGTTGTAATTCCTACACCATTCACCTGATTTGGATGTAAATACCCTCAAATTAAAGCTGACAGTCTGCAGTAAAAGCATCTTGTTCGTTTAATTTCAAATCCATTGTGGTGGTGTATAGAGCCAAAAATGTTAGAATTGGGTTGATGTCCCAATATTTATGGACCTGACTGTATATTTGCCGGTCAATGGTACAGTTATCTGTTCTAAAGCCTTTTGTGGCCTGTATTAGTGGAAAAAAAAAATATATATTTGCAGGTCAGCAGTGCAGTTATCTGTTGTAAAGCCTTTTGCAGCCTGTATTAGTGGAAAAAGAAAAAATATATTTGTCGGTCAGCGGGGCAGTTATAGGTTTTATAGCCCTTTTTTGTGTGTATTAGTGTGGCAAAGAAGGGCTTATTAGCCGTTGTGTGGTAAAGTTAGGAAATTCCAGACTTTTTTGGGTGTTTTAATTTCTTTAAAAAAATTAAAATATTTGATCTAACAATATGTCAGAGAGAGAAGTGTAAGGCTCTGCACAGGGGAGTGGCAGAGGCGTAAATGTTTCTGGCGCAGGCAGAGGTCGCAGCAGAGTAAGGGGCCATGGCAGCAGGGGTCATTTCGAGAGGCCTAAGCTCCCAGTGTCAGCTAGCGGTCGTGTCGTGACCAGCAACCCAGCGGTTGACTGGTTGACTCAATCTTCGACTTTGTTGCAGATACAAACCTTAGTTGGCATGGCCCTGGAGCAGGCCCTGTGCCCTCACCTGTCCTTAACCTGCCTCTGTCATTTTGTGTTCCCAGGGCCAGAAAAGTATTGTATGCAGTGGGCTCAGCTCCACTATACAGTGAGGACGAGCTACAAGAAGACAGTCAGCAGCTACTGGCCAGCCAAGATGTGGAGGAGACATCTGCTGCTTCCTCCACTAGGCGGGCAAGTAGTGATGAGGAGAGTGGCATGGGAGCTGGTGTTGCGAGCAGTCAGGCTCCTAACCCAGAGACGTTTGAGGAAGACATCAGTGACGTGCAGTACTTGATGATGATGATGATGATGATGATGTAGCTGATTGCACTTGGGAGCGGGGTGACGAAGGGGCTTCATTTTTTTTCTTTATATAATAATGTAATATTATAAAATTTGGTGTCTCCATTATAAATCTGCAGCGTGGGGGACCCATGTGGCTTCTACACACTTTCAAAATAATCCTTTAGATGCTGGATGACCAGGACGCTCCATGACCTTCCCAGGAGCCTCTGTCAGGAACAGCGGTTCATTTCTGAGACATCCAGCTAGTGAGAGGGGAAGCTGAAGACCCTTTCCATCTCTGTGCACCACAGGATGTCCTCCTTCCCATCCATGATGACTGGGAACTCGTGATGTTTTCCCTGACAAAGAGACCAGGGGCTGCTAGTTACAGTTTGAATCTTGATGAACTTAGCGACTCTTCTGGGCTCAAAGCAATCTTGAAGCTTTGTCTAATCATTGTCTATAGCTACTAGAGGCCTGTTCATGCAAGTCAGGTTCCCCTAGAAGTATATGGCTCGATGAGCAGCCAATACCGCATTTGGATCAATCTTGACAGGATTCGTCTGCAGGTTGAGAGAAGTAGTTTCTGGGAATGCTTTCTCCATCACAACCATGTTCTTGAATAACCGGAAGACTGGATGATTCTCTCCTGTCTTAGGCAACACTTTATTGAGTAATCGTGGAAAGTCAAAAAATTGTTGTCCACTGCCCCCATAAAGGCCTTTCCGGTGCGGGTTAACCACAAATAAGCCCTTACAAGGACTGCCGCCAATTATCAGATCAAATTGTCCCCATTCTTCAATCTGTTAAATTAAATTTAAAATATAAAATTGAACCAAAACTTGACTACAATTATAATAAACTAAACTTAAATTTGCCAATATATTAACCAAATCTTCGAGAGAAATTCCTGGACAATCAATTTGCCAAGCCTTTTGTCCCGGAGAACGTGTATTATTAAATTGTGTTTTAAGCAACACTTTATAAAGTTGAGAAATTTTAACCTTCTGCTCATATTCCCTATAAATGAATAGACGAAGCAGGGCAATCGAGAAAATTATTACACAGGGCATGGGGGAGGAGGGGTCAAACATGGAGGCAGAGAAGGACACAAAGCAACATATATTTGATACTTCAAACTTCAGACCTGTAATCAGGCCCCAGCCGACACCGAAGATCCAAGGAGGCAGCGCCGGGAAGCATCACAGACCAAAACATCAGAAGGAGGGCGATCACCAGCAAGCAGACACCACCATAAAAGGCGGACAAACACAGGGGATCTGCCGAGAGTCCAGTCTAGCAGACCGCAAAGGGCCCAGACGTGGGGGTGTCCCGCAGTTCAGATAGAGAGGCTTGTGTCTTGCATAGTGTGGCGGGATAGAACGGTCAGAGGGAGGAGCGACGTAGCAAACCTACGTCATCATGTCTTAACCCCCTCTGATGAAGGGGCTTCATCATCAGAAGAAGAGGGTGGCAGCTTGCCCGTAGCGTGGCCGTGAGTCAGCAGTGTGGCAGCAGTGGGAGGTCAGTAGCTAAACGTACCCAGGGTAAACCAACTGCTTTGCAGAAACCTACCTACCTGGGAAGTAGCGGTGCACTGGTTCACGGAGGCAGCGGCAGTAGAAGTCAGTCAGTGCGTAGTGTTGGGGGTAAAATCACCTACTTGGCGGTGTGGCAGTTTTTTGTTAAGCCGCTGGGGGAGGAGAACATGGCCATATGTAGAATCTGTGGGCAGAAGCCCTGCATCAACATATGCAGCATTACCATAAAGTGGCCTTGGGGAACCATGGCTCTGATGTGGTGGTCCAGCCTGCCACTGCATCACCCAGTGGCACGCAGTCGATTTCAGGCAGTCAAGGCTCCACCACTTCAGCCGAGGGAGCTGTCTCTACTTCCCTTCTGCACCTTGTTTGCTCCACAGACAGGATCTGTTTTTGGGGGTTATTGTTCTGACGGATCAGAAGGACAAAAAAAATCAGCAACATCATCACAAATGTACTGCTGACACCCTCTCCACTCTGTCGGGGGACTCTACTTGTATAAGTGTGTAACAGAACAGGTTCTGTAGACATCTATGTGGAATTAACTGACGACGGTGCTAAAGGAGTGCCCTTCTTCTTATAGCTAACATTGACCTGTAAGGCTGAGTTCATACATGAGTTATTTGTTCAGTTTTGGCCCCGTGACTGCCCAAATAAGTGAAGTGTGCAGTGATTCTAAGAGTGACGCCTGTCATCTGCATGTCATACTGACTCACAGTATTATTTCACTACCAAAGCAGACTCCCTATGCGTGTTACTACAAGGTACAGTGTTCTACACCATTATAAAGGCTCTCTGCAGCCAGGAAATAGCAGTTTTTTTTAATGTAATTCGCCGCAAATAAATTCGGATCTAACTAAATCTCTCCCAAAAAATTCAGCAAACCAGCGAATCTAATTTTTGAAAAATTCGCTCATCTCTAATATATACACTGCTCAAAAAAATAAAGGGAACACAAAAATAACACATCCTAGATCTGAATGAATTAAATATTCTTCTGAAATACTTTGTTCTTTACATAGTTGAATGTGCTGACAACAAAATCACACAAAAATTTAAAAATGGAAATCAAATTTTTTAACCCATGGAGGTCTGGATTTGGAGTCACACTCAAAATTAAAGTGGAAAAACACACTACAGGCTGATCCAACTTTGATGTAATGTCCTTAAAACAAGTCAAAATGAGGCTCAGTAGTGTGTGTGTGGCATCCATGTGCCTGTATGACCTCCCTACAACGCCTGTGCATGCTCCTGATGAGGTGGCGGACGGTCTCCCGAGGGATCTCCTCCCAGACCTGGACTAAAGCATCTGCCAACTCCTGGACAGTCTGTGGTGCAACGTGACGTTGGTGGATAGAGCGAGACATGATGTCCCAGATGTGCTCAATTGGATTCAGGTCTGGGGAACGGGCGGGCCAGTCCATAGCATCAATGCCTTCATCTTGCAGGAACTGCTGACACACTCCAGCCACATGAGGTCTAGCATTGTCTTGCATTAGGATTAACCCAGGGCCAACCGCACCAGCATATGGTCTCACAAGGGGTCTGAGGATCTCATCTCGGTACCTAATGGCAGTCAGGCTACCTCTGGCAAGCACATGGAGGGCTGTGCGGCCCTCCAAAGAAATGCCACCCCACACCATTACTGACCCAATGCCAAACCGGTCATGCTGGAGGATGTGGCAGGCAGCAGAACGTTCTCCATGGCATCTCCAGACTCTGTCACGTCTGTCACATGTGCTCAGTGTGAACCTGCTTTCATCTGTGAAGAGCACAGGGCGCCAGTGGCGAGTTTGCCAATCTTGGTGTTCTCTGGCAAATGCCAAACGTCCTGCACGGTGTTGGGCTGTAAGCACAACCCCCACCTGTGGACGTCGGGCCCTCATATCACCCTCATGGAGTCTGTTTCTGATCGTTTGAGCAGACACATGCACATTTGTGGCCTGCTGGAGGTCATTTTACAGGGCTCTGGCAGTGCTCCTCCTGTTTCTCCTTGCACAAAGGCGGAGGTAGCGGTCCTGCTGCTGGGTTGTTGCCCTCCTACGGCCTCCTCCACATCTCCAGATGTACTGGCCTGTCTCCTGGTAGCGCCTCCATGCTCTGGACACTACGCTGACAGACACAGCAAACCTTCTTGCCACAGCTTGCATTGATGTGCCATCCTGGATAAGCTGCACTACCTGAGCCACTTGTGTGGGTTGTAGACTCCGTCTCATGCTACCACTAGAGTGAAAGCACCGCCAGCATTCAAAAGTGACCAAAACATCAGCCAGGAAGCATAGGAACTGAGAAGTGTCTGTTGTCACCACCTGCAGAAACACTCCTTTATTGGGGGTGTCTTGCTAATTGCCACCTGTTGTCTATCCCATTTGCACAACAGCATGTGAAATTGATTGTCACTCAGTGTTGCTTCCTAAGTGGACAGTTTGATTTCACAGAAGTGTGATTGACTTGGAGATACATTGTGTTGTTTAAGTGTTCCCTTTTATTTTTTTGAGCAGTGTACATATGTGGTATATTATGACCACACTTGGTGGTACATATTACACATACTTACATCTCCAGTAAAACTCATACCACCAGTGGACACAGAGCTGTGGTGACCAGAGAGACCTTTTCCTGCCCATTGGGACAGATCTACTGCTCCCTGCTTACCCCCAGCTACGTCTGGTGGCACAACCGGTGTAGTATACAAGCACAGAAACCAAGCAGGTGCAAGATTTTATACAACCTAACTTCAGTGATAAAATATATAACTATAGGCAGTACAAAGACATAACCACAAACCATTGACCCTGGTCTCCCAACTGCCGCCCTCAGTGGTAACAGTCCCAGCTGCTCTTAGTCACTCTCCTGTAGCTGTGCTGTCTCTAACCCTGCCTTCTCATCTCCTTCTAGATGCCGCTGTCCTTGGTGACTTTCCTCTCAGGGATCTCTCTGAAATCTTTCCTGACTCTCCTCTCACCACTCTCCATCATAGTTCCCCACAACCCTACATCCATTCAACTCAAGCTCCATCCCCTCCTTTCCAGCACTTTCTACATTGTCTGTCTGACAGGCTGCCTGAGCATGCTCAGTACACTTTGTCACATATAGTAATATATTCATTTTACATGGAGAGACGTATAACTTAAAACCAACCAATGGAATACAGGGCATGCAAATAATAAGACAGGCTGCAATATATAATACAGACATGTTTTACCCCCACTTCCACCCCCCTGCCTAAGCTTGACATTGAACATTTTGCAGCATGTGTGTAGCATTTTTCTTTTTGCCAAAAAGTACATACTCAGCATTTTGTTCTACAGTATTTTAAATGGATTAGATCCAGTGAAATCACATCATACTGGAAGCATATCATGTTTTTTTTTTCTGTTGATCTTATTTATCTACTAATACTTCAGAAATATCAGAAAAACCACTTGTATAAAATAGCACAATTTTAAAAATGTCACTAAATATAATATAGAAAGCAAAAACTTTATGTAAAAGGGGTTGGATGACAGCATTCTTAGTTTAGTGGTACAATTCCTTGGTTTTCACAGCAACAGTATCAGTATCCTCAATCATAGATACTGCCAGATACAGGGGTTTATTTTTAAAGGCTTAAACTGTCATTTCAGTTTATTTTTTATGTTGTGTAGGGACAGGGATGTTAGTGTTTTTATGTGACATACTTTATTATAGAAAGATTTTTCTTTGTACTAGAAAACTCTGACAGTGTTGCTAATGAGAGACTGTCTTCAGTTCTACTGAGCACTGAAGACACCTATGTGTAGCATACTTAGGGTTCCAGCTTGTTTCTTGTCAGTTTCTGACTATGTACATGTACTCAAACTATCACTGCCCATATACGTTATTACAGAAAGGTATTTGTATTAGAAAACAGGGTGTGAAGAGTCTTTTTAGCAAAGCTCTAACCACATTGCTAATGAGAGTCTGTCTTCAGTTCCACTTAGCACCAAAGACACCTGTGTAACATACTAAGGGTTCCATCTTGCATCTTGTAACTACGCTAGTACCCAACTGTGTACATGTACCCTAAATATCACTGCCATTCACCCAGCCTATCTGACAGATGTCTTTACTGCTCTGTAAAATGCTTAATACTGACTATCCTTAGCAACGCTCAGTTAGAGCTTTGCTAAAAAGACTCTTCACACCCTGCTTTCTAATACAAAGAAACAGCTTTCCGAAATAATCTGAAATGACAGTTAAACTTTAATACATCATTCTTAGGTGTTGAACACATTATTTAATAGGGTGTCAGCAAATATTATTCATTGTAAATTAATGTTTGTAAATTTTTTATTAATTCATCCTGTATTTCAAATTCCCTTCTTGGGTAAGTTTAATAGAAACCTGCATTGATTATTTCCAAGTGTTAAAGACCTATCCTAGTCATGTGATGGACACATGGAAGCACAAGTACTTACAGCAATGATAACTGAAGTGTAGCTGTAACAGACCATAAACCTGTGCATAATTTACATGACCAAGACAGAAATGTATCCACTGGAAGTACCCTTTAACCCCTTAGGGACACAGCCTCATTTCACCTTAAGGACCAGGCCATCTTTTGCAAATCTGACCAGTGTCACTTTAAGAGGTGATATCTTTAAAACACTTTAACTTATCCAGGCCATTCTGAGATTGTTTTTCGTCACATATTGTACTTCATGACACTGGTAAAATGAAGTAAAAAAAAAATTCAAATTTTCAGTTTCTCTACTTCTGTAATACATAGTAATACCCCTAAAAATTGTGATGACTTTACATTCCCCATATGTCTACTTCATGTTTGAGTTATTTTGGGAATTATATTTTATTTTTTGGGGATGTTACAAGGCTTAGAAGTTTAGAAGCAAATCTTGAAATTTTTCAGAAATTTACAAAAACACCATTTTTAGGGACCACTACAGCTCTGAAGTCACTTTGCGAGGCTTACATAATAGAAACCACCCAATGACCCCATTCTATAAACTACACCCCTCAAGGTATTCAAAACTGATTTTACAAACTTCGTTAACCCTTTAGGTGTTGCACAAGAGTTAATGGCAAATGGGGATGAAATTTGAGAATTTCATTTTTTTGCCTAATTTTCCATTTTAACCAATTTTTTCCACAAACAAAGCAAGGGTTAACAGCCAAACAAGACTGTATCTTTATTGCCCTGACTCTGCCGTTTACAGAAAAACCCCATATGTGGCCGTAAACTACTGTACGGCCACACAGCGGGGCGTAGAGTGAAAGGTGCGCGGTTTGGTTTTTGGAAGGAAGGTTTTGCTGGACTGGTTTTTTGACACCATGTCCCATTTGAAGCCCCCCTGATGCACCCCTAGAGTAGAAACTTCATAAAAGTGACCCCATCTAAGAAACTACACCCCTCAAGGTATTCAAAACTGATTTTACAAACTTTGTTAACCCTTTAGGTGTTGCACAAGATTTAATGGAAAATAGAGATAGAATTTCCAAATTTCACTTTTTTGGCAGATTTTCCATTTTAATATTTTTTTTCCAAGTTACAAAGCAAGGGTTAACAGCCAAACAAAACTCATTATTTATGGCCCTGATTCTGTAGTTTACAGAAACACCCCATATGTGGTCGTAAACTGCTGTACGGGCACACGGCAGGGCGCAGAAGGATAGGACCGCTATATGGTTTTTGGAAGACAGATTTCACTGGCATAATTTTAAGTTGCCATGTCCCATTTGAAGCCCCCCTGATGCACCCCTAGAGTAGAAACTCCAAAAAAGTGACCCCATTTTAGCAACTACGGGATATGGTGGCAGTTTTGTTGGTACTAGTTTAGGGTACATATGATTTTTGGTTGCTCTATATTACACTTTTTGTGCGGCAAGGTAACAAGAAATAGCTTGTTATTTACAACATTTATCTGACAGGTTAGATCATGTGGTAATTTTATAGAGCAGGTTGTCACGGACACGGCGATACCTAATATGCATACAATTTTTTTTATTTATGTAAGTTTTACACAATGATTTCATTTTTAAAACAAAAAAAGTTTTAGTGTCTCCATAGTCTAAGAGCCATAGTTTTTTTCAGTTTTTGGGCAATTATCTTAAGTAGTGTCTCATTTTTTGCGGGATGAGATGACGGTTTGATTGGCACTATTTTGGGGTGCATATGACTTTTTGATCGCTTGCTATTACACTTTTATTTATATTTTTTTACGGTGGTCACCTGAGGGGTTAGGTCATGTGATATTTTTATAGAGGCGGTCGATACGGACGCGGCGATACCAAATATGTATACTTTTTTTTATTTATGTAAGTTTTACAAAATGATTTCAGTAAGTGTTTCCATAGTCTAAGAGCCATAGTTTTTTCAGTTTTTGGGCGATTATCTTGGGTAGGGTATGATTTTTGCGGGATGAGATGATGGTTTGTTTGTTACAATTTTAGCGTACTTGCGACTTTTTTGATCACTTTTATTACCTTTTTCGGGAAGTAAGGTGGGCAAAATTTTAATTTCATCATAGTTTTATATTTTTTTATTTTTATGGCGTTCACCGTTCGGGTAAAGTAACATGACCGTTTTATAGATCAGGTCGTTACGGACGCGGCGATACCAAACATGTGTAGGGAATTAAATTTTTTTTTCATTTTTAATCGGTGATAAATGTGTTTTTTGATTTTTACTTTTTTTTAAACTTTTTTTTCAAATTTTTTTTTTACCCAGACCCACTTGGTTCTTGAAGATCCAGTAGGTCTGATGTCTGTATAATACAGTACAGTACAATATATAGTGTACTGTACTGTATTTTACTTACACTTTGTCTGAACAGATCTATGCCTTTAGCACAGATCTGTTCAGCACCATGGACAGCAGGATGCCTGAGACGGCGTCCTGTTGCCATGGGAACCTTCCCCGTCTGCTCAGTAGTGGCCAGAACTGCGCAGACGGGGAAGGGTAAGGAGGGGGGCTCTCTGGAGGCTGTCTGGGGGCTCTCTCCCTCTCCATCGGGGGGCTGCAAAGGCACAGCAGCCCCCCGATGGGAGAGGGAGGGAGCCGTACGGACCGCGGTATGGAAAGGGTTAAACGGCTGACATCGCATCACAGATGTCAGCCGTTTATACTAGGGTGTCAGCAATGTGCTGACACCCTGGTATACCCACTGTACACCAACGATTATTCAAGGGGAGGCGGGCGGGGGATCGCGATCCCGCCTGCCGCACCGCTCTCCTCCCGCACCGCCCGCAACCCTTCCCTTGCACCTCCCGCCGCCATAAAATCATTCGGGGGTGCAGGGGGGGGGGTGTATAAAACTATATTTTAGGCATATAAAGTTTCTGATCCCCGCGGTCAGGGACCGTGGGGATCAGAAACTGCTGAAAGCGCAACAAACCACAGGTCTGAATTGACCTGCGGTTTGTTGCGATTGCCGACATGGGGGGGTCACGAGACCCCCCCGCGCATTTAGCCGAGGTGCCTGCTCAATGATTTGAGCAGGCACCTTGTTCCAATCACAGCCGGCCGGGCGGCAGTGATCGGAACAACACATGACGTACCGGTACGTCATGTGTCCTTAAGTACCAGGACATCATGACGTACCGGTACGTCATGTGTCCTGAAGAGGTGAATAAATCGGTAAATCCTTTAGTGGTGATTCTGTATACCTTTGCCCCTATATAATGAATAGATACATTATACCAAAAGGAAAACCTTTACAATTCAAAACATGTAACTAATTTCAGCATGGACAAGATGCACTGTATATGAGATCAGTGATGTGCATCTGATGTACATTACAACATAATTACAAAGGCAGTTCCCACAAAGTAAAATGCAGCATTTTATTTTCCTCACATTACCTGCTATCTTCAGCTTTCCTAAATCAAACATATACCTAAAGGGCAGTTTGTTCAGTAAAACAATTATGTTTCACATGAATAATCATTTCAGAATAATTTCATTGGGTAATCGTTATGAATAACAACTAGCTTTAAATTTAGGCATAAAATGAAACTTCTGATACAATATAACTAGCAAAAGTGGCCGATAGGATCCACTAAGGTGACATTATGCATGCGTCCTTTCTTTCAATATTTCTGAATCAAATTAAGCTGCCTGAGGAAATACAACTGCTATCTTGCTATCTGCCATGAGTATGCTCTACACGTAAGATTATATAATATATAAATACATATAAAAATATAATGTAAAAATATGATTATATAATATTTAATAATTATAATAATCATATAAATCACAAAATTAAGTATGTTCAGCTAGGAATTATTATAGTGTCATGGCTGAAGTTGCAGATAGCTGGAACTTATAAATAAACGACCAACTGGCTTGATCCCAAACTAAGGGTCATATAGGTGAGCCCTATAAAACCCTAAGAGCTCTCCCTGACTGCTATCCACATGCAAGGGTCTCAATGGTAGACGATTGCATGCCCACGTACATAAGACTGTGTGACACCTGAATACCCTATAATAGTGAGGGGACACGACCACCGTTTCCCTGCACTTAATACGGACGGAGTCAGGGTTACCTAGAATCAAGCCAGCAAGGAAACGCAATAAAGTGAAAGATTTATCTGAGCAAACAGCAGCAACAGCCTCCAGCACTTCATCCAGGAAGTAGTATAAACCGCAAAGTGAGGCAGTATTGGAGGGAATATAAAGGAAGACGATTAGTCTAAATAAGTGACACCTGGCAGAAGGAAAGGAGATGACAAAGTGAAACCAAAACAAAGAACGTCATACAAGAGGTAGAGAAGAACGTCTGCCAGACCTTCTCACAGAACTGGCGGTGACAGTACCCGTCCCTCTACGGGTGGACTCTACGGATGGACTCCGGACACTCAGAGCCCACCTTCTCAGGATGAGACTTATGGAAAGCCCTGATGAGACGAGTGGCCTTAATGTCCGGCACTGGGACCCACATCCTCTCCTCAGGACCATAACCCTCCCAATGAACGAGGTACTGAATAGAACTACGGATAATGTGAGAATCCACAATCCTAGAGACCTGAAATTCAAGAATACCATCAACCAAAATCAGAGGAGGAGGCAAAGAGGAGGGTAAACTCTTATACGTGGGGTGCACATCTTGGAAATTTAAAACGAGACTATTAGAACACCTGAATTATATCACTAATAGCGCATATGTTAATATATCCAATGCAGCTAAACATTTTATTTCTTTCCACAATAGAAGTCTAACAACTTTTTCAGCCTATGCTATCGAACGTGTTGTCCTCCCACACAGAGGTGTCGATTAAAAGAGACTAATCACACAAAGAGAAGCATACTGGATTCTGAAATCAAATACCAGATTTCCTGCTGGACTAAACCTTAAGAAAGAACTTATGGATTTTTACTGAGCTGAGCTTATATTGCTTGAAACTATGTACCATATGTATATTTTTGTCTGTTCTCATTACTATTTTAAAAAATGTTTTTTTTTTTTTAATATATACTGGGTTTATTGGAACCATGTTCACACCTTGCAGGTTTTGTTTTAATGGCCAAGATCACTATATTTTTATGCACTCTTTATATCTATATGGAGCTGCTTGTTGCAGGTTTCTTTGACCATGACAAAAATAAATTTTTTGCACTGAAGCCCCTATATGCTATTTGTCACTGAAAATAAAGAACATTTTCGCTCAAGAAAGCAGTGGTGCTGGAAAATTCTTCCCTATTGCTACTACCAAGGCCTTACCTTCACTTCCGTGCACCCGAGGTGGAACATCTACATCATCACAAAATAAGGGTGAGCTGGATACTTCCATTATCTATACTCCCAAACAACTCTTAGGCAGTAATTATGTGCTTTAAATAGAGTTCCTAAATGCAGCATTGCTACATCCAAGCATTCTCATGCATCTGTGGACCAATCCCCTATAACTCTGCCCTGTCACGTGACCTGGATGTGACTTTCAAGGGTTAAACTCAATCTTATATGCCTCTACACACAGGCCAGAGATTTATCATAGATCACACCCCGACATAACCTTTTATGCACCCCAACATGCTGCCACCATCTATGATATTTAAATTAATATACCAATTAATGTACCAAAAATATACAGTATTTATGTTACAAAAATTAAAAGGAAAAACAGACATACATACTGTAGATGTAAAAAAGCAGTTATAAACAGGATAAAAAGGATAAAAGGATAAAAACAGAAAGGTTCTTAGTACATAGCAAATTTCTTGCTAAGATAAAAGTCCGTTCTGGTTCCGGGGATAGGAGAACGTGGAACACAACCCCAATGTCGATCGGATCCCCAAAATGTGTCAATGAAAGTTTTCAAATACCTCATTGTTATCCCCATTCAGCAGATGGTGGAACTGAGAGGAGTCTCCTTCCCATTCTTGGCCCAGCCTTCTGGAAAGGCTTTCATTGTGTGCATGCTCCACCTCTCTCACTCAGCTGGCAAACATGAAATATCAATAAAACATGTCCTCACATCCACTCTAATAGATATCCAAGGTCTAACATGTTTAAATAATGCATGTTTCATCATGTCGATTGTGTTAATACCAAATGACAGGAGTAGTAGTCCCAGAATGCAAGATGCTCATTATGTAGGAATGCTGGCTTTCAGGGGTGGGATGTTTAGACTCTCTACAATGCCCACATTATAAAGAATGCATATATTATGTGAGTTATACCAGGGAAAAGTTACAGCTTATGATACATTGTATTCATCTTCTGGTATTGTAGCTAAACAGCTCTTGGATCCCATGTCAAGGATGTATGCATTTCCATGGAGCATGAGAGTACAATCCAGAAAACATCTCGTTACCACTTCCAAACTGCCAGTTTTTAGCAGTCAAGTGATAATTTGATTTCCTCTAAATCGGAATGCATATTCCACACAAGCTCTGACTAAGTGGCAACGTACAGACAATATTTGAGAATGGTGGCATACATTATACAGAATTAGAGATGAGAAAATTTTTCACAAATTCGATTCGGCAGTTCGCTGAATTTTTTGGGAAACATTTGGTTCGATCTTAATAAATTTTCAGCGAATTACATTAAAAAACAGCTATTTCCTGGCTGAAGAACCTTTATAGTGGTGTAGAACACCGTGCCTTGCAGTAACACGCATAGGGAGTCTGCTTTGGTAGTGAAATAATACTGTGAGTCAGTATGACAAGCACAAGATAGGCATCGCTCTTAGAATCACTGCACACTTGAGTTATTTGGTCAGTTTTGACCCCATGACTGCCCAAATAATTGAATTATGAACTCAGCCTTGCAGGTTGATGTTAGCGTCAAGAAGAAGCACACTCCTTTTACACGGTCGGCAGCTGATTCCACATATGTTCTATTAAACGCTTATACAAGTAGAGCCCCCCTGATAGAGTGGAGAGGGTGTCAGTAGTAAGTTTGTGATACGTCACTGATTAATTTGCCCTTCCTTTGATCCGTCAGAACAATAACCCACAAAAAATGGATCCTGTCTGTGGAGCATATGCCTTCACTCGGTCAGCATTTGCTCAATAAGTCATCAGTATTGCTAATGCCAAAAAAAAGGAGTGGATCTAAAACAGAGGTGACACGTGAATGGAATATTTGCATGTCTTCTGTGTTTTGTACCCACTCCTGATTTTGGCTACCAAATCATAAGCCAATTCTGATGGTACTATACAGGCCTTACAGCTGCTACACATAAAGGATCCGTTATGCGTCTCATTTTTCCTTTCTTCTGACAGATCAGAAGAAAGATCAAATATATGATGATGTCAGTCAGGCCAAAAGCCAAAATAGTGGAGCAGTCATGAAGTGGGGAGGGTGGGAACAGCATGAGAAGTCCACAGAGTGGATCCATGACATAGTGGTGAGGTGGAAGCAGCATGAGAAGGCCACTGAGTGGCACAATTATAAAATCTGGAGGTGGCAGCATCAGAAAAAGGCCACCGGGTGGCACAATGACAGAGTCTGGAGTTGGCAGCAGTATGAGGAGGCCACCGAGTGGCACAACGACACAGTCTGGAGGTGGCAGCAGTATGAGGAGGCCACAGAGTGGCACAATGACAGAGTCTGGAGGTGGCAGCAGTATGAGGAGGCCACCAAGTAGCACAATGACAGAGTCTGGAGGTGATGGCAGCAGCAGCATCAGGAGAAGGCCACTGAGTGGCACAATGACAGAGTCTGGAGGTGATGGCAGCAGCAGCATCAGGAGAAGGCCACTGAGTGGCACAATGACAGAGTCTGGAGGTGGTGGCAGCAGCAGGAGCCCACAGAGTGGCACAATGACATAGTTTGGAGGTGGCGGCAGCATGAGGAGACCACAGAGTGGCATGACAACGAGACATTGTGGAGGTGGCAGCAGCATTAGGAGGCCAGAGTAGCACAACGATGATAGATTGTGGAGGTGGCAGCAGCATGAGGACGATACAAAGTGACACGACGACGAGAGATTGTGGAGGTGTCAGCAGCATGAGGAGGCTACAGAGTAGCACGACGACGAGATATTCTGGAGCTGGCAGCAGCATGAGGAGGCCACAGAGTAGCATGACGATGAGAGATTGTGGAGGTGGTAGCAGCATGAGGAGGCCACAGAGTGGCACGACGACAAAGTGTTGAGGTGGCAGCAGCATGAAGAGGCCACTTCAGCTTTGCACGATTTAATAATACACGTTCTCCAGCACAAAAGGCTTGGCAAATTGATTGTCCGGGAATTTCCATCGAAGATTGGGATAATATATTGGCAAATTTAAGTTTAGTTTCTTATAATTTTAATCAATAAATATATATTTAATAAATGTAATTAAAAAAATTAAGTGTTGCCTAAGACAGGAGAGAATTGGCTATTCTTCTGGTTATTTAACGATGTGGTTGCAATGGAGAAAGCATTCCAAAAAACTATCTCTTCACCTGGAGCCGAATCCTGTCAAGACTGATGCAAGTGTGGTATCGGCTGCTCATCAAGCCAGATACTTCTGGGGGAACCAGCCTGGCATGAACAGGCCTCTAGTAACTACAGACAATGAGAAGACAAAGCTTCAAGATTGCCCCGCTGAAGGATTATTTTGAAAGTGTGTAGAAGCCACACGGGGCCCCCACACTGCAGATTTATCATGTAGACATCAGATTTTAAAATATTACATTATTATATAAAGAAAAAAATATTAAGCCCCTTCGTCACCCGGCTCCCAAATGCGATCAGCTACATCATCATCATCGAGTACTGTCTGCACATAACTTATAAGTCAGAAGCCTGACTGCTTGCAACACCAGCTCCCATGCCACTCTCCTCAACATTACTTGCCCGTGTAGTGGAGGAAAGGACAGAGGCAGGTTGAGGACAAGTGAGGGCACAGGGCCTGCTCCAGGGCCATGCCAACTAAGGGTTGTGTCTGACGAACCCAACGATTGTTGGCTGGGGGTGTCTGATGTCACTTGGGATGAAGTGGATGACCGAGTTAACCAAACAAGAACCGCTGGGTTGCTGGTCAAGACATGACTGCTAGATGACACCGGGAGCTTAGGCCTCTTGCTGCAACTCCTGCTGCAACGCCACCTTACTCTGCTGCGACCTCTGCCTGCGCCAGAAACATTTATGCCTCTGCTACTCCTCTGTGCATGGCCTAGCACTTCTCTGTCTGACATAATTTTAGCTGAACTAAATAAATTAAAAGCAAATAAAACACCCCTAAAAGCGAAAAATATATTTTTCTTTTTGTACTGAAATAGGCCACTAAACGCTTTCACCACAAATAACTGCAACAGTGAAATGCGTATATATTTTTCTTTTTGTACTGAAATACTGTAGTTCACTAAATGCTTTCAACACAAATAACTGCAACAGTGAAGTGCGTATATGTTTTTCTTTCTGTACTGAAATAGGCCACTAAACGCTTTCAACACATATAACTGCAGAAGTGAACTAAGAATATATTTTTATTTTTGTACTGAAATAGGCCACTAAACGCTTTCGCCGCAAATAACTGCAACAGTGAATTGTGTATATACACATATTTTTATTTCTGTACTGAAATAGGCCACTAAACGCTTTCAACACATATAACTGCAGAAGTGAATCTAATTTTTCCTGAAATTCGTATCTAATTCCACTTTGTCAGCTTTGATTCGCTCATCTCTATCCAGAATCACACAGCATATAAATAAAATCATACACAGAAGTAGGCCTCTATTTATCACGCTCCCCATCTATCATGGCATCTGAGTTCTGACTTACCCAGTACCATGTTGGTTGGGCATGGAGGGTTTCCATGCTGACCAGTTAAACAGCTGGTTGACCTATCAATAAGGCTGGAAGCCAAGCCACTAAAGTTCCTAGCTCAGTGTTCAATTCCAAAGCTAGGTGGAGGATTTAAGACTGCAACTCGGTGACAGCCATTGCTTTGTGTGTTGTATCCTGGCTCCTACACACTACAACTGCATTTGAACTATTGACAATCTAACTGTGGCTTGCTTTTTGGATTAACCTCTTGTCTGCTGATCTGGCTTCTACTGAATCTTCTGGTATTCTGACTGTGGCCCTAGCTTCCTACCTACTGGAGTGGTTAAGAGAGATTGGCAGCTGTTTATGAATTTGCTGGCTGTGGTTCCAAATTTTGACCATATTATTATATGACAGTATCAGTATTTTAACATACAACCGCAAGTGTTAGTAACATTGAAAGTATGTAGGCCAATAAAGACAATAAGTGTCACGGGGTTCCGAAGGTGCACTCGGTCCCCCATTGCCCGCAGAACTGTTGCTTAGCTTTTGGAATGAGGTTCTGTGTTTGACCTCATTCCCAGGGCGGCTTTACTAGCTGGGTGGCTCCTTGCTCCTAAGTCTGCCTTGAGCGCCGAGCTGATCACTCGGTGCTCGACTGGTTGGTCTGTCGGTCATGTGACGCTGGCCACGTCACATGACCCTCACTCCCCACTATAAATACAGGCAGCCTGCTGGCTACAGGTTGCCTGTTAATTTCTAGGTTCCTGGTATTTGTTGGACTGCTGAATACTTACCTGATCCTGTTCCTTGACCATCCTTTTGCCTGATCCTCCTGTACTGCGCATCCGTCCTGGTATTGTGACCTCGGCTCCCACCTGACTACTCTCTTAGGACTCCTCTTGTACTTCTCTGCTCTCCTGGTATTTATGACCCCGGCTTCTCCTGACAATTCTCTGCTTGCTCCATTTGTACTTTGCAGCTTTCCTGGTATTGACTCGGTCCGTTCACGTCCTGTTGTTTGTCTCTATCATCCCTGCACTTACTCCAAGTTAGGGATTGCCGTCCAGTTGTCCCCTGTCATTAGGACTCGCGAGGCAAGTAGGCAGGGCCAGGGGTAAGGGTGGAGCGCAGTGGTCACTTCCCTCCCCCCTGTGTGTGTGTGTACGCGACCGTTACAATAAGTCATACCACACAGTAATTCCTAAGCTGATCGGAGCTGTCATTTGTATAAATAACAATGAGTGGTACTAACAAAAAGATGACACATCACACGGAATTCATATAGTTATGTGTCATTTGCCATTTATTTGTCATGTTATAATTTCTGTGCTTTTTTATAATATTTCATCCACTTCTCAAATTCATAACTTTTTATGTGGGGTATAATTAATGTTCTCCAATGTGGTCGTATGACCCTAGACCGATAAGGTCAGGAATAGCCTACAGTGGTATATGGGATGTTATACAGTTGTGTTCAAAATTATTCAACCCCCAATGCTGTAAAGGGTTTTAGGGAATTTAGTGTACATTTGTAATTGTGTTCAGAATGAAATCTTACAAGGACTTTTTAAAGAACCAAATGCAACTAAAATGACATCAATTGTTTTTGTAATACAGTATTAAATGTTTTTTTTGTGATTTCTTCATTGACACAATTATTCAACCCCTTAAAGACTACCACTCTTAAGAACAGAGGTTCATTCGAATGTTTTCGATCAGGTATTAAAAACACCTGTGGATGTCAAGGAGCAGCAATCAAGCATAATAAGCACCAATTAGGCAGATTTAAAAGGACTGTGATACTCAGCTCCTTCTAGACATTTACTGGTGTGTTTACAAACAGGGTGAAGTCAAGAGAATGGTCCAGGAAAACAAAAGAAGAGGCGATTTCTCTTCACAGGAAGGGCAATGGCTATAAGAAGATTGCAAAGATGTTAAACATACCAAGAGACACCATAGGAAGCATCATTCGCAAATTCAAGGCAAAGGGCACTGTTGAAACGCTACCTGGTCGTGGCCGAAAGAAGATGCTGACTTTGACTGCTGTGCGCTACCTGAAGCGCAAAGTGGAGAAAAGTCCCCGTGTGACTGCTGAGGAACGGAAAAAAGATTTGTCAGATGTGGGTACTGAAGTTTCAGCTCAGACAATAAGGCGAACAATGCGTAATGAAGGCCTCCATGCCAGAACTCCCAGGCGCACCCCCTTGCTGTCTCCAAAGAATAAGAAGAGTCTACTGCAGTATGCCAAAAGTCATGTGGACAAACCACAAAAGTTTTGGGATAGTGTTCTGTGGACTGATGAAACAAAATTAGAACTGTTTGGGCCCATGGATCAATGCTATGTTTGGAGGAGGAAGAACAAGGCCTATGAAGAAAAGAACACCTTGACTACTGTGAAGAATGGTGGGGGGGTCAATCATGCTTTGGGGCTGTTTTGCTTCTACAGGTACAGGAAAGCTTCAGCGTGTGCAAGGTACCATGAATTCTCTTCAGTACCAGGAGATATTGTATGAAAATGTGATGCAGTCCATCACAAACCTGAGGCTTGGGAGACGTTGGACCTTTCAACAGGACAATGATCCCAAGCATACCTCCAAGTCCACTAGAGCATGGTTGCAGATTAAAGGCTGGAAAATTTTGAAGTGGCCATCGCAGTCACCAGACTTAAATCCGATTGAGAACCTTTGGTGGGACTTAAAGCAGTTGCAGCGCGCAAGCCTAAGAATGTGACTGAACTGGAGGCTTTTGCCCATGAAGAATGGGCGAAGATACCCGTAGATCGCTGCAAGACACTTGTGTCAAGCTATGCTTCACTTTTAAAAGCTGTTATAACTGGAAAAGGATGTTGCACTAAGTACTAAGATTGAATGTCACTTGGGGGTTGAATAAAACTGATAATGATGTGAGCACAGAAAAGACATTTGTGGTTATTTCATTATAAATGTTATGTTATATTTGTCTGACTTACAAGTGCCTCTTTGATTTAATTGTAAACAAGATGACTGAAATGATCAAAATCAATGTCAAACTGGCCAAAACACTTAATTTCAGTGGGGATTGAATAATTTTGAACACAACTGTAGCTGCAGCTACAAAAAAAATACATTACTGATTGCAGCCTGCAGAGAGTAAGGAACGACAATGCTAGAATGGAGCTGGCTAGTAAGGTAAGTGGTAGTGCTTTTAATATTTTATCAGGATTCAGGTAGTTTGCATTACTAAATAATAGTAAAAAAGTGGACAACCAGTTTAAGAAGTGAAAATTTAACCAACATCTTGTCAAAAAACCATACACATGACTATCACACATTTTATATATAAGCTAATATATAAGCTAATATTGTACAATATTAAGAGGTGTAATAAGCGTTACTAACGGCTGCTTAGTTTTTAATAAAAATAGGTGTTATTGAAGAAAATAAATAGATTCCAGTTTGGAGCCCTGCCTTGGCCTGAGATAATGGGGCTTGTTAACTGTGAGATTAATTGATTATCTTTATTATTTTAAGTAGTTTTGCTCGCTCTCTCTCTCTATAAATATATATACATTCAGCTATCAAAATTGTTTTTATTAAACCTTAGCTATGTGGGAATTTCTTTTATCTCATCTTACATATACTAACCTCTCTGGAGACAGTATGAGATTGAGGAATGATACTGAGTTCAGGAAGAGATAGTTTTCTATTACTTGATTTCTTATCCACAGGTTAGGGGTATATGAATTCAATCAGTTGGGGTCTAGTTTGAGCCCCACTGGTCATATGTTTATCTCCTATCCTCTAGATAGGGGATGAACTAATATTTTAGCAGAACTCATTCAAAGGTTGCCAGAAATCATTAAAATGTGATGAGTCTGGCTTTCCTGCCACACAGAATGGTCGACAGCTCTCCCTATATTCAAACTCATCCATGAAAATCTATCATTTTACTGTGGGTAAGGAAGGCAAGACTCACAGGCTATCTCTGGAATATAGGTAACATTTATTCACCACTTATAATCACAGCCAGACTTGATAGCCTGTTTATTTTTTCTGGACAACTTAAAAAATTTTAAGGACACATTGGGAAACTGCAATGAACCATAAATGTTATATGTGTCTATAGCTCAGATAATAGCATGAAGACATTAAAGGGGTTCTCCAGGCTGTTAATTTTGATGACCTATCCTCAGGATAGGTCATCAATATCAGATCGGCCGGGTCTGACACACGGCACCCCCGCTGACCAGCTGGATGAAGGCAAGGCATGTGCAGTGCGCACATGCCATCTCCCTTCTCTGCTTCCATGTCTAAGGTAAGTAGAAAGAGAGAAGGGAGATGGCACACACACACTGCGTGCACTTTCCCTTCATACATCTGATCGGCGAGACTGCTGGGTGTCGGACCCCAGCAGATCTGATATTAATGACCTATCCTGAGATGCTTGATAAAGGCTACTGTGTAGCCGAAACGTTGCACTTTCCTTTGTACATGGATGTTTGGTGAATAAAGGACCCTCATTTGGATATGCTGCTGTCATCTTCTGTTTTTTTCCCACTATCCTGAGGATAGGTCATCAATATTAAAAGACCGGACAACTCTTTTAGCACTAGTTATTATAACCTGTAAAATTATGGTAATTTTAAATGTTAAGGGAATTGAAGGTTATAAAGTGGAATCTGATTCGAAGCTTAGAAAAAATGTGATTTGCAATTAATCCAAATTTCCTTCGTGGAAATGGTGGCTACACATGTTATCAAGTGAAAGTAAGTAGCCAGGGAACGCAATATGACCGCTGATGCTATACAGCCAGCCAATCAGCAGCTTGCCATCCCCTGTGATGGCACAGCCCTTTAAAAGCCTCATCCCACGAGGTCTCCAGCATTTCACTGTGATCTGAGCATAGGGAGAGACCTGCCAAGTGCTAGGGACAGTGTTCAAGAAGCCTTTAATTGTAGAATATTGGATAGGGAGACTACAGGGACAGTGCAGGGAGAGTTTAGGGAGATTTTTTACACACTGTAGGGTGAGCATAGGAAGGCTTTGTAAACTGAAGCTGAAGGGATCCATAGGATCCATGGTGATGGACACTCAATGTAAGTGAGTATGTATATTTAATTCAGTGAGTACCTTGCACTACACAGAAAACAATGATAACATATCTAGTATTTTAAAATCAAAAGTTTTGTACAGTGCCTTGCAAAAGTATTTACCCCCCCTTGACGTTTTTCATGTTTTGGTGCCTCACAACCTGGAATTAACATGGATTGTTTGAGGATTTGCATCGTTTGATTTACAGAACATGCCCCCAACTTTGAAGATGTTTGTTTTTTTATTGTGAAGCAAACAACAAATAGGAAAAAATAACAGAAAAAGTCAATGTGCATAACTATTCACCCTCCTAAAGTCAATACTTTGTAGATCCACCTTTTGTTGCATTCACAGCTCCAAGTCGCTTTGGATAAGTCTTTGGCGGGTGAGCTTGCCCCATCTTACCACTGGGATTTTTGCTCATTCCTCCTTGCAAAACTGCTCAAGCTTCTTCAAGTTGGATGGTTTGCGCTTGTGAACAGCAATCTTTAAGTCTGACCACAGATTTTCTATTGGATTGAGATCTGGGCATTGACTAGGCCATTCCAACACATTTAGATGTTTCCCCTTAAACCAGTCAAGTGTTGCTTTAGCAGTGTGTTTGGGGTCATTGTCCTGCTGGAAGGTGAACCTCTGTCCTAGCCTCAAATCGCACACAGAGTGGTACAGCTTTTGCTCAAGGATATCCCTGTATTTAACACCATCCATCTTTCCCTCAACTCTGACCAGTTTCTCAGTCCCATCCCCACAGCATGATGCTGCCACCACCATGTCTCACTGTGGGGGTGGTGTTCTTTGGGTGATATGTTGGGTTTGCGCCAGACATAGCAATTACTTTGATGGCCGAAAAGTTAAATTTTAGTCTCATCGGACCAGAGCATCTTCCTCCATACATTTTGCAAAACTCCCACATGCCTTTTCGCAAACTCACAACATGCCTTTTCATTTTTAGCTGAAAGTAATGGCTTTCTTCTGGCCACTCTGCCATAAATCCCAACTCTATGGAGCGTACGGCTTATTGTCGTCCTATGTACAGATACTCCAGTTTCTGCTGTGAAACTCTGTAGCTCCTTCAGGGTTACCCTAGGTCTCTGTGCTGCCTCTATGATTAATGCCCTCCTTACGCAGTCTGTGAGTTTTGGTGGGTGTCCCTCTCTTGGCAGGTTTGCTGGTGCTCCTGGAGATCATCAAAGATTTGGATATTTTTTTATAACCTAAATCTGACTTGTACTTCTCAAAAACATTGTTCCTTACTTATTTGGAGAGTTCCTTGGTCTTCATGGCAGTGTTTGGCTAGTGATGCCTCTTGCTTAGGTGTTGCAGCCTTGGGGCCTTTCAAAAAAGATGTGTATATGTAATGACAAATCATGTGACACTTAGATTGCACACAGGTGGACATCATTTCACTAATTATGTGACTTCTGAAGGTAACTGGTTGCACCAGAGCTTTTTATGGGCTTCCTAACATAGGGGGTGATTACATATGGACATGCCAATTTTCTGTTTTCTATTTCTAAACAATAGTTTTATTTATATATTTTTCTCATTTCACTTCACCAACTTAGACTATTGTGTTCTGATCCATCACATAAAATTCAGATTAACAAAACATTGAACTTAAAGCTGTAATGTAAAAAAAACACAAAAAAGTCAAGGGGGTGAATATTTTTTCAAGGCACTTTATATAAAATATAAAAATGTTTAAAAAAATGCAAAGTTTAGATTTTGTTTTAGAATTTCACAAACACAGAAATTCTCAAAATTGAATACAAATATTTAACAATAAACAGTACAGTACAAGAGAGAGAAACCCAATAACAAAGGTTGTGTCCCCTACTACTATGCTAGGTTTTGCCATGAAAAAAAGTGATCTTATGTTTAGCCATCCACCATATGTTCATGACCCTCAAGCCAATCCCTAGTCTCTTGTATTGTAACAATGCAGTTTGTCAAGCAGCAAATCTTACACTTGTCCAAAATGTCATGGTATGAATGAACCCCTGAAAAACATTATTCCTCTTTCACCAAATTATACAGTTAGCACAATGTTAGTACAATACAGTCAGGCAGGTAACCCAAACTTGTGCATCAGACATTTCCACTGCCCCAGAGTCCATTAGTGGCATGCTTTACACCACTTTATCTAATGCTTGGCATGGTGCTTAGTGATGTAAGGCTTACGAGTAGCTGCTTGGCCATGGAAACCCATGTCATGAAGCTCCAGGTGCACAGTTTTGTGCTGATATCAATGGCAGAGGAGGTTTGGAACTCTTCAATTACTGAGTTAACTGACTTAATATGCACTATGACCTTTTTTACTGTTTCACACTTAGAAGCAATGCTTTAAGGAGGAACATGCATAATGCACTTTTGAATTTGAATTTGCACTGCATTATTCTTGTCTGAGACAAAAGTCATAGTTTTTTGTGGCAGATTTTCATGCAGTTTTCTTAGGTAAAAGTAGGAATGGGTCCAAAATGTATGGAGATTATAAAGGACCGACTTTGGTATATATATAAAAAAAAAAAATGTAACTCAAACTGTATTAAAAAATAAAAAACTGATTTCAGCCTAATGGGATTTAAAAAAAAAATAAAGGTTTTGTCCATGATTATAAACAAAAGGTCTTCCTTTTCTCCCGGAACATCATTACCGTCGACCATGGGCTGGGTCTGATACTGCAGTTTATCCCTATTTACTTGATTCGGACAAGTTATAATACTGGACATAGCCCCATGAAATGTACGAAAAAGGAGACCCTTTTTTGTAATCTTGGAAAACCCATTTTAATTGTTCTTGAGGTGCATACAGTACCTTATTATGTGTGACGTCGAAATGAAGGCATGGTAGTTCATTAGAGCATTCTATAAAAATTAGGCACTTACCAATTTTGCATAGTGGCAATACTAATGCAGCATATTACTGTATATATATATACATAGTACAGAGCATATACCTTTCATAATTTATAAAGGCAGAGGGAAATTAGGCATATCAGCTAGTTCATGTATCTTGGAAGAGGCAAGAAAATTATGGAAGACTGTTCTTCTGGGTCCTACTGTGAAGCAGCAATTAATTATTGCCAGAGCACTGATTAATGTATAGATACACTTGCTGAATCAACTAGAAACATTAAATTAATGCATGACCTCATACTATAACATTAGAGAAACCTGAAAGTATTACCACATACATAACCAAATTACGCCTATGAAATATGTATTGGAAAAAAAGTCTTATTAAATATTCATCTTAGCATTTGGAATAGCAGCCTTCTGTATTTATTTATTTTTTTAATTTAAATTTAAGCTTACTGAACTTTGTAATGCTCAGTAATGGGAAATGTAGTAGACACTTTATAAAATGGAAATTATTTAAATTTTTTTCTTTCATTGACCATCACTAAAAAGGTTTTTTGGCCATACAGCACGTTTCTATGCATAAACCCTCCAACAGGTTATATTCACATACAGCATGCAAAAACAGCTCCATAGATTATTTTTTCAGATTTTTATTTTATTTTTTGTAAAAAGATTATCGCATTTGAACATACAAAACGTCCCTGTGATTGGGTGATCATTGTGGTTCTAATTCTCTAATTCCCTACAACAGCAGGATTGTATAACCCCTCATGTTTAGTGTCTCAAAGACTCCCATGCAAAAAATAATAATAATAATAATAATAATAAAAAAAATAAAAATATATATATATATATATATATATATATATATATATATTTTTTTTTTTTGGGGGGGTGAAAAGAGGTGATAACCAAAATAAGCATAGAATATTTGTAATAACTGCAATAAAAAAGACAGTTTTTTTAAATGGTATCAAAAGCAGAAGACAGATTACTTCTAGAACAACTGCAAGCAGGGTATTGTTCACAATGAAGTGTGGGATGTGACCAAAGGACATACACTTCCATGCCTTTCTGTGACTCTTCCAGGCTCTCTGTATCTCTGTTGCAACCTGCTGATGACACTGTGTGACACTCTAAGCTCAGTGGCCTATTCCATCTGAAAACATCCTGCTTGAAACCTTGCAATGGCGAGGAACTGTTGATTCATTTTTAGATGTTGTCTTGGTCTCATGATGTCAAAATGTTAACAGTATGATGAGGAGGACTGTTTAATACCAATTCAAATTCAACCAGGAAATGTATTGGGCAATTTATGGATCAAACACTTTGTGAATTTTGGCGTTGTTGGAGCAAGTTGTGCCAAAAGTACTGATACACTGAACAGTTGGACATGTGCATTCAAAAGTTTAGAGAAGTTCACCTGTAAAAGTTAGTGCATTTTAGGTTCATCCTGAAATTTCACCCATAAGCCAAATATCCATAACTTTTTGTGAGAAGAAAATATATATATATATATATATATATATATATATATATAATGTAGGGTATGTCATTGGCGGAAGGTATGTGTCACCGAGGTTCCTGGCCTCGGGGGAGTAAGAGACAGTTTTCATGTGTCAGCAGCAGTTGCTGTTTGACACCTAGCTATTTAGTGTAGCTGTATAGCCGATTCGAGATGACTCTTACTGGGAGTAGTCAAAATGCTGGGTGGGTGACTACTCCCCATGTTCCAGACCAGGTCTTGACTGGCCTATAAAAAAAAACAGCCGGCAGTGTCAGCTGGTTGTGATTATCTCTCTCTCTGACAGAGGAGCTCTGGCAATCGCTGGATTGGGATCTGAGCCGTGTTCCAGGCTGGAGGCCTGAGTTTGGGAGGTCTGATCTGTCCTAAGCAATGCCAATTGGGTGTGAACTAACACCTAGGATAACAGGTGACTATGTTGCTAGTAGTATCTATCTAGGTGTGAACGAACACCAAAACTGCAAATGGACTGTCGTACTGTTTTGTTACCATAAGAGTAAATAAAGCACAGAAGTTTTTTTTTTGTTACAAACTGGTCTTTGTCTCTATACTGCATCCGCTTGTCCTGTCTACCAGAGTGAATTCCCACAATTAGTGGAGGATGTGTGCATCGCAGTGAGGCTGGCGTGAAAGACAATTTTTTTTTGTTTTTACGGGCACGGTTGTATGTCCTACATCAAACCAGCGAGATTACAACCCATGTCCCTCGACAAAATGGAAGCTGTTGTTGTGAAAGCCCTCGTGGAAACTAAGCTGCAACAGCGGGAGGCTAATAAGCAGCAAAAGGAAACAAGTTAGCTGCTGTTACAACATATGATGGCTTTACAAGCAGCATGAGCATGCCAGAGCGTCCATGATGCCCGGATAGCGGTCCTCAAGAGGACCCCCGCAGACGACGACAAGACCTATTTGGAGATCTTCAAGAAGGTAACCGTGAGAGAGAAGCTACCCCGGGAGCAATGGGCTGACGTCTGGACCCCAGCAGGTGTATTTTAACTCACTGGATGATCAAGCATAAAGAGTGAGGTCCTGGCAAGACTGGGGTGAATGTATTAGTCCGGACCCAGTGGGTGCATCAGTGGGAGTTTAACCTGGCTGAGCCGGTGAGGCCCCAGTATTATACCCTATTACACCTGCTGAAAAAATGGCTGCAAGCTAACGTGCTGAGTCCCACTGCTATGTTGGACCGTCTGTTGGCTGATGTGTTCTGGAGGGCTTTGCCGTACCCACTCCAGCATTGGATCGGTCAGGTGTCTCCTGGTAATGCCCTTGAGATGGTGGACCTGGTGGAACGTCATGAGGCTACCAGGAATTTGAAAGGGGGTTCGCTTGGGAGGGGGGCAGCCAAACCACAGAACCCCAGCAATATCCATCACAGACCCAAAGACTTGTGTCAACCAAGCCTGCCCGGGGTGTACCCCCCATAGACCCGGCTCCGATAGTATGCTGGCATGTCAGGAGCCTGGCCACGTAAGGGCAAACTGTCCTTATCGGGGCGAACCCATGGAGACTAACTATGGATACCGCAACTCGTTGTATGCCAGGAAACTGTGTGCATCAGGTATCCCAGAGACTATAGACAATAACCACCTGTGCCTTTGTTGGACTCAGGGAGTCTGGTGTCCCTGGTAAGAGCTACCCTGGTGCGGCCTGACGAGTATACTGGCTGAAAAATCGGGATCGTGTGCATACATGGAGATTTAAAGGACTATCCCACGGCCCTGGTGTCTCTATCCACGGGAGGCGGCAGGTGGTCCCACGAGGTGGCGGTTGCCACCGCTTTACATTATGAACTAATAATAGGGAGAGACTTTCCGTGCTTTCCGACCCTGTGGCCGGCTGTGAGAGTTGTTGATGCCCCTGAGTCAGGGGTAACTCCAGCAGAGTGGCCTTGCTTGGGCGGGAGGCCAGAACCCTGGGAATCCAAGGCCAAAGGGCCCACGGTAGGGGTGATCGCCACCCCGCTGAGTGTGTTGGTAGGAGATGTTGAGGACTTGCCGTCAGGTCCTGAATTTGCAGACCTCAATGTCTGGGAGATAGTTGTAATAATTGATGGTGAACCACAAAAACCTTGGGCCGAGTCAATGTTTCCCCGTTTTGTCGTTCACCAGGAAATGCTGTATCGGGTAAACCAACTACGGGGTGAGCATGTTGAACAGCTGGTGGTGCCCAAGGCATATCACAAGCTCGTATTGGAGCTTTGGATGGCAGAAAACACAGGACCGGGTATTACAGCAGTTTTACTGGCCCAGTGTGTTCAGAGAGGTAGAAGAGTTTTGTAAATCTTGCCTAACCTGCTAGATAAATAGCCCTCAGCCACATTTCCAGAGCCCCCTGGTGCCTCTCCCAATTATCAAGGTCCTGTTCGAGTGAATCGTTATGGATCTTATAGGCCCAGTACCGAAGTCTGCTAGAGGGCAGCAACACATCTTGGTTGTCCTTGAGTACGCCTTTCAGTACCCGGAGGTGGAGCCACTGCAACATACATCAGCCAAACTCATAGCTAAGGAGTTAATGGAGATGTTTTCTCAAATAGGACTACCTAAAAGGGTTCTGACCGACCAGGGGACCCCTTTTATGTCCAAGGTCATGAGGGAACTCTGTAAGTTGCTCCACATAAAACAGCTACGGACGTCCGTGTATCATTCGCAAACGGATGGCCTGGTAGAAAGATTAAATCAAACATTAAAAAACATGTTAAAAAGAGTGGTATCTAAGGATGGAAGGGATGTCCTTAAATAGGCAGCTGGGCTCAGCAGCAGGATCTCTGTTTTGGGATCTGAGGCTTGGTGCCAGGTTGGAGGGCTGAGACCCATGGGCCGTGGAAACAGGCCCCCTAAAGCCTGCCGTGGACTGCTGGAGGCAGAACTGACATCAAGTTGACTTGTCTTATATGAACTTTTCAATTTGAGTGAAGTTACACCAAGATGTACTTTCCATTGTGTTTGAAGTAAACACCAAGACTGCAAAGTAATTCATTGTTTGTGCATTTGCCTCAAGTGTGAATAAACACTGAAGTTTTGCGTTAAGAACTTGTCTTTTGCCTCTGTACTGCGTCAGCTCACCCTATCTACCAGAGCGAAACCCCACAATATATATATTTATGTGTGTGTGTGACCACTTCAATGGTAAATCTCGCGGTAAAGGACTTTGAAGAAATTAAGCCAGCACTCTGTCAGTCAGGCGCTACTGATGTAATAGGGAGTTAAAGCATTCTCAGTATTAAAAAGGTCCAGGATAATGGTAGAAGATACAAGACATCAAAAAAGAAAATCAGAATTTTATATCATTTTTGTCAATTTTTTTCTGTAAAACTGAAAACTGAAAGCTAAATGATACTGATCTTATTTTAGTGTTGCATAAAAGATATAAAAATAAAGCATCAAATAAAGCCACATTCATCCTTATGCCTCATTCACACGTTAGTGTTTTGGTCAGTGATTTCCATCAGTGATTTTTACCCAAAACCAGGTATGGCTCTAAACAAAGATTAGGTGCAGATCTTTTCCTTATACCTTATGGGGGAGATTTATCAAACTGGTGTAAAGTAGAACTGGCTTAGTTGCCCATAGCAATCAGATTCCACCTTTAATTTTTCACAGCAATTCTGCCATGCACACCATTTTTGTTCAATGTCCCCCTGATGGGGGAGTCATGACCATTAACATTAGTTAATGTAAGAAAGGCCTTTAATTGCTAAGAGGTTACCTTTGTGATCTCATGGAGTATTACACATCTTGCTCTTACCGTGATCTTTGTTGATTGACCACTCCTAAAGATGTTAATAATGTTCTTGAATTTCCCCTATTTGTACATAATTTGTCTGACTGTGGATCAATGGAGTCCAAACTCTTCAGAGGTGTTTTTGTAAACTTTTCCAACCTGATAAGAATCAACAACTCTTATTCTATGGTACTCAAAATGTCCTTTGTTCATGCAATGATACCCTTCGACAAAGGACACTCACACCTGATTGTGATCCCATTGATTGAAAGCACCTGTCTCTATTTTCCCTGTCAACATCTGCTAATCAGGAAGGTGCACTTAGTTTTGCCACTCACAGATAATTATATTGAATAATATTCCTCAATAAATAAACGACCAGGTCTATTATTTTTTACTAATTTGTTTGATTTTGTTATCTTTATCTACTTTTCAGACTTGTGCGAAAACATGATGTATTTCTGGGTAAAATTTAGGCAGAAGTCTAGACGATTCTAAAGGGTTCACAAACTTTAATACACCACTGTAGCTGCACATACCTGACAGTATCCTCAGTACTTTGCATGGGGTAGAACCTGTGGTACTTACAGCAAAGCCCCCCTCATTAATCCTCCTAGCACTCCACTGCATTGTATGAGTCTACCCTGAAGGAGGCTGTAAAGTGCTTAAGGTATGGTGTTCCCACCTATGTCCAATGTTCATGATTCAACATTCAGTTTCAGATTTGTATGAAAGCAGAAAGACACTATTTAGAATGCTGAAATTTGTATTTACTCAGTATTTTGTGAAGGTAGGAAAGATAAGTAAATAAAACAAATCAATTACCAAAAGGGCATAGCTCCAATTTATCAGAATATGTCATGATGTACCTTGCAGCATAGAGCTTGTTTGTGTGCAGTAGGCAGGCATTTAGGTAAAAGGTGGCATGTGATTAATTCCTAAAAAAAAGTTTACTCATTATCAACTTCTTGCAAAATATATTGCCAAGTTGTGCTGTTGCAGCTGTTATTCTCTCTCCGCTTGCGGTGCTTCTGGAGGCCTAGCAAGTCTTCATTAATTTGAAGCAAAGACTCTCTCAATATGTAAATATTCCTTTAATCTGCAGTACAGATTCCAGGCAAATTATATCAGAATCACTATCTGGATGTCATATTGGCATAAATTACCAGCAACAGAAAAAGCACAGTATACATCTTGTTTACTTTCAGCAATCTCCATATTTCCAGAAGCTTAAAAGCTGTAAAAGCCAATTCAGACCAAAATGTTTGTTATTCAAACAGTAGGAAATAGCAGATAAAGGTTGCAATGATATGCTGCAGAATCCTCTCAGAGAACACATTATCTCCCGAGTTGTTTGTTTCCCAATATATGAGGCAGTCATATTCATACTAAACTCAGTTTAAATTTGAAATTTACAGAAAATCCTGGCACTAACGTTCCTTCTCAATTTAATTAACTTAGTACGCTAGATCTGGATAAGGGTTGACTAATTATGTGGCTAGTTGTGCAAAGTTACTTGAATAAGGAAGCAAGTAAATCAAAGTAAGTACTGAGTTTTTTTCATTTTGATCCCTTGCATGTGCACTTCAAATACAACATTCAAACCCTAACAGATTATAATATAGTTGTTGGGGCAGCCATATAGGGTCTGAGGCTCCTGGGGATCTTATGGCGGCACACACTGTGGACCATTTTAAAAGTGTGCACTTCTAGAAGCGACCTGTAGTCACCATGACAATGCTGGGCCACATTCATACATTTAGCAGACATCGAGGGGTCATGAGGTTATGTTACAAGGAGGCAGCTCTTCCAATCAACAAGCAGTGATGCCCCCAGTTTGGCTCCTGTACATACTTGCCTTGCCTCCCTTCTGGCTAAACATTGGCTGCCTGTCGTAGTCCTCTGCTAAAACTGTTTATCACAAATGCCTCCAGTACTTGAGTACTCAGAGACAGTGGTTGTAGCAGTTTTTTCATGTCACCACTGCCCCACACCAGGTTGTAGTTAATTGCTTCCCAGGACCAGACACCACTGCCCCATTCATGACCTGATTGCTGGTTTGCTAGTACCTCAAGGCAGTGGTGCCATGTTAATGCATATCTGTCATTTCAGGTGTGTATATGAGAAGTAACACAATAGCTCGACATTATATGATCCATATTCTTCACCATTTTTCCCTGTGTAGGATCTCTTTAATTGTCAGTTTTACAAGAGCTAGTGGGCAGATGCTAGCTAATATGTCTATCATACATAGCAAACATAGAGGAGAGGGGATCCTGCTCCTCCATCTCTTTGTAGGGCCCTCTTAAAAGCAGCAGCATGGAGTGCATCACACTGCAGTACTTAGCAATACAGCTCTGAATCCAGCAAATGAGATGGAAAACGAGCTAGAATAAACAACAGCATCCTCATGTGTCTGTTGCTCTGTCTCCCTTTACCAGCTGAATACTCTACCCCACCCCTATAGACTTCTATGGGCAGCATGTAACCTTATCCCTCAGTTAACTGATAGTCTATTCCATCTCTTTTTATGGATTTTAGCAGTGAATGATGGGTAAATGATCAGGACTGGTTGCAGCTAAAGAAGAAGTGGATAGATAAAGACAATATTTTTTGTAATAAAGATACCATATGTTGCAAGGTTTCTTATATTTTGCTTCACTATTGACACGCAAAGTTTTATAAAAGTAGATTCCCTGCCCTTGGCTTTGTAATGAAGTGACATGGTCATCTATGGTTAATGAAAAATAATTGATACACTAAATATCAGTAAATGGATATTCCCATCTTAGAATGTATCCACATCACCATACCAGGCAGAGAATTAGTGAATGAATAAAGAGATGTCTGCTCTTGCCTTTCACTTTAAGGGAGTCATGGAAACATCTAAGCAAGTTTGCTAGGCTAGCTAACATAGAAGTGGATGACCCAAGCCAGGCAGAAGTTTATACTCAACTGGTGAGTACACCATTCAAATGGCTCAGAACCAAGATTCTAGTGATCAGTATGGGTCCAAGCAGTCTTAGCAGATCAGACACCAGGGCTACTGGTGTGGTAGTTTACTTAATTTTTACCAGAAAAAATTTGTACAGAAAAGTGGTGGCTAGATTATAGAAATGGTGGGGGAGTGGTCCAAGTTGTATGAACTGGGGTCTATGATACACTTAAGGCTGAATCTACTTCACAGGAATAAATAATAATAATAATAATAGAGAATAAATGTGCCTGCAGGGTTTGTCAGTCTGCAGGATTTTATACATGCTCCCAAAACAGGTACATTGTCTGTGCAGGAGATAGCCGTGCTGGTCTGTATATATGTTTGTGTGCAATACGGTGGGCAGCACATTGCCCGACCCCGCCTCCTTTTATAATAGACTAAACTAAGTTCTAGAGCGCGGTATCGGTATTATTATATATTCAGTGCTTTCTCTAGTGCAGCAGATATTGCGGTTCAGCTGCGATACCGCTGCTATACTATAGTGGAACACACAGAGCGCTATTGAAGTATATCTATTGTAGTGTGCTTTGATGCTCCCAAAACAGTCTTAAACTTTTCCCTTTTAAGTGGGACAGGTGACTAGGCTTTTCTAAGGGGTAAGCGTGTTGTTGATCTGTACTTTAAGTCTTTTGTAAGAAAAACACATTGCAAATGTTTGATATTGTTGCTGTTTTTTCTTATCACAAACAGAGCAGAGGGAAAAAGGACCCTTTCTGCAACTAACTGCAATACAGCCAGAAACATTTATGAGGCAAAAGGTAGAATGGCTGATCTTCTCGAATACAAATAGAATCATTCTATAAAACTTCCCAGAGGAGAAAGGCAGAAGATGATAATAAGGAGCAAATCATAATTTCTATATCTCCGTATTAAACAATATACTTTAGCATTATAATAATAACTATATGTTAAGCTGGATGTACACAGGCCGACTGAGTGGCTGATTGTTGGGAAGGAAGCGTTCCTTCCTGACAGTTGGCTGCTCGTTCAGTGAAGGAGACTGTGCATTTACATGCAGAGATCTCCTTCACTGTATGAGGACGAGGATCGTTATTGCAATCACTCGTCCTCATACAGAATCAAGGTTTCTGAGCAGCAGATCACTGTTTAGACAGCACAATCTGCTGCCCAGAAGCCATGATTGGTGGCTCTTGTATGAACGACATGATCACCCGATGAACAAGCGTTTTGCCCGTTCATCGGGTGATTGGTGGCATATTTACAGTCAGATTGTTGGGAACGACTGTTTGCAGGAACGGTCATTCCCGATAATCTGCCTGACTCTTGGACCATGTAAATGCACCTTTATATGTTATAATAATAACAATAATGTTAGTAGTGCCAACATGTCAGATGCCATGAGTCTCTAGTGCAGGCATGGCCAACCTCCGGCTCTCCATCTGTTGTAAAACTACAACTCCCACCATGCCCTGCTGTAGGCTGCTATCTGTAGGCAGTCTGGGCATGCTGGGAGTTGTAGTTTTGCAACAGCTGGAGAGCCTCAGGTTGGCCATCCCTGCTCTAGTGCCTATGCACATACTGTTAATAAACAAGCACAGAACAACTGCAAGGATAAAAAGGTTGTTAACTCTCAATGTTGTTAAAGTTATTAATATAGGCAATCAATGCTATAGTGGTTGGACACCTTCTTTGTGCTTAAAGGGGTTCTGTGGGAATTAATAAAAAAAAAAATCTGAACATACTTAATTATTAATTTATTATACATATGTTCCCAAATATCATACATTAGTTATAATGGCTCGTTTTGTCTACAGAGCAATTATCTGGGGTAAAAATGGTTGCAGTCCTATTAGTACACACAAAACCTGTCCTAATCACACAGCAGGACAAGTTAGTTTACAACACTGAGCTAAAGAGCTCCTTCATCCTCCTCTCCTACTTGTCAGGGATTATGTTCCTACATACAGTTTAATATGATCTTCAGTTTATTCTCACACTATAAAATTAATGGTATCATCTTTTCCATAAATAATTCCAATAAGCCTATGACCCTAACTCAATGTTTATGGTGGAGCAAACACAAAATTGTGGATTGACCTTGTTAAAGTTCTTGAAACCATGGAACCTGATCTCCTAGGATTATGGTCCTAATTACAGTTTAATATGACCTTCAGCTGAATCTCTAAAGGAATGGAGTTCATGAGGAGAGATGAAGTACAGAGAGAAGGGGTGGCGATGTGGATAATAAGCAGCAGCACTTTTACACAGTCTCCATTACCACAGCCCCGCATTATACCAGTCTGCCCTGTCCTTTCTGTCTGTACTTCTTGTCTTTTCATGAACTCCATTCCCATAAAGATTCAGCTGAAAGTCATATTAAACTGTATTCAGGATCATAATCCCTGACAAAATAGATTGTAGGAAGCTGATTTTAAGGTGGTTGAGGGTTGCCTTACGTTACATAGATGGTTCAGTATATGGACAGAAGTATTGGGAAACACCTCCTAATCATTGAATTCAAGGGTTTAATTCAGTATTATCGTCATAGATGTATAAAATCCAACACCTGGTCATGCATTCTGCCTTTACAAACATTTGTGAAAGGATCAGTCGTTCTAAAAATCTCACAGAATTTGATTGTGGTACTGTAATAGGATGCCATCATTTCAATAGGTCAGTTCATAAAATATTTTTCCTCCTAGATATTCCACCATAATATGGTATCATTTCAAAATGGAAGCATTTAGGAAACACAGAAACTAAGCCACAAAGTGCCAGATCAAAGTTACAGAGCAAGATCATCAGTGCTGAAAGTTGAGTCATGTTCTGCTGACTCAATAACTGCAGAATTTTCAAGGCCAAGAAGCTGCATGCAAACTTTTTATCACCAAGCACAATGGCAAGTATCGGATGGCATACTGCCAATGGACTCTGAGGCAGTGGAAATGTGTTCTGTGGTATGGCGATCATGCTTTTCTATCTGACGATTGAGTCTGGGTTTGGTGAATGCCAGGAGAACATTGCCTGACTGATAGCATTGCCTGAGCTGTAAAGTTTGGTGGAGTTATTATTCTATGCAGTGGTTTTTCAGAGGTTAGCCTATGCCCCTAGTTCCAGTGAAGGGAAATCCTAATATTTCTGCATACCAAGACATTTTAGACAACTGTATCCTTCTAACTGGTAACAGTTTAGGGAAGTTGGCAAGGTCCATAAAGGCATGGTTGGGTGAGGTTGGTGTGGAAAAACTTGACTGGATTGCACAGAGCTCAACCCATCACACACCTTTGGGATGATCTAGAGTAGAGATTGCAAGACACGTTCTCTCGTCCAACATTTGTTTCTGGCCTTACAAATGCTCTTCTGGATAAAATGGCAAAAATTACCGTAGACATACTCCAAACTCCTTACTATTGTCCATATAGTGTATACACACTCTTGGAAAGAAATGCAGCTGAATTTCTTTTTTCCATGGGATATGTCCTCATATTATATTAAGATGTCTATTGTGCATTATTGTCCATGTAAACCTATGTATATATCTTGACCAGGTTAGCTATCATGGGGTAACAAACTGAAATTGCCGACTCAGCACTGCTACATCCAAATTATACTTTCACACTCGCGTTTGGTGCGGATCCGTCATGGATCTGCACAAACGCATCCATTCAGAAAATACAACCGTCTGCATCCGTTCAGAACGGATCCGTTTGTATTATCTTTAACATAGCCAAGACGGATCCGGCTTGAACACCATTGAAAGTCAATGGAGGACGGATCAGTTTTCTATTGTGCCATATTGTGTCAGTGAAAACAGATCCATCCCCATTGACTTACATTGTGTGTCAGGACGGATCCGTTTGGCTCAGTTTCGTCAGACTTCAAGCAGCGTTTTGGTGTCCACCTCTAAAGCGGCAAGGAGGCGGAACGGAGCCAAACTGATTCGTTCTGAGCGGATCCTTATCCATTCAGAATGCATTAAGGGCAAAACGTATCCGTTTTGGACCGCTTGTGAGAGCCCTGAACGGATCTCACAAACGGAAACTAAAACCCCAGTGTGAAAGTAGCCTAATGCTCATTCTCTGGAATGCTGTGTTCTTCACACTATAAATTAAGGAAAATTGATTTGAGTAAATTGAGTTAATGACATTTTATAGCTCTAGAAGTAAGCTCAAAATTTCATAAACAGTTCAGATCTTTATAGGGTTCTGTAAACTTCATATTTGTATTTGTTTTAGGCAAAATAAAAGTGTTATAATTGTTCAAATAATGGTTGGATTCTTGCTTTAGATAATCTTCCTTATATACGCATAAGACATTGACTAAAAACTAAACAGTTGTTTCATAGGCTGCAAAAACTGCTTTAATTCTTAGCAGCAGAAAACAATATGACAAACTGGTCTTAGCTTGTTATAATATACAGGAGAGAGACCCTAAGGCCTCTTTCACACGGGCGTTGCGGGAAAAGGTGCGGGTGCATTGCAGGAACATGCGCGATTTTTGCGCGCGAGTGCAAAACATTGTAATGCTTGGTACCCACAGAAGTTCGGGCTTGGGATCGGTGTTCTGTAGATTGTATTATTTTCCCTTATAACATGGTTATAAGGGAAAATAATAGCATTCTGAATACAGAATGCATAGTACAATAGCGCTGGAGGGGTTAAAAAAGTTACAAATAATTAAACTCACCTTAATCCACTTGATCGCGCAGCCCGGCTTCTCTTCTGTCTTCTTCTTTGCTGTGTGCAGGAAAAGGACCTGTGGTGACGTCACTCCGGTCATCACATGGTCCGTCACATGATCTTTTACCATGGTGATGGATCATGTGATGACCGGAGTGACGTCACCACAGGTCCTTTTCCTGTACACAGCTAAGATGAAGACAGAAGAGATGCCGGGCTGCGCGAGCAAGTGGATTAAGATGAGTTAAATTATTTTTTATTTTTTTACCCCTCCAGCCCTATTGTACTATGCATTCTGTATTCATACTCGCTCGTGTGAAAGGGGCCTTAAAGAGGTTATCCAATTTCTGAAACAGTCCCCCCCCCCCCACAGGTAATATACTTACCCCACTTCCGACGCCACTCCTGGTCCCCGCACCGCCGCTGCTGCTTCTCCCTGTACACGGATGAAAACATCCCGTGTTAGAGGGGAGCAGCCAATGGCAGGTGGGGACAGGGACGAGCCTCCCTAGCTTCACAACCGGCAGATGGAGTGAAAAACTTAAAGCTGTACAGGATAAAAAGTTGAACATTTTTAATTAACACCAACTGAAAAAATGTTTATGACCATATATATATATTTTTTTCAACTGGTAATTTTGTCTACGCATGTCTTATATAGAATAATAAAATAACTCAGATATTTAATTTGAGGCTTTATAAAATGTTGAAAAAGTAAAAGATGCAAAGATTAGAAAATTAAGCTGGATTTTTTGAGTCAGCAGATCACAAACCCTTTACATGAATAAATTATGCTGAGCAGTACAAGCTGTCAAGCTGAGGTTCACCTAGGGCATGTTTACCTTCACTTTGTGCACCGCAACTAAAATTAATTAGGCATTTGAATGACTGTGTCCAAAAGGTGTTTGTTAACTAGACATCATGATGACTGCATGTATTTGTAATTTAGATACTGTACGACGGACAGCTTTTTGTAATGTTTTTAGCCCATCATTTTGCACAGGAGATAAAATGACCTCCTAATGTACATCTGTACAGTATTGAAAAGAACATTGATCTACCTTCAATTGATTGCTCTCACTTCTATTGATTATTAAAATCGAATCTTTTTAGTTGGCTCTGGATAACGTTACAGATTACCTGAGGAGAAAATATCATTGATGTCTTCACAGAGTTGGATATTTAGTTAGTGACTTTACTCATATAGTGCTGACATATTCCACAGCATTTTGCAAACACTATTATGGCTTGCTGTCTCCAATAGAGCTCACAATCTAGGTTGCTTATTGGCATCCATTTTTGTCACATATGTGGGACCCCCATTTTCATATTTACATTTATAAACATAGTGTTTAATACACTGGAAGTCTTGATCTACCATAGTGTAACAGTCAGTCGGTGTGGATCCACTGTATCAACCAACCGGTTTGACTTTGGACTAAATTTAAGGGTGTTATCCTTGAAGTCCTCTGGTATTTACCCATTAATCACTATATAGGGACCTGGATTTTGCTGCAGGGATGCCATCAAGCAGCTGCCTCCTGAAGTAGTCCCAGTGTAGTTGACAGCCAACCCCCAGGGATCAGAGACACGGTGGGGGGCAATGAGGAATCAGGCAAAACTTGCAGTCAGTAACAGGTTGAGGTCAGGGCAAGCAGTGTTCGTGTACATTTTTGAAACATGTCTGAAGGTCAAGGTAGGCCGCTCAGTGTCAGTACAGTGTTTAGACATAGGTCAGGAGAGTCAGAATCATGCAAAAGTTGATACACAGGCAGACAAGTAGATTATACCACCTTTGCAGGATTTAGTAAGCTAGTAAACCTATTGCTCAGGCAGTGAATTAGATAAACAGCACCACATACAGTATATAACAGAGCTGATTAACACATTAGAACCCTTTCAATACTGCAGAATGAGGTGAGTTTCAATGAAGAATATCTCCAGTAGACACAAAGGATACATGCACCATGGTCTTCTGCCAGAGCTCTGAAACTTGCCAGCCCCAAGTAGTGGGCAGCAGCGGGCACAAGCTGCCAACATAACACATCAATTCATTTTGTAGAGTTTAAATAATTTTGATGCAGATATACAGTATCTATCTATCTATCTATCTATCTATCTATCTATCTATCTATCTATCTATCTATCTATCTATCTATCTATCTATCTATCACAGTTTACTCTATTGCTAATGCCAGCTTTATAAAGCCAATAAATAATATCAATACTATCACTGTAATGCTGCTATTCTATAGACAAAACCAAGTACTACCATACTGTAACAGGCAAATATATTATACACCAATACCACCCTCATACTGTATATGCTATGACAGTGCCATCCAAATACTATTAGTACAAGAAATAGTGCCAGCATAGCTAGCGGAGCATCAGAAATCCTTTCTCTGTATACAGTTGGGCCAGCAGGATTCTATCCATAAACTTTGCTAGCAGCAGAGTTCTACTTCAAACAGTGTCAGTGCAATAGTGTCAGCATATTGCAGTGGTATGTACTGTAGTGGGCGGGGCAGTCATGATTAATTTTATGATCTTTTAGGGCTCAAATCAAAGAATATAATGTGTAACAACCTTGGGCATCATATCTGAATACACTTGTGTTGCTAGGTCCTATTAAGTACATGGTTATGTCTCTTGGCATTTTACTTCCAAATCTAGAGTTGCTCTTCTTGATATCCTGGTTCAGTTTAAGACCTGTCTAGCAGAAAACTGCTGAGTTTTTGCATTTGCCAGATTGAATAATGATCCAGAACAACAACAAGACCTTTGACTCTGTTAACCCTTTAAGGACCCTCGCCGTACATATACGGCGCTGGTGGACATGACTTAAGGACCAGCGCCTTACATGTACAGTGGGATCAGCGGCACGGACTCTGCAGTCACTGACAGCTGGGCCCCTGCTGCATACGCCAGCATCAGTGTTTTCACCCCTTGTATGCCACGGTCAAAGCTGACCGCTGCATGCAGAGGGTTTGTAGAGGGTACGGGTGCTCTCCGCTTCCCCATTGGGTCCCCGCGCTGCAGTGGCGGGGACCCAATGGCAGAGATGGCAAGCCCAATGCCTTCCATAGGCATCGGGGCTTGCCTTCTATGAAAGCGTGTGAGATCCAGGCCTTACGCTGGGTCTCACAGGCAGGCTGTCAGCATAAAAGCTAACAGGTTGTATTGTAATGGATTGCAGAAGGGATCAGACCCTAGAAGTTGAAGTCCCAGAGTGGGACAAAAATAAGTTTAAAAAAAAGTTAAGTAACGATGACTCTACAAAAATATCAAATGATCCACCCCCTCACCTGAACTCCGTATAAAAAAATAAAATAAAAACTGTGCTAAAACAATCATTTTTTTGTCACCTTACATCACAAAAAGTGCAACACCAAGAGATCAAAAAGGTGTATGCCCCCCAAAATAGTACCAATCAAACCGTCACCTCATCCTGCAAAAGATTAGCCCCAACATAAAACAATTTGAAAAAAAATAAAAAAGCTATGGCTCTCAGAAAATGGAGACTCTAAAACATGATTTTTATTGTGTTAAAAGTGAAAAAAATAAAAAAGTAGACATATTAGGTTTTGCAGTGCCCGTAACAAACAGGTCTATTAAAATATCACATGACCTGCCCCCTCAGGTGAACACCGTAAAAAATAAAAATAAAGCAATTTTTTTGTCACCTTACATCACAAAAAGTGTAATACCAAGTGAAATAAAAGTCATATGCACCCTATAATAGTACCAATCAAACCGTCATCTCATACCGAAAAAAAAATGAGCCCGTACATAAGACAATCGCCCCCAAAAAAAAAAAATATATATATATATATATATATATATAGCTTTCAGTGTATAGAGACACTAATATTTTTTTTTTCAAAAATGCTTTATTATGTAAAACTGAAACAAACAGCCAAATAATTGGTATTGTCGCATCCGTAACAACCTGCTCTATAAAAATAGCACATGATCTAACATGTCAGATGAACATTGTAAAAAACGAAAAATAAAAACGGTGCCAAAACAGCTATATTTTGTTACCTTATCTCCAAAAAAGTGTAATATAGAGTAACCAAAAATCATATGTACCCTAAAATAGTACCAACAAAACTGCCACCTTATCCCGCAGTTTCTAAAAGGGGATACATTTTTGGAGTTTCTACTCAAGGGGTGCATCAGTGGGCCTTCAAATGTGACATGGCAACTTAAAATTATGCCAGTGAAATCTGTCTTCCAAAAACCATATAGCGGTCCTATCCTTCTGCGCCCTGCCGTGTGGCCATACAGTGGTTTACGATCATAAATAGGGTGTTTCTGTAAACAACAGAATCAGAATAATAAATATTGAGTTCTGTTTTGCTGTTAACCCTTGCTTTGTTATGGAAAAAATGGAAAATCTGCAAAAAAGTGAAATTTTAAAATGTCATCTACATTTTCCTTTAATTCTTGTAAAACACCTAAAGGGTTAACAAAGTTTATAAAATCAGTTTTTAATACCTTTAGGGATATAGTTTCTAAAATGGGGCCATTTATGGGTGGTTTCCATAATGTAAGCTCGACAAAGTGACTTCAGATCTGAACTGGTCCTTAAAAATTGGGTTTTGGAAACTTTCATAACATTTTTTAGATTTGCTTATAAACTTCTAAGCCATCTAACCTCCCAAAAAAAGAAAATGTAATTTACAAAATTATCCAAACATGATTTAGACATATGGGATAAAAAAATAAAAATAGGATAGCACCACTTACTGACTATTAGAAGTCTAAATCTGAGCGGACTTAGTGATCAAATGTTCACGAACCGCAAGTTTGCGGCGGGTCCCATTCATTTTAATGGCAGGCGAACGTGAAAAACCTTCAGCTCATATTTGCAGCCAAGAAATAATTACTAGAAGTGCACAAATAGTCCCACAACATGGACAGTGACATACCAGATGTATTATTCGAATTTGCGATCTTCATTCATTATTTTTTTCAATGCAAAATATTGGCAATATAATTTTCACGTACGCGAAGGCGCAAATGCACTGTACAGTACCCAAATGCAATATAAAGAAAGTATATTGGTATATAACACCCCGCTTCAATCAGTTTTTTGGGGGGGCAACTGGTATTTCACACCAGTAGAAATTATTTGTTCCAATAATGCTTGTCCCTCTATATACCTGCAGTATCGCAGCAGAACCGCACACAACTGCCGCACAATACAAATGCACTATAATATACTTTCTAACATAGAAAGTATATTATAACATTGTACAAGGAAGGCAATCCATTAGAATATACATAAAGATAAAACGTAACCTTTAATAATGTTACTATGAGGGTCCATTCACACGTCTGTAAGTGTTTTGCGGATCCGCAAAACACGGACACCGGCAATGTGCATTCCGAAATTTACGGACCGCACGTCGCCGGCACTATAATAGAAAATGCCTAATCTTGTCTGCAATTGCGGACAGGAATAGGACATGTTCTATTTTTTTGCGGAAGCGGAAGTGCGGATGCGGACAGCACATTCCGGCCCCATTGAAAATGAATGGGTCTGCACCCGTTCCGCAAAATTGCTGAACGGTTGCGGACCCATTTTGTGGACGTGTGAATGGAAAAGATATCCCTCAAAATGAAAATAAGTTTTAAGGCCGATTCATTGGCCTGTATTTGTGGGAGGGGCACTGCTGCCTATATCAGGGCAGCATGCCCCCTCTCTCAACGAACGTCGTCTCAACACTGGCTTCGTTTCGTGTGTGGGGAGCTATAGCTTTTTTTTCGTCTAGCATGCAATTTCGTGTATCAAAATACGCCGACAAACTCGCGTCTAGAACAGGTAAGTGGCTGCCTCGTATCGCAGCTTCGATGTCGAAAGTCCAGCCCGCAGTGCCGGCTCCCTAGGTAAGGGGGAGCTACACTGCACCGGAGCGTTCTGCCAGGCAGCTTCGACTCCCACGCGGCATGAATCGTAGGGTGCAGGGGTCAGCGTGATCCCGAATTCAACTATCGCATCTCACATCCAATGTATGGCACGGGCCACCGTGCCGCTAGCGAGGTAGGGTTGCAACCGCAGAGCAAATTTTTTCATAATCATGCCCGCTCTTGCACTCACTCACTCTTTCCTCGTGCCGATCTGCTGTTTGGTTTCCACAGACGCTCCTCGCAGTGTCTCTGGTGCCCTCTAGTGGTTCTGTCTGGTACGGCGGGCAGGAGGGGAGTCTCAGTTCTCATGCTTTCTCCCTCTAGTGGCCACTTCAGTTACTACATGTAATTGTTGTGGCAAAGAAAAAAAGAGAGTATTTATATGTGCATATATACTAATATATATATATATATATATATATATATATATATATATATACAGTACAGACCAAAAGTTTGGACACACCTTCTCATTCAAAGAGTTTTCTTTATTTTCATGACTATGAAAATTGTAGATTCACACTGAAGGCATCAAAACTATGAATTAACACATGTGGAATTATATCCATAACAAACAAGTGTGAAACAACAGAAAATATGTCATATTCTAGGTTTTTCAAAGTAGCCACCTTTTGCTTTGATTACTGCTTTGCACACTCTTGGCATTCTCTTGATGAGCTTCAAGAGGTAGTCCCCTGAAATGGTTTTCACTTCACAGGTGTGCCCTGTCAGGTTTAATAAGTGGGATTTCTTGCCTTATAAATGAGGTTGGGACCATCAGTTGCATTGAGGAGAAGTCAGGTGGATACACAGCTGATAGTCTTACTGAATAGACTGTTAGAATTGGTATTATGGCAAGAAAAAAGCAGCTAAGTAAAGAAAAATGAGTGGCCATCATTACTTTAAGAAATGAAGGTCAGTCAGTCAGCCGAAAAATTGGGAAAACTTTGAAAGTAAGGGCTATTTGACCATGAAGGAGAGTGATGGGGTGCTACGCCAGATAACCTGGCCTCCACAGTCACCGGACCTGAACCCAATCAAGATGGTTTGGGGTGAGCTGGACCGCAGAGTGAAGGCAAAAGGGCCAACAAGTGCTAAGCATCTCTGGGAACTCCTTCAAGACTGTTGGAAGACCATTTCAGGGGACTACCTCTTGAAGCTCATCAAGAGAATGCCAAGAGTGTGCAAAGCAGTAATCCAAGCAAAAGGTGGCTACTTTGAAGAACCTAGAATATGACATATTTTCAGTTGTTTCACACTTGTTTGTTATGTATATAATTCCACATGTGTTAATTCATAGTTTTGATGCCTTCATAGTCATGAAAATAAAGAAAACTCTTTGAATGAGAAGGTGTGTCCAAACTTTTGGTCTGTACTGTATATATATATATAAAAAATATATAGAGTTAAAAAAAAAATTATATATATACAGTACAGACCAAAAGTTTGGACACACCTTCTCATTCAAAGAGTTTTCTTTATTTTCATGACTATGAAGGCATCAAAACTATGAATTAACACATGTGGAATTATATACATAACAAACAAGTGTGAAACAACTGAAAATATGTCATATTCTAGGTTCTTCAAAGTAGCCACCTTTTGCTTTGATTACTGCTGTGCACACTCTTGGCATTCTCTTGATGAGCTTCAAGAGGTAGAACCCTGAAATGGTCTTCCAACAGTTTTGAAGGAGTTCCCAGAGATGCTTAGCACTTGTTGGCCCTTTTGCCTTCACTCTGCGGTCCAGCTCACCCCAAACCATCTCGATTGGGTTCAGGTCCGGTGACTGTGGAGGCCAGGTAATCTGGCGCAGCACCCCATCACTCTCCTTCATGGTCAAATAGCCCCTACTTTCAAAGTTTTCCCAATTTTTCGGCTGACTGACTGACCTTCATTTCTTAAAGTAATGATGGCCACTCGTTTTTCTTTACTTAGTTGCTTTTTTCTTGCCATAATACAAATTCTAACAGTCTATTCAGTAGGACTATCAGCTGTGTATCCACCTGACTTCTCCTCAACGCAACTGATGGTCCCAACCCCATTTATAAGGCAAGAAATCCCACTTATTAAACCTGACAGGGCACACCTGTGAAGTGAAAACCATTTCAGGGGACTACCTCTTGAAGCTCATCAAGAGAATGCCAAGAGTGTGCAAAGCAGTAATCAAAGCAAAAGGTGGCTACTTTGAAGAACCTAGAATATGACATATTTTCAGTTGTTTCACACTTGTTTGTTATGTATATAATTCCACATGTGTGGATGCCATAGTTTTGATGCCTTCAGTGTAAATCTACAATTTTCATAGTCATGAAAATAAAGAAAACTCTTTGAATGAGAAGGTGTGTCCAAACTTTTGGTCTGTACTGTATGTATAAAAAATAAATAAATAAATAAACGATGACGCATTTTCGCACATACTCGTCTACTGTTTATTTTCATCCATGTGCCAACACGCATTGGCCGTAGCACGTATGCTATGTTCTCACGTCTCCTTTTGTTTCAGGATCCGTGTTGTGGTTCTTCGTGATTTACATTTCCTTCCTACGACTAGCAGGGTACAGTACGGTAGACGTCAGCTTTTACTTGCTATTTCTATCCTATCGTTCTTGTCAAGTGGTAGTGTTAGCTCCGTATCACCGTCTGACATACCCGTCACCGTGGGTAAGTCAGGTATCAGCTTTCGCTTCAGGTTGCTTCACAGGCTCACCGTGTCACTCATCCCTCATATACGTATATTCAACACAGTTTGCATGGTTCCGGGCCTTCTCACGTCTTGCACGAGTGTCGTTTGCCACACAGTTCTTGTGACGGGTTAGTTACCGGCATTCATTGTAGCATACTGTACCCGCAGGAAAATGTCACATGCGTCAGACATAGTGGAGGCTTCGGTCGACGAGAACGCCGCCAGGATATCAGAAGGGGGCAGTATTCCGTCTCTGCACAGCTGGACCATCCCCAGGTTAATGTCTGAACTTTCAAAAAGGGGTGTATAGTTTCCCGCTACTGCCAGAATAGCCGAACTATATCGTCTGCTCACCGCTAGCTCGTGCCCTCAACGTCAAGAAGAGGTCTCCATGGCCACAGTACAGACTTCCCTTGCACAGATTCATGTCATGCTGAACAACCTGACTTTGTCGGTCTCGGATATCCAAGCCAAACTGGAAGCGGTTGAGTCTCGCGGTACCACTAATACTCCGCTTACTACTGATGTAGCCATCCCTTCCACATCTGTAGCAAGGGGCTCAGGTGTCAGAGTAGCAGTGCCCAATATCACCCCGGTGCACTTCATTCCTACCAATTTAAAGAAAGATATCCTGGAAGGTAGGGATGTTAATCTTGCATTCTTGCTTATCGCTACCCGGGATCTTTTAGATAGTAAGGTCATTGCTTGTAGTGATGTGTCCGTGGTCCTAAGAAGCTGGGACCAAAGGCTGAATCGCAAGCTCACCATACCAGAGTTTGTTCTTGCCTTCAGTTTGTACAGAGACGTGATCTGCTCAGTGCGTCCTGACCGAAGGGAAGAGCTAGATTTGTATTTGTTTAGAGTAACCGAACTGGGGCATAAATACGGGGATAGTTCCTTCTATGACTACCACTGTTCGTTCTTAGCTAAGGCAGCAGCTGCTCTTAGTCAATTCCAGTTCCTTACAAACTGGGCCAACATCGACACTGAGATATTTTGCAGGCATTTCGCCGGGCTGAGGGCCCCATCATGCTCCCTGTGTCAATCCATATATCATTCCACAGTATGGTGTCATAAGGCCGCTCCCAGTGCTGAGTTCAGTTCCACAGTTCCGGTTGCCATGCCCTCTGAACCGCAGAGATCCTCTGGCATGGTAGACAAGTTAGGTAGACCTATCAAACTTCTCAGCAGGTCACAGATATGCAACAATTTCAATTACTCATCCTGTAACTATAGTCAGTGTCGTTTGCTGCATATTTGTTCTAACTGCTTCAGAGCCCATCCTAAATCCTAAGTCAGTCTGTTCATTAAAATCGGATAAAAGTTACATGTGTGTCGTTAACATAGGTTGCTTACAACGGTTCTTGTGCTACCATCACGATCCAGGTTTTGTGGAATTCCTAGTCACAGGTCTCACGTTCGGTTTCCACAGTGGGTGGTTGCCCTTCCAGAATCTACACACAAGTGCAAAAATTTACAATCCGCTGACCGTAACCCAAATGTCTCCGATAAATTGATCACAGCAGAGTTAGTTAAAGGTTTCCTGATAGGCCCTTTTTATTCCTCACCCTTCGAACGATGGAGGGTCAGTCCTGTAGGCATCGTCACCGGTAAATTTAGCAAGAAAGAGAGATTGATTATCGACCTGTCTGCCCCGCATGGTTCCTCCATTCCCAGCATAAATTCCCTCATTCCGTCAGAAGAAGTCAGCATGAGATATTTGTCCATAGACCAGGCCATTGCCATCATATTGCAGTTAGGCCCCGGCTCAATCCTGTCAAAAGCTGACATTTCAGATGCCTTCAAATTACTGCCTATCAAGCCGTCTCTGTGGCAGTGGCATGGTATCAAGTGGAGGGGTCTTTATTATTTTGCATCCAAACTCACCTTCGGCTCCAAGAGTAGCCTATGGTTATTCGACCAGTTAGCCCAAGCTCTCCACTGGATACTAGTCCATGAATTCCACTGCAGTAATGTCATTCACTACCCAGATGATTTTCTAATTATTGAACACCCTGACTCCACCACAAAAGACCTTCATTCACTTCTAAACTGTTTCATTCAACTCGCCGTTCCTGTGTCTCCCAAGAAGGTTGAGGGCCCATCCACAGTCATCACCTTCCTTGGCATCATTTTGGACACCCACAATATGCTAGCCAGATTGCCGGAAGACAAGTTACATAGGATCAGGGAAGTCATCCACAATTTCAAGTTAGCCAGGGTGGTCAAAAAAGGCATGCTGAACTTCACTCTTAGGCATGCTGAACTTTGCCTTGCGCATCATTCCGCAAGGTAGGGCGTTCATTTCTCGTTTGCTCACACTCCTCCCTACAGCCCCTTCCCAGGATAGCCTCATATGCCTGGACGAGCTGGTCATTGCCGACTTAAACATGTGGGACCACTTTCTTAGGCAGTGGAATGGCATTTCGCTTTTCATTACTGAAATATCCAACAACTCTCCCGTAGTTTTTTCTGATGCCGCCGCAAATACAGGCTTTGCAGCTATTTTTGGCGCCCGCTGGCTAGCGGCCAAATGGCCAAATGAAGTCAGCTCTATACCAGGTTTCTTTCACACTTCGGCAATTCTTTTAACTTTATCCCATAGTAGCAGCCTCCCATGTTTGGGTTCAAGATTGGCCTGGCCAAACAGTATCATTTGTTTCAGATAATGCCGCAGTCGTTAACATTCTGAATAGCGGATCGTCCAAGTCCCCTCACGTTATGTTATTTGTAAGACGTCTGGTTCTTCTTTCCCTACAACACCAATTCCGCTATATATGTTCGCACGTCCCCGGGACCAACAATACAGCTGCAGATGCTTTATCTCGATTTAACATTTCCCTTTTCTCGCAGGTTTGTCCAGAAGCAGACGTCATCGGTGCCACAGTCCCTCCGTACGCCTCTCTGACGCTAATCTAGACGCTCATCTGGCCACAGCTCGTTCGTTGTTAGTCAAATCCCTCTCGCCTAATACTGCTAGGGCCTATCAGACAGGTTGGGGAGCTTTTCGCAAATTCCAGGACAAATTCCCTCAAGGCAACACCGAGTTCGTGGAGTACATTCTAGCATTCATTGGTTACTGTCACATCGATTTGAAATTGTCACACTCCACGGTCAAGTCCTACCTCGCAGGAGTCCAGCATTTCAGAGCCATGAGTCACCCGGGGGAGGGTTACTTGTTTTCTATCCATGCCATCAAAGCCACTCTGAAGGGTCTGAACAAATGTAACAGTGAGAGACGCACTTGCCGGCAACCCATTACTAGCCAGGTTTTCCGTGATCTGTCCGACATGCTGGACAGAGAACCTTTCGGTGCCCAGAAGAGTTTAGTAGTGAAAGCGGCCATGTACTTGGCCTTTTACGGTTTCTTGAGACCGGGAGAGTTCACTTCCCCTCCTAACAGTGATAGGTTTGTCACCGTCAGACAGCTCAACGCTACCAGAGATTGTTTCATACTCTCGCTAGTTACCACTAAGACGTCTCAGGTAGGCCCCCTGACTGAGGTGTCATATTTTCCTACCACATATCGTTGGTGCCCCGTTCGCGTTCTCCAACAGCTATTGACCGTGTTAAACGACAAACTGCCCGCTAGCCCGCTGCTGCCCCTCAACAATACTCACCTCACCTGCCCCAAATTCATAACCCACATTCATGTATTGTTGGCTAACCTTGGAATAGACCCGACCTCAGTATCCGGGCATTCTTTTCAAATATGAGCGGCATCCGCCGCGTCAAAAAATCAAGTGCCAGCACATGTCATCAAGAGACTAGGTCGCTGGCGTTCCTCTTGTTTTAACGGATATATACCTCACCCGAATTCCGAAATGTCTCATGCTTTTTAAAGTTTGGTGTTGGAATTTGGAGTTATAAAGTTGTCTTGAAAGAAATTCGTTGTTTATTTTTAGCCTCCTTCAGGTATCCCCACATCGGCGCGGTTTCGGCACAAATCTAACTGCTTTAGTTATACATCAACAGGTAGCAGTTACATTCTCCCGTCAGTGCCCTGACCACAAGTTTTAAGGCTGATTCATTGGTCTGCATTTGTGGGAGGGGCACTGCTGCCTATATCAGGGCAGCATGCCCCCTCCCTCAACGAACGTCATCTCAACACTCCCACCCTACCCACCCTCAGCCTCAGTTTCTCACACCAAGGAGATGCCCTCCTTCAGGTATCCCCGCAATGGCGCGGTTTTGGCACAAATCTAACCGCTTTAGTTATACATCAACAGGTAGCAGTTACATTCTCCCGTCAGTGCCCTGACCACAAATTAAATTATTAAATTTAAGCAAAAAGCATAGATGTGGTAAGCAATAACAATTGCTCGGCGGCACTAAATCAGGTGTTTGGCAGCACCAAATCAGAAACCATATGTCCTACCACAATCCGGAAGGTAAGAGCGACCCCGTCTGGAATCTTAGACTATATAAAAATGGACCTTGTAAGCCCCTAGCCCCTAGGCCCCTGACTTCCAGGTGATAACTATATAGATCTATGTGTTTTTGACTCATTATAAAAGTATATTATAAGTATATCTCACCCCTCTGTGTATTACACCTATCGATACCACACCTATACCAGTCCTTAAAAGGACTTTTGTGGCCCTATTAGCTAGCGTTTGGTGTCCCTAACAGCCTGTCCCTGCTCCACACAGCAACCTCTCCCCAGGTTTATTTATAAGGTAGGGGGTATGTCCATGTTCTGAAACATCTCATTTGGCTGTCCTGTACCACCTGAAGGATGTGTCATGGGTCAAAGTTCTTCACAATGTAAAAGAATATGGCGGGAGCGAATATCTCCATATGTTCGCATGTTCGGCAAATAACGAACACACAAAGTTTGACATGAAATGACCGCTGGGCGAACCGCAAGGCCATCTCTATCGCTGATATCTTAAACATTTGGTGAAATCAAATCGAAGAAAAACAACAGTAGAACTCAGGGCTATGTTTAATAGTGAAAGTAAGAGCATTTCCACATGCACAATGCAAAGGGAACTCAAGGGATTGGGACTGAACAGCTGTGTAACCGTAAGAAAACCCCTAATCAGTGAGGCAAACCAGAAAAAAGGCTTCAATTTGCCAGGGAGCATAAAGATTAGACTCTGGAGCAATGGAAGATGGTCATGTGGTCTGATGAGTCCAGATTTACCCTGTTCCAGAGTGATGGACGCATCAGGGTAAGAAGAGAGGCAGATTAAGTAATGCACCCATCATACCTAGTGCCTACTGTACAAGCCTGTGGGGGCAGTGCTATGATCTGGGGTTGCTGCAGTTGGTCAGGACTGGGTTCAGCAACAGTATGTGCTCCAAGAATGAGGTCAGCTGACTACCTGAACATACTGAATGACCAGGTAATTCCATCAATGGATATTTTCATCCCTGATGGGACGGGCATATTCCAAGATAACAATGCTAGGATTCATCGGGCTCAAATTGTAAAAGAGTGGTTCAGGGAGCATGAGACATAATTATCATACATGGATTGGCCACAGCAGTGTCCAGACCTTAACCCCATTGAGATTCTTTGGGATGTGCTGGAGAAGGCTTTGCACAGCAATAAGACTCTAACATCATCAATGCAAGATCTTGGTGAAAAATTAATGCAACACTGGATGTAAATAAATCTTGTGACATTGCAGAAGCTTATCGAAACAATGCCACAACGAATGCGTGCCGTAATCAAAGCTAAAGGTAGTCCAACAAAATATTAGCGTGTGTGACCTTTTTTTTTTTTTTGCTGCCATTTTTTTTTTTGGACAGGCAGTGTACATTGGTGTTACAATTACTATTATTTATTTCTGTATTCAACTTGGTTATGGCTTAATATGTAGTAAATGGCAATGAGCCAGAAGCTCAAAAAATCATTTGCATGACCATAACAATGAATATGCATTTGAATGGATTCAGTAATTCAAAATGTAATACGTGAAATGAATTCAAATCCACACATTTTATTGCTAGTTTCATTAATGACTGCATTTAAATTCTGGAAAATGACAGCTGATGACTAACTTTTTTTTTTTTTACTTGACATTACATCTTAGCATTTTTAGAACCTAATTCAGTTTTGTCTGCTTGTTGAAGACAATTAAATGCATTTAGCTTATAGTTAAATAGTTGGAAACTATTATACAGTCTTATATAAAAAAAAAGATGACTAAAGCATAGTGGAGGTAAATATTTAGATGTTAACCTCTTCACGACCGCAATCTGTATATATACGTGATAGCTGCACATACCCCGTGCAGCTATCACGTGTATAGACGTCAAGCCAGCTGTTTAATCCAAGCGCTGCAAAGCGCTTGGATTAAAGCTTCTGCCCGAGCCCTGCTGCTGTCACGGACAGCATACAGTCTAGTAATGCCAGCAAGGGGCCAATCAGAGTGGCCCCTTGCCGGCAATCGATCCGATTGGTTAGTCTGTGCAGACTAACCAATCGGATCGCGGCAGTGTTAAAATGCCGGTTTCAGGCTCTGATCTGCGCTCTGCAGATCACAGCCTGAAATCGGTAATGTGTCCTGAAGCCCCCGATCTGTGCCCCCTTCTTGTCCTTCTTCTTACCCTGCCCCCGATGCGGTCCGCCCCCTCCTGCCCCGATCTGTAATAAATAAAATGCTGCGCCCTGCCCCCGATGTGTCCGCCCCCTCCTGCCGCCATCTGTAATAAGTAAAATGCTGCCCCCTGCCCCCGATGCGTCCGCCCCCTCCTGCCCCGATCTGTTATAAGTAAAATGCTGCCCCCGATGCGGTCCCCCTTCTGTGTGTGATGGCGGCGGCTCCATTCCTGAGCCGCCGCCATCAGCAGCGTGTGTCAGCTCTATGCTGACACTGCTGTAACCGCATAGATGCCGCAGTAGCGGCATCCATGGGGTTAATAGAGGGAGGGGGCTCCCTCTCTCTCAACCATCAGGGCTGCTGCGATCGCAGCGCCCGATGGTTGCCATGGCAACCGGACGCTTTGCAAAGGCGTCTGGTTGCCATGGCATAGGCGTCCGGTGCTGCCACCTACAGGCATCTGATTGTATTATACTTTGCAATGCAAAAGCATTGCAAAGTATAGTACAACCATCAGCCCCACTGGATCTTCAAGATCCAAGAGGGAACTGATAAAAAAAAAATTGAAAATAATAAAAGTAAAAATAAATAAATAAAAATGTAAAAAAAAAAAATCCTTTTCCTATAAAAAAAAAACAAAAAAACTAACAAAAACCACACATATTAGGTGTCACCGCGTCCGTAGCGACCATCTCTATAAATATATCACATCATCAACCCCGTCCAATAAACACCATAAAAAATAAAAACGGTGTAAAAAAATAAGCCATTTTTGTCACCTTACATCACAAAAAGTGCAACAGCAAGCGATCAAAAAAGGCGTATATACCCCAAAATAGTACCAATCAAACCGTTACCTCATCCCGCAAAAAAAGCCCATATTTAAGACAATCGCCCAAAAAATAAAAAAGCTATGGCTCTCAGACTATAGAGACACTAAAACATCATTTTTTTGGTTTCAGAAATGCTATTATTGTGTAAAACTTAAATAAATAAGAAAAAGTATACATATTAGGTATTGCCACGTCCGTAACGATCTGCTCTATAAAACTGTCACAAGACCTAACCCCTCAGATGAACGCTGTAAAAAAAAAAAAAAAAAAAAAGGTTCCAAAACAGCCAATTTTTTGGCCACCTTGTCCCATAAAGTGTAATAATGAATGATCAAAAAATCCTATGTACCCAAAAATGGTACCAATAAAAACCTCAACTCTTTCTTCAAAAAATGAGCCCCTGCACAAGACGATCGGTAGAAAAATAAAAAACATATGGCGTTCAGAAAACCAATCCAGCAAAATCTGCCTTCCAAAAACCATACGGTGTTCCATTCCTTCTGCGCCCTGCCGTGCGCCCTTACATCAGTTTACGACCACATGTTGGGTGTTTCTGTAAACCGCAGAATCAGAGTAATAAATATTGAGTTTTGTTTGGCTGTTAATTCTTAATGTGTTAAAGAAAAAAATGTAATAAAATAGAAAATCTGCTAAAAAAGTGAAATTTAGAAATTTCCTCTCCATTTTCCTTTAATTCTTGTGGAACACCTAAAGGGTTAATAACGTTTGTAAAATTGGTTTTAAGTAACTTGAGGGGTCTAGTTTCTACAATGGGGTCATTTATGGGGGTATCTACTATATAGGCCCCACAAAGTGACTTCAGACCTGAACTAGTCCTTAAAAAGTGGGTTTTGGAAATTTTCTTAAAAATTTTAAGAATTGCTTCTAAACTTCTAAGCCTTGTAACGTCCTAAAAAAATAAAATAACATTTCCAAAATGATGCCAACATAAAGTAGACATATGGGGAATGTTATGTAATAAATATTTTATGAGGTATCACTTTCTGTTTTAGAAGCAGAGAAATTGAAATTTAGAAAATTGCTAATTTTTATTTATTTTTGGTAAATTTGGGATTTTTTCATAAATAAAGGTGATATATATTGACTCAAATTTATGACTGTCATGAAGTACAATGTGTCACGAGAAAACAATCTCAGAATGGCGTGGATAAGTAAAAGTGTTCCAAAGCTATTACCACTTAAAGTGACGCATGTCAGATTTGTAAATTTTGACCTGGACACTGGGGCATCAATGACCTTTGGTCATGAAAGGGTTAAGGACAGGATTACTACAAGACTACATAGATATAGAGAAAAGATGTAAAAAAAAAATGTTTTGTAAATAAAATACTAAGTTTAAGGGAAACCATGCACCTTAGACATGTTTGGCTGACAGCAATTTCTTCTGAGCCCACTATACATGGCACACAAAAAGATTCAGCTCAGTGTGCATAAGTGGGGAGAAGAAATAAGCCACTGCCAGATGCCTCTGATAGTAGCTTATAGTCCTTGAAATAAAAAATGACTCACAGATTTGTGTATGACCACCTACAGTATGCTGTGATATGGTGTGATTTAAAGATAGGGTTTCAGACAAACCTTGTTTAACTGACTCTTAGGACTTTTTATTTAATATATTAGCTAACCATTCCTATTGTTTTTACAATATACCATGTCTGGTGTCAATCTGAAAGGGGTATTTCCCTTTTATGGAATATCCAAGGGATGTCAACTTATCTAGAAAACCTATAATTCTTCTGGAGCCAGAACTTTAGCAAGCTGAACAGCAAGGGAGCATTTTCTCCAATCTAATTTATGGGAGTTACAGAAAAAGGCAAGCAAGGACATTGACTGTTTCTGTATCAGCCTGCAGACAGATCTTTTGTCTCCTCTTTGCATCTGCTATCAACCATCTTCTAAACTTAAATGAAATGCACTTACAGAAATTTGATATTTATAGCAAATTCCATCTTGGTAGAATACTCCAATGGTCTGGCCATAAATACATTATAGCTAGAGATAAGCGAATCAAAGCTGACAAAGTGGATTTCATTCCAAATATCCTGAAAAATTAGATTCGCACCAAAGCCGAATTTCCTCGGCTTCGTGGTAATGAATCACATTTTTTCCTAAAATGGCTGCTGCATGTGTGAGGACATGGAGAAAGAAACTCTTGGAAGGCGGGATCACCCATAATGCCATCAATGCAGCCAATCAGCAGCCAGCCGGCCCTTTGATGTCACAGCCCTATAAATAGCGGCAGCCATCTTAGATTCTGCCATTTACCATGTACTTAGTGCAGGGAGAGACATCAGCAGGCGCTAGGGACAGTGTTCTAAAAATTGTCATTGTGCTAAAAATACGATTTACAAGTGCAGGGAAATATTATTAAACCTGTAGGCAAAAGATAGGGAGGTATCATTCCACAGCTTTTATGTTGAAAAGGGTTCAGTCGGGGAGGTGACAGCCTGGGTAATAGGAACAATCCTATTACACCTCGCAGCACTGACTGGGGATACAAATTGCCATTATACAGCTTTGTAATTCTAGCAAACCGTTCTTATTAGGGTGGAAGTGCTGTTTGATACAGGCATTAACAGGGTTTATTACAAGGAAATATTTCTATGTCTAATTTGCGCTTGTGTGGTGCAGTTGTATGTTCTAAAGCATTTTTTGGCTTGTATTAGTGGGGAAAAAAGAGCTTATTAGCCATTGTGTGGTGAAGTGCTAAAATTACAGCCCTTTTTGTTGTGTATTAGTGGCAAAAGTAAAACATATTTGCCACTCAGTGGTGCACTTATATGTTCTAAAGCATTTTGTGGAGTGTATTAGCGAAAAAAGAAAAAAATATATTTGCTGCTCAGTGGTGCAGTTATCTGTTGTAAAGCCTTTTGTGGCATGTACAGTGGATATAAAAAGTCTACACACCCCTGTTAAAATGTCAGGTTTCTGTGCTGTAAAAAAATGAGACAAAAATATATCATTTCAGAACTTTTTTTTCACCTTTAATGTGACCTATAAACTGTACCACTCAATTGAAAAACAAACTGAAATCTTTTATGTGGAGGGAAGAAAAATAAAATAAAATATAATGTGGTTGCTTAAGTGTGCACACACTCTTATAAATGGGGATGTAGCTGTGTTCAGAATTAAGCAATCACATTCAAAATCATGTTATATAGGAGTCAGCATACACCTGCCATCATTTAAAGTGCCTCTGATTAACCCCAAATAAAGTTCAGCTGCTCTAGTTGGTCTTTCCAGAAATTTTCTTAGTCGCATCCCATAGCCAAAGTCATGGTCCACAGAGAGCTTCCAAAGCATCAGAGGGATCTCATTGTTATAAGGTATCAGTCAGGAGAAGGGTACAAAAGAATTTCCAAGGCATTAGATATACCATGGAACACAGTGAAGACAGTCATCATCAAGTGGAGAAAGTATGGCACAACAGTGACATTACCAAGAACTGGACGTCCCTCCAAAATTGAGGAAAAGGCAAGAAGAAAACTGGTCTGGGAGACTACCAAGAGGCATACAGCAACATTAAAGGAGCTGCAGGAATATCTGACAAGTACTGGTTGTGTGGTACATGTGACAACAATCTCCCGTATTATTCATATGTCTGGGCTATGGGGTAGAGTGCCAAGACGAAAGACTTTTCTTATGAAGAAAAACATCCAAGCCAGGCTACATTTTGTAAAAACACATCTGAAGTCTCCCAAAAGCATGTGGGAAAAGGTGTTATGGTCTGATGAAACCAAGGTTGAACTTTTTGGCCATAATTCCAAAAGATATGTTTGGTGCAAAAACAACATTGAACATCACCAAAAGAACACCATACCCACAGTGAAGCATGGTGGTGGCAGCATCATGCTTTGGGGCTGTTTTTCTTCAGCTGGAACTGGGGCCTTAGTTAAGCTAGAGGGAATTATGAACAGTTACAAATACCAGTCAATATTGGCACAAAACCTTCAGGCTTTTGCTAGAAAGTTGAACATGAAGAGGAACTTCATCTTTCAGCATGACAACGACCCAAAGCATACATCCAAATCAACAATGGAATGGCTTCACCAGAAGAAGATTAAAGTTTTGGAATGGCGCAGCCAGATCCCAGACCTGAATCTGATTGAAAATCTGTGGGATGATCTGAAGAGGGCTGTGCACAGGAGATGCCCTCGCAATCTGACAGATTTGGAGTGTTTTTGCAAAGAAGAGTGGGCAAATCTTGCCAAGTCAAAATGTGCCATGCTGATAGACTCATACCCAAAAAGACTGAGTGCTGTAATAAAATCAAAAGGTGCTTCAACAACGTATTAGTTTAAGGGTGTGCACACTTATGCAACCATATTATTTTATTTTAATATTTCTTCTTCCCTCTACCTAAAAGATTTCAGTTTGTTTTCCAATTGAGTTGTACACTTTATAGGTCACATTAAAGGTGGAAAAAGTTCTGAAATGATTTATCTTTGTCTAATTTTTTTCACAGAAACCTGACATTTTAACAGGGGTGTGTAGACTTTTTATATCCACTGTATTAGTGGAAAAAGGAAACTGCACAGCTGAGCAGCAAATATATATTTTTCTTTTTCCGCTTATACATGCCACAAAAGGCTTTACAACAGATAACTGCACCACTGAGCGGCAAAGATATTTTTTCTTTTTCTGATAATACACGCCACAAATGGCTTTACAACAGATAACTGCACCACTGAGCAGGAAATATATTTTATCGGTTGTAAATCATTTTGTGCTTACCCCTTCAGTGCAGTTTATAGCTTCAGTTTTCTGGACTCTGGCCTACTCGTTGTTTGATCTCGGTTGAGCTCCTGGCACTGCCTTTGCTCCATGTGAAGTTAAGTGTCTTCTTCCCTATTTGTATTCTGTTTGTTGTATTTCCCTGTCTTTTGGATCTAGGCCTGAGAGAGACTCCTGTTCATGCTTCTGGTGGAGGAATAGGTTGTCTCAAATCCTGTCACTATACAAGGGCCCTACAGGGTGTGATAGGGCTCTATGGTTCCTATGTATGAACTTTCCTATCATCGAGGTCAGTTCATACTGTTAGGTAGTCAGAACTTGGATTGGGGTTGTTCTAGGAGGTGACCTTCTCCTTTACCCTAGTTTCCAGGCCTAGTTCCTGTCCTTTTATCTACTGTGCTCCGTGTGTAGTTTCCCACCCTTCCCTGACATTATAACTGCCGAATAACCGTCATTTTGTTTATTTGTATAAGTTCAGCCATGGATGCTATCGCTGCACTAGACGAACAGTTGCAGGGGCTGTCTCTGGAGGTAGCTGACCTCTGCACGACTGTCTCAAAGATTCAGAGACCACAGGCGGCTGATCCTAGTGGTGGTTACCAGGCCTGTCTTTAACCTAAATTTGCCCTTCCGGATAGATTCTCGTGGGGAAGTGATAATTTCATTTGGTTCAGGGAAACGTGCAAATTGTATTTTAAGCTACATCCAAACTCCCCTGGGGATGAAAGTCAGAGAGTGGGTGTGATTATTTTGTTGCTTAAACGGGATGCCCAGTTTTAGGCTTTTTCTCTGCCGACCAGATCACAGTTTTTCTGATCGGTGGATTAATTTTTCAGAGCTCTAGGTCTCATCTATTATGACCCGGATCGGACCTCCCTGGCCGAGACCAAGTTATGTGGCCTGGGAGAACTATTGCTCTGAGTTTAGGAGGTGGGCTAAGGATACTGAGTGGAATGGTCCGGCTCTCCATAGTCAGTTCTGTCAGGGATTTTCTGAGAGGCTAAAGGGCACTTTGGCCTTTCATAAGAATCCTGAGTCTTTGGAAGCCGCTATGTCTCTTGCTGTACGTATTGATAGACGCCTGAGAGAGAAATCGAAGGGCCCACTCTCTCAGGACGTTCTATTACATAAAGTATTGTCTTCCTCTGACACTTTGGGTGAAGCTACTCCTGGCTTTGGGTCGGGAGACGAACCCATGCAATTTGGGGGAGCTACCCCTGGATCCACTGGTAATAAGAAGGGAGTGTGTTTTTTCTACGGCAAAAGGGGACATTTTATCAATGTATGTCCAGATGGCAAAAAGAGAGAAAAAAGGCGTTTAATTCTCATTTGACTCTTGGTGGAGTAAGAGGAGAGTCAGAAAATGTGCATTTGTCTTTTATTGGTAGTACCCAATTTCTCCTGACTGCCGAGGTGGTGCTAGAGTCCAAGACTGTGGTGATAGAGGTGTTTATCGACAATGGGGCAGGGGTGAACCTGATTGGTGCTCATTTTGTCCGTATGCACGGGTTGTCACCAAGTGTTCTAGAAAAAAACATTCCCGTATTCGCTATTGATTCTGCACCTCTTGCTCAGAAGTGTTTGTCTCAAGTGGTGCATGATATCAGATTACGAATGGGTGACTTTCATCAAGAATGTATCTCGTGTTTTGTGTTGGAAGGTCTCCCTGCGCCGGTGGTTCTGGGTTTGCTGTGGCTTAGCAAACACAATCCTACTATCGATTGGCAAACTAGGCAGATTCTGGATTGGGGTGATTATTGCATTGACAATTGTCTTAATACATCTTTTTCTGTTGTAACTACCAAGAATTTACCCTCTTTTATATCTGAATTTGCCGACGTGTTTTCTGAGAGTGGATGCCAGGATTTACCTCCACATCGGGAATATGATTGTCCTAAAAATCTTATTCCCGGAGCTAAATTGCCTAAATCTAGGTTGTATAACCTTTCTGATCCTGAAAGACAGGCCATGAGAGAGTAAATTACCGAGAGTTTGGCCAATGGAAATATAGGACCTCCCAAGTCTCCAGTGGCAGCAGGGTTTTTTTTTTATTAAAAAGAAAGACAGAGGTCTTCGGCCATGTTTGGATTTCCATGAACTTAATCAGATTACTGTCCATGATCCCTACCCTCTTCCTTTGATTCCCGATTTGTTTAACCAGATTATTGGCACTAAGGTGTTCTCCAAATTGGACCTAAGGGTGGGCATATTATCTGGTTAGGATTAAGAAAGGGGATGAATGGAAGACAGCTTTTAATACTCCTGAGGGACACTGAGAACCCGGCCATGCCTTTCGAGTTGTCCAATGCTCCTGTGGTGTTCCAACATTTTGTGAATGAAATTTTTCCCCACCTGGTGGGGATGTTTGTGGTTGTGTATTTAGATGACATTCTAATTTATTCTCCAGACGTGGAAACACATCAGAATCATGTGAGACAGGTGTTACAGATCCTAAAGGACAATAAATTGTACTCAAAATTAGAGAAATGTGTTTTTGCTGTACAAAAAGGGCAGTTTTTGGGCTACCTGCTGTCATCTTCGGGTTATTAAATGGATCCAGAGAAAGTTTGCGCTGTATTGGACTGGGATCGACCCGAAAATCTGAAGGCTCTTATGTGGTTTTTAGGGTTCACCTATTATTACCGAAAATGTATTCAGAATTATTAGACAATAGTAAAACCCTTAACTGACATGACTAAGAAAGGGATGGATGTCTCAGTGTGGTCTGATTTGGCATTGGAAGCCTTTTTTGCTATTAAAGATTGCTTCTCTTCTGACCCTATATTGGTGCAGCCGGATGTATCACAACCTTTCATTGTGGAAGTGGACGCGTCCGAGGTGGGGATAGGAGCAATTTTATCGCAAGGCCCATCAACTGGTAAATGACGACCATGTGCTTTTTTTCTCTAAAATTCTCTCCCGCTGAAAGAAATTATGATGTGGTTAACAGAGAGTTAATGGCCATTAAGTTGGCTTTTGAGGAATGGCATCATTGGTTGGAAGAAGTGATTCATCCGATCACGGTGTTCACTGATCACAAAAATCTCGCTTACCTGGAGTCGGCCAAACTACTGAACCCAAGACAAGCCAGATGGTCATTGCTTTTCACCAGATTCAATTTCACTGTCACCTATTGTCCTGGGGCGAAGAACGTCAATGTTGGCACCATGACCCTGTGTCAACATATGCAGCACCACCATAAAGTGTCCTGGGAGAACCGGGGCTCTGATGTGGTGGCCCAGTCTGCCGCAGCACCTGCTACATCACCCAGTGGCACGCAGCCGATTTCAGGTAGTCAAGGCTCCACCACCTCAGCCGAACGGAGCTGTCCGTCCTTCCCTTCTGCTCCACATACAGGATCCTTTTTTTGTGGGTTATTGTTCTGATGGATCTGAGGAAGGGCAAAATAATCAGTGACGTCAACACAAACTTATTGCTGACACTCTCTCCTCTCTGTCGGGGGGCTCTACTTGTATAAGTGTGTAACAGAACAGGTTATGTAGACATCTATGTGGAATCAGCTGACAACGGTGTAAAAGGAGAGTGCTTCTTCTTGGCGCTAACATCGACCTGTAAGGCCGAGTTCATACTTGAGGTATTTGGTCAGTTTTAGCCCCATGACTGCCCAAAGTGTGCAGGGATTCTAAGAGCGACTACTGTCATCTGAATGTCATACTGACTTACAGTATTATTTCACTACCAAAGCAGACTCCCTATGGGTGTTACTGCAAGGCACAGTGTTCTACACCACTATAAAGGCTCTTTGCAGACAGGAAATAGCCGTTTTTTAACGTAATTCGCTGCAAATAAATTCTGTTCGAACCAAATTTCTCCCCAAAAAATTGCCGAACCGGCTAAACAGATTTTTGAAAAATTTGCTCATCTCTAATTATAGGTATCAGTAGAATGATTATATAGCTTAAAGCTATCAGTTCCAACTTCCCAATAAACATACATGTTCAGGTTGATAAGCAGATGCCACACATACTGTATATGTGGCTTATCTGAGAAAAAAGCATCAGACAGAATCCCAACAATGTGAATATGGTCTGCCAAAATCTCAATAGAGATGAGAATTTTTTTAAAAAATTGTTTCTAACAAATGATTCAAATGATTTGATGAATTAATGACCTACCTGAAAGTGCTCAGATTGCTCTGAAAAGTTGTATATTACATTGTGTGGTGTCTTAGGGCTGTATGTAACTACTTTCAAGCGCTTTATTGCCAATACAGCATTGGCAATCTTAAAGTGAAAGCAACATCTATGACAATGGGTAAACGCATGGTTGCCATTGGTATCAAAAAGCATGTTTAATAACACTCTGCACTCTCTTTAAAAAATGTTTAAAAGAAACTGTCTAAAAACTATCCTTTTTGGGGAAGATGTCTACTGGTGTTTATGCATACACAGTAGTATTGGAATAAGGAATGGCTTGTTCTGAACAAGTGGTCCAAAAAATAGTCCCTTTATGAGCAGATGCCTGCCCATGTTTGTATGCATGGTGAAAAGGCACATAGTAGGCAATAGATACATATCACCAAGTTTCCTGGCCTCGGTTAAATCAACCCGTACTGTTTCATCAATAACCCTAGGTTACTGATGCTTGTAATTAGTAGTTTAGCTGCTGGCTGCAGCTGATCCAGGCCAGGTTTCATTGGAGTAGTCAAAGAGCAGTGTGGGATAACTACTCCCACATATGAAGGCCAGGTTTTGGCTGGCCTATATAAGCCAGGAAGCCAGGGAGAGCTGGGGGTGTGGTTTCTAGTCTGAAAGTGTGATAGACTGGGAGTACAGCTGTGTGGAATTGCTTCAGCAGAAAGCCTGTTATTGACAAGTCTTTCTTCCCCCTCATGCTGATAGTGGAAACCAGGAACTACAGAGCACTTTGAGTCAGTCGAGTTCACATGGACTGTATATTTTTTGTGTTTACATGCTGAAGTAAGGCAATTTTTGTTGATACTGTTTTTGGACAAAATAAAAAGACTGTTATTTGGATTATTTCCAAAGTCGTCATTTGAGCTGTTCGCCACAACACATAGTAGTAAAAGAAAAAAAAATTGCCTATTCTGAACAAGCAGTCCAAAAATTATGCCTTAACGGGGCCAAATGCCTGCACTTGTTTATATTCATTTGATAGCATTGGAAAAAGTCTATGCTAAATAAAATTCTTATAATAACATTTTCTACAGATTTTTGTGCAATTGGATACAGTATGCAGAAAATAAGCTTACTGTAATTAATATTAATTAAAGAGTAACAAAACTTTTAATCAAGTTTTTATTTTTTCAATGTCCCAAATGCCCTAAAACTAATTTTCCGAATATACTTTATTGATTTTGAATTTTTACTAAAGATATTCTCCCCCTAAATCCCTGATTTCATGCATACTTTAACTTCACTATTCTCCACATCGCTGACTTTTGAGCGGTGTAGGAAGTATGGACTGTGCACTCTATCAATGGGGCTGCAGAGAACAGAGTACGAGCAGGAGCACACATTGCTGCTCCTCTCTGTGCCCTCTGAGGTTTACTAAATGCTGCCATAGTACATGGGCACCCTGTAACAATGTGCTATGCCAGGATAAGCTGAGTGGAGTGGGCTCCTGCCTATGCCTGATTCGCTAAGTTAAAAGTTTATATGCAGGACTTTTAGCTTTGCAATTGCATAGTGTTTAGTGCAACTATGATGCTTAAAACATCATCAGCCAGTAGATAGATGTTTTTTTTTTTTTTTTAATATATATTTTTTTAATTAAATGGGCTGCTAGCTGGATCCTGGATATAAAAAACAGGTTCTACTGTAGCTTTAAGAATAGATGTGCAAAACAGATTATGTATACATATGAACATCTGAATCACTGTAACATACACAGTACACCAACTGACCCTGTCCTTTCACTAGCGCTAAAGCCTACCTTTCTATCAATTAAATGTACCTAACTAAATATATCTTCCTAATCCCTAAGACTGTCCCTGTGAGGCCCTAAACTGTCTGTATTGTGTGTCCAAAATGCTGTGACTGTGACAGAGACTCTCTGTGGGCAGCTGAGAATGTACATGGCATTGCTATTGGAACCTTACATAGTGCCTATGACACATATCCATAGCATCCTTCCGGATTGGCTATGAGACAGACACATATATTTTTTCCCCAGAAATGCAAAGTAGCATTGGCTGGACTACAATACTCCTCATGCATAATAGGTGGTCTACTTAATGAGAAAGAGCATCCCCAAGATCACAACAAAGGCTAATTAGCTAACCGGGGCAATCACTTTTCTTGTCCTTTTAGTAGGAGAACTGACTTGGACATCACATCTTGTAAGTGTAATAGAGAGACATTCTGTATTCTTGTTCTTTTAGGGTCAATTCACAGGTCCGTAACAGTTTTGCAGTCTGCAATTTGCGGATCCGCAAAACACGGACACCGGCCATGTGCATTCCACATTTTGTAGGCCGCACATGGCCGGCACTATGGTAGAAATGCTCTAGGACATGTTCTATTTTCTTGAAGAGCAGCGGAACTGAAGAGTGGATACTGACAGAAAATAGTGTGCTGTCCGCATCTTTTGCAGCCCCATTGAAAATGAATGGGTCTGCACCTGTTCCGCAAAATTGCACAATAGATGCGGACCCATTATGCGGACATGTGAATGGACCTTCAGAGTATCTGCACATGGTGCAGATTTGTGTGCATTAATAATCTGCATCAAAAACTACACATAAATCCCCCCTGTTTATTGTGGGTTTGGTACGTTTTTATGTAGTTTTTGATGAAGATCTCATTCATTTTACTGGTACTGTATTATACTGTCATTTTTCTGCGCAGACAAACAGCACTTAGTCTGCAACGTGTGTAGTTACCCTAAGAAGAAAAGCTGACATGTGCATTTCTTTTTCAGAGGAGTACTACATGTAGTGATGGCCTTGCGGTTCGCCCGGCGGTCGGTTCGCGGCAAACTTTTCTTGTTCGCGGTTCGGCGAACATGCGAAAATATGGCGATATTCGAGCCCGCCATATTCTTTTAGATTGTGAAGAACTTTGACCTATTACACATCCATCAGCTGGTACAGGACAGCCAATTGAAAATTTTCAGCACATGGACATACCCCTACCTTATAAATAGACCCGATCTGGCTGCCATTTTACATTCAGTCTTTTGTCAGTGTAGGGTAAGGTTGCTGTGTAGAGCAGGGACAGACTGTTAGGGACAAAAACGCTATCAAATAGGTCCACAAAAGTCCTTTTAAGGTGGAGTAATGATAGGTGTGCAGTACAGAGGGGTGTAATACACTTATAATAAACTTTCCAACATAGAAATCATATTATAGTGGATTTATATTGTGCAGCAGTGGTGAGTGGTTCTGCAGCTACACAGAGTGACAAACGCAATTGGAAAAAATAATTCTAACTAGTGTGATATACCAGTCGCCTCTCCAAAAAACTGATAGAAGCGGGTGTTATATACCAATAATATACTTTCTATATAGTGCATTTGGGTACTGCAGCATTTGTTTGCGGTTTTGCTGCGTTCCCTCTGCTACACACAGTGACAAACTGTATTGGAGAAAATAATTATAACTGGTGTGTGCATGCTCGTACACAAAAATTATATTGCCAATATTTTGCATTGAAAAAAATAATGAATAGAGATGGCGCAAATTTGAATAATACATCTGGTATGTCACTGTCCATGTTGTGCACATTTTTGCACTTCTAGTAATTATTTCTTGGCTACAAATATGAGCTGAAGGTTTTTCAGGTTCGTCTGCCATTATAAGGAATGGGACCCGCCGCAAACTTGCGCTTCGCGAACATTTGATCGCGTTCGCGAGATCGCGTTTGTGAACCATTCCGGCAGATATTCGTCTATCACTAATTACATGTTAGGTCTCTCTCATCACAAGAAATTTGGGATAAATTCTTTATCGGTAAAATTGATTTGTTAATTTTTAATATAAAAATTTTAAAGAATAAACTTCAAGTTGGGCCCATAACTATTATAAGTGAAGATTCAGAGCCAGCTCCAGGTACATGTGGCTACTGGACATGTCAAGATGCATTTAGAAGTGCTATATTTTAATTCTTTACTGGATGTCAATTGGCTCAAATTACAAATTGTGCATGTAGTAACAAACTAGTAAACAGAATGCATATAAAGTCAGAGCAACCATGAATTTCTAATATGTCCCTTGATTTAGCAGAGCATCAGTCACTTTGTGTAATATTTTGAGCATTTCTCGTCATGAGTACAGTCTTTTATGATATTTTATACCTACACCATATTCGTGTTACAGAAGAAACATTAAAGAATGTATTTTAATGCCATTTAATTATTAGTATAGCCCACGGTACTTAGCCTGAGGTTATTATAAGTGATTCCCAAGGACGGATAACACATTTCAATACAGGCATAGCTAGAGGTCAATGCTGAATTAATCTACATAATTCCTATTACAGATAGGACCATCAGACAGCGATATACCAATATGAAAATGAAACAATAGACTGGAATCTTGGACACTAAATCAATAATACAAGGAACTTAACTGCACTCTGTAAAGCTATATAACTACATTATTTCACTTTTATTTATGAGAAGTATTGAATTTTGATCTACATTCTTCATCCAACACTTCGCCTTGCTTCATCTATTTTACTATACATTTACTTTTCCCAGGCTAATTATTCTTTTTCATTTGGCTGTAGTGCAGAAATAATGACTGGTACATTGGTCCTGTTGGTGGGACCATTTAATGGACTTGTATAATAGATTTTCACAGACAAATTGCACAGCTTTTGAAGTTTATTCTGTCTTGTTCACGAGAAATTTATTTTACTTCGAAAAATAAAATCACGCTTTGAAATTATACAGCTTATATTAAATTCTCCTTTTTTAGAGTAAACAGTAAGACTTGGTGTGAAATCTAATTTAGTGATATGATTGGGATATCTTGAAACAAACTAGATTCGATAAAAAAGGGTACATCAAGAGAAATATAAGGGATATTTATTTTAATGATGTTATAAAGAAAAACGTAACAGAAAAATTTATGAAAAGTCATATTTTCCTTTCTAGTTAAGGTACCATCTTAACTCCTTACTGTCATCAATATATGTACTTTATGTCCACGGGTCATGTACTTATAGGTACTATCCACCAGGATATTCAGCCCTCAAATTCTGCTCTCACTAGGATTGTACCATGAGAGATAGACTAGGTGAGTATTCTAATTTAATTTAAACAGTTGTTTAAGGCTCTTCTGAGGAGGATCTGTAACCTCTCCTGACATGTCTGTTTTAGTAACGTTTTGAATTTCCCATACAATAATGATTCTGGAGCATCTTTTCTACTACAAATGTAGCTAAGCTAAAATTGACTATGAGGACACATGTCACAGTGTTATCTTGGTTATCTCCTGACAAAAGCCATCAATTTGAGTTCGGCTGCATCAGTAATTCCATAATGTTCTGTTTTTCTATTATTCCTACTAAGGAGTTTATGAATCCATTGCTAATTGACTGTTATCAGTGGGGGTAGTTTCTATGTGCAGTTTCACATTGCCAGCACTGATTGGACAATATCAGACTTTGTAGACACATTCCTCCAACTGGTAACTCAATTAATTCATATACTTCTAGTAGTAATAACTCAAGAATGGAATACAGTTACAATTGATCACATTGGCTGATTAACACAAATTGGCCTTGAAGATAGTCCACAAAATGCACAAATGACGCAGGTACATCTCAAATTAACTCAGGATTTTGAAAACTCGGAAGCTTGGAAAACTATGCCGTCATTTTCTAAAATTTTCCAGGCTAGCTAGGAGCACAGTCAACTTTGTGTATGTAAATTTCTGTGCCCCTGGGGATGTGATGAAAGAAACATCTGAAATAAATCTTGTCTCTAGTATTATTCTGACATTTCACATTTAGAAATATAGTAGTGATCCTAACTGATCTACGAGGGAATATGTACTCGAACTAACTGTCAGGAACTGTGAAAAAAATTGTTTAAATAACTGTGGCTAAGGTGTATATACAGTTGCAAGAAAAAGTATGTGAACCCTTTGGAATGATATTGATTTCTGCACAAATTGGTCATAAAATGTGATCTGATCTTCATCTAAACCACAACAATAGACAATCACAGTCTGCTTGAACTAATAACACACAAAGAATTAAATGTTACCATGTTTTTATTGAACACACCATGTAAACATTCACAGTGCAGGTGGAAAAAGTATGTGAACCCTTGGATTTAATAACTGGTTGAACCTCCTTTGGCAGCAATAACTTCAACCAAACATTTCCTGTAGTTGCAGATCAGACATGTGCAATGGTCAGGAGTAATTCTTGACCATTCCTCTTTACAGAACTGTTTCAGTTCAGCAATATTATTGGGATGTCTGGTGTGAATTGCTTTCTTGAGGTCATGCTACAGCATCTCAATCGGGTTGAGGTCAGGACTCTGACTGGGCCACTCCAGAAGGTGTGTTTTCTTCTGTTTAAGCCATTCTGTTGTTGATTTACTTCTATGCTTTGGGTCATTGTCCTGTTGCAACACCCATCTTCTGTTGAGCATCAGCTGGTGGACAGCTGGCCTTGAGTTCTCCTGCAAAAGGTATTGATAAACATGGGAATTCATTTTTCCTTCGATGATAGCAATCTGTCCAGGCCTTGATGCAGCAAAGCAGTCCCAAACCATGATGCCCCCACCACCATACTTCCCAGTTGGGATGAGGTTTTGATGTTGGTGTCCTGTGCCTCTTTTTCTCCACACATAGTGTTGTGTGTTTCTTCCAAACAGCTCAACTTTGTTTTCATCTGTTCACAGAATATTTTGCCAGTACTGCTGTGGAACATCCAGGTGCTCTTGTGCAAACTGTAAATGTGCAGCAATGTTTTTTTTTGGACAGCAGTGGCTTCCTCTGGGGTATCCTCCCATGAAATCCATTCTTGTTTAGTGTTTTACGTATCGTAGATTCGCTAACAGGGATGTTAGAATATGCCAGAGACTTTTGTAAGTCTTTAGCTGACACTCTAGGATTCTTCTTCACCTCATTAAGCAGTCTGTGCTGTGCTCTTGCAGTCATCTTTACAGGACGGCCACTCCTAGGGAGAGTAGCAGCAGTGCTGAACTTTCTCCATTTATAGACAATTTGTCCTACAGTGGACTGATGAACAGCAAGGCTTTATACTTTTATAACCCTTTCCAGCTTTATGCAAGTCAACAATTCTTAATCGTAGGTCTTCTGAGAGCTCTTTTGTGCGAGGCATCATTCACATCAGATAATTGTATAAAGTAAAACAGGCACTCACCAACTGGCATAGATGATGTAATATGCTACTTATTAGATAATATAATTATATATATATATATATATATATATATATATATATATATATATATTAGTAAATACACAGAATATTGTATAAATAGATATAACCCCTAAGAACAAAATATATTCATATTAAAACCAAGGTACCTTATAGACCCCTAGCTAGTGATTATATAAAAGGGCAATCGATCTTGTGTGTAATAAATATGATAAATTATCCTAGTGATGAAAACAGCTTCTAGATATGCTTAAAAGATGCCAGTCAATAAATATATATCAAAAACTGTGAAATATAAATTGATACAAAAATGCAGTGAAATAAGAAAGTCTTGATAAAACACATATAATAGTGCTCCAAAAGAGTGTTGTGCTCCAAAGAATATTGCTCCAAAAAATATATTGCTCCAAAAACTATAGTTCAATCAATTAGTCCCAAAAAATGTGGTTCAAATAAATAGTCCCAAGAAATGTCCCTGGAAGAGGAAAAATGTCCCAAAACGTGTAGTCACAAACTGGTATCAAAAGCGTAATGTCAGAGGTATCGATACTAGGATAGACAATGCCACTTGTATTTAAGTTCAAAGGTATAATTTGTAAAACATAGATGGATGTTAGTAATAGGGTTGGCGTCTGGGGCGTCCCCCTGATGCACTGCCTCTTACCTCCCCGTACGTTCTGTGGTCGGCTGGGAGATGTCGAGTAGATTACAGACTTCAGACTATGTTGTCCGCAAGCCTCAGCGTCCCACGTGATCCTCCAATGTGATCTCTCAAAGGTGCATTGCGCGAACTTTGACGTAGTTCCAACCGTACGTGCTATCAGGTGGTGGCGTTCCAATGATCCTATAGGATCTTTAAAAACTTCAATCTTTATCAACCAAAGAAAGGTAAGCCGACAAATGTGGGTCATCATTACTGGTCATTAAGATTCAGATGACCAGCAAGCAATATTTGATAAAAGGATACAATTATATTTAAAGCAATATCAACAAATTGCTATTCCGGTTACATCACTGACTCCACCATTGTTGTGAGATACCTTTGTCCTCATTGTTGCAATAAAGGATACAACAACAACTTTATATCCACTATACAACCCAATTAGTAACTGTGGACATATTTGAGAATGCCAAGTTCCAACATGAGTTAGTTGCTGGCTATATGGTGCCAATGGTGTGCAATATTTCATGCTGCTAGTCATATTGATACATTGAGCTAGCTGTTGGATATTTGCTGCAATATTGTGCAATATTTTGTATTTCCAGTGACATACCTTTTATTGATTGTTATTAACATTTTTAATATTTTTTATTGTTTATTTTTTACTTTTTATTTTATCTGTGTGCATATATTAAACTCATTGTAGTTCGGACTTGCCCACTGTGTCCCATATGTCTAGTGTGCCAGTCTTCCAGTATTAGTCATTCTTCCATCTACCTTTCTGATTCTTTAGAGGCATGGCAACAAGATGGTTTCAGTCATTCTTTTTGGGCCAACTGCATATCTGGTGGGAACTAATACTTTTTATTGGGTCACTAAATCCTTTTGCTAAATGCTGTGTTATTACTGGGATCCCTAGTTAAAAAAAATATATAAAATGCATGACTGCCTCTGGCAATATATCGTTCAGGGTAACCTCTCTGCGCGCCATGTAGGCCAACACCAGCTGGCTGCCTTAGCAACCTCCACCTAATACATAGTACATGTATTAAGTGGGCTTTAGCACCATCCATGTGTATATGTTATGTTTAAAATTACATAATATGTTCCTTTAATTTGCTATCTGTAACTTTTTATTATGTTTATTTGCTATTATTATATATCAGTTTGCAAAATTGTAATAAAAAATATGTAAGACTGTTTAACCGTGAAGACAAAATCTAAAAAAAATAAAAAAATAAATGAAAGTAATACAATGACAATGTTTCAACATTTTCTTTTTCATAACAGGCGAGCTCAGTTGCATTCCTTGCAGCAAGGATCTTGCTCAGCTTCAAATATGAAAACAGGTCTAGAGGCCAGCTGTTCAATTTATATTCTCTCATAGGAGCCAGAGTCCACACTTAAATAAACAAGGCTTATTTTTCAATATAGTATTTTTTTTTAAAAAGTGATAAAACTAATAAAAAAAAAATACAAGTTATGAACACAATATTTACACCCTCCAAAATTTTTCAAGGTATCACAAAATTTGCACTTTGGACCTCTATTCTCTTTACTAAACAGCCTTTCCTTTTACAATTCTTGACACTGCAATTGCAGCACCAAGAAGGACAGACCATAAGGTTATGTAAATCAATGAAGTAGCAGATTCTCAAATTTCCATCACCTAGCTTTAATCTGTGGCATGTGGGAGGGGCATAAAAGCCAGATTAAAATAATACATTTTAGCCACATGAAACCTTAAAAATCAGATGAAGTCATGAGGGATGACCGAGTGGTGCCTCCTGTTTGTCGACTTACCAGTTATCGTCACTTGTCACAAACTGAGAGGGACAGAAGGTTTTTGCATAACAATAGGCTACAAGCCAGATGTCCAGCTACAGGTGTTCCATTGACCTCACGCCACCATGTGATCAATGAGTGGCTTCAGCAGTGGCTTAGCCACAATGCAGAAGTCAGTCATTGGCTGCAGTAGAGTGCAGTTATAGGTGGGACCTTAGATCCTCTAAACTGGCATAAATAATGACTTCCCTCTACAGAAGCTCCAAGCTGCCATAGATTTCAGACTGGCACACAGACTTCTAGAGGAGGCATATATTTTATGAATAGAAAATGGAGACAGTACTGCACAGTAAATGGAGGCTCTAAGACAACAACTCTGTGTCTTTTGCGTGCCTGCTATAACTCTGGTAAGGTGCTGCACAAAGTCAATAATATAAAAAAAAAAGGGAGTTAGGGATTAATTCCTATTATTACTTTTAATGCACATGCCCAAAAGTGCCCTAATAGATAGCTTGTCTACGATTAGCCATTATGAAAAAGTGACTCAATGCAGATCAGGCCCTCTTTTTCATGTATACAAATTTCTGAGTCTTTCATAACCCAGATCATCATGAAGACAGAAGTTCAATCGAAGAAAGAAGGCTGGTTACAGAGCATACCTTGGTTATAATTACTGTTCCTCTTAGCTAGAGTTGAGCGAACACATGCATGTTCGGGTTCGAGAAGTTCGGCCGAACTTACCGGAAATGTTCGGGTTCGGGATCCGAACCTGACCCGAACTTCGTCCCGAACCCGAACTTTTGGGCACTAAAAAGGCTGTAAAAAAGCCCAGGAAAGAGCTAGAGGGCTGCAAAAGGCAGCAAAATGTAGTTAAATCCCCTGCAAACAAATGTGGATAGGGAAATGAATTAAAATAAAAATTAAAAAAATAAAAATTAACCAATATCAATTGGAGAGAGGTCCCATAGCAGAGTATCAGGCTTCACGTCAGCAGAGAATCAGTCTTCATGCCATAGCAGAGAATCTGGCTTCACGTCACCCACCACTGTAACAGTCCATTGTCATATATTTAGGCCCCGGCACCCAGGCAGAGGAGAGAGGTCCCGTAACAGAGAATATGGCTTCATGTCAGCAGAGAATCAGTCTGCATGTCATAGCAGAGAATCAGGCTTCACGTCACCCAACACTGGAACAGTCCATTGTCAGATATTTAGGCCCAGGCAGAGGAGAGAGGTCCCGTAACAGAGAATCTGGCTTCATGTCAGCAGAGAATCAGTCTGCATGTCATAGCAGAGAATCAGGCTTCACGTCACCCAACACTGGAACAGTCCATTGTCAGATATTTAGACCCAGGCACCCAGGCAGAGGAGAGAGGTCCCGTAACAGAGATTCTGGCTTCATGTCAGCAGAGAATCAGTCTGCATGTCATAGCAGAGAATCAGGCTTCACGTCACCCAACACTGGAACAGTCCATTGTCAGATATTTAGGCCCAGGCACCCAGGCAGAGGAGAGAGGTCCCGTAACAGAGAATCTGGCTTCATGTCAGCAGAGAATCAGTCTTCATGTCATAGCAGAGAATCAGGCTTCACGTCACCCACCACTGGAACAGGCCACTGTCAGATATTTTTAGGCCCCGGCACCCAGACAGAGGAGAGAGGTCCCATAACAGAGATTCAGGCTTCATGTCAGCAGAGAATCAGTCTTCATGTCATAGCAGAGAATCAGGCTTTACGTCACCCACCACTGGAACAGGCCACTGTCAGATATTTTTAGGCCCCGGCACCCAGGCAGAGGAGAGAGGTCCCGTAACAGAGAATCTGGCTTCATGTCAGCAGAGAATCAGTCTTCATGTCATAGCAGAGAATCAGGCTTCACGTCACCCACCACTGGAACAGGCCACTGTCAGATATTTTTAGGCCCCGGCACCCAGACAGAGGAGAGAGGTCCCATAACAGAGATTCAGGCTTCATTTCAGCAGAGAATCAGTCTACATATCATAGCAGAGAATCAGGCTTCATGTCACCCACCACTGGAACAGGCCACTGTCAGATATTTTTAGGCCCCGGCACCCAGACAGAGGAGAGGTTCATTCAACTTTGGGTTGCCCCGCAATATAATGGTAAAATGAAAATAAAAATAGGATTGAATGAGGAAGTGCCCTGGACTACAATAATATATTGTTAAGGGGAGGTAGTTAATGTCTAATCTACACAAAGGATGGACAGGTCCTGTGGGATCCATGCCTGGTTCATTTTTATGAACGTCAGCTTGTCCACATTGGCTGTAGACGGGCGGCTGCGTTTGTCTGTAATGACGCCCCCTGCCGTGCTGAATACACGTTCAGACAAAACGCTGGCCGCCGGGCAGGCCAGCACCTCCAAGGCATAAAAGGCTAGCTCTGGCCACGTGGACAATTTGGAGACCCAGAAGTTGAATGGGGCCGAACCATCAGTCAGTACGTGGAGGGGTGTGCACAGGTACTGTTCCACCATGTTATTGAAATGTTGCCTCCTGCTAACACGTTCCGTATCAGGTGGTGGTGCAGTTAGCTGTGGCGTGGTGACAAAACTTTTCCACATCTCTGCCATGCTAACCCTGCCCTCAGAGGAGCTGGCCGTGACACAGCTGCGTTGGCGACCTCTTGCTCCTCCTCTGCCTTTGCCTTGGGCTTCCACTTGTTCCCCTGTGACATTTGGGAATGCTCTCAGTAGCGCGTCTACCAACGTGCGCTTGTACTCGCGCATCTTACTATCACGCTCCAGTGCATGAAGTAAGGTGGGCACATTGTCTTTGTACCATGGATCCAGCAGGGTGGCAACCCATTAGTCCGCACACGTTAAAATGTGGGCAACTCTGCTGTCATTGCACAGGCACTGCAGCATGTAGTCGCTCATGTGTGCCAGGCTGCCCAGAGGTAAGGACAAGCTGTCCTATGTGGGAGGCGTATAGTCATCGTCCTGCGTTTCCCCCCAGCCACGCACCAGTGATAGGCCCGAGCTGCGTTGGGTGCCAGCCCGCTGTGAACCTGCTTCATCCTCATCCTCCTCCACCTCCTCCTCATCCTCATCCTCCAGTAGTGGGCCCTGTCTGGCCACATTTGTACCTGGCCTCTGCTGTTGCAAAAAAACTCCCTCTGAGTCACTTCGAAGAGACTGGCATGAAAGTGCTAAAAATGACCCCTCTTCCTCATCCTCCTCCTCCTGGGCCACCTCCTCTTCCATCATCGCCCTAAGTGTTTTAGAAGTGGTATTGTAACGCTGATAACGGCGTCATCGCCACTGGCCATGTTGGTGGAGTACTCGAAACAGCGCAACAGGGCACACAGGTCTCGCATGGAGGCCCAGTCATTGGTGGTGAAGTGGGGCTGATCCGCAGTGCGACTGACCCGTGCGTGCTGCAGCTGAAACTCCACTATGACCTGCTGCTGCTCGCACAGTCTGTCCAGCATGTGCAAGGTGGCGTTCCACCTGGTGGGCACGTCGCATATGAGGCGGTGAGCGGGAAGGCCGAAGTTACGCTGTAGCGCAGACAGGCGAGTAGCGGCATGGTGTGAACGCCGGAAGCGCGAACAGACGGCCCGCACTTTATGCAGCAGCTCTGACATGTCGGGGTAGTTGTAAATGAACTTCTGCACCACCAAATTCAGCACATGCGCCAGGCAAGGGATGTGCGTCAAACCGGCTAGTCCCAGAGCTGCAACGAGATTTCGCCCATTATCGCACACCACCAGGCCAGGCTTGAGGCTCCTTGGCAGCAACCACTTGTCGGTCTGTTGTTCTATACCCCGCCACAACTCCTGTGCGGTGTGGGGCCTGTCCCCCAAACATATGAGTTTCAGAACGGCCTGCTGACGTTTACCCCTGGCTGTGCTGAAGTTGGTGGTGAAGGTGTGTGGCTGACTGGATGAGCAGGTGGAAGAAGAGGAGGAGGAAGCTGAGTAGGAGGAGGAGGAGACAGGAGGCAAAGAATGTTGCCCTGCGATCCTTGGCGGCGGAAGAACGTGCGCCAAACAGCTCTCCGCCTGGGGCCCAGCCGCCACTACATTTACCCAGTGTGCAGTTAGGGAGATATAGCGTCCCTGGCCGTGCTTACTGGTCCACGTATCTGTGGTTAGGTGGACCTTGCCACAGATGGCGTTGCGCAGTGCACACTTGATTTTATCGGATACTTGGTTGTGCAGGGAAGGCACGGCTCTCTTGGAGAAGTAGTGCCGGCTGGGAACAACATACTGTGGGACAGCAAGCGACATGAGCTGTTTGAAGCTGTCTGTGTCCACCAGCCTAAATGACAGCATTTCATAGGCCAGTAGTTTAGAAATGCTGGCATTCAGGGCCAGGGATCGAGGGTGGCTAGGTGGGAATTTACGCTTTCTCTCAAATGTTTGTGAGATGGAGAGCTGAACGCTGCCGTGTGACATGGTTGAGATGCTTGGTGACGCAGGTGGTGGTGTTGGTGGTACATCCCATGTTTGCTGGGCGGCAGGTGCCAACGTTCCTCCAGAGGCGGAGGAAGAGGCCGAGGCGGCGGCAGCAGCAGAAGAGGCCGAGGCCGCAGCAGCAGAAGAGGTAGCAGGGGGAGCCTGAGTGACTTCCTTGTTTTTAAGGTGTTTACTCCACTGCAGTTCATGCTTTGCATGCAAGTGCCTGGTCATGCAGGTTGTGCTAAGGTTCAGAACGTTAATGCCTCGCTTCAGGCTCTGATGGCACAGCGTGCAAACCACTCGGGTCTTGTCGTCAGCACATTGTTTGAAGAAGTGCCATGCCAGGGAACTCCTTGAAGCTGCCTTTGGGGTGCTCGGTCCCAGATGGCGGCGGTCAGTAGCAGGCGGAGTCTCTTGGCGGCGGGTGTTCTGCTTTTGCCCACTGCTCCCTCTTTGTCTTTTGCTACGCTGTTGGCTCGGTCTCACCACTGCCTCTTTCTCCGAACTGTGAAAGTCAGTGGCACGACCTTCATTCCATGTGGGGTCTAGGACCTCATCGTCCCCTGAATCGTCTTCCACCCAGTCTTGATCGCTGACCTCCTGTTCAGTCTGCACACTGCAGAAAGACGCAGCAGTTGGCACCTGTGTTTCGTCATCATCAGAGACGTGCTGAGGTGGTATTCCCATGTCCTCATCATCAGGAAACATAAGTGGTTGTGCGTTAGTGCATTCTATCTCTTCCACTCCTGGGGAAGGGCTAGGTGGATGCCCTTGGGAAACCCTGGCAGCAGAGTCTGGCAGTTTGCCCCTGCCCCAAACAGCATAATAGACTGCTGCATAACTTGAGGCTCAGACAGTTTCCCTGATATGCATGGGGGTGATGTGACAGACTGATGTGCTTGGTTTTCATGCGCCATCTGTGCGCTTTCTGCAGAAGACTGGGTGGGAGATAATGTGAACGTGCTGGATCCACTGTCGGCAGTCCAATTGACTAATGCCTGTACCTGCTCAGGCCTTACCATCCTTAGAACGGCATTGGGCCCCACCAAATATGGCTGTAAATTCTGCCGGCTACTGGGACCTGAGGTAGTTGGTACACTAGGACGTGTGGCTGTGGCAGAACGGCCATGTCCTCTCCCAGCACCAGAGGGTCCACTAACACCACCACGACCATATCCGCGTCCGCGTCCCTTACTAGATGTTTTCCTCATTGTTACCGTTCACCATAATAAGAAAAATATTATTCGGGCCAATGTAATGAATTCAAATTCAGGCCTTTTTTTACAGACACCTAACACTATCTGGCTATCTATTTAGATACCGTATTACACTAATACAGGCACACCAGTAATGACAGATTTAGCTGAATATAAATTTGAGGCCTATTATTTAGGCCCTGGGTGAAAGGTATACGTTTACGGATAGAATTAGACTTGGATCTGCACTGTAGCGTGTGTGTGAAGTTCTTGAGAATTACCCTATCAGCACCTTGAATCTAATATACCCTTTTAGGGATAGATTTAAAGTAGGCCTGATACAGCAGAAACCACTAATTTTGAGAATTGCAAATTTGGGAATTGTTTTTCAACCCAGAACAAAAACTGTGCTTTGACGGACACTAAAAATAACTTGACCAGCTAAAACAGTACAGATTTGGATGAATATAAATGTGAGGCCTATTTTTTAGGCGCTGGGTGACAGGTATACCTTTAATCACAGAACTAGACTTGGATCTGCACTGTAGCGTGTGTGTGAAGTTCTTGAGAATTACCCTATCAGCACCTTGAATCTAATATACCCTTTTAGGGATAGATTTAAAGTAGGCCTGATACAGCAGAAACCACTAATTTTGAGAATTGCAAATTTGGGAATTGTTTTTCAACCCTGAACAAAAACTGTGCTTTGACGGACACTAAAAATAACTTGACCAGCTAAAACAGTACAGATTTGGATGAATATAAATGTGAGGCCTATTTTTTAAGCGCTGGGTGACAGGTATACGTTTAATCACAGAATTAGACTTGGATCTGCACTGTAGCGTGTGTGTGAAGTTCTTGAGAATTTCCCTATCAGCACCTTGAATCTAATATACCCTTTTAGGGATAGATTTAAAGTAGGCCTGATACAGCAGAAACCACTAATTTTGAGAATTGCAAATTTGGGAATTGTTTTTCAACCCAGAACAAAAACTGTGCTTTGACGGTCACTAAATAACTTGACCAGCTAAAGCAGTAATGACAGATTTGGATTAATATAAATGTGAGGCCTATTTTTTAGTCGCTGGGTGACAGGCTCAACTTGCCCCTGATGTAGTATATGGCCAAAAAATAACCACACTATTGATGGTTAAATGCACTTGATGAAAGCTTGACCCTGATGTAGGATATAGCAAAAAATAACCACACTATTGATGGTTAAATGTACTTGGTGGCAGCTTGTGCTGGCGCACAAGCAAGCCACAAAATGGCCGCCGATCACCACAGAAAAAAAGTGACTGAAAAACGCTCTGGGCAGCCTACAAACAGTGAGCAATTGAATAGCAGCAGTTCAATGATCCACAGCTGTAGATCGATCACTGAATGAAGTCTTTTGGAGGAGTTAATCTGCCTAATCTCACCCTAACGTCGCAGCTGCAACCTCTCCCTACACTTGTATCAGCAGAGTGACGTGCAGCGCTACGTGACCCAAGCTTATATAGAGGCTGGGTCACATGCTGCACTGGCCAATCACAGCCATGCCAATAGTAAATCTGCAAAAAAAGGAGGGGTTAGTCAGCACCTCCCAGTGCGCAGGTGCACGCCGCCATGGCAAAGACCTAGAGGAAAAAAAAGGAGACAATGCAGCAGCACTCTGCAAATCAGACAAAGTACAACAATGCTTACAAAAATTATAGTGCTAATACTACGCTTATTTATAAAAGCGAGATGCTTGGTCAATGCATTTTGTACAAAATCATCTAAGCCCGTATGCCAAACGTCAAGGCGATCTCTGTTACACGGGTCCTAACACGAAATACTACCTGTTATGCGCCATAATGACCGCCATAAAATTCAGGGAGTGTTGGACCCACATGCATGTTGGATCCACTCTGCCTTTTTCCATTTTTTGTGCCAAAATGGCCTCCATTACAAGGGATGCAGGTACCAACATGCATGCTGAGCCCACTCTATACCCTTCCTGGTGCTAGACAGCTTCCAATGAATGCAGTGAGAGCAGGCCACAGCTTTATACTGAAAATAATTAAAATCAGCCTATGGGGCAGACAGGCTAATCAGGAGTGCACGACTCGCTGGAGTGCCACATCTCCAGCATTGTAAATCTGCAATCTGCATTGTACTTTGTCTGATTTGCAGAGTGCTGCTGCATTGTCTCCTTTTTTTTCCTCTAGGTCTTTGCCATGGCGGCGTGCACCTGCGCACTGGGAGGTGCTGACTAACCCCTCCTTTTTTTGCAGATTTACAATGCTGGAGATGTGGCACTCCAGCGAGTCGTGCACTCCTGATTAGCCTGTCTGCCCCATAGGCTGATTTTAATTATTTTCAGTATAAAGCTGTGGCCTGCTCTCACTGCATTCATTGGAAGCTGTCTAGCACCAGGAAGGGTATAGAGTGGGCTCAGCATGCATGTTGGTACCTGTATCCCTTGTAATGGAGGCCATTTTGGCACAAAAAATGGAAAAAGGCAGAGTGGATCCAACATGCATGTGGGTCCAACACTCCCTGAATTTTATGGCGGTCATTATGGCGCATAACAGGTAGTATTTAGTGTTAGGACCCGTGTAACAGAGATCGCCTTGACGTTTGGCATACGGGCTTAGATGATTTTGTACAAAATGCATTGACCAAGCATCTCGCTTTTATAAATAAGCGTAGTATTAGCACTATAATTTTTGTAAGCATTGTTGTACTTTGTCTGATTTGCAGAGTGCTGCTGCATTGTCTCCTTTTTTTTCCTCCATGCCAATAGTAGGCATGGCTGTGATGGCCTCTTGGGGCAAGTAGTATGATGCTTGTTGATTGGCTGCTTTGCAGCCTTTCAAAAAGCGCCAAGAAAGCGCCAAACAACGAACTCGAACCCGGACTTTTATGAAAATGTTCGGGTCCGTGTCACGGACACCCCAAAATTCGGTACGAACCCGAACTATACAGTTCGGGTTCGCTCATCCCTACTCTTAGCTCAATAACTGTCCCCCAAAATGTGTAGCTCAAGATGACCAGCTGCTCAAAAATACATGATTTCATGATACTTTGTCATGGGGTGTCTATAATATATCTGCCTGTGTGTTTGGTTGGTTGTGATGCGCATTGCAGCTGGTCAAGGGTTTTGTTAGTATACCACAATATGATGTTGAATTTGTTTTATGATACATGAGAATCAAAATTTGAGCAAAGGTAAGAGTGGACACATCATGCTAAGTGAATTTCTAGAAAAAAAAAATGGAATAAATAAAAATGTCTTATTCACAATGAGACTATTTTCTGAATTGCTCGATGCTAGTTGTCAATAACTAATAAGCAGTCCCTAGACATCTAGATACAGAAAACATTAACTTGAAAGAGTGTTCTGAGACTTTACTACTGTTTCAATATCTGATCGGTGGTGAGAAGGCCCCGATGCTTGCAGTAGCACCACAACCTTTTCCCCGCTCACCAAGCATAGTGGCTGTGCTTGGTATCGCAGCTTCAATAGGGTAAGTGCCAGTGCCTTCTCAAAAGGATGATAATCGGGTTCCGGGTATCAGACCCCCAACAATACTGTCTCAGTAGTAAAGTCTTAGAAAACCCCTTTAATATGTTAAATGAATTGTTGCAGCCAGCTACAAAATGACAATAAAAAAAGTGATGTTTTAATGTGTAATGTGTTAAATTAACAATTCCTGCATCTGTAAAATAAAAACATTAGTAAAATCAAAGATTTTTTTTAAAGAAGAAAAAAAAGGATCCCCTTTTCCAGAACCAGCAGAACCCTTGTCCATAAGTGAAGAGTGGCACTTTATGGAACTAAGCTGCAATGCAGCCCATAAACAAGAGTAGACCTGGTTCTGGAAAAAAAAAAGGTCAATCTCAAATAACTACTATATCAAATAGAATTGAAATCACCAAGTTCCCCCCCCCCCCCCTTCCCCCCAGGAATTAATATATGGCAAACAGTTCACTAGTTTATTTCGCTAAAATTCTTTCATTTCCACTTCTCACCAATGTGAAATGCACATGATTTGATGTTTCAAATGCCATTTTTTATAAATGGATCCTTTGCACAGGAAACAACATTCTATAAAGGCAAGAATTTTAAGGGCACAGTGGTTATAGAGCTCTTGAGTAAATTATGCCTGATGATATATGTGGAATCATTTATATTCAAATGGCTCAGAAGCAATTTAACAAATGATAGCATTGCAGAGGCAATTTTAAAGATTACTGAAATAGGTGGGATGTACCTGACACTAAAATCCTTTGCGAAAACCGTATCATTTGCAGACATCATTATATGATTGACCGAAATTTTTTCAAATCTTGAAGAAATAAAACTATATGTCATACTGTAACAGCCACTAAAAGTATACATCTTTAATGTACAACATACCATTTAGCACCAACTCTCAGTCAATCAGAGGGAACAATCTATGTAGATGTAGATATACATATGAAAGGAAGAATTATTGAGAAATATGGGAAGATGACTATATTGTGAGAGACTAAGAAATAACATAAAAATGATGAAATATCAAGAAATACAGTCCTTTATTTGGAATGTTTGAACATTTATAAAGAACTTTCACTGTTATGTTTAATGTTCAGATGACCTCTGGTTCTTTGTTCTGTGCACCTTGGCTGCTTGTTCTTTTCCTTTGGTAAATTATACTTGTACATGATTAGAAAAATAAAGTAATGTTGAATAATTTACTTTTATGAAGCTAAAACAAGTCTTCTGGGCATTCTTAAATGGCATGTCTATCTTTGACCAATATTTTACAGTTTATATTTAAATATATTCTATATAAAAAAAGTTTAACAACTTTGTAAATACTGTACATTGTTTACTTACATTTTATTAACTTTTAATGCATCATAGATTGAATACATTACATTACAAGTTCTGTTGACTTTTTGATAGCAGTCAACATTAGAAAGTCTCTATTACTGTATAATACAGTAGAGAACAAACAGAAAATGAAAAAAGAACGACTGTAAATTTTAATGCAATTGAGCGGAGATTGATAAAGTATAAAGTACTTGTGCTGTTTGATTAATGATGACAGAACCAAGGAGGTTTGTTCACCCTTGTGCAGTAAGGGAATAGAGCACACTAATGAGTGCTTCTCTCCTCTCGTTATAGAGATTGTGGGGGTCTCAGCACTCAGACCCCCACTAATCTAAACTTTTGATATATCTCTATAACAAATCAAAAGTTTACTGAAAGTAAAGTGAGTTTCCGTTTATTCCTTAAAATAGTTCTATGGGTAAACTGTGAAATTGGGCTCAAATGCAGTCTTTGGCACTACAGTGGTATTCCCATCTACATAAGATATGACATAAATGCCTCTTACTCGTCTGAGACCTGGCCCTGTTGTCATTGAATAATATGTTAATAATAATGTGGTGGCTGGACAAGTGCCCGCTCTCTCCATTCACTCTGATGGAGCTTAGGGAAACAGCTGAGCAAATGTGCTTGTCTGTTTCTGCAACTTCTATATCAGTGAATGGAGGGACATCTACCACATTATAAAGGATAAAAGCCACTCCATCTATCATACATGCTTGGCATAAAAAATAGTATTTATATTTATAAAAATATAATGACTTTAGAAACATGACAAGCTGTTCATATACATTAATGTCAATTGTGATCATTGTGTGATTACAGTGAAATAGTTGAGTAAGAGGCTGAATAAGGAAGGTAAAATTTCTATAAGGTATATATACAGTAATTAAGATTCAAGGTTTCACTGTGCTGTTAAAATGTGTGATTAGAAGTTGGTAATATTGGAAAATAATTTACTTTATATTGAATTAACAGTCCAGTCCACTTACTGATAAACACCAACTCTCAAGAACAAAAGCCTAATTTTAAAACTGTTTGAATCAATCCCTAGTGTACATAGTATAGAGAAATGTTCTTTAAAATATTAATTTTAAAGAAAGCACTATGAACCACTTGATTAAAAAAGTCCACAGAATTAAACATTGGAATTTCACTTCAGCTACACTTCAAAGGGTTTGTGCCATTAACTGCATTTTACTTTAAAGTGCATTTTCATCAATTACTCTAGCTCCCATTTCTACCTGGATTTTTTTTTTTTTTTTAATTTACCCCATTTGCAGTTTTCTCTAATCCCCCATGTTTAAACCCTACCTCCTGGTTTATCTTATGACTGCTTTCCTATCATGCCTTATGGCAGTGAGATGTGTCCTGACATCAGCAGATCATGTGACACTAACCACACTCTTTGTTCTTACCAATGAGGCTTCCCTTTTTCCTACATTACAAGACTAAAATGTAGGATGTAATCAACAGCAACTGAAGATCGAAACTAATTTGCTACAGGTCAAAAATACAGTTTTGATAAATAGTGCTGTTATGTCAGCCATGTTCCCACACCAGCCATCAGCTGTCAGATAGCAGAGGTAGTGAACTCCACAGGAGGGCCCTGCTTCAAAGCCCAGCCATCTGGCAGAGAACTTATTGCAGGCCACCTTTGTTTACAATTTCTCACCTACATTCAGCCAGCCAGGAACCCAGCTAATGGAACAGGAAAGACCAATCTGCAGGGGGTCTAGGCTAGTCCTCAGTTCAATCAAATTAAGCAGACAGCATGGAACTGTCGATTTATAAGGAATTATGAATCGCCCAGCCATCACAGGCACAAACCGGATACATATTTGTGTCCCTGTGGCTGCGATGAACAGACCCGTCGTCATAGCCTGGCGGTGGGATGCCAGGGAGGGGAGATATACATATCTCCCCACAGAAAGCGCATAACGGTACCATGCTTGGACTCTACTGGTAGCCAGAACCCAGGTAGATCCATTTGCCCCAGAACCACGTCCCTGCAACATTCTGTTTTGTGGCTCATGTGCTGCCAGCCCAGCAGAGGTGGGTGGACCCCTCCCAGAGGCCGGGAGGGGCCAGCTACAGGTTAAAAGGCTTGTGCCAGCAAGCGGGCGTGTCTTTTCTCTGAAGGAGGGTCACATTATGCCATGCATTTAAAGGGACCTGCAACCTGCTGACATAACTTCCCTCCATGTGACTACAGCAAAGGTCTCATCACAACCCAAAAGTACTCATCTATCTGGTAAACTGACTTTCGCTTTGTTTAATCCTGTTTGTACCATACCACCTGTATTTGTAACCTCAGACCACTGTATATATCCTTGTGTGTATAGTGTATTGTCTAGTGAGCCCTTAAGGCGATTAAATATATAATGTAATATTGTGCTGTCTTGTATCTTGATCACGAATCCCCACGTCCAAGTTTCAGCCTAGTTATACGCTACCGCGGGTTGGTTTCTTACCCTATATATTCCCGTTAGCGGACCGTGCTTATATCAAACAAGAAACTGGTGGCAGTCTTCCCGGGATGAGAACGCGCTGTTTCACTGGGGCAGTAAAAAGACTCTCTCAGCTTGTTGCCTCTCTGTGCCCGTGTGGACAGGAGGAGTCTGTGAAAACTGTACCAAGACTGACCTTATCCGCTCCTCTAAGAGGGCGTAACTTCACGCCTTGGTAACCAGTGACCATACCGTATCTCGCTGGCTCTACATAGTTGACGTCCGACGTCTGTCGGGGTACGGTATTCGTCACAGGTGTTATTTGGGGAAAGTGATATAACATAGATAACTGTTCGGCAAAATACATTTATATTTGTGGCACAAACACTTTAATTATGTAACAAGTACAGTAGACTAAGATATGAAAATGTATTATTCGTCCCTATGTCCAAATTATGAATACTGATTTCAGAAAAACACTATTGTATGCCTGAAGCTTATTTATTTGATCCTGAGCTGAGGTTGTGAGTTATAGAGTCACAGAGCTCATAATTCAGTAAAGTGAAATTATAGAAGAATTTTAAGTAGCCTAGTCATTATTTTCCCCAGTGAATTATGTTCATAAAGGTAAAAAGCTTTCAGCCCTCAGGATAAAGCTTTGCTTGCATTTTATGTTTTCAATCAGAAGTTCTAATATTTTGACTGCAAGTACAGATCACAATCCACATTGCTATTCTTGTTTTCAAAAACAGCAAAAAAACTGAAATCTTATGTCTAATAATATATTTTTCATGGTGATGACACAGGGGTCCATCTGGTTCTGGTCTTTTGGATTTACATCATCCACATCCTTCACAAATGTAAATGCCTTAGTCAATAGGCTTTGATAGGATGTGTTGGGATGAGTTATGGATGCTGAACATGATTCCTTTATGAATGGTAGTCATGGCTCGAGTGCCAATAGAGCCGTAAACATGTGCAAATAGTTTAAAATCCAGGCTCACCACAGCGAATGCATCGCCAGGCTTTCCTTATGTCTCACTGTTTGGGTAATTGAATGGACTGAAGAAGGTCTGCTGACCAAAAATGTCTCACACTATAATATGATTTGCTCCTTAAAAGATGAGAAACCAATAAAAACATATTGAAAATTTGTTTGGAGTGTGGACACATTTCAGTCAGCAATTGTTAATATAGTTACATAGTTAATATGGTTAGAAAAAGACAAAAGTCCATCACGTTCAACCAAATTGCAACAAAGACAATCCTCAACAACAATCCAAGTCAAAAAGGTTTTCTCATTGCTAGGATATGCCATCAAAGTCAGATTAGTGTGGGTCCCACCTCTGGGCCCAGCAGATATCTCCACTAGTGTTGATCGCGAATATTGTAATCACAAATTTTTATTGTGAATATCAGCACTTCGAGAATTTGCGAAGATGTAGAATATAGTGCTATATATTCATAATCGCGAATATTCTAGATTTTCTTTTTATCAGTAACCTCCCTTCTTGCTTGTGGGCCAATGAGAAGGCTGCAATATCTTTGTCAGAGCTTAGCAACATCCCTAGCAACCAATAGGAAAGTTGCCTGCTATATAAGAAACTCCCCAGCAGCCATTTTCAGCTGTTTTTTTGCAGTTCTGAGAGAGAGAGCAGTGTCATTGCTGTGCTTTGTGCTTTTATCTGGATCCTATTACTTATCCAATTACATTAGATAGTCAGTTAGCTCATATATATATAATACAGATAGTGCGAGATAGTCAGTGTAGGTTAGATAGTTATATAGTGTAGCTGATAGGTTCCAGTGCAGGGTGTTAGGTAGTGTGATAGGAATTACTGTTTCTCTGCTGTCCATACATACAAGTTACAGACATAGTGCTGTGATGTCACAACAATAATTAGTGCACCAATCAGCAATATCTACTCAGACCTGATAAAATCTGAAGTTGCATGTATTGAGCCAAAAATATGCGCATTATTAGTGCCGATTTGCACAATCGCGAAAATAATTAGAGATGAGCAAATGTCAAAAAAATTTGATTTGGCTGGTTCAGTGAATTTTCCGAAAATATTTGCTTCGATCTGAATTTATTCAAGGCAAATCGCATAAAAAATTTATATTTCCGGGCTGCAGACAGCCTTTATATGGATGTAGAACACTGTGCCTTGCAGTAACACGCATAGGGAGTGGGCTGGGTTAGTGAAATGATACTGTCAGTGAGGATGACATGCAGATGACAGGCGTCGCTATTAGAATCACTGCACTTCTTTGGGCAGTCAAGGGGACAAAACTGACCAAATAACTCAAGTATTAGCTCAGTCTTACAGGTCCATGTTACTGTCAAGAAGGCTACAGAGCGGCAAAATGAGTCTGGATAAAAGACTGAGGGCACAGACTATTGAGAAAGAAGCAGATGGAAAGTTACCTGTAGAGCTGTAGGACGGTAACCTGCAGATTAATGCAGAACTCGAAAGCAAGTTGGGTTTGTCAGTTCCAAAACCTGAATTAGATTGTGGGGTGGGTGATCAGTCCAAGACCTTCAAGCAGCAGCAGCATGATACCACAGAGTGGCAAGGTGACACAGTGTGGAGATGGCAGCATGAGGAGGCCACATAGTGGCACAATGACAGAGTCTGGATAAAAGAGTGAGGGCACAGATTGTTGAGAAAGATGCAGATGGAAAGTTTTCTGTAGAGCTGTATGACGGTAACCTGCAGATTAATGCAGCCCTCAAAAGTAGTGATGAGCGGCAGGGGTCATATTTGAATTTGCAATATTTCGCGAATATTTTGTAGAATATTCGCGAATTCGAATATTCGTGAATTCGAATATTCGTTATATTCTACTTTTTTTTAACTCGAAAAATCGGCAAGGTAATGATTGTGTAATATGCAAATATTACGTGATCAGTACAGGCGTGTGTCAAAAACAAATATATAGCACTATAGAATTTAGTGCTATATATTAGTTTTTTTTAGAATATTCAGCATTTGTTTCCATCTGAAGTTACTTAAGCAGGGAGGAATCATGACTTCAGATGGAAAAAAAATGACAAATTTTCTAAAAAAAAATACGAATATATAGAGCAATTTAGCTAATATGTGCTATAAACTTTTTTTTAATAGTCATAATTTTTTTCCAATCTGCACTTCAGATGAGAAAAAATTACAACTATTAGACAAAGTAGATTATAGCACTATATTAGCTAAATTGCTCTACATTCTTTTTTTTAATATTCACTATTTTGCTATATATTCTTGTATTCTTGTTTTAGAATATTACGAATATTCTAAAAAACGAATATATAGCACTATATCGAATATATTAGTTTTTTAGAATATTCGTGAAAACTCTGATCCGATGGTATATTCTAACACCCAGGCGTTCCCATGGTGACGGGGAAGCTTGTCGGGGAGGAGTATGCCAAAGTGGAACTGTACAGATTGAAAAAAAATGACAAATATTCTAAAAAACAAATATATTCAAAATAGTGCTATATATTCGTTTTTTAGAATATTCGTAATTTTTCCATCTAAAGTCATGATTCCTCACTGCTTAAGTTGCTTGTGGGCCAATGACTCATTGGCCCACAAGCAAGAAGCAGGGAGGAATCATGTTTTCAGATGTAAAAAAAATGACGAATAATCAATATAGCGAATATATAGCACAATATTCTAAATATTCGCAAATTCTTGAAGTTGCGATATTCGAGATAAATATTCGTAATTTGAATATTCGCGCTCAACACTACTCAAAAGCAAGTTGGGTTTGTCGGTTCCAAAACCTAAATTAGATTGTGATCAGTCCAAGACCTTCAAGCAGCAGCAGCATGATGATAAAAATGAGTTGCAAGGTGACACAGTGTGGAGATGGCAGCATGAGGAGGCCACATAGTGTCATGGTGACATAGTGTGGAGATGGCAGCAACAGCAGCAGCATGATACCACAAAGTGGCACAGTAACATAGTGTGGAGATGGCAGCAACAGCAGCAGAATAATACCACAGAGTGGAAAGGTGACAGAGTGGAGATGGCAGCAACAGCAGCAGCATGATACCACAGAGTGGAAAGGTGAAATAGTGTGGATATGGCAGCAACAGCATCAGCATTATACCGCAGAGTGACAAGGGGATATACTGTGTAGATGGCAGCAACAGCAGCAGCATGATACCACAGAGTGGCACGGTGACATAGTGCGGAGATAGTAGCAAAAGCAGCAGAATACTACCACAGAGTGGCAAGGTGAAATAGTGTGGAGATGGCAGCAACAGCAGCAGCATGATACCACAGATTGGCATGGTGACATGGTGTGGAGATGGATGATCTAATATGCTGCATCAGACATCGGTGGGTGGAAATCCTTGTCAATCCACGCCTGATTCATCTTTACAAAAGTAAGTCTCTGCAGATTTTGGGTGGACAGGCAAGTTCTTCTTGGGGTAACTATGGCCCCCGCCGCACTAAACACCCTCTATGATGCCACACTAGTAGAAAAAACACTCAATTGGCTACATATTGCCTGTGCTCCAATGTCCTCCTACCCCTCCTCCTCCTCTTCCAGTTCAGCCCCCGCAAGGCTCACGTGGCCGTGAGATCTAGGAGCCATGTCTCCTTTCTCCTGACAAGCCATATTCTCCAGCATATGTTCCAGGACATGAAGCAGTGGAATGACGGCTATCATCCCGTAGTCCTAGCAACTGACAAATAACGTGGGCTGCTCAAAAAGCCTGAGCAAACGGCAGGTGTCACGCATGAGTTGCCACTGGCTGACATCGAAGTTAAAAACGGGAGTACTCCTATCCGCTTGGATCATCAAGAAATCGTTGATGGCCTTTTTCTCTTCGTACAGTCGGTCCAACATATGGAGGGTAGAATTCCAACGGGTGGAAGCGCCGCATATCAGCCTATGTTGGGGGATGCCGTTCTGCCATTGCAGCTCAAGGAGGATGTGCTTTGCGTTGTATGAGTGGCTGAAGTGCATGCAAAGTTTCCTGGCCATTTTTAGGACGTCTTGCAGATGGATGGAAGAATTGCGCATGGCTCAGCTTTGCTTGACACAGCGCCGACAACATGTTCTTCCTGTTGTCGGTCACCATGGTTCTTATTTTTAGTTGTCACGGAGAAAGCCAGCAGTCGATTTCTTTCTAAAGGACACGGAGCAGTTCCTCCCCTGTGTGACTACGTTCGCCCAGGCAAATCAGGTGCAGAACCGTGTGACACCGCCATGCCCTGCACATGTGGAATGCTTGAGGGCCACTGTGACTTGTCCCTGCAGTGGAGGTTGAGGACATGGTGGAGGATGAGAAGGCAGAGGTGGACATTGTCGCAGGACAAATGGTGTAACAATGTGGAGGCGGAAGCGGTGTCACCAGGTGAAATTGCTAGTGTGGCTGTGCAGGAACCACATTTACCGAGTGGGCCGTAAAGGACATGTATTGTCCATGACCGTAGCTATAGCTCCACATGTCGGTGCTACCGTGCACTTTGGCAGACACAGACAGGCTCAAGAACCAGCCCACCTTCTGTTCTACTTACGTGTTCCGGGACTGGTACTGCCTTTTGTGAAAAGAAATGATGGTTTGGGACTCTCCAGCTCGGCTCGGCACAAGACGTCAGTTTTATGAAAGGTGCAGAGTCCACCACTTGGAAAGGAAGGGACTGCAGCCCCAGCAACTTGGCCAGGAGCACGTTCAGCTTCTGTGCCGTTGGATGCGTGCATGCATACTGCTTTCTCTTGGCAATCGCTTCAGTGATTGATTGCTGGCAGAATGATTGATGAGGAGTAGAAGGAGGAGGTGCAGGAGCTTCAGGACCAGCAGACGATGGGACAGACAGACAGCTCCCTTCTGCTAAGCCGATGGAGCCTTAACTGTATGCAATGTGGGGGGGGTGCCACTAGGTGATGCTGCGGCAGGCTGGACCTCCACATCAGAGCCACGATTCTCCCAGGCCACTTTATGGTGTTGCTGCATATGTTGTCGCAGGGCAGTGGTGCCAACATTGGCCCCCTCGCCACGCCTCACCTTCTCCCCAAAGATTCGACATATGGCCATGTTCACCTCCTCAGGAGACTTGACAAAAAACTGCCACACCGCCGAGTAGCTGATTTTCCCCCCAACATTCCGCACTGACTGACTGCTAGTGCCCCTGCTTGCGTGAGCCTGTGTACCACTCCTATCCAGGCAGCTAGGCTGCTGCTAAGTGGGTGGTCTACCCCGGGCCCGTTTGACTGCCGACCTCCCACTGCTGCCACCCTGCTGACTCCCAGCCATGCCACCACGTTGTTGGCTCAGCCGCTCCCTCATGGGCAAGCTGCCACCCTCTTCTCCCGATGATGATGAAGTCCCTTCTTCACCCGGCTCCCAAGTGCGATCGGCTTCATCATCATCGAGTAGTGTCTGCAAGTCACTGGTGTCCTCCTCAACACTCTCTGGGTCAGGAGCCTGACCGCTCGCAACACCACCTCCCACGCCACTCTCCTCATCACTACATGCCCGCCTAGCGGAGGAAGCGGCAGATGTCTCCTCCAAATATTGGCTGGGCATTAGCTGCTGACTGTCCTCTAGTAGATCGTCCTCGCTGAATAGTAAAGCTGAGCCCACAGCAGATAGAACTTTTGTGGATGAGGGAACAGCAAAGGACAGAGGCAGTTTGAGGACAGGTGAGGGCACAGGGCATGATCCTGGGCCATGCCAACTAAGAGTTGTGTCTGATGAACCCACTAACTGTTGACTGGGGGTGTCCGATGTCACTTGGGATGAATTAGATGACTGAGTTAACCAATCAATAACCGCTGGGTTGCTGGTCAAGACACGACCAGTAGATGACACCAGGAGCTCAGGCCTCTCGCTGCGACTCCTGCTGCCACAGCCCCTTAATCTGCTGCAACCTTTGTCTGCACCAGAAACATTTATGCCTCTGCCACTCCTCTGTGCATGTCCTGTCACTTCTCTGTCTGACATACTTTTAGCTGAACTAAAATAATTAAAAGCAAATTAAAACAATCCTAAAAGCCCAGAATATATTTCTCTTTTTTGGGCAGAAAAAGGCCACTAACTACTTTTAGCACAAATACAAGTAAATGTGAACGCCTATATATTTCTCGTTTTGGAGTGAAATAGGCCACTAAATTATTATAGCGGAAATAAAAACAAACGTGACCTGCATATATATTTCTCGTATTCAACTGAAAAAGGCCAATAAATGATTTTAGCGTAAATAACAGGAAAAGTTAACTGCTTATATATTTTTTGCTTTTGTTTCTACATATTGCAATAAACGCTTATTGTACTGAACTGGCAATAAATGGCAATAAATCGTTTGAACGCAAAAAACAACTGCAGAAGTGACCTGAGTAAACATATTTCTTGTTGAACTGAAATAGGCCACTATACGCTTTCACCAGAAATTACTGCAACAGTGTAGTGGGTATATATTTTTTGTGTATTACTGAAATAAGGCCACTGTACGCTTTCACCAGAAAAAACTGCAACAGTGCAGTGGGTATATATTTTTCTTGTATTACTGAAATAAGGCCACTATACGCTTTCACCAGAAATAACTGCAACAGTGCAGTGCGTATCTATTTTTCTTTGTTTACTGAAATATGTCCCTATACGCTTTCAACAGAAATAACTGCAGAAGTGACCTGAAAATGTATTTTTTGTGTTGGACTGAAATAGGCCACTATACACTTTCACGAGCATAGATTTTTATTTTTTTTATAAAATGAGCCCCTATACTCTTTCACCAGAAATGAATGCAACCGTGCAGTGCATTTAAATGTTTTGTGTATTACTGAAATACCGCCCTATACTCTTTCACCAGAAATGACTGCAAATGATTTTAGCGTAAATAACAGCAAAAGTGACCTGCGTATATATTTATCTTTTTCCACATATAAAAGCCACTGAAGGCCTTTCAACATAAGACTTGCATGCCAATAACTAATTGCTGTAATGACAGAGAGGTATTATGAGACTATCGGGAGCCCCATGTAATGTTTCCCTAAACTTGTAAATCGATTGTTTCCACAATGAGGATTTTCCTATGATTTTCCCTAGCATCTGCACATGTCTCTCCCTGACTGTGAAATGATTCCTCTCACTGTCCTTTCCCTGCACTTGCAAATCGCTGGTTTTCACAATGAGAAAATTCCGATGACTCTCCCTACTAGCATTTGCACTCGTCTCTCCCTGCCTATGAAATGATTGATCTCACTATCCTTTCACTGTACTAGTAAATTGCTTCTTCCCTTAAAGGGAACCTGTCATGTGGATATTTGATTATAATCTAACTAATTATATACAAACCGGATTCCAAAAAAGTTGGGACACTAAACAAATTGTGAATAAAAACTGAATGCAATGATGTGGAGATGGCAGATGTCAATATTTTATTTGTAATAGAACGTAGATGACAGATCAAACGTTTAATCCGAGTAAATGTATCATTTTAAAGGAAAAATACGTTGATTCCAATTTTCACGGTGTCAACAAATCCCCAAAAATTTGGGACAAGTAGCAATAAGAGGCTGGAAAAAGTAAATTTGAGCATAACGAAGAGCTGGAAGACCAATTAACACTAATTAGGTCAATTGGCAACATGATTGGGTATAAAAAGAGCTTCTCAGAGTGGCAGTGTCTCTTAGAAGCCAAGATGGGTAGAGGATCACCAATTCCCACAATGTTGCGCAGAAAGATAGTGGAGCAATATCAGAAAGGTGTTACCCAGCGAAAAATTGCAAAGACTTTGCATCTATCATCATCAATTGTGCATAACATCATCCGAAGATTCAGAGAATCTGGAACAATCTCTGTGCGTAAGGGTCAAGGCCGTAAAACCATACTGGATGCCCGTGATCTCCGGGCCCTTAAACGACACTGCACCACAAACAGGAATGCTACTGTAAAGGAAATCACAGAATGGGCTCAGGAATACTTCCAGAAACCATTGTCAGTGAACACAATCCACCGTGCCATCTGCCGTTGCCAGCTGAAACTCTACAGTGCAAAGAAGAAGCCATTTCTAAGCAAGATCCACAAGCTAAGGCGTTTTCACTGGGCCAGGGATCATTTAAAATGGAGTGTGGCAAAATGGAAGACTGTTCTGTGGTCAGACGAGTCACGATTCGAAGTTCTTTTTGGAAATCTGGGACGCCATGTCATCCGGACCAAAGAGGACAAGGACAACCCAAGTTTTTATCAACGCTCAGTTCAGAAGCCTGCATCTCTGATGGTATGGGGTTGCATGAGTGCGTGTGGCATGGGCAGCTTGCATGTCTGGAAAGGCACCATCAATGCAGAAAAATATATTCAGGTTCTAGAACAACATATGCTCCCATCCAGACGTCATCTCTTTCAGGGAAGACCCTGCATTTTTCAACAAGATAATGCCAGACCACATTCTGCATCAATCACAACATCATGGCTGCGTAGGAGAAGGATCCGGGTACTGAAATGGCCAGTCTGCAGTCCAGATCTTTCACCTATAGAGAACATTTGGCGCATCATAAAGAGGAAGGTGCAACAAAGAAAGCCCAAGACGATTGAACAGTTAGAGGCCTGTATTAGACAAGAATGGGAGAGCATTCCTATTTCTAAACTTGAGAAACTGGTCTCCTCGGTCCCCAGACGTCTGTTGAGTGTTGTAAGAAGAAGGGGAGATGCCACACAGTGGTGAAAATGGCCTTGTCCCAACTTTTTGGGGATTTGTTGACACCATGAAATTCTGATTCAACATATTTTTCCCTTAAAATGGTACATTTTCTCAGTTTAAACTTTTGTTCCGTGATTTATGTTCTATTCTGAATAAAATATTAGAAGTTGGCACCTCCACATCATAGCATTCAGTTTTTATTCACGGTTTGTATAGTGTCCCAACTTTTTTGGAATCCGGTTTGTACAATAATTAACTACTAAAAAGTACTTTAGATGTATTCACTTACTGGTGTGACAGATCGTTACCTCATAATATACACACAAAGATGCCGCATGCCGCATGCTAATGAGCTGATTTGAGTCCAGCGTGATGTCATTGAGTCCGGCGTATATTTAATTCAGAGCTATAGCCACTCCCCTGCCCACCTGCTGCTGATTTATATGGAAACAAACTGTCATTCAGCAGCAGGTGGGCGGGGAGAGTCAGGAGCTCATGAATATTCTGGCTGCTGATTGACTGCATGCATGACATTATGGGTCATCTTGCCTTCCCAGAGTTCCTTGACCCATGTCCTCACACGTGTAGCCGCCATTTTAGATGCCATTTTAGCCACCCGCCATTGTAGGAAATAATGTGATTCATTACCACGAAGCGTGAGGAAATTCACATTGGTTCAGAATCAAATTTTTCCTGAAATTTGGAACGAATTTGACTTTGTCCATAATTTTATCGCTCATTAAAAATAATGACTGGAGATCACGAATTCTAGAATTCGCAAATTTATTGAGAATATTATGCGGAAAATTCGCAAAATATTGCAAAAACGAATATTACCTATGCCGCTTATCACTATTCTCCACAACAGGCCCCCTGAAGCGCATATCCAGGTTCTCTCCATTCACTTCTATGGGACTGTTAAAAATAGCCTTGCCAGTGCTCCGCTATTTTTGGAACTCCGATACTGGTGATTGAAGGGTGGCTGCACTTGCGCGGTGTGCACTCTTTCACTTTGGTGGGCCTGTACTGGAAAAAGTACAGGTCCCAGAGATGGGACCTGAACTTATCTGACTTTGATGACATATCCTATATCAATAAAAATATAATTACAATTCTATAAAAAGAGAAAACTGAAATTATTATTATTATTATTATTATTATTATTATTATTATCTTTATACCCTTAAGAATAATTATAAATCAGGTTTAGCATGTGTCAAATAATTAGCATGGCAAAGTATTTTTTCAAGGTAGTGACTTTAAAATTTAATATTTAATTATAATATATAACAATATAAAAAATACTATTTTTATTTTGATTCTAGTTTATTCTCCTCAACCAGAAAACCTTAATTAGTTTCCCACCAGGTATTGTCTTCAATGTACTTCACATTTCCGTTCCTTCCCTTAATTTCATCTCTTGTAGTCCCTGACTTTTTCTTTGATGCATCTGCACTGTATAAGTTAGCATGTCTCTAAACTAAAACACTCCATAAATTACTTTTCCACACGCTTCTTTTAAAAATATCTTAGTTAACCTCAGTTATGAGTTCACTTTGAATTTATCTTAAAACTGAATGTTACTTTAAGTTACACTGTAATGTGTAAGGATGACTCGATTTCAAGTTAAACTAAGGTCAGCTCTAATGTAATTTACCTGGTATTGTAGTATATAATCAAGGAACTAAATCTGGGCTTAGTTCAAAATCAATGCTTCTCTTTAGTTAACCTAACAACCTGCTGTGGAACACATTGCTAAGAACTTCAGCTACCTTGGTACTAGATAATCGAAGTTCTTGAAATCGATTTTGATCAAAATTTCAGGATGAATTCAATTAGCTGCAAAGCGGAATTCCCTTATTCTTCGTGGTAGCAAATAGATTTAACCTGAAATAGTGCAAAAAAATCTTCAAAGATGATGGCGGCGGCCGGCCTATTCCAAGCAAAGAGATGAGGTAAGTAAATTATTATTTTTTTTTACACTGTTTTATGTATATCAGATGCCTTGATCATGTATGAACACGGCATCTGAGGGGTACAATGATGAGGAACGGCACAAAGAGATGCGCTTTGTGACAAAATAATTTATCACAAAGTGATTTTTTTTTTTAAAGTCGGTGAAGCAGCCGAATTGAACGTTTCATTAATTCTTCCATCTCTACTTGGCACCTATAACAACTACTACTATGGCTTTTTTAATTTGCTATAGGCAAATTACTAAGATTGCCCAGCGTAAATGTATAACACATGCTTTTGGTCCTTAACTCTTTCAGGACCGGATAAATTTTCACCTTTCTGCCCAGGCCATTTTTAGCAAATCTGACATGTGTCACTTTATGTGGTAATAACTTAAAAACGCTTTTACTTATCCAAGCCATTCTGAGATTGTTTTCTCGTCACATATTGTACTTCATAACAGTGGTATAATTAAGTCACAAAATTTCATTTTCATTTATATCAAATTTCCAAATTTAAATTTCTCTACTTTTATAATTGATAGTAATACCTCCAAAAATAGGTATTACTTTACATTCCCCTTATGTCTACTTCATGTTTGGATCATTTTGAAAATTAAATTTTATTTTTTGGGGACGTTAGAAAGCTTAGAAGTTTCGAAGCAAATCTTAAAATTTTTAAGAACATTTCCAAACCCCAATTTTTTCAGGACCAGTTCAGTTATGAAGTCACTTTCTGGGGCTTACATATTAGAAACCACCCATAAATCACCCCATTTTCGAAAGTACATCCCTCAAGCTATTAAAAACAGATTTTATAAACTTTGTTAACCATTTAGGTGCCCAACGAGAATGAAATAAAAATGGGAATGAAATTTCAAAATTTCACTTTTGTTTTGCAGATTTTACATTTCAAGGGTTTTACATCAAGGGTTAACAGCCCAAAAAAAAAAATCTAATTCTATTACCCTGAATTTGTTTACAGAAACACCCCCTATGTGTGCTCAAAAACTGAGGTATGGGCGCACAGCATGCTTCAGAGTGGAAGGAGCACCATATGGCTTTGGGAGAGCGGATTTAAAGGGAACCTGTCACCATGTTTATACATATAAAAGTAAAGGTACCTCCAAACTTTTCTTCTAATACTCTTTAAAGCGATGCGTCCATAATTTTATCAGCACCCCCCGTTCCTATTATTTGGCCCCAGAACGCTTTCCCGCCGTAATCCTCATTAGCATAATGCTTTTGATTTCATCAGAACATCATAGCCTATTCCCCGCCCCCTATTCATAGAATCTTCAGTAGATCTCGTTCTTTCTTCTTAAATCTCGCGCATGCTCTCTCCTCTCTTTTCCTTCCACCAATAAAATAGCTTCTTTTATGTATCCTCCCCCTCATGCCACAACGTCCTAGAAAGTTCCGAACAATCCTGTCCCCCAGCCATAGTAGATCCAGCGCTAGAGTTCCTACCTCACAGCGATCCACTGACTACTATTGGGCATGGGGAGTCCGGAAGGAATTTGAGACTGTGCAATTACGTTGGCCTTGACATATGTGACGTGGTTGCGCTCCAAAACCAGCACAACCTCGTTTTCAGTATGCAGAGTAATGCGATTGCGTGTGATTACATTGCTGTGGGCGTTTCTAAGGCGGAGATGAAGAAGATGACTCTGGAAAGATATGACTCCTCTTGTCTGTGAGAGGTAAAATATGACTCTTTTGGGCACATTAGCATATATGATTAGATGGTCAAAAAGGCTGCAGATTGGAGTCTGGATAAGATATATATGACTGTGGAAACGCATTTATTAATTCTTAGGGCTGAGTTTAATAGGTCAATTAGAGATGACAGGTTCCCTTTAACTGGGAGCTACGTCGCATGTGAAGATACCCTGAGGTGGCCCTACAGTGGAAACCCCCAAAAAGTGACCCCATTCCGGAAACTACACCCCTCAAGGAATATTTCAAGGTGTGTAGTGAGCACTTTGACCCATCGGGCGTTTCACAGAATTAGGAAACGCTTGGCTGTGAAAATAAAAAATTACAATTTTTTCCAGAAAAAGTTGCTTTACATCCACATTTTTCACTTTCACAAGGAGTAACAGGACAAAATGCACCCCATATTTTGTTTTCCATTTCCCCCCGAATATGCCAACACCCCATATGTGCTCAAAAAATTATGTATGGGCGCACAGCAGGCTTCAGAGTGGAAGGAGCACCATATGGCATTAGGAGAAAGGATTTAGCTGGAATGGTAATTGGCAGCTATGTCGCATGTGAAGACACCCTGAGGTGGCCCTACAGTGGAAACCCCCAAAAAGTTACCCCAATCCAGAAACTACACCGCTCAAGGAATATTTCAAGGTGTGTAGTGAGCTCTTTGACCCATCAGGCTTTATACATAATTAGGAAACGCTTGGCTGTGAAAATGAAAAATAATTTTTTTTCCAGAAAAAGTTGCTGTCATGAGGGTATCGAGAACCACGCCTGACTCCGTTATACCCGGGGTCAGGAAGTCGCAGTGTTTGGCTGCACGCTCTATTTAAGATAGGGCTGTTTTCCTTATGGTAGCTTTCTGGGTTTGCTTTGCAAACCCTTTTGGCTCACTCAGGGATCCGTAGATCCTTCTTCTCAGCTGTTCCTTGTCCAGCACTCCCAAACCTCCTTATATTCCTCTCTCACACTTCTCTGGTTGCCAGAGATAGAACTTCCTGCCTGGACATCTATTCTGACCTTCTGGAGCTGTGTTGCTGCGTTCTCTGGTAGTTGGTCCAGAACGCTACCCTCCGGATCCCTGTTGGACCTTTGTGGTCTATTTTGATCGCCCACCTGGGTGTATGTGTTTGTCTGTTTTGTCTGTCCTCTCCCTGGTGTTGCCCTCTTAGTGATAGTGGTGCAGACTAGCGATCCCACCGGCCCGTTCACTATCTAGTGCTCATTTTAGGGAAAGCCAGGATTTAGGCACGTGATCGCCGCACGGGTGAGGAACCCGTCTAGGGACGTCAGGGCAGTCAGGTGCTAGCCGCAAGGTGAGTTAGGGGTCACCACCTTTCCCTCTCCCTTGGGCAGGGCTTTCCCTTTTATCCTCCCTGTGCGTGACGTCGGTCATTACAGTTGCTTTACACCCACATTTTTCACTTTCACAAGGAGTAACAGGACAAATGCACCCCACATTTTGTTCCCCATTTCCCCAGAATACGCCAACACCCCATATGTGCTCAAAAAATGATGTATGGGCGCATGGCAGGGCTCTAGAGTCAAACAGCTAAATATAGATTTTGATGACCTGAATTGGCAGACATGGATTTTAGGTTCCATGTCGCATTAAATAAATTACAAACATTTTAAGTGGTAGAATGGGTACTTTTCAGCAAACAGGTGTCTCACAGAAAACAGAAAGTCTTGTGAAAGCATTTCAAACCACATATTTGTGGGGGGAAAAAAATTACTAGCAGACACCAATTCTTTTCCACAAGGGGTTAAAGGAGAAAATGCACCCCCAGTTGTGTTCCCCATTTTCTCCCCATTCAGGAAACACCCCATATGTGCTTGTAGCCTGCTGTATGGGAGGCTAACGACAATATATGAATTTTGCTGACTGGCCTGATTTGGCAGACATGGATTTTAGGTGCCATGTCACATTAAATAATTTCCTGAGGTCCCCAGAAATTAAAAACCCCAAGAAGTGACCCCATTTTGGAAAGAGCACCCCCGTACGAACATTTTAAACTGTGGAAAGGGTACTTTTCAGTAAATAGGTGTCTCACAGAAGGCAGAAATACTAGAGAAAGGATTTCAAAGCACACATTTGTAAAAATAGAAAATTACTAGCAGACACCTATTTTTCACTTTCTCAAGGGGTTAAAGTAGAAAATGCACCCAGTATATGTTCCTCATTTTCTCCCCTTTTTGAAAATACCCCATATGTGCTTGTAGCCTGCTGTATTGGTGCACAGCAGGTCTCTAGAGGCAAAGTGCAAAAACAGACATGGATTTTAGCTGCCATGTCGCATTAAATACATTTCCTTAGGTCACCAGAAATAAAAAATAAATAAAAAAGAAGTGACGCCTTTTTGGAAAGTGCACCCCCGTACGAACATTTTGAGGGGTGGAAAGGGCACGGTTGTCTCACAGACAAAAATATGTAATGGTTGTTGGAAAGTGGAGATGCAAGCGAGGTGGACTAAATCAGATATATGAAGTGGAAATATTACAGGGAGCATAAAAGATGAAATTAAATCAATACTCCATAGATGTGTAGTAGATTCTGAAACACTCCTGCATGCACAGGTGTTAGGTATAAGGACCGCCTTATTCCTAGTTATAATGTTTGCTATGATATTATATGTTTTATGGGTATATGTCGTAGTGTACCATAGTCCAGTGTGATTCACATTCATATACAGTATGTATTTATGTATTTGTATTGCCAGGCCAGCAGCCATTTATTAATTGGTTGAAGGCTGCAAATAGTGCAGAGATGTTTGCCTATTACATGTGAAAACAGCAAACTGCTCCCCGGGGGGTTAGTTAGCACAGAGATGCTAACCAGGATGGGCCCGTTTGCTCAGGACAGGGGACAGCAGACTCTCCGGCGCCGTGTGTCAGCATGGGGGCTTCATACCAGAGAATGAACAATAAGTTGCAATCCTTCATTACTTGTTCAGGATAGGGCTGAAGTCTCCAAAACCCATCTCATTATATCTGGTATGATGGGGGCATTGCATGGACACCAAACATGGCGTATCAACTCGCCTTCATCGTCTTAAAATAAGGATCTCATCTTCCGAGCTTCCTGGACGTGTCTCGTTTGATATGCTAGGACTCGGAACGATGAGACATGAATTATGAAGAAGGTCTGGGGTCTGTATCTTCACCAGGGCTATTGGAAAACTATACTTTTGATATTTTCTTACCTGTTCCCTAGATGGCCAATGGGCCGGCTGCATGGGTAATAAAGCTCGGCTCAGAGGGGATGAGTCAGAGGTGAGAATCCCGCTCAGGCCTGCCCCTGGAGGAAAGACATAAAAATGTAATTCTTGGGATATTTGGGTGTCACAAAGTGGGAGATCCAACCGAATTCGTTTGTGCCCCATTACTCTGCCCAAATCTCCTGGGAGGAAAGGACTTTTACCACACAAATGTTAAGTATTAGAACTTTCTTTGTTTTCTCCTTTTTATTTTACAATTGTTTGCCATTTATGTATGTCTCTTGTTATTAATTTTTTGTAACCAAGTACTGTATATTTTTTATACATTAAACCTAAATGTTTGATTGGGTGTCTTGAAACCTTAAGAACCTGTTAGCTCCATGAAGACTGTGTGTGCAGTCTGAGGCTGTATGTTGTTTTTCCGTGAGGCTAACTACCGTGTGTGTGTGTCTGCTTGCGAGTGGAACACTCAGGGGTATCCTGTCAACCTTATAACCGATGAGTGGTGGCAGTGAAAGTTTCGTGTTAGTGCGTGGGTGTGCTTGCAGGCTTCAGGTGGCGATTTATGATCAAGTTCACGCCCGGCGTAGGGCTTAACAGCGTGTGAGGGCGTGAGGTGAATTGGCCTGAAGGGCTTGGTCAACCCTTGTCACGTGACGCAGTGGGCTGGTCTGGTCCCCGGTACTAAGGCCAGGTTTTTCAGGGCAGGTTTCACAGTGGTAAATGGTGTCTTTCCTTATCTCCCTTTTGGAACACATCCTGCATCTTTTTTGGGTCCGTCCTTTCCTTGCTGTCTGGGGGACTTGACCTGGAAAATGTTGCCCTGGTACCACACAGGCACCGTAACTTCCTGAAGTACTGGGACCCTCCCCGAACTGGGTTTGAAAAATTAGGGCCTTGGAACTGAAAGAAAATTCCTCTGTGGCCTGCAGAATGAAATAGCATGTACGCATTGCACATTGCCATCTGTACAATGTGTACGGCAAGCTTTTTGTACCACACTTTTGTTTTTCATGTGGCACTGTAGGGCTTCATAAATTGATCTGCAAGATCCACCCCTCCCATGTGCCTGTTGTAGTCCAGGATGCAAACTGGTTTGGGGGTAGTGGTTGTGGTACCATGTACAGGGGCAGGGGAGCTGGCAGTCTGAATGGTGGTCAGTACATGGATGTCCCTCTTGTCTTTGTACTTAACCACCAGCATGTTATCATGGACCAGAGCCCTACTTTCACCCATTCTCAGTGGTTGCCCTACCAGGGATCTAAGGAGGTCTCTCAGATTTTTGCGCACTGTGCCTCAAGCCACAGTACATCTGGCAGTTAGGGACTTGAATAGGGGTATGCTGGTATCCACATAGAGGTGGTAACCCTTATCCAACAGAGGGTGCAGTAACTCCCACACAATGTTCCCACTATCTCCTAGGATGGGGGGCATTCTGGGGGAATCTCTCCCTTCATAAACGCGGAATTTGTGGGTGTACCCGGAGCTACTCTCAAAAGTTTGTATATTTTTATTCCATACCTTGCCCGTTTGCTAGGCAGGGACTGGAGGAAATTAATCCTCTCTTTGAACAGTAATAGGGACTCATCTACCCATACATTTTTATCGGGGTTGTACACCTCAGCAAACTTGGTGTTAAAGTGGCCAAGGACGGGCCAAACCTTGAACAGACTGTCAAATGTTGGGTCGTTTTGGGGTGGGCACTGTGCATTGTCATTGTAGTGTAGGAATTTCCAAATTGACTCAAATCGATTTTGGGTCATGGTCTGACTGTAAATTGGAGTCTGGTAGAAAATGTTCGAACTCCAATATTGCCTAATGGTAGTTTTTTTTACAACGCCCATATGCAACACTAGTCCCCAAAATGTCATCACCTCTGCTGCACTTACTAGGGTCCAACCTAGGGGTATAGCTTATGGCGAAGTAGGGTTCTGTGAAATAAATTGCTGGGCATATAAATTTGTTTGGGTCACCATCAAATTTATTAAATCTTCTGAGAAAAAGATTTTAAAAAAATCTATTTCTGTGAAGCACGTGCAGTCAATTTGGATTCCAGAGTTTCCCACAAACTCTGGAATTTGGGGCTGAAAATCGTCAGGGGGTGGGGTCCATAAGGGTTCACTCTGGGGGCTGCCTCCTCTGCTACCCTGGGGCGCCTTCTAGAGGGTCCCTTATCAGCGGATGATGATGAGGGTGTAGAGGAAAGTGGCATCCTCTTAACCCTCACTTGGCAGACAGTATCAGAGGCAAGCATCCCTCTTCAGCTGAGTATACACGTATGGATGGACAGGCCATTTTTATTTTATTGGGGTGTGATGTGTGAAATGTGTATACCTTTATTTAGAGTGGTGTGTGAATGTAGTGTTTTCACACGTGAAGGGGCTTGTAATAAATTAGAAATTAAATTTAGAAGAAAAGTTGAAAAATAGTATTTTTAAAAAAAAAAAAATTCTGCACAAAAAAAGTCTTTTGCACAAAAAAGTCTTTGCTGAACAAAAAAAAGTCTTTGTTGCACAAAAAAAGCCTTTTCTGCAAAAAAAAAACGTGTAGTGCAAACTGAGCAGACACAATCAGTAATGGACACTACTGATTGGTGCTCAGTGGTTGCAAAATGCACGTACGCAGAAGGTACGTTCGTGCAATAGCCTAAACTCACACTAACTGAAACATATATATATATATATATATATATATAGATATATATAGATATATATATATAACTACCACTAACTGCAGGTCTTTTTTCACACCAAAGAAAATGTAAAAAAAAAAAAAAACTCAAAAAAGTGCAGATGCTACTGATAGTACTGAGCACTACTAGTGATTGGTGCTGTGCAGCACGCACTCATGCACACAAATCGTGCGTGCCTGCAAAAACTGTAGTATAAAAATTCACTACAGTGCTCTGCAAAATGTACGCATGCACATGTTGTGTTCCTGCAAAAACCTAAACTCACACTAACTTAAATTTATATATATATATATATATATATATCTATAAATCCGGAAAAAAGAGCGGCACTCCACTTGCACCACTGGGGTGAATAAAGGTTCACTTGCTTTTACTTTCATTTTTTGGAGTGCCGCTCTTTTTTCCGGATTTATTCATCGGGGATATCAGTCTATTCCCCTAGGGACGTGCACCCGCAATTTCCCTCTGTAGCTAGTGCCGCCATTTTTCTCAATCTATATATATATCTATATATATATATATATATATATATATATATATATATAAAACTTAGAAAGAAGTTGAGAAAAATCCAGCTCCACTTTAAAGGAATGTGCGTTTATTCAGCTTGCGGTTAAAAACTCATCCATGAAATACAAAATTTTAAATTTAGCAGTCTTTTAAAGTGCACGGACCAAATGGTGTCCGTAAAAAAAATATGGGGGGGGGGGGTTGGGAAGGGACAGGGATGGAGGGTGATTTAGGGATCTGGAACAGCTGCAAATGAAAAAAAAATAATCTGTGCAGCTATTCCAGATGTTCATCTTCTTTTCTTCTTTCTTCTTTTCAGCAAGAAAGGGGTTAAATCGCTGTGGTGTGCACCACAAGTCCCAGCAAGCCAACAAGCAGCACAGAGAAGCACATAACCTCTCTGCATGCAGTCACCAGCTAGAATGGCTGCATGCAGGGAAGTTCTGCCTCTTCCTGTGCAGCTATAGCGCTGCCATTGGCTGGAGCGCTGTTCCAGCCAATAGCAGCGCTGGCAGGGGACCCAAAACATTGGTGTCCCCTGCCTCACCTCGGAGGTGACCGGTGCTGACTTGTTCAGCACCTGCCATCTCCCCCTGACCTCATCCCGACCCTGCCCGATACCTCTGACAACTTCCTGCGCTGCGATGTGCCGGTCTCATTGATCGGCCAATCGCAGCGCTTGGAGCTGCAGGGGGGCGATGCAGCACCATGCTGCCCTTACCTGACATGGCTGCCTGCCGGTAAGAGCAGGCATGGTCCCGTGACTCCCCCCATGATTGTTCCCCAGAGCCCCGCAGACCTTGCGCCGTACATGTACGGTGCTGGGTGTTAAGTCACGTCCAGTTGCGCCATACATGTACGGCGCTGGTCGTTAAGTAGTTAAACTGGGTTATCTCCCTAAGACAATCTCTTTCCATATTTTCTATTAGAGAGACATTCCGGCTTCATGAAATTGATTATCTATTTGAGATTAGGGTGGGTTCAACTTTCAGCACCTCTACAAACAGCTGTTTCAAGTGGCCTCTGCGCTTGTGCAAGTGCTGTTTCCTCTTCACTGTTTCCCTGCACACTATCGACATGTCACTGGTGATACAGGGTAATTATAGCTGTTCGGCAAATAAAAGTGATCCCGCTCTATAAGCCAAAACCTGCTTATTATCAGTGGTTCCCATTTATATTATATGGACAGCCATTTATTTGACTGTACAGCATTATGCACTGGGTACTGAATCGAGTGGGCTGCTGTGGTAAGCCCACTCCATACACAGCAGATGCCGGCTATATAATACCGAGGGCACCCAGCCGCAATGATAGGGAATAGTGATCATGCAAACTTATTTAACCCTTCAAATGCCGTGTTTAAAAGCAACTGTGGCATCTGTGAGGTTAGGGAGAGTGATGCGGCTCCCTCTGCCTTCCATTTACAGCCCCCGTTGTGAAATCACGGGGCTATGATCAGTTTCCATGACAGCCAGGGGCCTGCTGAAGCTTCTCAGGCCTTTCATGGTAATTTTACTGCTAAGCTGTGCACAGCTCAGCCAAGAGTGCATTAGAATGCCATTCACCCTAATAGATCTCTATTAGGGTGAATGGTACACGGGATCAAAAGATCCCAGGTTCTAGCCCTATGAGGGGGCTAAAAGTTATTGTTATTTTTAAAAAAATAGAGATGAGCAACTGTGCCTTAGGGTACGGCCACACTGAATGAAGACCATACTGTTTGGCCGGAGCAAAAAGCGCAGCATTAATGGCCATGCGACACCTTTAAGCAGGAGCTGTTGCTGGTATGGGGTATGGCTGGTAAGGTGGGAAGACAATATGCACATTATTGCTGTTCTTGCCTGCACTCTCCAGCAGGTTGACAATAAACACAGAATATTAATCAGCTCTGGCATACCCACTTCTCCAACCTCAGCACTCTCCTGCCCTAGAGGTAGGAGCCCTTCTTCTGCCATCTGCTTTTCCACATCATCTAATATCGATGATAATACACTGCCTGTCCGGGGAAAAAAAGGCACCACCTGGATTTAACTAAGCAAATAGTTATGAGCATCTTATTGGATAATTATTGCATGGGCGATTATCTTTCAGCTGGCAATAAGTTATTTAACCCCAACTGGTGCAATGAGTTGCTTCTCATTTCTTAAACAACCATGTCGATAGACACATCTCATGGTCATGGAAAAGATGTTAGTCTGTTAGAGAAGGGTAAAATCATTGGCATGCATCAAGCAGAGAAAACATCTAAGGAGATTGCACAAACTACTAATATTGGGTTAAGAACTGTCCAATGCATTATTAAAAACTGGAAGGATAGTGGGGACCCATTGTATTCAAGGAAGAAATGTGTAGGGAAAAACATCCTGAATGATCATGATCGGCGATCACTTAAACATTTGGTGAAATCAAATCGAAGAAAAACAACAGTAGAACTCAGGGCTATGTTTAATAGTGAAAGTAAGAGTATTTCCACAAGCACAATGCAAAGGGAACTCAAGGGATTGGGACTGAACAGCTGTGTAGCCGTAAGAAAACCACTAATCAGTGAGGCAAACCAGAAAAAAAGGCTTCAATTTGCTAGGGAGCATAAAAATTGGACTCTTGAGCAATGGAAGAAGGTCATGTGGTCTGATGAGTCAAGATTTACCCCGTTCCAGAGTGATCAGCAGATCAGGGTAAGAAGAGAGGCAGATGAAGTGAAGCACCCTACTGTACAAGCCGGTGGGGGCAATGCTATGATCTAGGGTTGCTGCAGTTGGTCAGGTCTAGGTTCAGCAACAGTATGTGTTCCAAGAATGAGGTCAGCTGACTACCTGAACATCTTGAATGACCAGGTTATTCCATCAATGGATTTTTTCCTCCCTGATGGCACAGGCATAATCCAAGATGACAATGCCAGAGTTCATCGTGCTCAAATTGTGAAAGAGTGGTTCAGGGAGCATGAGACATCATTTTCACACATGGATTGGCCACCACAGAGTCCAGACCTTAACCCCATTGAGACTCTTTGGGATGTGCTGGATAAGGCTTTGTGCAGCAGTCAGACTCTACCATCATCAATGAAAAATGAAATGCAACACTGGATGGAAATAAATCTTGTGACATTGCAGAAGCTTATCGAAACAATGCCACAGCGAATGCGTTCCGTAATCAAAGCTAAAGGCTTTTTTTTTGTGGCAACCTTTTTTTTGGGACAGGCAGTGTATTTCATCAAGAACATCCAGCTCCTCCTCTCTCTGCATCTTGTTGATTTTTCTAGGACATGGAGACTTTGAAGGAAGAAGTAAAGCCAATAAAAGATGATGGTCATCATTAAGACCTGGCCTTCCTAAGGGGTGCAGACTGGATGGTATTGGTTGGCACACTGGCGCTGGAGTAATAAAGGCTTCCATCTTATTGGTACTGAATTACATTTACAGCTGATATAGGAATAAGTAAATGTAGGAATATTTTTATTCTCCAATAATATTTATGTTGGAATAATTAGATATCTCTAATTATTATAGCATCTCTAATATTGTAATAATTTGATGATAATTAGAGAGCTCTGCGTGAGGAAAGCAGGCAGAATATTAAAGATTAAAATGTTCAGTCACGCAATGGCTAAAATGTTTTTACATGTCAGTTTTTACATGAAACATTAGGTATATTGAGAATATGTTGTACATAGGTGGGTGCTGTAAACTAGGTAAAAATTATTTTAAATCCCAGAGTTTCTATTAGGGATTACACTAGATTTGTATTTGGATCCTGTTCTCATACACTTAGTCTTACATTCTGCTTAAAGAGACAAATGAGACATCTTTTGAATCAGGTATAAAGTGCAGCACTGTGATCATAAAATATGGAGCCTTCGGCACACATTCATACAGCATCCATGCTGTTCTCCATTACGGATTAATCTATAAGGCCGAGCAAGTGGAAACCTATTTTGAATAACCACCAGAAGAGATTTATTATTTTACTCCTCTCAAGTGATCTTAATATTCAGCTGTAGTGGTTGTACATTTATTTCTACATCAGCTATTACAAAAACTCAAGGCATGCATTTTAATACATACAATGAGATTTTACTATTCAAAATCACAAGAATTCTGATGTAATTTAGGCCATAAAACTGATGTCTATGCTTTGTATCATATTTGTTAAAGGAGTTACACCATATAAAGTATTACTATGCAATGAACATGAAGTATGAAGTATTATTGCAACATACTGTATGTGCAATAAAAATACCATTTATATTATATGTACATTACATTTTCCTCTCTGTTAATGCCCCCTGCTGTTTGTCATTTTGGTCCACCTGCTTTCAGTGATGGACTAACATGCTCAGTAACTTCCTTCCCCTCTAATCAGTGCAGGTATAGTGATCTCATAGTAAAGCTGGGAAAGTGGCTCAGAAACCCTGCATTCACTCATCCCTACTGTACTTCTAAATTAATATATAGTTATCTCTCTCTAGATGGAGCATGAAATTGTGGGGGTTACATACCATATGTATCTCTGGGGCTAATTAAGGGCTATTTTTGCAGAATTATTTTTTTTTTTATTTGGTTCAGGTCTAGTGTTAAGCGAACTTGTGTTTTAAGTTCGGCGTCTAAAGCTCGGGTTCGGGTTATCGAAGAATCACGTTATGGATTCCGCTACCACGGACCATAACGGAATTTAGAATCCATAACGCAATTCTTTGATAACCCGAACTTTAGACACCAAACTTAAAACACAAGTTCACTTAACACTGTTCAGGTCCAATTAGACCAAATTAGTCCAATAATTTTGTCCAGGTCTGAGTGGTCCTACTGTCCTAAAAATTGGTATATAGCACTCTGGGTCTCCTAGGACTCATATTTTTCTCTTTTTAATATATTTTTATGAATGTTTGCCCTCCCACCTTTAAACTTTTTAGCGCAATGACAGCAAAAGTAAATAATGTTAGTATGACACAAAAATATATAACTATGGGTAAATGTAGGGTTGACAATGTTAATAATCAGCCTGTTTAAAATGTTATTGTGGTGTTTATTCTGAAGAAGTGGTCCAAAATTTGTCAAAAGCAGATGCTTGCCCGTATTAAATACACACATGTTAGTGGCAGAAAAAACTGTGCCTTGTCCTGAACAAGTGTCCAAAATTATGCCTTAAAAGAAGTAAATGCTTGCCCGTGTTAAATGCAGAAACATGGTAGTTTTGGAGGAAACAGTCGCTTGTCCTGAACAATTATCCAAAAATTATGCTTTAATAGGGGCGGATGCCTGCCCCTGTTTATACACACACATGCTAGTGTCAAAAGAAACATTGGCAAAAAATGCTGTCTTAAAGCAAATTTTGTGGCCTCTTCTATGGGCCTAAGTGTGTAACACACCTCTCTGATGAGCTGCAACTGCCTGATCTCAAAACAACATATGCTCTCTGCTGTGGTGGGTTGGTGCATGATTAAATCATCTGCTAAAACAGATGCTTTGGCATATGCAAGATTAAATTCCAGCAAGTTGGAACATCACATATCAAGCAGTGAAATGGAGACCACTCTGTTGCTAAAGGTCCAGGATGGAGTATCTTGCTACATAAGAATTGCTGCATTGCAGAGACAGACTCCTAGACATGGCCAGCACCTTCTGCAGGCCATGGTACTTTTTTTTTTAAAGCATTTCACCACTAAATTTATCACATGCTCATGTGCACCATGCAAGGAGCATGTGTTATTTGCTCCAAATGCAGCACAACCATAATGTTCCTGCCATTATTGCTGACCATCTTGCCCAGCTGGAGCTGGTGGTATAGTCCCAAATGATCACAGCACTCAGCAGTAGTCTGGCTTATTGAGGGTGCTCATCGAGGTTTATACAATTAGACAGCACTCCAGCCAGTAGATATGCTAATTAGTGTATTTATTCAGCCAGACATGATGGTGCACAACAATACAACGTTTCGGGCTAAAAGAAAGCCCTTCATCAGGCTGGTGTACAAAAGAGAAAATAGGAGGCAAATCAGTCCATGATTTGGAGACATAATACATATTGTAGGAAGAAACAATGGGCCCTCATTGATGGTTGGTATGTGTCACCGAGGTTCCTGGCCTCAGTGAGGTAAGAGACGGTTTTTCTCAAGTGTCATTATTGCAGATTGCAGTCTGACACTTCAGCTGTTTAGTATGGCTGTAAAGCTGATCCGGGACGGCTTTTACTGGGAGTAGTCAAAAGTGCTGGGTGGGTGGCTACTCCCCACATTCCAGGCCAGGTCTTGGCAGGCTTATAAAGCAGTCAGCACTATCAGGTGGTGTGGATCTACCTCCATCTGACAGTGAAGCTGTGGAGTCCTCTGTGCTGAAGGCTGAAGACTGCAAACAGGCGTGCAGGCCTCCTAGAAGCCTGCCAGTAAACTTTTCTGTGGCTGAGCATTCAGCCGGGTGTGAACTGACACCTAGAATTCCAGGTGAAAATTGTTTTGTTTTGCTGTCGATGAACAAGCACCAAGACTGTTATGTTTTGCTAAGTGTGAATAAAACACTGAAGTTTGATTTACAACCTGGTTCCTTGCCTCTATATTTCGTCCGCTAACCTGTCTACCAGAGCAAATTCTCACAATATATAAATATAGGTATCACGCTAGTAATTTCATATATAAACAATCAAACAATGGTTATACCAGGAATCAATACATAGACCATGATCATATTAATAATACATGATGGTAAGTACTAAAACAAAAGTTCATAATACATAGAGCACACCAGTTTAATAGGGATTTTTCTTTATCTGTATCTACATATGTCTTTTTATTTTTCTCCATTCCTCTCTGTTTTTGGGTGGTTGCCCATTGTCACACCCATACTGTATATAAACTGGCTCTTAGGTCCCCTAAGTAGTCATTCAGTATTTTTCGATCCTGGCAACTTTGCCACTAACCAAAATGGCTGCTCCCGGCTCAGTGCGCCTGTGCGCCTGTTGTACTTAAGCCTTTTTACCCAGCTCTCTTCTGCATTTCGCCTGCGTCCCTCCCGGTTTAATTCACCTGCGCACGGCTGTATTTCGCTGGCGCTCCTTCATTTTCCCCGATCCAATGCGCCTGCGCATGGCTACATTTGAGCCTCATCCATGTACCCCGTCTCCCTGTGCTGCTGAGGTTGACATCAGTTCTACTTCTTTCCTGCCACTGCATTTGCTACTAGGGTGTTCCCCCTAGCTGTCCCAGTTTGTGGATTCAACTCTTGTTTACCTCACTCTCCACTATTGTTCTTTGTTTTTTGTTTCTATGTGGCCCCCTTGTGCTTGCACAGTTATTTAAACTGGTGTGCTCTATGTATTATGAACTTTTGCTTTAGTACTTACCATTATGGTAGCATATCTACCAGTTGGAGTGCTGTCTAATTGTATAAATTGTCCAGCTGGTGGGGAGGAAGCCAACAGGATATTTTCTGTTTGATGCATTTCAGCAACTTATTCGCTGTGTGGATACTCTCATCTAGACTCATCAGCTCTAACACAGAATGGCAACACTTTAGTTTACACATATGATAGGAGTGAGGTGAAGTTGAAGCAACGTTCTAACCTGTTTCTCTAGGGCACGGGAGAATGTACATTGATGTGGATGTGGAGGAGTCGCATAAAGCGCCTGGTGAGGGAACCAGACACAATTGCGGAGGTGTTAATAGGACATGGCCTCATTGCTGTGGTGTTGCATCGCTGCTGCCATGCAAAACATTGACCCAGTTGGCTGTGAAAAATAAGTACTGCCCCTGCCTTTATCAGGTGATACAGCAGCGACTGCACCAACAGTCGCTGCTGTGAAAGTTAATCTTGCACACCAGCAAATTGCTGGGTGTGTATAGTTTTTCCCGGCCACACATGTCTAACGATGGAGAGGGCAGTAGTAGTAGACTTAATGGAAGAAGCAGTAATTGATGAAGATGAGGACAAAGACACTATACTGCATTGGTATGCTGCTCGGCTGCTGCAAAGGAGTCTTGTTTGAATTTCTAGCTAGTTCTATTTTCTCACTGGATCTGTGATTTTGTTTCATGTGCTGCAATAGAGCTGTGGTGCCTGTTCGCCAAATTTTTTAAAAAGTTCAGTTTGTACCCCAATCAGTTTGGATAGAACTGAAGTTGTTCCAATTACCCTGAAAGTTGGTATATAATGCCATCTAGCCTCCTAGGACTCATAATTTTTAGGAAAACTTGAACACAATGACAGCAATACTAAATGATGTCTGAGTGACACTGACATACATAGCTATGGATCCAGCACCCTGGAATTTTGAACAAAACTTAACTTTTAATTACATAGTTAAAAGAACTCCATGGTGTCCTCTGGGAGGGGGGACCATTCCAAGGACACCATGGGGTTCTTTTAATCATGTAAATAAAAGTTATTCTAAATGCCAAGTGAGCTATTGAAAATTTGTTACTGAAGTCTCTCATGACCCTAGATCCGTGGATTCATCTGTGCTGCATTTTGCTTCACATTACGGGAGTGTCTGAATTACACAAATTCAGGGTGAGCTATGCAAAACATTTAGGTTTTTTCTTGATAAATAGCTATCGGTAAATGCATATTTAATGATGTTATCATACAGCGTGTTTTAAAAGACACCACGGAGAACATGTCTCATGCTTTTCCATATTCCCAAAGCTTTCAAAAATTGTCCTTTATTGGAGGTAGATGATGTTTAAACACACACACAGTGTTATGAGGAAGTGTCTTTGAGGAATGCGATTGTTTGAAAGTGGCATTAAGTGGCATGATGGAGATGGCCACATGCAGCAGCCATACATGTGTTGGTCGGTAGGCAGACAGACAGATAGTAAGAGTGGCAAGATGGGGAACGGGCACCAAAGAGAGGTCTATTGATTGCATTTGATCTGCCTATACTGTGTGAACGTTTCTGTATTAATACAGTAATCACGTACATACAGTATGTACATAAATTTCAACCATGTGGAAACAGAGTACACAGAAACTAACCCTCAGGCATCAGTGGCAGTGGCATGATGCAGGTCCCAGCTTTGCCTTGACTGTGATAAAATGTCGATATTGATGCAGTAATCACTTACATTTATGATGCACTTTAAATAAATTTAACCCCACCCAAAAAAAAATATATATATATATATAAATTTCAACCATGTTGAAAGTGTGTACATAGAAACTGACCTTCAGGCATTAGACTCCAGAATTGCCTTGCCTGTGATAAAATGTTGATATTGATACAGTAATCACATACATTTATGCTGTGCCTTAAAGAAATTTAACCACCCCTCCACACCGCAAAGGAATTTTCTGTACTTTAAGCAATGACAATCAGAATTTTAAAATTTCAACCATGTGTAAAGTGAATACACGTAAACTGTTGATTGAGAGGCATTAGTAGTATTATGCAGGCAACAGCAGCAGCCATAAAAAACTTGATAATAGGTAGACAGATAGCAACAGTGGCATAATGGGGCACCACCAGCAAAGCGAGGTCAATGCATCGGAATCAGCTGAAGGAGTGTGAAAATCCTCCTGAATCCAGGCTTGCTTGATTTTGACAAAAATAATGTTATGGAGATTAGCGGAGGACAACTTGGTCCTTTTGGGTGTCACCACGCCCCCGTGGTGCTGAGAACACTCCCAAGATGACACTGGAGGAAGGGCAAGAAAGAAGATAAAGTGTATGCAAAAGAGACTGGCCATAGTTTAGGTAGGTCTGAACCTGGGTGTTGAGGCGGGAACTGTCAGCTTACTGATCCCCTCAGCCCTGCACGGCACACGGATAAACTGCTCCATCATGGTAAGGAGACTGAAATGGCTGCTTCTGGTCTACTGCTGCAGCTTCTGCTGCTTGTGGCAGTGGGAGGGGGGTGACTCTGCCGGGGGGTGAAAGGTGGCAGCAGGCATCTGTTCGCTGTAAGCTGCGGCAAACTACTTACACCGTGTTTCCTGATAGTAATGTAGCATCAGCTTCTCTTCAAAAATACATATGAGGTGGATGAGGGACAACTGCAGCATGAGCTGCTACTGCCTAACCTGGAAACAACATATGTTCCCTGCTGAGGCGGTCTGTTGCATGACCAAATCATTCACAACTTTCTGCTGCTCGTACATACACTCAAGCATATGCAATGTTGAATTCCAGTGAGTTAGAACGTTGCAGATTAAGCAGTATGGCTGCATACCATTCTGATGCTGCAAGTCCAAGAGAGCATTCCTGACCATGTTGAGAATGGCTGAAAAGTAGAACAGTCTCCTGGACTTTGCCAGCACCTTGTGCAAGCCAATGCATTTTTTTTTAAAGGCCATGTAGGGAGCAGGTGTTATTTACTCCTGGTTCAGGACGGACAGGCTGTTGTGCCAATCGCTGACCACCTTGCTAAGTTGAAGTGAGGTGACAGCCAGCGGGATGTTTTCTGCTTGATGTACTTAATTAACTTCTCATCTGTGTGGTTACTATCTCCCAGGGTTATCAGCTCAAACACGGCATGGTAATGCGTGACTTCACACATGTGATAGGAAGGATGGGTAGAGTTAGTGATGCTGTGCCCTGCTGCTGTTGGGGACAGAACATAATCCACGGAGGAGGAGGTGGAGAAGACAAGTAAGTGCCTGTTGTGAGAGCCAGCCCAATGATATGGTGGGAAGGGGTCAAAAGGACCTGGCCATGGTGCTGGGGTGTTGCCTCTCTACTGCCAAAAAAACATTGACTAAGTGGGCCGTGAAAAATATGTACTGTCCCTGCCCATAACAGCTGCTCCAGGGGCTCACTGTGGAGTGCAGCTTGATGCACAGCGAGAATCTCTAGGCGTGGCCCGCATTCTCTGCCATGTGAGAGTGCAAGGCTCTACTACAATGGTACCACAGTGACTGCATCACCAGCAACATGGACAGGTGGGGGTTCAGCTGATACACAAGCTAATTTCTGATAGCCAAACGTTATGTTATAGATGTTTCACATTGGAGCCTTAGCAGGAGAAGAAGGTGATGATGATGACAAAGATTCAGTATTGCTTGGAGAAGGAACATGAGAAGGAGGACAGACTTGTTCTGATTGGGAATCCTGGCCAGTTGTATTTTTCCAAAGGATCCAGTGATATCGCCTCATGTGCTGCAAAGGACCTCTGGTACCCATAATGGTGTTTGAATGGCCACAGCTCATTTTAGTACTGCAGATCTTTCATACCGCTGTGGTTTTGCATGCCTGCCTTCTGGAGAAAAAGTGCCATACAGGAGTTACTCGCACAGAGGTACAGGCAGCCAAGTTGGGCTTAGCTCTGACATCACCAGTACCTGAAGCAGACGTGGGCCTGGTCGTTCTTTGAGAGGTACATTGCCTCTGCTCTTTATTGCTGCCACCTTCTCCTCAGCACGCTGATATGGCTCCCAGGTCTTGTCCAGCACACAATTGTCATTGGAGCCCTCACCCTCCCTGCCTCTTAAATCAGAATGTGAGATATCATGATGGGCTTTTGGGTCCCCCTCCCCTGCTCTGAATTTTCTTGGACTGCCACTGTTTGTGCCCCCACTACCAATGCCTTGGCTACAGGTGCCACTATTACCACCGCCATCAACACAGGTATGCATGGAGTTACCAGCCTCCTCCCCAACCTCCTCTTCAGGGCAGCCCAAACAAGTAGTCAACAAGGAGACTCTCTTGACTATATGCCATAGGTGTGGTGGGGTTTTGTTACCACTTCTTAGGATAAAGAAAGATGTCCCTTCTATAACTTGTGTCTTTCAGTAATTAAATATATATATATATATATTTATATGTATATATGTATATATATAGTATATATACAGTATATATAGTTAAAATGTAAATTCAAACCATGTGGAAATTGAAAATACATAATTAAACGACTGATGCTCAATTTCAACTTAACATATCCACACCATTGGTATTGCTGCAGTAAACACGTGTATATGCTGCTTAATTAAATTGTAAGCACCCCCCCCCCAAAAAAAAAAAAAAAAAACGATTGGAAACTGAAAATACGTAAATGGAGAATGGATGATTTAGACTTAATGCTCAATTTCAATTTAACACTCACACAGGTAGATTGCTGCTACATCGTGTGTATTGCTGTAGTAATTAAGTATATATGCTGTTTAGTTAAATTGAAAGCACACCCCCAAAAAAATAAAAAAATATTTCAAAAAAATAAAAAATTGCGACCATGTGGAAACTAAAAATACTTAAATGGACAATTGAGGAGTAATGCTCAATTTCAACTTAACACACACAGGTAGATTGCTGCCACACCAGGATTTTTGCACACACAAGCGAAGCTACATTTTTGTGCCCCCCCCCCCCCCCCACACACACACACACAACTCTGTGGGGGTGATGTAAAAAGGAGGGTGTGATGTGACATGGAGGGGGATGAGAAATGTGACATGGAGAGGGATGAGAAATGTGACATGGAGGGGGATGAGAAATGTGACATGGAGAGGGATGAGAATGTGACATGGAGGGGGATGAGAAATGTGACATGGAGGGGGATGAGAAATGTGACATGGAGGGGGATGAGAAATGTGACATAGGGGGGTGATGTGACACGGAGGGGGAGAAATGTGACATGGAGGGGGATGAGAAATGTGACATGGAGAGAAATGAGAAATGTGACATGGAGGGGGATGAGAAATGTGACATGGAGGGGGATGAGAAATGTGAGATGGAGGGGGATGAGAAATGTGTCATGGAGGGGGATGAGAAATGTGAGATGAAGGGGGATGAGAAATGTGACATGGAGGAGGATTAGAAATGTGACATAGAGGAGTGATGTGACATGGAGGGGGAGAAATGTGACATTTCTCCCCCTCCATGTCACATCACCCCCTGCTTTTTACATCACCCCCTTTGTGTCACATTTATCCCCCCCATGTCACATTTCTCTCCCTCCATGGCACATTTCTCCCCCCCCATGTCACATCACCCCCCCCCTCCATGGCAAATTTCCCCCCTCTATTAATGTGTAAAAATAAACATTATGCTCCAGTGGCTGCAGCTGTGTCATGTGTCAGACCAGTGATTGGCTCAGCGGGAAATCACTGCCCTGACACGTGACACAGCTGCGGCTACTGATTGGCATAGTGGGAAAGGTCTTCAAACAACTTGTCAGGACTCGGGAGCCCAGAGAGAAGATATGAGGACCACCACACAGAGGAGAACAGCCGCAGGAGGCCGGCGGCATGCAAGTGATTAATGGGAAAAAAAAGTTTCATTTTTCCGCCCCCCCTTCTCAGCGCCCTAAGATGGCCGCTTGGTCTGCCTTATTATAGCACCGGGCCTGTGCCACACCATGGGTATTGCAGCAGTAATCACGTATATATGCAGCTTAATTAAATTGAAAGCACCCCCTAAAAGAAATTTTATTGTGACCATGTGGAAACTAAAAATATGTAAATGGTGAATGGACGATTTTAGGATTTACACTCAATTTCAACTTAACACACAGGTAGATTGCTTCCACATTGTGGGTATTGCCACAGTAATCAAGTATATATGCTGCTTAATTAAATTGAAAACACCCACCCCCCCCAAAAGAAAATTTAATTGTGACCATGTGGAAATACCGATGAAAAATGGGCGATTTAGGCTTTACGCTCAATTTCAACTTAGCACACACAGGTAGATTTCTGCCACATCGTGGGTATTGCCTGTATTTTTTGCCTCTTCTTAGGAAAAAAGAAGGTGTGCCCCTATGAATGAGTGGTGAAGACAGAGCTGATGCAAATGAAAAGCCTCTTAGTCAGCCTCTGAGTCAATCAGGGCAAGCCCCCTCCCTCCCATGGTTATTTGAGCTTCATCCTCCTTTTTCCCTCCAATTTTCACAGTAAAATTTCACGGGCACAGATTTTGAGTAATGAATTCAAAGCAAATAGCCAAAACTTCAAATACATTGGCAGCAGACTTTTTGTGGAATTCGTAACAAATCTGATTGGTTAAGAATCAACTTGCTTATCTCTAGTTGAAATGATGGAAAAACTCTTTAATTGAAATATTCTATGATAACTTTCCCAAAGTTGCGATTTGCTTGCAGTTATCTTTTTAAGAAATGAAAGTTAAATTTATTTATTGTGGGATAAGGTGATAAGGAAATATGAAATTCAGCCCAACACACAACTCTTATCTTTGCTGTTTAACTTCTTACTGCACAGTAGGACAATATTGAAAGCCTCATAGTCAATACAGTAGATTTCTCATGCACTGGAGACCTGTCATGATGCTTATAGTATATACATCATTAGAAAGTATAGTGTTTCACAGGTGTTAAAATATCTACTTGCTTATATTTGGTTCATCAGAAGGTTGGAGGTGATGGTGGAGGTTTGTAAATCGATAATGCCTGAATATAGCCATATTCTAATTTGTGTATTGTGATCACATGATTAAAACATTCTATGGTTCTACTGGGGTAAATTTATACCACTATAGAACCATTTGGTGATCAAAAGTTGGTTCAGTAAAAGCATCAGGATTTTTGACCCTAACACAGAAGTTAAAATGTGGCTGTATTAGGACCATTTGAAAGCAGCCTCATAATCATTGAGGTAACATACAGACATTTTTGGAAAATGTAAGTAAAGGTCCATCTGCATAGGACAATGAAAGTACAAGGGAAGTACAGGGAAGGAGCGTTCCTACTAGGAATGCTGTCTAATGCTATCTAAATAGTGATCTGCTTCCTAGAAACAATTATTCTCTAAAGCTCGAGCGATCACAGCAGCGATCCCTCATCAACATACAGCGGAGGTGATTGCTGCATGTCAAGGCCTCTTTACATGGGCCAACACAGCAGGCAGTTAGCAGGAACTAATTGTTTGTTCCCAATAATTGCCTGTATATTATAGTTGAGGAAATATTGAATTACATGCAGCCATCACCTCCAATTCAGAGCTGGTCTTAGACAATGTGTGGCAGAATTTCAAGGTTGGGACCCCAGATTTCAGCTTATTAATTTTATTTAAAGGGGTATTCTGGGCTTTTTAGGAAATGAGTCATTTCTTTTGTCCTATGGAAGAAATACAATTTAGTTAGTACCTACCCCTCCATCACGCCACTGTCTCCGCTGCACTCATGCAGGCTGCGGCTCTTCTGCTTCGGTCTCGACCAGATGTGTGCACTTCTTTTCCTGTTCAGCCGCATAATAGCAAATGCATCTAAACAGGAAGAGACGGGCACCTATCTGGTCAGGACCAAGCAGAAGAGTATGCAGCCTGTGTGAGTGAAGAGGAGACAGCATTATCAGCAGTGCAACGGAGGGATCAGTAATAACTATATTGTATTTCTTCCACAGGACAGAGGAAAGGACTAATTTCCTAAAAAGGCCAGAAAACACCTTTAATAAACTGCAGCAGGTTGCACATGGGTTAGCCCGATTAACCCCTTCAAGACCAAGCTAGTTTTTACCATAAGGACCAAGCCACATTTTGCAAATCTGACATATATCAATTGATGTGGTAATAACTTTGGAACGCTTTTACTTATCCAAGCGGTTCTGAGATTGTTTTCTCGTGACACATTGTACTTCATGTTAGTAATAAATTCGAGTCAATATGTTTCACCTTTATTTATTAAAAAAACTCACAATTCACAATAAATAAAATAAAATAGTTGTTACTGTACATTTCCCAGATGTCTACTTCATGTTGGCATCATTTTGAAAGTGTAATTTTATTTTTCAGGATGTTAAAAGGCTTAACATTTTAAATGCAATTCTTAAAATGTTTAAGAAGTTTTCAAAACCCACTTTTTAAGGACTAGTTCAGTTATGACTTATGAAGTCACTTTGTGGGGCTTACATAGTAGAAACCGTCCATAAACGACCCCATTTTAGAAACTACACCTTTCAAGTTATTCTAAACTGATTTTACAAACTTTGCTAACCCTTTAGGTGTTCCACAAGAATGTAAGGAAAATGGAGGTGAAATTTTTGGAGGGCAGGTGTCGCTGGGATAATTTTAAGTTGCCATGTCACATCTGAAGACCCCCTGAATGCACTCCTAGAGTAGAAACTCCCAAAAAGTGACCCCATTTTGTAAACAACAGGATGAGGTGACAGTTTTATTGGTACTATTTTGGGGAACATATAATTTTTGATTGCTCAATATTACACGTTTTGTGAAGCAAGGTAACCAAAAAATGGTGGTGGTATGGTTTTAAATTTTAGTTTTTTACCGAGTTCTCCTGACAGGATAGATCATGTGTTGTTTTTATAAAGCAGGCTTATACGGACGCGACTATACCAAATATGTGTATTTTTTTGCTATTTCAGTTTTACATAATAAAGCATTTTTGAAAACAAACATTTTCTGAAAGCTACATTTCTTTTATTTTTCTACCGATCGTCTTGTGCAGGGGGTCTTATTTTGCAAGAAGAGCTGACAATTTTGTTGGTACCATTTTTGGGTACATATGATTTTTTGATCATTCAATATGACACTTTTTTATTTATTTTAACGGCATTCACCTGAGGGGGTAGATCATGTAATATTTTTATAGAGCAGGTCATTACGGACGTAGCAATACCTAATATGTCTATTTTATTTTATTTTTCAGTTTTATACAATAAAAACATTTGTGAAAAAGATCATTTTTTTTCCTGTCACCATTTTTTAAAGCTATATTTTTTTTATTTTTTGCAGATCGTCTTGTGTAGGGGCTAATTTTTTTCTATAAGAGTTGGCTTTTTATAGGTAACATTTTTGGGTACATATGATTTTTTTGATCACTCAATATTACACTTTATGTGGCAAAGGGACCAAACAATTGGTTGTTTTGGCAGAATTTTTATTTTTTTATGAATTTCACCTCAGGGATTAGATCATGTGATATTTTTATAAAGAAGGTTATTACGGATGTAACGATACCAAGTATGTCTACTTTTTTATGCATGTCAGTTTTACACAATAAAAGCATTTGTGAAAAAAAAATCATAATCATGTTTTGGCATATCCATTTTCTGAAAGCCAATTTTTTTTTATTTTTTTGGTGATTGTCTTATGTAGGGGCTCATTTTTTGTGGGAAGAGATGACGGTTGATTGGTATCATTTTGGGTTGTGTACAACTTTTTATCGCTTGGAATTACACTTTTTGTGATGGTGACAAAAAAATAGCATTTTTGGCACAGTTTTATATTTTTTTACGGTGTTCACCTAAAGGGGGTAGATCATGTGATATTCTTATAGAGCAGGTCAATACGGATGCAGAAATATCTAATATGTCTACTTTTTTTTATTTTTTTCAGTCTTACACTATAAAAGCATTTTTGAAGAATAAAAATCATGTTTTAGTGTCTCCATTTTCTGAAAGCCAGATTTTTTTTATCTTTTGGGTTATTGTCTTATGTAGGGGCTAATTTTTTGAGAGAAGAGATTATGGTTTGATTGGTACTATTTTGGGGTACATATGTCTTTTTGATCAACTGGAATTAACTTTTTGTGATGTAAGGTGACAAAAAAAGGCATTTTTTTGCCCAGTTTTTTTTTTTTACGGTGTTCAACTGAGGTGGTAGATTATGTGACATTTTAATAGAGCATGTTGTTACGGACGCAGCAATACCTAATATGTCTGTTTTTTAATTAATTTATTTTTTTAAACACAATTTTATGGTGAGGGACCTTTTTTATTACTTTTTTACTTATAAAAAACAACAACTTTTTTTCATTTTCTTTTTACTTTTTATATTTGTCCCACTATGGGACTTCACCTTTTCAGGGTTTGATCCCTGTTTCAATTCAGTACAATTCATTATGTATTGTACTAAATTGAACTGTCAGCATCATACTCAGTAAGACGCTGACAGTTGCCTAGGAGACCTAGCCTGTAGGCTGGATCTCCTGGGCTTCCATAGCCGGCAGGCTCCGTTGCCTGTGTAAGGCATCAGAGCTACCATGGCAACCATCGGCCCCTGTCACCGCAGTGCGGGTGGCTGATGGAGTCAGAGGGAGCCCACTCCCTCTGCAAATCCCACATGTGCCTTGGTCAGTGCTGACCGTGGCATGTGAAAGGGTTAATCCTCTGGCATCGTCGTATACAGCAATGCCAGCAGATGCAGCAGGGGTCGAGCTATCATTAACAGCTAGGCCCGTGCTGCTGATCTGCCGGGTGCAGCTCCTAAACAAACAATTAACAGACTGGTACAGAGGGGTAGAGGACCCTGCCCGCAAAAGCTTACAATCTACAAGCCTATACAGACTTTACACTATAATTCACACAAATAATGCTTTTACAGTATTTTAAACTACACTGAGGTATAATAACATTAACAACACCAAGCAGGATAGTATGATATAACATAATAAACATTTATAGTATTCTGGAGAAAGAATTCAGTTTATGAAATACATTGCATTGTATTTTTCTCTATTTTTTATTTTTTTCATTTTCCTTTTCATTTAAGCCTTTTTTTCACTATCTTGGTGTGCCTTGAATTGACAAGCCTCTATTATAAGCACATATTGAATAGAGTAGCTATTTCAAATAAATACAATATGATGAGCACAGAAAACCAGTCTGGATTTAAACTATTCATTTATAGGGCAAACATGAATAATATGTCTGCCTAACATAGCTAATCCCATCAAATTTCAGTTGTACAAGACAATGCCTGTGCAATGACTGCAGCATTACAAAAGCAGTGCTTACAGCAAGCTTCAACTGCAATTTTCCCTGCCATTGTGTTCAGCAATTAACTATTGACAAAAAATATATGTTCATTTTGTGAACAGGCTGAAAAATGACATTTTATATATGCTCTTTTGGTGAACGGGCTGATTTACGAAATTAAATATGAATTCAGCTAAAAACCTTGAAAAGTAAAGAAAGCATATTTCTAACAGGAAGCAAAGGAAGAGCAAGGCAAATCAATGGTGATTCACAGAGAGAACTTTTTCTTTGCAGGTCATTAACGTAAATGTGTTACAGGACATTGTTATTTCTGCAGTATTATGTTCTATTCTCATCCCATGTGTTAATATTTTCAGGTTCATTCAGCAGGTAGGTTACTCTTTTATATAATGAACAAATGACCTGATGTTGTGCAGACTTGTTCAGATATCAGGGTAAATTAATGTGTAATACCATTAATTATGGAATGTATTTTACAGGAAATGAATGCTATCCAGTCCTCACAATTTATTTTCTTTTATTTTTTTAAATTGTTTTTGTTAGATATATTTAAGTGTTTTTCTTTGTATAAAGCAAACTTAGGGTTTCTTATTTGGACTGTGAATGTCAATCTTCACATGTAGGAAGAATGGAAGTACCTAGACAGCCTTTATCCAGTGAATATGCCATAAATGTCTAAGATCGAAATACCCATTTAAAGGGTTTTGAACAATATTTAAAAAATAGTATTTTTTTTTTCTCAGAAACACATTTGTCCATGGGCTGTTTGGTACAGATGGCTCAATTCCTCCAGATCAATTGTGGATCATAGTGTATGCATTTATAACTTATGGAAGTAAAAGAGCAGGAATATAATGTTATATTTGTACTGCTAACCCCTGGACGACCTCCATTGTACATGTATGGCAGAAGTTGTCACTTTAAGGATTGTGCCCAATCACAAGGACAGCGGATGCAATAGTCAGAAGGTTTCTGCTGTTTCAAACAGCAGAGGTCCAAGGCTAATGTCTGTGATCGCAGACATTTAATCCCTCAGGTGCTGTGGTCAAATGTAACCACGGCATCTGAGTGGTAAACATGGGGGAGCCGCATGCTCCTGCACTTGCAACAGCCTCCCCCAGCTGAGATTAGGGAAGTTGTTAAATTACCATGATAGATATAGCCTCAAGCTATCCGACCTATCACTGGTATATTCTAATACAAGCCTGCAGGTGGCAGCACTGCATTGGAATATAGTAAATGCTGCATTCTAAGGCATTCTAGTCTAATGATTGCTGGTTATAGTCACCTAGGATGACTTACAAAAAGTTTAAAAAATATCAAAAAAATAAAAATCACCACCATTGCAGTTTCAAAAAACACCCATACTATTAAAATATTAAAATATTTATCACATACAGTGAATGATGTCATGTAAAAAGAATTTAAAATGGATAAATTGACCTTTCTTGTCACTGCACATCCCCCAAAAAATTCCACTCCAAAATCATCAAGCCGATTTCACTGTTGTCTAAAGTCCTTTCCTCTGATTACACTGCTATGGCAGAGAAACATGTTGGGTGGACAATAGCACTTATCAACTGCTATTTTAATAGCACTACGTCCTAATGCTAAATAATCAACTAGGGCTCTGGAGCCTAGTTGTTAGACAGAATATGTAGCATACATAGATAGTGAGCCTACCAACAGAGATCCCAGATTCACATACAGAAAGAGACTGGTTAATTGAGCGCCACTGACTCGTATACAAATAGAACGCAGATGAAAATATGGTTTTAATGCACTTCGTGCTCTTTTTCATTTTTCTTTTTTTCTTCTGTTCATTAGGGTTTTCTTTTATTTTCTTTATTTTAATATAATCCAATAAAAGTTAAGTTTTTTTAGGGTTTATTAGAGGGAGACTAGTAAAATATCAGGTGAAGTCCTGTATGATGCTCTGTCTCCATGGACTATTTATTTCTGCAAAGTTGTGTTAAAAGTTAGTGACCATTTAAGTTAAAAAAAAAAAAGTGTTGCACTAAGTTTTAGTCTGCAATCTTCTTTCAATTTTCTGACCCGTGAGTAGAGATAAATTAAATGATTTAAAAGTAATTGAATGTATCTCAAATTTCCCTAAAATTCGTATTCCAAACAAATTTGTTGTGATTTAAAGGAATCTCTCAAAATGGCAGCCACCATTTCGTAGGTCAGAAGACAGAGAAGAAGGCTACCAAAAAGGATAATCCGTGGATCACATTTTAATTTAAAAATTTAATCCAACAGTGTAGTTTTGTTTTAGACAGGCTTTTTGTTACCTTCAGCAAATATCAGTTTATCCACGCCTATACAGATGTGGCCACCATTATTTTGACTGGCTTAACGCGTTAACACAACAGAAACACAATAATATGATACAATCATGTTAAAATGACCACCATCCTGGTAAGGCTGGTGTCAAAATAACACTGGCTATTCAGATATCTGTCAATGTCACTTTGACATTTCTAATGGTATCTTGGCATTGAATAGCTTGAAAGGGGTTAGACACATTCCTAAAACTCAGTGTCATCCACAACTTTCAGAGCAATATGAGTAGTTTTGATTCAGGCTGACTTTATTTGCACCCAAATCAACTCTGCTGACTGATTTGTCAGAATCAAATTTCAAGAAGTTCACTCATCTCTATACTTAATATGTAGTCCACTCCCTGCTTCCAATTTCAGACTTTTCTAATGTGAACATGTCCCTCCGAGTAATATATGCTGGATCTGTCTGTCCAGGAGGCAGCTGCCTTCCTCCTGTAAGCTACAGTACTTTGTGTGTGATTCCCTCCCAATATACAGCCTTTATGAGCAATTCTCCATGGATTCTCTCCCCACACATCTGTTGTGTAAAATCCCCTGTTTTTTTTTAACATGCAGAGTAGGAGGTGAGCAGAGATAGCTGTCATCTGTCATAAACAGGATCTGATGGATAATGCTTTAATGGATTCATGTTAGATTATGCAGCACCAGCAGCTCTTTGAAGGACTTACAAATACTCTGCAGAATTATAATGATAGAATAGAAAGTTGCTTAATATTAAGGAAATATATTATATTAAGAAAACAATTGAAACAAAAATGTGCAGAGTTTTTAATAGCTTTTAATGCCCGGTAATACTTTATAAAATAATATACAAAGCATTTGGAAAGTCTACAAACTAGAGAAGAGAGAATCAATTTTACCAATTCAAATTTATTCCAATTTTTTGTAATTTGTTTAAGGTGACTCACAGTGAGAACCACACTTAATACTTCACTGGAAAAGAAAAATGACAGTCTCAAGAGAAAAACTGTTCTGGTTATCCCAGTAGACACTTTTGGGGTCTTAGGGTGCTCTTTATCATTAGGAAGACAACCTAGTATGTATGAGGAGTATTGTAGTCAAGCCAATAGTGTTCTATGTTTATGGGAAATAATATATGCCATTTAGCCCATCTTGTCTTGTTATCTTTTGGAAGAAAAGCTAATTCGAAAATCTTTCCAAAAAACTAAAAGCTATGCAAATTAACTTTCCTGTAAAAACATTGATTGCTTGAACAGGTCGAGGCTACCACCAGGTGAAATCTTATTATGAAAAAGCGCTAATTGAACAGTTTGAAGCTACCACCGGAGGGAAATCTGATGGTAGTGTAGGAGGAAAGAAACTTGCCCTGATTGGTTCAGAGGCTGATAGGAAGTCCAATCAGCCAATCAGGTGGCAGTTTTCATCCAGGTCCTTCTGTTCAGATACTATTCTGTTCTCAGTTGTGGATGTGTTGTGACTGTGTCTGAGAAACAACAATTGTCGATACAAGCTAGTTACTAGGGACACTATAGGAGCCTTATAGAGAGAAAATATTGAGATGAAATTGGGTAAATTTTAGAGTTTTATCAAGGAAAGCATAAAGAGTAAAGGACTCATACAACTTGATGGCAAAATTTTCATAAAAAAATCCTGAAAGACTCTCATATTTTTCTGTATGAACAACCAGCTTTTTTTTTGTAAAAAAATAATTTCTACAGTTCATAGGATTATTGCCATTAACCCAGTAGCATACATTCTGCTGCAAACACTGAACAATTGCCCATTTTTGTTTCTAAAAACCATGCCGTTCATTATTAGTGAATGTGTACCATGCTGCAATAACAACCTTCATGCACCATTTAACCATTAAAACATTATATTGCTTCAAGATCCAGTGCATTATTACTGAATATCACTGAATATCAGTATAACTGCAATATCAGTTTTTATATACAAGTTAACCATTAACGCATTGTATTGTGGAAAGATTACAGTGCATTATTGCCGAACGTGTTGTGCTGCAATAACAATATTTATAACCAGTAATTCATTAACACATTGTATGGCATCAAGATTACAGTGCCTTATTACTGAAAGGATTGTTTTCTAATCACTATATTAATATAGAAATTTAATTATATTACCATTGTAATTTGTCAATAATAGTGTGTAGTGTCTTTGTAAAAGGGGAGGGACATTTTATTGCACCTCTGTCTTTAATTTACAGAAAAAAAAACAGTTGTCTGGTAAATGGAAGAGTGCAAAACGAAAGATCCATGGCTCATCATCCAAGAATCAAAATGTGGCTAGTAGTGCGAACAGAAGTAGCAGCACAAACTGTGTGGCAAGTAGTAGCCCTCCATGCCTTGGAGCCATAGGTCACAGCATTCCCCCTGCTCCTCCTGGCAGGCCAAGAAAAGTATTTTGCTTGCATCATCTCTGTCTTCACTGCCCCCTTCTATTAGGGTGCTTTCTTTTTCCCTAAAAAGAGGCAACAAAACACCATGCGCTATGGAAGCTATTAAGTATAGTCATCTTGTTGATTATTTGTGCAAGAAGTGTCAGCATTTGGACTGCCATGGTGGTGCCGGTAGGGAAAATGGTAGCAACAGTGGCACTCTGGAAAAATACAGAGCAGGGAATTGGGCCGGGGGCCAAGGAGCCCACCATGCAATATCAAAGTCTGTTGAAAATGGCAGGGGGGTGACTACTATGATGATGATTGTGTGTTGAATAGGACCTAGAAGCCGGAACAGGGTGCTGAGGAGGTGACATCAAAGAAAAATGCTGTTGGCCTTCTCAATAAATAGCAGAGGCAAACATGCATGCAAAACTTCCAAAAGAACTTGCAGGGCCAGATCTGCTTCTATTGTGCTCAGCTCAGGAACTGGTGATGCCACTAATACTGTGTGTGCAGGCTAAGCCCAGTTGCCACTAGATCTCTGCAAGTAACACCCATATGGTGGTTCTACAAGGCTGGCAAAGAAAACTAAAGCCATGTGCAAGAAAAAATTTGGTACCAGGGCTCTACCACAGCACATGATGCAACATCACTGGATCCTGTGGGAAAATAGAACTGGCCAGCATTCTGAATGGAAACAAGTCTGTTCTCCTCCCTGTCTTCCTTGTGGCAGCCAGGCCTCATCCCCAAGCAGTACAGTATCATTTCCATCATCATCAGCTCATTCTTCTCCTGCTCAGACTCCTCCACCTCCTTGTCTTCCACTTCATAATGGAATGTCTGGCCATGAGAAAACAATTTGTGACCAGCAATTAGATTGTGTGCAAGCTGAACTCGTACCTGGTAAAGTTGTTAGGGGTGCAATTGCTGCTGTACTATTTAGTTGTGGTAAATATGGTTTAGTTCTGTGCCTTCACCCAAATTTACTTCTCTTCTATAGTATTACTACTTCTGGCCAGCTCTCCCAAAAAATTGTAGGGTTTTTAAAATGTGCAGTTCTGCGCAAATAAGGAGGCATCACCAGATCCAGTAGCAAAATCAAACTGACCAGCAAACGGAACAAGCCTGACCTCCTTCTCCAGGTCTTCATTGTGGCAGCCAGGCCACATCCACAACCAGTGCAGTGTTCTTGACATTGTCCTCATTAGTTACTTGCTCTCCCTTTCAGACACCTTCTCCGCTGCTCTGTCATTAGTCATGAGTTATATAATGTGTGGCCAGAAAACAACTCCACCTGCTCAGAAATCTGATTTTGAACAAAGAAAAACTGTCATCTGGCCAAGTTGCTGGTGTTGTAGTTGCTGTCGTCCCACTTAGTTGTGGTAATTGTGGCGATGTTTTATTCTGCTGTATGATATTTGTACTCCTGCCCAGCTGTCCAATTTATTTTTAAATGGTTTAAACCCTTAACCTATCATGATATACTTGTATGTCAAGAGCACAAAGAGGTTGTATAAAGCTCCAAACATGGCGGGTGCTGGCTGTATAATATAGCAGAAACCTGTCACCAGTGACCAGGTTCAGAGATGATTTTGATCCCAGTCCATTAACCCTCTGTGGGGTTAGACAGAAGGAGGGGGCTCCCTCTGACTTCTGACTGGAGTCCCTGTGGCAAAATCAAAGGCATCCGATTGGTTGCTAATGACAGACTAGGAACTTGTAAAGGCTGTCTGAAAAGCGGTGCCCAATAGACATCCTGCCAGACAGCTTGTGAAAATCCCATAGACTGCAATAGTACTTTATTGCAGTCTACGGCACAAGCGATCAGAAGGTCACATGTTCAAATCCCCTAAGGCAGGGATGGACAAACTGCGGCTCTCCAGCTGTTGTAAAACTACAACTCCCAATATGCCCAGTCTGCCTACAGCTATCAGCCTACAGCAGGGCATGATGGGATTTGTAGTTTTACAACAGCTGGAGAGCCGCAGTTTGCTCATCACTGCCCCAAGGGAATTAAAAAGAACAAATATAAAAAGGTTTTAAAAAAATAAACTAAAATATAAAAAAAATCTAATCATCCCCTTTCTTAATTGGTATTACCATGTTCAAAACTTTCCAAACTATTAAAATATAACAATATTCATTTTATAACATAACAATATAAGTCCTAGGAGTGTCATATACCAATTTTCAGGGAAATTAGAGCACATTTTATTAATGTAGAATCAATTTGACCATGCATTAAATTTTTTCAATATTTACCGTGTGTGGTGAACCAGAAAGAAAATTGCCAATTTGATGTTTTTGGGTCATGTTGACCCCCTCCCCCCACCAAAAAAAAAAAAGATCAAATAGTCTTTTGTACCTCAAAATTATACCATTAAAAACTAAGTCTTAGGAGACCTTAAAGTGTCATATATCAATTTTCTATTTTTTTTAGCACATTCGATTAGTTCAGCCACAATATTATATATATTTTTTTTATTAAACGAATCAGACACAAAAGAAATTCACTCATTTCTAAGTTTGCTCATATAGGCAATGCCTGTCTTTATTTGGTATTAGGACATATGAATATCATAACGGAGACCCCATCTCATCTGAATGGCTACCATGTACATAAATACTTCTACCACCATATATTGACTGGACGGCCATGGCAAACTGAGATGTTTGCCGGAGGTGCTGGATGCATTATCCCAATTTGCCAAATGTAGCATTTTATTTTGTGTAGATTTTACTTCTATGAGAAAAACTTTTTACATTTCAAAGTTACTGTTACACAATTTTTTTTTAAAGAAATATAATTTACCTAAATTTGCATTCAAACATATAAAAATATGCTGAATGTCTTTGTTCTGGGACAGATCCATTTATTGTCTGTGAAAAAAATCAAGCTATGTTAAGAGTTTGCTAGATCACTTTGTGTTGAAAAATGTATGTTTTCTTTTGGTATGCAATCATCCTCAAAGGTATTGAAGCATCGGCTGACATCTCACCAAGTGACTATATCATAACGACATCTGATATTTGGCACTACATTATAGCAAGAAAACAGGGTTGGGCAGTGTTCAATATTTTGTTTTAAGATAATCTGTCACCAGGAAATTCTAAGTTAAAACAAACACTTTTAGAACTCGTTCATCTGAATGCTATGATGTATTTTACTTACTGATTTATTCTGGGGAAAAAATTATATTAATATGAATGCAAATGATCATTTCAGTACACTGAGGACGGGCTTCAGCCACTCTTTGAACGCTTACTCCTCCTGCTTCCGCTGCCAGCCCTTCCCAATCCATCATGAATGACAGTGCCAGGCAAGATGACCATGAAGGAACCTAGCCTTCTCAATCAAGAAGGAGAGGGAGAGGTTGGCAGAGGAAAGTTTAGAAGTAAAGGTGCACAGTGGCTTGGGCTGGCCCTCTATGCACTTAAAGGGGTTGTATCAGCTCAGACTTTGATGGCATATCACTAGAATATGCTATCAATGTCAGATAGGTCCTGGTATATATTTCCAGCAGTCCCAAAGAAGGTACTGGAGCAGTGTCTATGCTTGCCAGGTGTGCCAAGCTTGGCTATTTTCAGAACTCCCAATGAATTGAATGAAGAGCATGATGTGTATGCGCAATGCACTCTCCTTCACACTTGAAGGCCCGTTCTGGAGATATGTGTGGGTCCCGGAGATGGAACCTAAATCAATCTAACATTGTGGCATATTCTAGTGATATGTCAACAATGTATTAGATTAGACAACCCCTTTAAATGCAAATTTGCATATGGATTAAAAGTACTTTTTCTCCAGAATGAAGGATCGCTTTGTCAAAAGTACCATATCATTACTGTATATTCTAAAAAAATTAACTACAAGGTATTGTGTCTGGTTTAAAAGTGAATTTCCAGGTGACAGACTGCCTTTAAAATGTGTTTCCATATTTTAGGTATATTTATGTAAATATAAAATATGTATATTTTTTCCTTTTACATTGCTGTTATCGATTTTCACATTTCACTTATTGTAGCAAATATTCAATTACCCCAAAGTGCCACCCAACAGGAAATGAAAAACTACACAGTTACCCCAAAAATCAATGGACTATCCATGGACTTGATTAATCCTCTTTCTGCTTTGGGTGACACACAAGAGCTCTGAATGGTAAAATCTCAGAATTAGATTAGTAGGTTAGTTTAAAATTGATTTGATGAATCAGACTGCATATTTAAGGTTTTATAATTTTCTTCTCTTAGTTTCCCTTTACACTGCGTGCAGAATTATTAGGCAAATGAGTATTTTGACCACATTATCCTCTTTATGCATGTTGTCTTACTCCAAGCTGTATAGGCTCGAAAGGCTACTACCAATTAAGCATATTAGGTGATGTGCATCTCTGTAATGAGAAGGGGTGTGGTCTAATGACATCAACACCCTATATTAGGTGTGCATAATTATTAGGCAACTTCCTTTCCTTTGGCAAAATGGGTCAAAAGAAGGATTTGACAGGCTCAGAAAAGTCAAAAATAGTGAGATATCTTGCAGAGGGATGCAGCACTCTTAAAATTGCAAAGCTTCTGAAACGTGATCATCGAACAATCAAGCGTTTCATTCAAAATAGTCAACAGGGTTGCAAGAAGCATGTGGAAAAACCAAGGCGCAAAATAACTGCCCATGAACTGAGAAAAGTCAAGCGTGCAGCTGCCAAGATGCCACTTGCCACCAGTTTGGCCATATTTCAGAGCTGCAACATCACTGGAGTGCCCAAAAGCACAAGGTGTGCAATACTCAGAGACATGGCCAAGGTAAGAAAGGCTGAAAGACGACCACCACTGAAAAAGACACACAAGCTGAAACGTCAAGACTGGGCCAAGAAATATCTCAAGACTGATTTTTCTAAGGTTTTATGGACTGATGAAATGAGAGTGAGTCTTGATGGGCCAGATGGATGGGCCCGTGGCTGGATTGGTAAAGGGCAGAGAGCTCCAGTCCGACTCAGACGCCAGCAAGGTGGAGGTGGAGTACTGTTTGGGCTGGTATCATCAAAGATGAGCTTGTAGGGCCTTTCGGGTTGAGGATGGAGTCAAGCTCAACTCCCAGTCCTACTGCCAGTTTCTGGAAGACACCTTCTTCAAGCAGTGGTACAGGAAGAAGTCTGCATCCTTCAAGAAAAACATGATTTTCATGCAGGACAATGCTCCATCACACGCGTCCAAGTACTCCACAGCGTGGCTGGCAAGAAAGGGTATAAAAGAAGAAAATCTAATGACATGGCCTCCTTGTTCACCTGATCTGAACCCCATTGAGAACCTGTGGTCCATCATCAAATGTGAGATTTACAAGGAGGGAAAACAGTACACCTCTCTGAACAGTGTCTGGGAGGCTGTGGTTGCTGCTGCACGCAATGTTGATGGTGAACAGATCAAAACACTGACAGAATCCATGGATGGCAGGCTTTTGAGTGTCCTTGCAAAGAAAGGTGGCTATATTGGTCACTGATTTGTTTTTGTTTTGTTTTTGAATGTCAGAAATGTATATTTGTGAATGTTGAGATGTTATATTGGTTTCACTGGTAAAAATAAATAATTGAAATGGGTATATATTTGTTTTTTGTTAAGTTGCCTAATAATTATGCACAGTAATAGTCACCTGCACACACAGATATCCCCCTAAAATAGCTAAAGCTAAAAACAAACTAAAAACTACTTCCAAAAATATTCAGCTTTGATATTAATGAGTTTTTTGGGTTCATTGAGAACATGGTTGTTGTTCAATAATAAAATGAATCCTCAAAAATACAACTTGCCTAATAATTCTGCACTCCCTGTAAAGGGGTCTTGTCAATTTCCAAATCTGTTTCAATGTAAGCATACCACCATGTTCATATGTAACATAAACATACCTTTCTTGTGAAAGTCTGATCCTCTAATCCTGAGAAATGTCTCCTATCATTTTTATGCAAATAAGGCTTTTAGTGCACTGTGGGTAGGGCTTCTCCATTAAAGGAGTTTTCCGAGATTTAGATACTGATAACCTATCCTCACGATAGGTCACCAGTATCTGATTGGTGACAGATTGGTCCAACACCCCTGACCCTCACATTATATAGCGCCGCACATTGTATAGTGACTGTGCTTGGTATAGTGCTCAGTTCCATTCACTTCTATAGGACTGGGCGCGATACCAAGCACAGCCACTATACAATGTACGGCACTGTGCTTGTTAAGCTGCAGGAAGGCCACAGCGCTCACAAGAGCCCCGGTGCCTTTTCAAACAGCTGATCAGTGGGTGTCTCAGAAAACCCCTTTAAGTGAACCTGCCTTCCCCTGTATCATTGCTACAGGTTCTGAAATCTCAGGGACTGTCAATCAATCAAGAAGGGAAGGTGCTGGACAGCTTTACTGGAAGAGAAATAGTGTGTTAAATGCAATGTCTCTACCCACAATGTACTGAAAATTTTATTTGCATAAAAAGAGGACAAAAAATATTTTTTTCAGGATACTTTTTCAAAATAAAAATGTGATTATTTTTCGGGACTCCCGGGACTCCCACTCTAGGATTTTAAAGGTGACATATAGTACTCCCTTTAAAATAAACACATCAGGACAGATGTAAGCAGTTTAAAGATATACCAAAGTTATCAAAGTGGCTCATTCTGGATGACAAACAAATTTGTCTAATTTTACACCAACTATTAGTTGGCTTACTTTGCCTCCAAATTCGGGGCATCCTTTCCCATGAAGCTTCTAAACCACGTCCAATGTTAACATAAGGGCAGAGTGTCTAAAACACTCTGGCATACTTATCTTAGAAAATTCCCCCCTATGTACAATAGGCACAGTACAGGGAGTGCAGAATTATTAGGCAAGTTGTATTTTTGAGGATTAATTTTATTATTGAACAACAACCATGTTCTCAATGAACCCAAAAAACTCATTAATATCAAAGCTGAATATTTTTGGAAGTAGTTTTTAGTTTGTTTTTAGTTTTAGCTATTTTAGGGGGATATCTGTGTGTGCAGGTGACTATTACTGTGCATAATTATTAGGCAACTTAACAAAAAACAAATATATAACCATTTCAATTATTTTTACCAGTGAAACCAATATAACATCTCAACATTCACAAATATACATTTCGGACATTCAAAAACAAAACAAAAACAAATCAGTGACCAATATAGCCACCTTTCTTTGCAAGGACACTCAAAAGCCTGCCATCCATGGATTCTGTCAGTGTTTTGATCTGTTCACCATCAACATTGCGTGCAGCAGCAACCACAGCCTCCCAGACACTGTTCAGAGAGGTGTACTGTTTTCCCTCCTTGTAAATCTCACATTTGATGATGGACCACAGGTTCTCAATGGGGTTCAGATCAGGTGAACAAGGAGGCCATGTCATTAGATTTTCTTCTTTTATACCCTTTCTTGCCAGCCACGCTGTGGAGTACTTGGACGCGTGTGATGGAGCATTGTCCTGCATGAAAATCATGTTTTACTTGAAGGATGCAGACTTCCTGTACCACTGCTTGAAGAAGGTGTCTTCCAGAAACTGGCAGTAGGACTGGGAGTTGAGCTTGACTCCATCCTCAACCCGAAAAGGCCCTACAAGCTCATCTTTGATGATACCAGCCCAAACCAGTACTCCACCTCCACCTTGCTGGCGTCTGAGTCGGACTGGAGCTCTCTGCCCTTTACCAATCCAGCCACGGGCCCATCCATCTGGCCCATCAAGACTCACTCTCATTTCATCAGTCCATAAAACCTTAGAAAAATCAATCTTGAGATATTTCTTGGCCCAGTCTTGACGTTTCAGCTTGTGTGTCTTGTTCAAACTGGTGGCAAGTGGCATCTTGGCAGCTGCACGCTTGACTTTTCTCAGTTCATGGGCAGTTATTTTGCGCCTTGATTTTTCCACACGCTTCTTGCGACCCTGTTGACTATTTTGAATGAAACGCTTGATTGTTCGATGATCACGCTTCAGAAGCTTTGCAATTTTAAGAGTGCTGCATCCCTCTGCAAGATATCTCACTATTTTTGACTTTTCTGAGCCTGTCAAGTCCTTCTTTTGACCCTTTTTGCCAAAGGAAAGGAAGTTGCCTAATAATTATGCACACCTAATATAGGGTGTTGATGTCATTAGACCACACCCCTTCTCATTACAGAGATGCACATCACCTAATATGCTTAATTGGTAGTAGGCTTTCGAGCCTATACAGCTTGGAGTAAGACAACATGCATAAAGAGGATGATGTGGTCAAAATACTCATTTGCCTAATAATTCTGCACTCCCTGTATATAAAAATTATATGGCCATTTTTAAAGGTTCACTTAGATAATGCATCCCAAGTGAATTTACTTCAATCATGTTCATTCATTCAGTCTCCTAGTTTAAAATGCATGCTACCGCACATCTCTACAGTAACATGGTAGCATAGAGGAGACATCTCTTTCCTCTCAGCTTGGTAGAAGTTGAAAGCTGAAGTGTAAAGTCAGAAGGGATTATATTATCAGCTGCCAGAGGGAGAAGAAGACTGATTCTGTCCAGAACCCATCCCCAAAAGCACAGATTCGGAGTAGTCAACACATATAAGAAAACAATTATGAAAAAGGTGTTTTATGCTACAAAACACAGCAAAGTACTTTAAAATAGAGACAATATTCCCTTAATCAATTTATGATAATATATGTATGATATAGTAGCGTTTTGATCATTCAAATAAATATTGAATGACTTTCATCAAAACTTGTGTCTTTTAGTAGAGGTTGAGAATAAATAATCAATAATCCATTAGGCTCTAAACCATTATCTATCCTCAAGCCAAACCAATTAACCCAGATGTTCCAACTCAAAATTCATGATATGAATATTAAGAAGAGCCAGCACTATGGCTGTGACCAGGGGTTGAAGGCTGAGAGTAATCTGCAGAGTGAATCCCATGCAATAGTACAAGGAATGTTATACTGCTTTGTGCTGGGTTCTGGATTTTCTAGCTTTTCCCCCAAATGGATTATTCTGAGGGGAAAAAATAACTCATGTTTTTTTTTTTTATAGTGTGTATGTATATACAGTACAGACCAAAAGTTTGGACACACCTTCTCATTCAAAGAGTTTTCTTTATTTTCATGACTATGAAAATTGTAGATTCACACTGAAGGCATCAAAACTATGAATTAACACATATGGAATTATATACATAACAAACAAGTGTGAAACAAATGAAAATATGTCATATTCTAGGTTCTTCAAAGTAACCACCTTTTGCTTTGATTACTGCTTTGCGCACTCTCGGTATTCTCTTGATGAGCTTCAAGAGATAGTCCCCTGAAATGGTTTTCACTTCATAGGTGTGCCCTGTCAGGTTTAATAAGTGGGATTTCTTGCCTTATAAATGGGGTTGGGACCATTAGTGGTGTTGAGGAGAAGTCAGGTGGATACACAGCTGATAGTCCTACTGAATAGACTGTTAGAATTGGTATTATGGCAAGAAAAAAGCAGCTAAGTAAAGAAAAACCAGTGGCCATCATTACTTTAAGAAATGAAGGTCAGTCAGTCAGTCGAAAAATTGGGAAAACTTTGAAAGTAAGGGCTATTTGACCATGAAGGAGAGTGATGGGGTGCTGCGCCAGATGACCTGGCCTCCACAGTCACCGGACCTGAACCCAATCAAGATGGTTTGGGGTGAGCTGGACCGCAGAGTGAAGGCAAAAGGGCCAACAAGTGCTAAGCATCTCTGGGAACTCCTTCAAGACTGTTGGAAGACCATTTCAGGTGACTACCTCTTGAAGCTCATCAAGAGAATGCCAAGAGTGTGCAAAGCAGTAATCAAAGCAAAAGGTGGCTACTTTGAAGAACCTAGAATATGACACATTTTCAGTTGTTTCACACTTGTTTGTTATGTATATAATTCCACATGTGTTAATTCATAGTTTTGATGCCTTCATAGTCATGAAAATAAAGAAAACTCTTTGAATGAGAAGGTGTGTCCAAACTTTTGGTCTGTACTGTATATATATGAGTATAATATTTAGCGACTGCCCTATCTAGCTGTTTTCATAGACACATAGATATATGGTAGTTCACCTGATTAAAACACTTTTTCTTTTGATGATGGTTATGGATCCAAACGGAGGACAAAAAAAAAAAAGACATGCAGACCAAACACAAATTCACCACGGATACTGACCACTGACTATCTTGTCATGTATGTCATCACAGACATGTGAAAGAGACTTAACTGAATTTTAGAAAGTGCTGCAAGCTGAGTTATTTAAGTATTTTTTTTCTTTTTGAAATTTAAAGTCACTTTAACAAATTTATTTAAATTATTTGAGAAAACCAACAGCAGTGAATAGTACAGAGAACTGAGAGCTTCCTTTCTGCAATATTACTGGAATTCAGGTGAGGAACAGTAATAGCACCATAAATCCAAAGATACCTTGAAAGTGTTACCTCAGTGAAGGTAAAGAGCAGCACTTATCGCTGATTAGCGGCCCTGACACATGATGGAACAACAAAATGATGATGTGTTGTACAAGAGTGATAATTTCTATGGACATTTGCAACTCAGTTGTTAAAACTATGTACACTGTTGGGATGTACTGCTGATATTAGCTGACATTGTGTTTTGGTGGGAAACTCATGCTGCTCTATTTGTCAAGTCCTACGGCACAGCCACACATGGTGTATATGCTGCAGATTTTCTGTAGTGGAAATTCTTATAGAGCAGCATTTGGCTTTAGATGCTAAGATATTTTAAATTAAAAACTCATCCACATATATTTTGGAATACATAAAATCTGACCTGTGGACTTTAAATCTTAAGCATATTAATTTATGCTGTTAATTTCTGCAGCAGACTTCAAATGTCAAATCCACAGCAAAATCTTCACCAAAATCTACATGCAACTCATAAATATGTCAAATGTGGCTATACCCCTAAAAGTATTCAGAATTCAAATAAGGCAAAACAAATACACCACAAATGCTCAAAACAAATCACTTTGTAGAAAATACTTCATCAGTATAAGGTTAAATTTTGGTAGGAGATTTATTTAGAGCAGCACTATGTATAATGGTCTTAATTTGCCCTGTGCTAGCAGAAGATGTGACACATTTATTAAGAGGCTACAAATTGTCATGTAAGCCCTTTACTTCCACCTAAACCACTATCCCTAACTACTTAGATGATCAGTCTTAAATGACAGCCCCAACTGGTCAACAGTCCCTAACTTAACAAAGTGCAGGGGCCTAAACAAAAAGAACAAATACTGACTTAGAAAGACAGAACCAGAAGGTAAAACATTAGAGTCAAAACAGGATATAATCACAGAGTCATATAACAGGCAAGGTGAATACCAGGAGATAATGATAGAAATATAATTGGCAGTCAGAGGCAAGATCAAAGTTAAAGCAGAAATCAAGATCCAGGAGTTTCAAAAAGTACAAGCCTGGTGTCCCTGCTCCCTGATAGGCCAACCATTTTCCACAGGGCTTGTTGCCACAGCAATGAAGCATCCCCAGCTGAGCAGCAACAGAGAGGCTTGGCTTACTGCTGAAGCACCGACACCAAAGTATGTACCATAAATTTGTTCCATCTATAGCTGTCCATGTGCAAGAAATAAAATGTATTCCAACCAGTTAAATTGCAATTCAATAATTCAATACTTGTCAAGAGCAAAAAAATCTAAGTGAAGATGCAGTTACTTACAGCTTTCGATTTCTAATGTGCAGTTTTGTTCATCTAGTGGATATCTCCTGAGGTCCATCATGCATGCAGCAGTGGTTGTAATCCTACAAAGACATGCAACATAAATGGTAAATTATTTATTTCAAAGGCAGGGAAATTTATTGCAAATTAAATTTTATTATTATTCAAAGCAAAATAAGGCTACTTTCACGCCAGCATTTTTGCTGGATCCATCACAGATCAGCAAAAATGCTTCCTTTACTGATAATACAACCACTTGCATTCCGTCATGAATTATCTTTAGCATAGCCAAGATGGATCCGTCATTAATACCATTGAAAGTCAATGGGGGACGGATCAGTTTTCTATGGTGTCTGAGAAAACGGATCCGTCCCCATTGACAACATTGTGTGTCAGGATGGATCCATCTTGCTCCGCTCCACATCGCAGACAGAAAAACTCTTGCAGCGTTATTTTGTCTGCGATAGGGACGTAACCAAACGGAATGGAATGCATTTTGGATCATTTTGTTTTGTTCCGTTCAGTTTTGTCCCCATTGACAATGAATGGGGACAAAACAGAACGATTTCCCCCGCTATTGAGATCCTATGACGGATCTCAATAGCGGAAAGGGAAAGCGGAAGTGTGAAAGCAGCTTAACACTTATTATTTCATGATAGTAGCACAGAAAAAGCTAAAGAAAGAAGTTGATGATTATATTGACTGAAAAAGCAATTAGTCAATACAAATGTGTTATATTCGAACAGATCAACAAGATCTAGACTTGACTCTGATTATATGATCATTAGGTGACAAGCAGAGGTAAAACCTTAAAAACAATACAATGATGAATGTTTAAACAAAGAATAAAGTATGTAATATGCTTTTTAGATAGCTCTATATAACAGGCATTTAATAGTGAAAAGACAGATTGCTCTGAGAATGACCGAGAGCACTAACTGTAGTCAACACAAAAGATAATAAGGTCATTCATCGCAGCGCTCATATGCAGATCATTCTAAGTATAGACTTGAAAACATAGACAGCGAGGGTGGAACTACCTCCATAGCATTCATAGTACCTATAAATGTAACCAGACAAGATGGAAGAAAACAAACTAGTGATGAGTGAAGCGAGCTTCAGATCATAGATTCCATTCCATTTTAAAACTTGGATCCAAACTCGACTTTGGTTCTGAGGTACCAGTCGGAACTGAGGCCGAGTTTGGATCTAAGTTTTAAAATGGTTTTCTAGTTTAAAAATCAAATACCGAAGTTATTCACTGAAGTCTTGGGAGACTTCGAGAACAACAGACTTCGCCTTGTCGAAGGCCATACATTTTAATGCTGTACAGAGACAGATCTCTGTACAGCATTAAACCGAAGTTTTGAGCAAAGTGACTTTGGATCTAAGATCCAAAGCTTGCTTTGCTCATCTCTACAAAGAACAGGCACCCAGTATCTCCAGAGCGGTGTCAAATGGCAAATGGGTGTCCCTTACAAATTTACAAATGTGTGTCCCTTCCTTTTAGAGGGGTGCTTGGTTTGGCTGGTATGAAGTAGATTCCATCCTTTTGGAGGAGAGCTAATTTATATACTTTCCTTAATTGAAAAAGCTTAGATACGTTAATAGAAACTGTGTATTTGGATATTTCTTTGCAAGACAAATTGCATTAATCTAGGAATTTAATGCAAAGAAGATTAAAAACAATGATACAACAATCTAACTGAAAAAATAATCATAGAACCCTTAAAAATATACCTTTATTGATATCCTAAAATGACCCTTATTGGTCAATTTAACTACATAATGAGAAACAGAAAAAAAAAAAAAACTTATTCAGATACACAATGGGTCCAGAAGTAGGTATATACGAGGATATAACCATGGGAGGCAAGGTCCTTTCTCTACAAAGGTCCTAGTTAGTCCCCAGCCAAGATGAATGTGTTTTTTTAGGGTGTTTTAGGATGATCTAGGGTAGGCATGGGGACAGAGGATTCCCACCATCAGGGGATGCCTCCGGGCTGAGGACTAACTAGGACCTTTGTAGGGAAAGGACCTTGCCTCCCATGGTTATATCCTTGTATACACCTACTTCTGGACCCATTGTTTTAAGGATATCAATAAAAGTATTTTTTTAAGGGTTCTATGATTTTTTCAGTTAGATTCTTAAGTTTGTCGAGACTATATTTACTTTATCATTGGTGTACCCTTGTGTATCTTTTTTCATCAAAATGATACAACAATCAATTACATCCATTACTATAAATGTTAGGGTGTAACGGTGACTCTTTGAGTCCACCAAATTATTAACATGAAACACATAGAGGGAGATATATCAAAGCAACTAATCAGATTCCAACTTTCATTTTACAGAGTTCCTTTGGAAAATGAAAGATGGAATCTGATTGGTTACTTTGGGCAAATAAGCCAGTTTTGATTTTCACCAGGTTTGATAAATCTCCCCCATAGTGTACAGCTGGCAAATTGGTATTGCCAATAGCAGCTGGATCAATCTGGCACAGTCGAGCACATAAAATTGAGGCACTGATCCTATGAATGAGAAAAGAAAAAATAAGCCCCTGTGGTCATCATACACATGGGGCAAGAAACTTACTGGATTTATTGGAACAATAATAATACAAATCTTTTTAACAAGCCGTGTGTAATAAACTATTATAAAAAATAGAAGCACCAGAAAAAAAATTATTCAAGCACAAATTATGCTTTGCATTTGGAACTGAGTGGACTAGTCTTACAGCAAACACTGCTCCTCCTAATGTATTCATCAATTTCCTGAGAAATTGTCAATGAATACTTGTCATTCTCTGATAGAGCTTTGAGTGCAGTTATATATATTGATACTTTAAAGTTGACACTTTAAAGATGGAAGAGCGGGGCTCCCTTCTGATGGTTGTGGCTGGGCTACAGCACCAATAAGTACTTGGACTCTTTTTGGCCTAATTAGCATATTTATAAAAACTTTTTGGGAGGGATAGAGAACTTTAATTTGGACCTATAAGTATATTTAGAAATGACTATTGCAGAGCTACAGTGCCATACAAGGAGTTAATATGCTCTAGAGTAGGGACAGCTTCCCTTTAAGTGGGAATGGGAACCAGTGCACCTGGACCAGAGCAGTAGGGATCAGGCAAGTTGGAATCTTTCCGTAGGGGCTAGCGGCCTTCTTCACTTAATCCTTAATTAATCCCAAATAAGTCATTTAAGGTCAAAAATGCGGATAAAAACTAAGGAGATTGAAGTTTAAAAGGGTATTTTGATATTAAATTTAAATAGAATATCCATAGGAAGGCTATGTACAAGAGAGGGCCCTATGTAATATCTATAAGTGCTGTCTGTAATGGGTTCAGTCCATATGAATGCTATTTTCGGTCATGAATGTTGTACATGGCTCTCCACTCATGGATTATCAAACATAGGTGAAAGTTACATGAATTTCCACATGCTGATTCTTTGTCCCTTTGGGTAATAAATGGTGTCAGAAGAGTTCCTATGCAATCAACATGCACACTCGGTTGATTGCCACAAGTATATTTATGGGACGGACAACAATTAACATCAGGGTTAACAATGACAAACATCATGACTGTTAAAGTCACCAACAAGATTATTACTGATGTACTATAATTTTTAATAGATGTTTTTAGATGTTTCCCATCAATAAATATTGATTGTAAACATTGAAGTTACATTGATAGATTGCCAGATGTACAATTAACATGAAGAAAATGAAAATCAAATTACTGTACATTTGGTCAGCACATCTAAATACTAAGGTATGCAGCAAAAAAAAATTAAAATGCATTAATGTACATATACATTAGAAACAGTGCGAAGCATTTGCTAAAGTAGACATAAATGATAACCTAGGATTAAATATTAATGCCATATTCTTTATCCATCATCAAAGAATCCAGGATGATCTGTGAAGTCAACAATAACCTGCATCCTTTTTTATAAACATAGAATTAAACCTAGCACTCACTAATTTACAAGATGAAAACTGATTAACTGTGCATAAATTACTTTGATGAATGTTCAATTATTTAGACTGCATGCAATTTAACTCCATGTTAATGCTGCATTAAAAATGCTAACACAACTGAGTGAATCTATTATAACATTTGTAGCAGGTGTTATAAAAGAAAATATTAAAAAAACGCAAGTTGCTCAGAATGTTCCTAGAGAAATGATCTGTTTGTCATTTCAGGTAACTTTACAGAATAAGCTGCCATGTGTAAGCACAAAAGGAATAAGATTGTTTGTGGCCATTATATGACACATATCCTCCAGATTTCCATTTTGTAGTCTCCATCTCTAAATGTTCTTTTTCCCAGAGCTTAGCTCCAGAGTAAGCAGAGTCTAGCTGCTATGATATCTCCCATATACACCTTTCTTTCTTTTATTTCCCCTTCTCTCTCTTTTTTTTCCCACTGCTCCCTTCTCTTCCTCCCCTACCCTCTCTATATGCAGTAATTGTAACATGATCCCTCGGTTAGCCTGTAAGTAGCTAAAGATGATAAAACTATTTTCCTGTAATCATGTATATGTTAACGCTTCTTATATTTGTACTATTCATTTATACAAAAATAATTTAGAGAAATAACGTTGCTGTTGCCGACCCAGATAGTCTGAATTCATTCCTATGCCGCCTGCCCTGACCCATTGCTTTTCTTGACTACGTCTCTGCCTTATCCGCCAGTTCCTGTCTTTGTTGACCCTGCCTGTCTAACCAAGCCTGTACTGTTGGTACCTTTGCAGGTACCTCCTGGTTTGCCTGGACCAGCTGCTACTGACTCTGGGACTTCTCTTGAGGGGTACCTGGCAACTACCCTAACGGCAAAGTCTATCCTCACCATCAGAGGCTCTAGCTAAAACCAGGTAGCTGCTTAGTCACGCCCCTCCAGGGTAAAGCCAGTCTGTAGCACAGTGGATTCACATCCGCTGCCTGTGACAGTGATGAGTATCTGCATATACTGATGGGTCTTTACAGACCCAGGTCAGCTCTGCAGTGAGTCTCGACAGCTTTTTAAGGCCTGTACCTGTACCTTAATATGTGAGCCCCAATTACAGGAGAAGCCTGCAGTAAGAGGAAAAAAATCTAATGAAAAAATATTTTTTCAATGGTCCTGTATGACTTTGTGGGGGACACAATGTATAAAATAAAAAAAAAAGGAGAAAAAAAGGAAAAAATAAAAAACGCACTACTGTACATGCCATACCATAGATTCTAATCCCTCTCCAGTAACTATAAACTATATTCTCCCTATATCAAAATGACCATTACAAAAAAGGGATATCATTTAAGCAAGTTTATTTTGTTGAAATTTGGGATATTAACAAATGAAACAATGGGAAAACAAAACTATATTTCAACCATTTTTTACATTTGACTGGGTATAAAAAATAAAAAAAATAAAATTTACAAAACAAAGTTGAATAAAAATATCAAATAATAAAGCCATATGTATTAATGAAAAAGGTCCAAAAATTACTTACATAACCAAACTGAAAAAAATAAATTACGCTTTCAAAGATGCATGTACGGTAAATGCACCTGGTCAGGAAAAGAGGATATGTTACCTGCAAGGGTCCAGTTGTCAGGGGGACAATCTGATCTCCCACCTATTCTGATGTCATAGGTTACGTGATGCTGGGGGAAGGGGGGTAGGTCATGTGACATGTCAATGTATCACGTGACCAGTATTGCCTGTGAATGGTTCAAATATATCTCATCAGCGCTTTGGATTGTGGATTGTTCTGACCTCCTGACTTCTGACTTTGGCTGCTCCTTTTTGACCCTGATTCTTGGATTCTGATTTGGCTTTGAAAAAAACTGATGGATAAACTTTCATTCTACACTAAAAATGTTGTATTTTGCTGCAAGATGGGTCCTCTCTCACTTTAGCTCCATGGAGATAGAAGATTCTACTGAGTTTGTCCAAGACTCCAACAGCAGCAGAAGGGGAAAACTCAAAAGAGCTTGTCAATAAAACTCTAGGGTTTAGAGTCCACATAGCTGGACTCATAACATGATTATTTTAATGGCAGGTGGGAAAAGTTTCAAAAAATATTTTACAGCTATTCTGACATATTTTCAAAGCAAGTACACAAGCCTCATGAGGGCTAAGAGATCAATTTAATAATGTATGATTTAACAATGTGAAATCTAGTGACTGTTCCTAAGGAAATAATTGCTAAACTATACCTCCTGGTACAAATAAAATCACATCCACTTAAAGGAATTTCATCTAACATTTAACCAATTAATCTACCATGACATAATCTACATTATGGATAGGTTTCCATTAAGCCTCCAAGATTGACAGGCACAGTTTCTTCATGGTGATTGTGCTAGCAAAGGAACTGTGCCTGTTCAATTATAGGGGGAACCCAACACTGAAAGCTGGGCTCCCAATACCTCCAACCTTGGCTGTTTTATTCTGTAGATCCAATGGTCAATAGCAACTACTGGACCTCGGTAGTTAGAGAAAAGGGAGGGGGCTCCCTCTGTTCCAAGATCCCCCCACTCAAATTAAATTGGGGGTACAGATGCATTGCCATAGCTGTTGGGAGCCTAACAAAGCCCCCCTAGGCCTACCATGACTATATGCCTATTAAGCTATGTCACAGGCACACCCTAATAGACAGGGTGTCAGTCATAATGTGACTGTCTATAATCAATTGGCATACCAGGTACACCAACGCATTATAAAAATGATCAAATGATTGACTGTGAGGTCTCCCAGTGGGACTAAAGATACACATTCAGACATGCACATAGATATGGTATCGCAGCATCAGACACAAACTGTATAAAAAATATATTTAAACCGCCCAATTAACAATGTAAAAAACCTCCAAAAAATAACAATGTGGTTGCTTTTTTCCCATTCTTCCTCCTATAAATAAATGTTAGTAATTCCCTTGTACCCCCAAATTAAAACACCAATTACCCCACCAATTAAACTAAATCTCTTACTGCAAAAAGAAGCCTACATGTGGGTAAATCAATGAAACAATAAGTCAGGAGTCTTGGATCGCGGCAACATAAAAACATTTCTGTGTTGCTATTATTATGCAAAATAGGTAAAAAAGCACATAAAACTATAAATATATGGTATTGGCTTAATTGTACTGACCCATCGTTATGCTTTGTTTTTCCTAAAAATGGATTGTGTGTAAACATCCTAAGCTTTGCATTGCTAATTAGTGTTGGGCGCGAATAGTCGAATCGCGAATATTAATTGCGAATATCGCCACTTCGAGAATTCGCGAATATTTAGAATATAGTGATATACATTCATAATTTCAAATATTCTAGATTTTCTTTTCAGCAGTAACCTCCCTTCTAGCTTGTGGGCCAATGAGAAGGCTGCAATGTATTTGTCTGAGCTTAGCAACATCCCTAGGAACCAATAGGAAAGTCGCCTACCCCTTACTATATAAGAACCTCCCCAGCAGCCATTTTCTACAGTTTTTTAAAGTACTAAGAGATACAGCAGTGTTATTGCTGTGCTCTGTGCTTTCCACACTACATTAGATAGATAGTTAGATAGCTTTTATATATATATATATATATATATATATATATAAAAACACAGATAGTGCAGCAGCACAGTCAGATACGATGTACAAGGTGCAATGTAATGTGTACACCTGGCAAGATCCAAAAGGCCAAAGAAGACAACCTTTTTATGGTAACCCCAGTGTCAATAAAAAAAGCTACACCAACCCTAGGAGGAGAATGGCATCTACCAACGAAGATGGAGCCACACATACTGCACAGCGGCATGAAGATGATTTTTTAGGTCCTGCCATGGATCCAAAAGGACCAGACGTGGTGGACAGAGACAATACAAATGGAGAAAAAGAACAACGGAATGTAAGGAATCGGCCACTAAGGAAAAGGAATCCATAGTGGTAAATATATCTTCCCATGTCTTGACTGATGCACAAACAGAGCTCCTATCCAAGGGGTTAACCTTTTGCCCTGCAGTGGGAGTTGATTGGTATCAGCTTGAAGTAGATTTGCAAATTTTTTTTAGAAGCATCAAGCTAAAAGTGTGGTTTTCTGAGAATGACCAGCATGTGATTGGTGGCGACACTGAGCAGGGTTGTGAACTCTCTCTTCGGGGTGTGGGCTTACACGCTAAGAGTGACTTCACACCGCAGATTAAGTGTCCAGCCATAGATGCATTTATCAATGCAGTGAGGGTGGATATTGAGCATCTGAAAGACTCTATGTCTGAAAGAGGGCTCAAACATCCTAATATGAAGTCAGCCGAGATACGTGCATTGGGTGAACTTTGCAACAACGGCTCCCTCACGGTCAAACCGGCCAACAAGGGGGGAGCCGTTGTTGTGATGGACACCCAATGGTACATCTCAGAGATACAGAGGCAGCTGGGAGACCCACTGGTGTATAGACAGCTGAATCATGACCCTAAATTTGATGTGATGAAGGTAATCACTAATATACTTGATAGAGCCAAAGTAGGAGGTTTGATCGATGAAGCTCTCTATAAGTATCTATTGGTAACACACCCCAAAACACCATTGATATATGTGTTACCTAAAATTCACAAGAGTATACAGAATCCCCCGGGGAGACCCATTGTCTCCGGGAGGGAGTCAGTGTTCTCCAATTTAGCCATCTTCTTGCATAAAATACTGAGAAGGTTTGCTGTAGGAGCCAGATCCTACATACGTGATACAGGTGACTTCCTGAATAGGATTGCTAATGTGGAAGTGACGGCTAGGACTCTGCTGGTCTCCTTCGATGTGGTGAGCCTCTACACCTCTATCAATCATGATGGGGGTGTGGAGGCGGTCAGGAAATGTCTGGCTTCCACACAATACACTGATGAATGTAGGGAGTTCATATTGGACCTGCTCGGTGTAGTTTTAAGGTACAACTATTTTGCTTTTCAGAATGGCTACTTTCTACAACAGCGGGGAACCGCAATGGGTTCGAATATGGCGCCGACTTACGCCAACATTTTCATGTCGGGCCTGGAGGCTGAACACGTCTATGTGTCCCACCACTTCGGCCTAGTGCGGGGGTGGTGGAGATACATAGACAATGTTTTTGTCATCTGGGACGGCACTGAAGGTGAGTTGGCCAATTTTCACATTTTTTTGAATGCAATAGACCCAGAAATACAGTTTACTTTAACGTGCTCCACCGAGCAGGTCCAATTTTTGGATACCATGGTGATCAAACAAGGTACGGCACTGGTGACCGACTTATACACCAAACCAATGGACTGTAATAAGCTGTTGAAGTTTGAGAGCTGTCATCCACGGTCCATGGTCAAAACCTTACCACGGAGCCAGTTCCTCTGCGTGCAACGTATAGTTAAAGATCCCAAGATATGTGACATGAGATTGTCGCAGATGGCGGACAAGTTTGTCAATAGGGGGTATCCTAGAAGATTAGTTCCTAGACAACTGGATGAACTAGAATCTAGGACCCCTAAGGACACTAATAAACAGATTAGAGTGCCATTCATCTCTACTTTCCCGGAGGGCAGTTATCAGGTAGCAGATGCTATCAAAAAGCACTGGCCAATACTGCATAGCAATTTTAAAAAGGTTAAAGAATTCGCCGTACCTCCCCTGATGTCCTATAGGCGAGCACCTAGTCTGAGGGATAAGCTAGTCAAAGCTGAGGTGGCTGGGGGTAAAGCCCCAGTTCAGACCTATATAGGTCGCAAGAAATATGGATGCTACCCATGTTTAGGTTGCGTAAACTGCAGTTATATGTTAAAAGGGGAGAAATTCACACACCCGATACTGAAGAAGCAATTTGAAATACGGCATTTCTTGACCTGAGATAGTTCATTTGTGATCTATCTCTTGTCTTGCCCCTGCAATCTCCTTTATGTAGGGGAGACTATTTGTGAGGTCAAGACTAGAATGAACTATCACAGGTACTCGATTCGGCAAAAAAGGAGAGATCTTCCTGTGCCTAAGCACTTTATTGAGGCGGGGCACGGAGTGAAAGATCTCAAATTCAGGGTGATAGATCACATTCCCCCACTTAAACGGGGAGGCAATAGGGAAAGATTACTTAAGCAACGTGAGATCATGTGGATACATAGGCTACGGACATTGAAGCCAGACGGCCTTAATGCGGAATGTAGATGGGAATTATGTGGGTGATAGATAGGTGCAGCGCTCGCCGACGTGGGGGCCCTTGACCACTCGGTCTGGTGTAGGAGACATATAACAGTGCTAATGCGCCAAGCGCCAGGAAGCGCGCATGCCCAACAGGTTGGGAGAACAGGCTGAAAAAAAGAAGCACAGACTGAATTGCTCAGGAAAAGAACAAGACTCCAGTGGCTGGCCCATTCTGATTGAAGAAGAGAAGGGGCAGTGGTGGGCATGGACTGCCAAGCTAACAACTCTTCCCGGTTTGCACTATGCTTTGGTCCACAACATGGGCACTGATGAAGGTGCACATGATTAGTGATGAGCGGCATAGGCAATATTCAAATTTGCGATATTTAGTGAATTTTTGGCCGAATATTCGCCATAAATTCGCAAATTTGAGAATTTGTGATCTCCAGTCATTGTTTACTTGATTGCGAAAATCGGCAAAGTAATGTATTTGCAATAAATTCTCGATGAATTTGCGATTAGAATTCAACACGATTTGCAAATATGAATATATAGCACTATATTCTAAATATTCGCAAATTCTCGAAGTACGATGAAAATTTGCAATTTGAATATTTGCGCTCAACACTACACATGAACCTTCATTAAAGGGGCTCTGCGTGCGCAGGAAGGATCTCATACAGTAAACTGGATGACTCAAGAGGCTTAAAGGGCAGGCCAAGCAACAGGCTGGGGAGGGGTTATGTGAGAAGGAGGATGAGCGGTCTGGGGTTTTTTCCTTTGGTGAACATCAAAATAAAAGGAGACAGGTACCATTTGAGTCATCTATAGTTATGCTACAATACCATGTAAGCAGCGTATACTGTGGTGAAAGACTCCCTTTAAATATGGTGCCCGAGAGTGCAGCAGATGGCATAACCGTCGGATGCCTGCTGTTTTGGACAGCAGGCACCCAAGGCTAATGTATGCAATAGACAATAACGTTGATCACATACATTTAACCCCTCAGATACCTTGGTCAACATCTCCCCCTAGTGGGGATTTGGGAAGCTGGATTGTGTGAGCAGCAGCCTCGATCCTCCTCAATAATCCGAGGTTTCAACAGATAGGTTCTTATAGAGACCCTGACAATCGGCAGGGTTTTATTGGAACATAGTGAAATATTCATAGTTGCCAATGCTAATGCAGTGGATTCTATGAAAAAAGCAATCTAATGATAGCTTGTTCAAGTTCACTAGGGCAACTATTATGCCCCTTTCACACGTTCGAGTTTTCCGTGTGGGTGCAATGCATGAGGTGAACACATTGCACCTGCACTGAATCCGGACCCATTCACTTCAATGGGGCTGTTCAGATGAGCGGTGATTTTCACACATCACTTGTGCGTTGCGTGAAAATCGTAGCATGTTCTATATTCTAAGGTTTTCACGCAACGCAGGCCTCAAAGAAATGAATGGGTCTGCGTGAAAATCGCAAGCATCCGCAAGCAAGTGCGGATGCGGTGCGATTTTCACGCATGGTTGCTAGGAGATGATAGGGATGAGTAACCCCATTAAAGTAAATTCATTGTATTATTTTCCCTTATAACATGGTTATAAGGGAAAATAATAGCTTTCTTAACTCCTTAAAGGGTTTCTATCACTTGGGATCACATAATTTGATGTCAGACACTAGCGATTTGCTAGTGTCTGCTCTGGCCAACCAACCTAATATAACAGCTTTTGGCCCTGTGGTTTTGATAGAAAACGAACTTTTATAAATATGCTAATGAGCCTCTAGGTGCTATGTGGGCGTCATTAGCACCTAGAGGCTCCGTCTACCTTCATACACAGCCGCCGCCCAGCTCGTCCCTCCAGCCCGCCCATGTCTTCCTGAATGCGATCCTCCGTGTGACGCGGCGTACGAATTCCCGCGCATGCGCCGTGCGCGGCTGTATTCGGCGCATTAGAGATGTCTGAGCTCGGAGCGGTCAGACATTCAATGCGCATGCGCCGAATACAGCCGCGCACGGCGCATGCGCGAGAATTCGGCCGCTCCGTCACACGGAGGAGGACATGGGCGGGCTGGAGGGACGTGCTGGGCGGCCGCTGTGTATGAAGGTAGACGGAGCCTCTAGGTGCTAATGACGCCCACATAGCACCTAGAGGCTCATTAGCATATTTATAAAAGTTCGTTTTCTATCAAAACCACAGGGCCAAAAGCTGTTATATTAGGTTGGTTGGCCAGAGCAGACACTAGCAAATCGCTAGTGTCTGACATCAAATTATGTGATCCCAAGTGATAGAAACCCTTTAAGGACCGGGCTCATTTTCACCTTAAGAACCAGGCCATTTTTTGCAAATCTGACCAGTGTCACTTTATGTGGTGATAACTTTAAAACGCTTTGACTTATCCAAGCCATTCTGAGATAGTTTTTTCGTCACATATTGTACTTCATGACACTGGTGAAATGGATTTTAAAAAATATTTTTTTTTTATAAAACAATATACCAAATTTACCAAATATTACTTTACATTCCCCATATGTCTACTTTATGTTTGGATCATTTTGGGAATTACATTTTATTTTTTGGGGACGTTACAAGGCTTAGAAGTTTAGAAGCAAATCTTGAAATTTTCCAGAAATTTTCCAAAACCCACTTTTTAAGGACCAGTTCAGGTCTGAGGTCACTTTGTGAGGCTTACATAATAGAAACCACCCAAAAATGACCCCATTCTAGAAAATACACCCCTCAAGGTATTCAAAACTGATTTTACAAATGTCGTTAACTCTTTAGGTGTTCCACAAGAGTTAATGGCAAATGGAGATCAAATTTCAGAATTTGGATTTTTGGGCAAATTTTCCATTTTAATCCATTTTTTACAGTAACAAAGCAAGGGTTAACAGCCAAACAAAACTCAATATTTATTGCCCTGATTCTGTAGTTTGCAGAAACATCCCATATGTGGCTGAAAACTACTGTACGGGCACACGGTAGGGCGTAGAGCGAAAGGTGCACCGTGTGGTTTTTGGAAGGCAGATTTTGCTGGACTGGTTTATCTACACCATGTCCCATTTGAAGCCCCCCTGATGCACCCCTAGACTATAAACTCCATTAAAGTGAATGGGGACAGCCAAGAACTTGCGGTTTGCAACATTTGATCGCGTACGCGAACCGTCCCGGCCGATGTGCCTTAATAAAATATACTTATATATTTTACTATTCTCAAACTGGTGTGTGTAATCTCTCTTTATAGAGTATCCGAACCCAAAGTTGAAAAACCTCAGTAAAACAGCCAATGAAGCAGAACTCTAGTATGCGTTACCGTACAGGTGAAACTCGAAAAATTAGAATATCGTGCAAAAGTTCATTTATTTCAGTAATGCAACTTAAAAGGTGAAACTAATATATGAGATAGACTCATTACATGCAAAGTGAGATATTTCAAGCCTTTATTTGTTATAACCTGGATGATTATGGCTTACAGCTTATGAAAACAAATTCCCAATCTCAGAAAATTTGAATGTTGTGAAAAGGTTCAATATTCTAGGCTAAAACTGTCATACTCTAGTCAGTTAATTAATCCATAACACCTGCAAAGGGTTCCTGAGCCTTTACATTGTCTCTCAGTCTGGTTCAGTAGGAATCACAATCATGGGAAAGACTGCTGACCTGACAGTTGTGCAGAAAACCATCATTGACACCCTCCATAAGGAGGGAAAGCCTCAAAAGGTAATTGCAAAAGAAGTTGGATGTTCCCAAAGTGCTGTATCAAAGCACATTAATAGAAAGTTATGTGGAAGGGACAAGTGTGGAAGAAAAAGGTGCACAAGCAGTACGGATGACCACAGCCTGGAGAGGATTGTCAGGAAATGCCATTAAAAAGTGTTGGGGACTTTCACAAGGAGTGGACTGAGGCTGGAGTGAGTGCATCAAGAGCCACCACACACAGACGGGTCCTGGACATGGGCTTCAAATGTCCAATTCCTCATGTCAAGCCTCTCCTGAACAACAAACAACGTCAAAAGCGTCTTACCTGCGCTAAAGAAGAAAAAAGACCGGTCTGTTGCTCAGTGGTCCAAAGTCCTCTTTTCTGATGAGAGCAACTTTTGCATCTCATTTGGAAACCAAGGACCCAGGGTCTAGAGGAAGAATGGAGAGGCACACAATGCAAGATGCTTGAAGTCCAGTTTCCACCGTCTGTGTTGATTTGGGGAGCCATGTCATCTGCTGGTGTTGGTCCACTGTGCTTCATTAAGTCCAGAGTCAATGCAGCCATCTACCAGGAGATTTTGGAGAACTTCATGCTTCCTTCCACAGATGAGCTTTATGGAGATGGTGACTTCATTTTTCAGCAGGACTTGGCACCTGCCCACACTGCCAAAAGTACCAAAACCTGGTAAATGACCATGGGATTACTGTGCTTGATTGGACAGCAAACTCGCCTGACCTGAACCCCATAGAGAATCTATGGGGCATTGCCAAGAGAAAGATGAGATACATGAGACCAAACAATGCAGAAGAGCTGAAGGCTGCTATTGAAGCATCCTGGTCTTCCATAACACCTCAACAGTGCCATAGGCTGATAGCATCCATGCCACGCCGCATTGAGGCAGTAATTGATGCAAAAGGGGCCCAAACCAAGTACTGAGTACATATGCATGATTATACTTTTCAGAGGTCCTACATTTTTCTATTTAACATCCTTTTTTTATTGATTTCATGTAATATTCTAATTTTCTGAGATTGTGAATTTGGGGTTTTCATAATCTGTAAGCCATAATCATCCAAATTATAACAAAGGCTTGAAATATTTAGATTTGCATGTAAGGGTGGGTTCACATCTGCGTTTTGGATTCCGTTATGGCTTTCCGTTATAAAATGGTTATATAACCATTTTATAACGGAAAGTCATAACGGAATCCAGAACGCAGATGTGAACCCACCCTAAGGAGTCTATCTCATATATTAGTTTTACCTTTTTAGTTGCATTACTTAAATAAATGAACTTTTGCACAATATTCAAATTTTTCGAGTTTCAACTGTATATGCTCTTGCTTTGAAAGTCAAAAAAGCCCTGTTGATATGCTGTAGATATTCCACAAATGAAACATGGATGTAAGGTGTTAAGATGTGAGCTCTCTGGTTGACAGGGCTCTTTAAAAATCAGTGAATGTCTACTTCACCTTCATTGTAAAAGCTCTAATTTGAAGTAAACTGTCCCAGTGACAAACAACCTTTAATCACCACTATTCTGTAACCTCATAATATGTTCTACAGAGGAATGTTACAACTGTGAGTGGAGCAATTATATGTGAAGATGTAGATAGCTAATTCAATGGTTTCATCACTCTCCTAGAGATTATGGACCTAAATAATAGAACTAACCTACTCCTTTCTCCTATATAAAAATTCCAACGATACTGTCAAACAGCTGCATTGACATACACTAATACTATATTATTAAAGACGTAACTAATTTCTATTCATGTCTGCCATGCAATGTATAATGAATATGACCTAAATTTTGAAGAAACTAGGACAAAGTTATATTCGTGTCAGATCCACACATATCAAAAACACAAGGTGCTGTGCCAGCATATCACATTTAATCTTCTGCAAATACCTGACTCACACAGAGCAGTCATGATAAAATCTAATACAATCTTCACAATGAATAAATCTAGTATGTTGCATGGCAGTACTCCATGGCTGCCGCCGTCCTGCCACCCAGGGTGGGCACAGGCTTTGTATCATTCACCCTGCTGCTGGAGTTCTGTGTCCCCTGCTAGATCCTGCAGCCTGCACCTGGCTTTTAGACCTCTTTCTCTGTCCCATAGGGCATGCACACATGGTTCCTGGCCTTTAAAGGGCCAGCACACTGATACACCAATCTTCATCAGCCAACAGCTGAAGGTATTTAGGGTGCCTTTCCCTATGGAGAGTAGCCTGAGCAATAGATTGTCTAGCTTGTTAGTTCCTTATGAAGGTGTGCTGTTCTGTTAGACTGCCCTAATTCCAACCTCTGTATGTTTCTTTACTCTGAACTTCTGCTACCTTACCTGACCTGTGCCTGATTTTCTTATCTTCTATTTGATGCCTGCGCTGACCTTGGACCTGTTTCATGTATTCACACATACTTTTTAACCATATAGAGACTACTCCAGGAGGAAATGGCCTGGTGTCTCCCCTGCAGTGAAGTTCAGATTCCTGTATAAGGGTTAAAAGATGAATACCAGGGGACTGCCAGGATAATGCAATTAGGTTTAGCCCAAAGTCAAACCGTTAACATGGTGGTTCCAAACCCACTGACCGTTACAGTATAGCAATGTTACTCTGATATATATTGGGTTCATGTTACCATATATGATATGTTATGACATGACGAAAGAAGCAGACAGATGATAGATAGCTAGATAGAACACAAACACAACTGTTATTGATTGTAGTGGAAGTGAATAATATCCCTAGAATATACAATTAGCTTTATGACACGTCCATTAAAGGGCAATGTGCAGGCAATTCTAGGTTTCCACATTTTTTTTACACATGTACTGCCAAATACACAAATGCTACAGATATTTCTTACATTCAATAGAAACAAAAAATGGTTTATGAGTTTGAATGTTGATGCCTCTTGCTGTTGACATTAATGATCAGTCACCACTACAAGTTACTCTGCTGAAACCAGGCTCTCTTTGTACCCAATATGTTTCTGCCACCTTAGATTTGCCATTACATCTATCTGATGTGACAAAACAAAATGGGTTATGATTCAGCAAAATCTCTTGTTTTGCTTTGAAGCACATTGCAAGTAACATTACAATACTGTATTCTAAATGTTCTCATTTTAATACTTAAAATTTTTACATATTCTGTATACCATTTGAATATCTATCTATCTATTCTATCTTTCTATCTCTTTATCTGTTTGTATATATCTTTATATGTCTATTAGTGTTGATTGAGCACCATAGTGCTCGGGCCGAACACATTGGGATGCTTGTGTGCTCTACCGAGCACCCGAGCACAATGGAAGTCAATGGGAGAACCCGAGCATTAAAGAAGGCTATGAAGAGGGGAGGGTGCCTGGTTAATGGGAAAAGGTCAGAAATGGATGGAAACACCACCAAAATGGTTCGGGAACATCATGGGGAGAATGTCTGGATATATCTTGGACTCCCCAGGTCGCTGCTGGGAACGATGTTGTCCGAGTAGTACGCCACTTTTACAGACTGACAATAATACGCACAAAACCAAAGATAAAATCGATTTTAGATGAAAAATTGTTAGGGGAAACATTCTTTCCTATATGTTTACTTGTATATAAAGTGCAAGTGCTGCCAAAAATTACAAGGAAGAGGCACTTGGATACAACCTGTATATCACATAAAGGAGGGCCTCATTCACATTGTGGTGCAATTGTTCATGTAGTGGGACTCCTACACTCATAAAGCCTATGCACTAAGTGAAAGGGCTGCCAAAAATTACAAGGAACTGGCACTCCAATACACCCTTTGCTACACATAAAGGAGGGCATCATACACAGCCTTAAAAAATTATGATTGATGTCCTGCTGGTGACTCTCAAAAACATTTGGATCAAGCGCCTGCTGATCTGACCATCTAAAACATTATGGGTGAGGGCCTGCTGCCGCTTTGGTGACTCTAGATAACCTGGGGCCGATCGAACGTCCACGTGACGGCGACAATCCATTCGGATGTCTGCCCAATTCAACTTTTAATGTTATTTTCAGCGCCAACCATGGTAACCATGAGTAAGGGGGAATCAGTGTTCTATTCCGGAGAGGGAGCATGAGAAACGTCTATGGCTACCACATACAAGCAAGGCAGCATGCGTGCAAATTACCTATTAGGTATAATTAGGTGAGGCCTGCAGGTGAGCTGACCCTGTAAAAGATTTTAGGTGCGGGCTTGCTTGTGAGCTGACCCTGTAAAAGATTGTAGGTGAGGGCCTGCTGGTGAGTATGACCCTCTAAAAGGTTGTAGGTGAGCGCTTGCAGTTGAGCTGACCCTCTAAAACATTATATGCGAGGGCCTTCAGGTGAGATGACCCGATAAAAGATTGTAGGTGAAGGCCTGCTGTTGAGCTAATCCTCTAAAAAATGATATGCGAGGGCCTGCTGGTAAGCTGACCCTGTAAAAGATTTACAGTGCAGGCCTGCTGGTGAGCTGACCCTGTAAAAGATTTTAAGTGCGGGGCTGCTGTTAAGCTGACCCTCTAAAAAGGTTGTAGGTGAGGGCTTTAAGGTGAGCTGACCCTCTAAAAAATTATATGCGAGGGACTGCTGGTGAGCTGACCCTGTAAAAAATTATATGCAAGGGCCTGCTGGTGAGCTGACCCTGTAAAAGATTTTAGGTGTGGGCCTGTAGGTGAGCTGACCCTGTAAAAGATTTTAGGTGCGGGCCTGCTGGTGAGCAGATCCTGTAAAATATTTTAGGTGCGGGCCTGCAGGTGAGCTGACACTGTGAAACATTATATGCGAGGGACTGCTGGTGAGCTGACCCTGTAAAAGATTTTAAGTGCGGGCAGGCTGGTGAACTGACCCTGTAAAAGATTTTAGGTGCGGGCCTGCAGGTGAGCTGACCCTGTGAAACATTACATGCGAGGGCCTGCTGGTGAGCTGACCCTCTAAAAAATTATTTGCGAGGGCCGTCTGGTGAGCTGACACTGTAAAACATTATATGCGAAGTGCATATATGCGAGGGCATTATATGTGACGAATAAGCATGTTAATATGATGGAAGAGGAGGAGGAGAATGAGAAAAGGAATATTCAACCATATACCCTTGTTTGTGGTGGAAGGGGTGCATGGGAATACACTACAATTACTCCTTCACCATCTTCCAAAATGTTTTCCTCCTTGTGACACTAGGCCGCGCATCAGGGTGAGGGTGCTGGCGGGATAAAAATGTCCCAGGCTTTGGAGAGTGTTGCCGTGCCTCTGTTGGAACTGCTGCGGGTTCCCCTTCTCTCCCCTTCTTGGTTGGCCTAAGAACTACGGGCTCTGCCGCCAGCATTGAATTTTTCAACAAGGATCTTCTGGTATTGCACCATTTTGCTCATCCTCTCCACCAGAGGAATGAGAGATGAGAAGTTCTCTTTGTAGCGGGGGTCGAGAAGGGTGAACAACCAGTAATCCGTGTTGTCTAAAATGCGTATAACGTGTGGGTTGCTGGAAAGGCAGCCTAACATGAAGTCAGTCATGTGTGCCAGAGTACCAACAGGCAAGACTTCGCTGTCATTATCAGAAGGATGACTCTCAATCTCCTCATCCTCTTCCTCCTCTTCTGCCCACCCACGCTGAACAGATTGAATTAAGCTTCCATGGGTACTACCCTCTGTAACGGAGGCTATCGTCTCCTGCTCCTCCTTCTAATCCTCTTCATCATCCAATTTGCGCTGAGAAGACAAACTGAGGGTGGTCCAGCTATCATCCTGTGTAATGTCTTCCCCCATTTCCACCTCTTTAACATGCAAAGCGTCATCCTTAATTGTGAGCAGCAAGCATTTGAGTAGACACAGAAGTGGGATAGTGACGCTGATAATAGCATTATCGCCGCTCACCATCTGTGTCCTCAAAGTTTCTTAAAACCTCACAGAAGTCAAACATCCATGCCCACTTCTTGCTTGTGAATAGCGGAAGCTGACTGGAAAGGTGACGACCATGTTGCAGCTGGTATTCCACTACTGCCCTCTGCTACTCACAAAGCCTGGCCAACATGTGGAATGTGAAGTTCCAACGCGTGCTCACGTCGCACAACAGCCGGTGAGCTGGCAATTTCAAGCGCTGCTGCAGCATTGACAGACTGGCTGAAGTTGTCGATGACTTGCGGAAATGTGCACACACGCGGCACACCTTCACCAGTAGCTCAGGCAAATTGGGGTAGGTTTTGAGAAACCGCTGAACCACAAGGTTGAACACGTGGGCTAGGCACGGGATGTGTCTGAGTTTACCGAGCTCCAAAGCCGCCACCAAGTTAGGGCCATTATCAGACACAACCATGCCTGTCTCTTATCCCCTGCCACAGCTCTGCTGTTTGGCCCCTAAGCATATCTGCTTCAGCAATGCCTGTTGCCGCTTCACCACTGCAGTGCTACACTGCTTCCAGCTACCGACTGATGACTGACTGGTGTTGCACGCGGATAAATCGGAGGTGGAAGTGGAGGACTTGGTGGAGGAGGAGAAGTGGGGTTTGGAGCCACTAACATAGGTGCTGGTGGAAACCCTGATCGACGTAGGGCCCGCAATCCTTGGCGTCGGTAGTACCTGTGCCATCCCAGGGTATGACTCGCTCCCGGCCTCCACAGTATTCACTCAGTGTGCCATCAGGGAAATGTAGCACCCCTGGCCAAATGCACTTGTCCATGTGTCCGTGGTTAAGTGGACCTTCCCAGTAACTGCGTTGGTCAGGGCACATGTGATGTTAAGGCGGGCACGGCACACCTTGAAAAATTGTGGTGGCTGGGGACTGCGTAACGCAGGCTGCGGAAGGCCTCAATGTCCACAAGCCTAAATGGCAACATTTCCAGGGCCAGTAATTTGGAAAGCTGCGCATTTGGTGAGTGTGTGGGTGGCTGGGTATTTGCACTTGCGTTCAAATGCCTGGGGTAAGGACATTTGTACACTGCGCTGGGACACGGAAGTGGATGTTGTCACTGATGGTGCTTGCGAAGGTCCAGGTGCAGGCGGGAGGCATCCGGGCCTACGTCTTGGACAGGGGATTGGCCAGCGCGTAACACAGGGGAAGAGGAGGCAGTGGTGTAACCCACAGACACAGATTGTGGACCCAGGAATTTGGCCTACCTATTACGGTGCTTTGATGCCATGTGGCGTATCATGCTGGTGGTGGTGAGGTTGCTAGTGTTCACGACCCTGCTCATTTTTGTATGGCATAGGTTGAAAATTACAATTCTTTTGTCATCTGCACTTTCCTCAAAAAAGCACCATACTGTGGAACACCCACCCCTTGGCAAGGGAGATTTCTGCAAGGGAGTGTTCCGTGGAACAGTTGCGGCCTGTTTGGTATGGCCCGCCTTTTCCTTTTTGCCACTCCACTGCCTCTTCCAGCCTGTTGCGTGGCTGCAGATCCCTCCCCCTCTGTACTGCTGTCCTCGCTCGGATTTCCACCTTCCCAGGTTGGGTCAGTGACTTCATCTTCCACCACTTCCTCTTCCACTTCCTCACTCTGCTCATCCTCCTGACTTAACTTGACCTAACCACAACCTCAGTGACTGACAACTGTGTCTCATCCTATTCCTCAACCTCTTGAGACAGTAATTGCTATTGAGTTATTGGCAAATGTGTCTCATCATCATCCACCTCATTAAGCAGTAAGTTCCCCACCGTCATCTTCTTGTGACTGTGGATGCTCAAGAGTTTGGGAATCAGGGCACAAGATTTGTCCCTCTTCAAGCGTGCTTGGCGAGAGGGCCAAATCAAGGAATGGCAAGGAAAAGAGTTCCTCGGAATATCCGAGTGTGGGATCACTTGTTTAGCCAGACTGTCCATGGTGGGAGGAAGGAGTATCAAGACTGGACTTGGTGGAAGACAGGGTGGTGCTTAACTGACTGGAAGCATTATCTGCTGCAATCCAACCGACCACCTGGTCGCACTGGTCTGACTTCAAGAGTGGTGCCCTCAGCCGCCCTGCAAACTGGGACATGAAGCTAGGTATCGTGGATGACTGTTTTTCTTGTGTTCTGGCAGCATGCACAGTTTAAACGCGCCCAGGACCATGACCTCTGCATGCACCACAAGCATCACGGCCACTTCCCCGTCCCATACTGCTCACCTTCTTCATTTTAAATGTGATATATGCTTGAAAATATGTCACACGTACAGTAGCGTAGGATTTGGAAGTGTATGCACCAAAAAATGTAAAAAGGTATTTGGGATGTTGAATGTCACTGTAATGTAAAAAATTTAGGTGCACACGTTACACTGGAGATGTGGCACTAGTAATGTCACTGTCCGCAGAGGACACTGTCTATTAAAAAAGTACACTGGATGTCACAGATATTTTTTGGATGTGCACACGTTACAATGGAGATGAGGCACTGGTAATGTCACTGTCTGCAGCGGACACGTCTATTAAAAAAGTACACTGGATGTCACAGATATTTTTTGGATGTGCACACGTTACAATGGAGATGAGGCACTGGTAATGTCACTGTCCGCATCGGACACGTCTATTGGAAAAGTACACTGGATGTCACAGATATTTTTTGGATGCACACAATTTACACTGGAGATTTGGCACAGCAAATCTCACTGTCCGCAGCGGACACAATCTATTTAAAAAAAACACACTGGATGTCACTGATATTTTAGGGATGTGCACACTGTAAACAGTATATGTGGCACGGATAATTTAACTGTCTGCAGCGGACACTGTCTACAGAAAAAGTACACTGGATGTCACAGATATTTTAGAGATGCGCAAACTTTACACTGGAGATGTGGCGCGGATAATTTAGCTGTCTGCAGCGGACACCCTCTACGGAAAAAGTACACTGGATGTCACTGATATTTTAGGGATGCGCACACTTTACACAGGAGATGTGGCGCGGATAATTTAAATGTCTGCAGTGGCCTATTAGACTCAATTGGCTGAGTACCGCCATGTGCCAAGCATCGAGATGCTTGAGCCAAACAGGTGTTCGGCTGAGCAGGCTCGATCATCACTAATGTCTATCCTTCTAATCACAAACCTATATATGTGAACTTCCAGATGATATGTGCCCCCAGCACTTTCATTCATTGTTTGATACTCATATCTACCCTTAGTGCTAAAGGGTGTATTGTATGTGTTAAGGGAGATAGTAATTATTGATATTTTGGGTAATCTCAAAAATTTATATTCATAAATAGGTGTGAGTCATCTAGTGACTTGCCTTACTCTACACTGAACTAAACTACATGCGGCTATTGCTGCGGCACCTAATACAACAGAAAGACTACACTCTGTGCTTAAATAAAAGGTATTTATTAACACACTACATGTCTACAGTCTAATTTTTGCTTATAATTATATATATCTATTCCCATTGATATATATATATATATATATATATATATATATATTTATAGCAGCACACAGTAATATATATAATCACACTATAACACTAAACTATACGGTCCTAAACTACGCTAACACAATCCCAAGTCCTCTCCAGAATCTAACTACAATTACAGTTACGTACACACTATTTAGTAGCAGCCAACCCAACCTGGCTATACACTATCCCTATGTGAACACAATATACTGTTGGGAAAGAAACACAGCAGTAGTGAAGGGGTTAATCCCTGGGTATATGAATTTAGGGGTAAAAGGGAATATAGGGGTAGATGCAGGGGCAGATATGGAGGGGGAAATGCAGGCAATAAGGGGATAATGGGGATGCAGGGGTGCAGGGAATAAATGTGTTGGTGGTATAGGGGTTAATGTAGGGGGGGAAACTCAGCTATAAATGCTCGTCTGTAGGGGATGAACGATCGTTCCAGGAGATAATTCTTGCGATGTACTGCTCTTTGTCTTGGGGATGATTCTTCCTTGTATCGGGCTGCATGGCTCAACTGAAGAGCACAGTGCCACCGGACTATTTAAATCCGGTGGCGCTCGCTCCCGTGCAGCTTGCGCCGGCAAGGACGCGTGGGCTGCTGCGGCAATATGACGTCTCCGCGCCAGCCCGCGCGTCCCTGCACGCGCCTTCCGGGACTGAGCATCGCGCTTCCATGTGGGGATCTCTTTGATCCTCCGCCTGTGAAGTGTCGGCATACCCCAGGTGCCATAATTAGAGCACCGGAGGTATGCAGAAAACAGAGGGAGGGAAACTTTTGTTCCACTATCTCTGTTATGTTAAACATCTCCAGCGTGCTGGAAATGTTTAACAAAAGACAAAAGGATCTTATTGAACCTTTTGACTTTTGAAGTGGCAGAGGCTGGACACTTCCCTCCTGCCGGACAATGCAGGATGATTAGTCTGGGGGGGAAGGGCAGGGGACAGCGAGTGGGGGCATAATTTGGCCACATTTAGGTATATACATCCTGTGGCAATGTGAACATTGAGGTGTTGTTTGCACCAAGAGCGTGTCACCAAGGGGCCCGGCCTTGGTGGAGTAAAAGCCCAAGTCCAGGTGTCCACTAAAGTAGTTGGGGGACACCATATAGATAGTGTAGCTGGTTCAGCTATTTCAGGGCGGGCTTTTACTGGGAACAGGCAATGTGTTGGGTGGGTGCCTGTTCCCCATGCTCCAGTCCTAGATCATGCTCATGTCCAGGGATCCTATTTAATCCTGCTACTGGATCTTGGGTGTGGCTCACTCTAGAGCAGGCATCCTCAAACTGCGGCCCTCCAGCTGTTGTAAAACTACAACTCCCACAATGCCCTGCTGTAGGCTGATACCTGTAGGCTGTTCGGGCATGCTGGGAGTTGTAGTTTTGCAACAGCTGGAGGGCCGCAGTTTGAGGATGCCTGCTCTAGAGTGTCTTGTGAAGCAGAGTCCTGGTGAGGCTCTGTGTGAGTGGTCTCAGCCGGGTGGGCTGAGGGGCCACGAGGCTAGGCGATAGCCTGAACTTTGGGGGATGCGGTGACGCCTGTGAAACAAGGATCCTGAGGCCAGAGTCGGGAGGACTACTGGGCCACAATCCCTCAAAAGGTATTGAAGTGTCACAGCCTGGAGGTTGCTGGACTGAATGGCTGAGGAAAGCCGCATTTGTGTTCCATGTGTGAACAGGGCTCTCTAGGTGAGTCAGGGATACACTTATGTGTTTAGTTAGAGCCTAGCCGGGCAAGGGTTTGTCATTTTGTGTGGATGTCACACGTGATAAGTTGAAGCTGCGACTTCTTAACCTGTGCTTTGCTAAAGTGTCTGAAATAAAGCAAGAGTTTGGACATTATAATCGTGTCTGCGAAGATATCTGTGAGTGTGACCCCCTGAAAGGAGACGATCCCCTACAATTGGTGTCGGATGCGAGCAAGTTGTCCATGAGAGAAGGGCAACGGTCGGTTGCTAGGGGCAACGCTGAGACGTTGAGACGTGTGAATGGACCCTTAGAGGGCCGGAAGCTTTTTTTTTGTCCAGTGGAGCAGGTGCTGTTCATAAGAGTGTGGACTATTTTGCTGTGGTGCAAGTAAAACCGCAGTGAATTAAAGGGCCAGTAGCCCAGCAAAAGTGGACTTGTGGCTGAAAGTTTTTCCTGCTACCATGGGTCTCAGGGAAGAGTACGTCCGGCGGCGCTGGCGCATACAGCAGGCAGAAGAAATGGCCATAGCAATTGGCTACACTAAAAATGAATTGGCAAAATTTGATGCAGAGCGAGAGGCTTTGGAGGCACAGTTGGAGCTGCCCTTGAGAAATGGGTTCTCAACACTGTATGGACCCTGTACAAAGTTCCATGAGGTTGGTGGTGTGCCGGGACTATCGGGTGAAAAGCAAAGATATGCTGTTGCCAAGGGCAACCGTCGGGAAGATAAAGATGGGGAGAGCGGTTAAGCTCTCAGGAGGTCGAATGTTCCCTACCAGTGGAGACAGAGTCCTAGAGAGGATGTGCCGAGGATCTGCGAGGCTGTTGCTAAGGGCAACCAACCACAACAGCGTGCGGCTGCCCAGCAGTTATGGAGCGGATCAAGTGGCTCATATTCTGCGGCTGGAGATCCCAAGGACAGGTCTCCCGAGAGTGTGACTCCACATCTGGAAGGAGGATGGAGTCATGGCGTTTCTTGTAGCAACCACTGCATTCAGGAGTCTGCAGGTGATTTTGTAATGGAGGATCCTGGAGTATCCTTGGATTCTGGGACTGCCGAACCCGTGACATCGCTTGGTAAGATCGTTCCTGTTATTAATTATGTGACAGACCCAGTGACAGTGAGCCGGCGGTAGGGGATACCTGCTGGGACGGTGAGTGATAAATCATCGAGGCGAGGAACTGTCTCAGAAGTGTGTAACATTGGAGAAAACGCAGGGTCTGCACAGGCGGGTAAGCCTGTTGCGGTTGTACCCTTGCAGGAGAGAAGGTTGTTGTGTTGCCCAAAATGCCCGTGACCAACGCTAGGCATGGGGTGGCAAAAATTAGAGACCCTATGATGGCCAGGGTAAGAGATAGCACAATATGGAAACCTGAGATAAATAAAGTGATAAATATGCTGGACAGACATGCGGTTAATGAGGACTGTCAGGTAGTTCTCACTGAATGTGAGGCTATAGTGACAGCTGGGACTGATGGACTTGCTGCCGTAAATTCGCCCTTACATGAGAGAAGGTTGTTCCATGATTTTTGGGGTAGAAACACTTCTGCGGTCGGTCACGTAACTCCCGCAGAACTGGTACCTAGCCCATTAAATGAAGTGACCATTAGAAACAGTGGAGCTGATAAGGTGCAAAGTGATGGTACCATGTTTGCCGAAATGCATAATGGGATTGTGATGTCATGTGAAATATGTGATAATAATGACATGCCTTTTCCTTTGCAGGCTGTGATTGGTGAAGAAGCTCCCCCTGTTGGTAAACATGTGTCTGATGTAAAAGTGTTGATAAATGTTGAAGGAACACCGCTAGTAGACCCCATTCTAGACAACTTGGCGGGGCCAGAGTATGTACCACACGTACCAGAAGTGGGTATGCAGTCTCCACGGGGTTCTATGGTTACTGAGGAAATGTCCAATGTGGAGATTACCTCGTGTGTGCCCCTAGAGGTCAGGGATGATAATGACAAGAGTGGGACACGTGATATATGTAATGTGGCTGATAGCAGCTCAGAGAGTGAGGCTGCCATGTCAGTTTCTGGTGAATCTAAGGTGGTTACTAGTAGCGACCAGATGACAGTTATACCTGACGGGACGAGAGCTGACTGGGGAGACGGCAGCCTATTGTCTGAGACCCATACCCAGGCAGGGGTAGATGACCTGACAGGTCAATACAGCTACAAACTTGAAGATGTTTTCCCTTGCCTCGCACAGTCCCTAGATACACTAGAGAAGGGACTAACGGTAATCTCAGAGCAACTGAAGAAAGCTCCAGAGGAGTCACAGGAAGAGACTCAGAAAGAGATGAATGAACTGAAGGATCTAGAGTCACAAATGGAAGCAGAAATACTCCAACTTCAAGAGGAACTTGTAGCTTCTGAGCGATCCAGACGTCATGCAGAGCAGGAAAGGGATGAGCTGACTGATGAGGTCTTAAACAGCACCTCAGAAAAATCTGCTCTCTTGGAGGAAAAAATACATTTGGAAGCCAGGATGGCTCAACTCGATCAAGAGTTGCGTGATCGGATGGTGGACCTGGACCACCAGAGACAAACTGTGTCTAGATTGGAGAAGAAACAGAAGAAGTTTGACCAGCTCCTGGTTGAGGAGAAATACATATCGGCTCGATATACTGAAGAACGTGACCGAGTGGAGGCTGATGCTCGGGAGAAGGAGACCAAAGCCCTCTCCTTGGCCAGAGCCCTTGGAAAAGTGCTTGAGGAGCGAGATAAATTTGAGAGGCTGAACAGGCAACTCAGAGCAGAGATGGAAAATCTCATGAGCTCAAAAGATGACGTCGGGAAGAACGTCTTTGAGTTGGAGAAATCTAAGCGTGCTCTCGAGCAACAGGTGGAAAATGAGAAACCTGAAGAGGAGAGTCCTCTGAAAGGCGTCAAGAAGTCTAAGCCATAGCCTGTTAAGAATGGGACTGGAGATGGTGTCGCCGTGGTGCAGGCCGAGGCAGAGAAAAAGATAGAAGATGTATCTGCTGAACCAGTTGATGGGGCTGATGTGGATGCAGAAGACAAGAGATTTATGGCAGTGTGTGGCCAGGACCTGGTCATGAAAGACATTTCCTCTGCTGTCAATGCCCTCCAGAAAGCCATCAGCCTTCTGGGGAAGAAATACAGGGAGATGGATGACCAATATGAGGATCCTGTCTACTACAATGGACTGGCTCTCCTGAATCCTGCCCAAAAGGAGAACAATATCCTGGGTGATGAGCCTATGGAGAAAACACCAGAAAACGACGATTTTAGTGAAGACCCTGGTGTCCCCAGTACCTCGAACCTTGATGAGAAAGAGGAGGAGGGGTTTAGATTGGAAATATATGATGCCATGTCTGAGAAGGATGAGAAAGCTAACAAAGTGAATGAAGACTCCAAAGGAGACTCTAAGGCTGAAGAAGCTAAGGCCGATGAGTTGGAGTGGGAGAAATCCTCAGATGTTCCAAAGACCAAGGATAAGGCTGAAGAGGGGTCTGCCGAAGTGGGGAGAGACACTGAAGAAGCAGAAGACTCTGATACTGAAGCCAAACCTGAGGTAACCCCTGTGGGGACTAAAGAAAAAAGAGAAGTGCTATCTGGTGATAGAATAAAGAATCAAAGTGAGTAGGAACACCAGGTGACTATCACGGTCGGCGTGGCTATCACATACGTGACACAGAGGGAGGGAACGAGGAAGGCCCTGCCCAAGTGAGAGGGAAGGTGGTGACCCCTGACTCACCTTGCGGCTGGCACCTGGCTGCCCTGACGTCCCTAGACGGGTTCCTCACCCGTACGCCGATCACGTGCCTAAAGCCCTGGCTTTCCCTGAGCTGAGCCCTAGATAGTGAACAGGGCGGTGGGAACACTAGTCCGCACCACTAGCTCTAAGGGAAAACACCAAGGGGAGGACAGACAACACAGACTCAACATATAATCCCAGGTGGGCGACAACAGGAGACAACAATAAGCCCAACAGGGATCCGGAGGGTAGCACTCTGGAACGACAACCAGGATTCACAACTCCAGTGGGTCAGTATAGATGTCCAGGCAGGAAGCTCTATAACTGGCAACTAGAGAAGTGTGAGGGGAGAATATAAGGAGGTTGGGAGTGGCAGACAAGAAACAGCTGAGGAGGAGAAGCTACGGATCCCTGAGTGAGACAAAAAGGATAGCAAGGCAAACACAGAAAACAAACACTAAGAAACAACGTGATCTTTAGATATAGAGCGCGCAGCCACCCGCTGCGACTTCCTGACCCCGGGTATAACGGAGTCAGACGTGGATCTTGATACCCTCGTGACAGTGACATTAGAGCTGCTGAAGGGTGGTTTAAAACTGACCAACCGGATCTCCAACAAAAGGAGCAGGCGGGAGCTCCCCGTGGAAAATGCGGCTGTAAAGGTTGTGGAAGTTAAAGGTTGTGGGCCTAAAAAAAAAATCTAGAAAAGAAGCAAGCCAGAAAGCTAAGTTCTCCAAAGAGGAGACGGAGGAGGTTCTTAGACACTGTAGTCTAGGTAGGAAGGCAGTGTTTATGACAAACCAAGCTCTGATGGCCTGGGTCTGGCAAAATAAAGGGAAGTATGTGACGCTGGCCATCTCTTCCAGGGTGAACTTTTAGCCAGAAGATGGCAGTACAATGCGGATGCCCTGTCACGAGCATCCAGTTGGTACATGTGTTCACCCCCACAGGTTTGAACAGAGAGGAGATATGTGGCAATGTAAACATTGAGGTGTTGCTTGCACCAGGAGTGTGTCACCAAGGGGCCTGGCCTTGGTGGAGTAAAAGCCCTAGTCCAGGTGTCCACTAAAGTAGTTGGGGGACACCATATAGATAATGTAGCTGGTTCAGCTATTTCAGGGCGGGCTTTAACTGGGAACAGGCAATGTGTTGGGTGGGTGCCTGTTCCCCATGCTCCAGTCCGGGACTTAGGGCATGCTCATGTCCAGGGATCCTATTTAATCCTGCTACTTGATCTTGGGTGTGGCTCACTCTGGAGTGTCTTGTGAAGCAGAGTCCTGGTGAGGCTCTGTGTGAGTGGTCTCAGCCGTGTGGGCTGAGGCGCCACGAGGCTAGGCGATAGCCTGAACTTTGGGGGACGCGGTGACACCTATGAAACAAGGATCACAAGGTCAGAGTCGGGAGGACTACTGGGCCTCAATCCCCCAAAAGGTATTGAAGTGTCACAGCCTGAAGGTTGCTGGACTGAATGGCTGAGGAAAGCCGCATTTGTGTTCCATGTGTGAACAGGGCTCTCTAGGTGAGTCAGGGATACGCTTATGTGTTTAGTTAGAGCCTAGCCGGGCAAAGGTTTGTTATTTTGTGTGGAGACTTTGCAGAATAACTTCAGAAATTGATTTCTACTGTAAAAAAACATTTCCCGAACTCCAGTTCGGTTTAAAGGTACCACTTGGAACCGAACCTGCATTCGGGAAATGTTTTTTTACAGTAGAAATCTATTTCTGAAGTTATTATGCGAAGTCTCGCAAAGCTTCGCAAAGTAATAACATTGGCTCATCAGAGCCAGTACATTCTAATACTGTATGGAGCGCTCGCTCTGTACAGTATTGAAACAAATTTTTATGTGAATCGACATGTGGATGTTTAATCCGAAATAGATTCGCTCATCCCTAGTTTTGAGTGTATTGTGGTGGAAAAACACCATACGGGAAAAACACATGCTCACAGTGTCAGAGGCATCACCAATTCCTGCGCTGACCACAGTAGAAAATATCTGTCCCTACCAGTTCTTTTGGAGGTTTTGGACATACATTGACTTCACCCTTCTCCTCTGGTTTCTCCTAGTCCTCAGCTTCCAGGTCCTGCATAATTATCATCATAGTCCTCACCCCCCACCACTATTATCAAACTACGATAGGTTATTGTGCCCACTTCCCTGTCCTGTATTTGTCCCAAGTGCAACAGTCGCTACTGCTGCCCCTACTGCCACCACCGTGGCTACAAGTGCCACTACTATCACCAACACAGCTATGCCCGTTGTCCCCCACATCCACCTGAACTTTCTCCTCATGGCAGTCCAAATGCTGATTCTTCTCACACAAGTCATCAACAGGAAGAATTTTGAGTGAATCCCATTTTGTTGCCTCATCGTATGAAAAGGCGCCCTACTAGGAGGGGGTCAGTGAAGACACAGATGCAAGTAAAAGGCTTTTCCTGGGTTGCAAGGAGGAAGCGCAAAAGGAATGATGTTACTTCTGGCTCAAAGGCACAGTGTCAGACTCAGAGGTGACCTACATATCATCCTGCTATAAAAATATATATATATATGTGGGACAAAATGGCCGATTCGCCATTTTTACATCGCTTTACCTCCCATAATTTTTTTTTATAAAACCCATAATATTGTGGCAGAATTTCTTATTTTTTTCCAATTCCATCCCATTTACAATTTTTTCCAGATTCCCAATATATTGCATGCAATATTAAATGATGCCACTAGATGGGATAGAACTTGGTCGACATGGTCATAAGGTTCAGGTCGCCATGGATGTGCTCCGAGACAATGAGGGTGGGTGGTGGGATGGGGGAGACTAAATAGGTTCTTTTTTCTTTTGGATACCAATTTTGTATTCATGATGGATAAGATGAGTAAATTTGTGGATATTTATTGTATCTGTGTAACATCATGTTTTAAATTTTTATGTTTTGGATGTAAAATAAAAAATAATTTAATTTAAAAGAAAAAAAAAATTTAAATGATGCCACTAGAAAGTACAACTTGTCCTGTACAAAAAAAATCCCCACAAATGGAAAAATACAAAAGTTATGGCCCTGAATAGGCAGAGAGTGAAAAACAAAAACAGAAAAATTAGAAACCCTCCAGGGGTGAAGGGGTTAAAGACAGATACTGTATGAGACTGCACACTAGTGATTCAAGCTTTGGATCTCAGACCCGATATTGATTTGCTCAAAACTTTGTTTTATTGCTGTACAGAGATCCGTCTCCGTACAGCATTAAAATGTATGGGCTCCGGGCTCTGGTGAGAGAAATTTGCTATCACTCAAGTCCAGCTTTGGTGAATAACCTCAGGAATTTATTTTTCAACTTGAAAAACATTTTAAAATGTGTATCCGAAATTGGCTTTGGTACCAGGGTACCAGCCGGTACTGAAGCAGGCTTCGGAATCATGTTTTAAAATTTAAAAAATCGAATGTTATTTACTGAAGTCTCGTAAGTGATAACTCATTTCACCTCGCCAGACAAAATTCAAACAAATTTTTGAGCGAAGCAATTTTAGATCTAAGATCCGAAGCTCACTTCACTCATCACTAATTGCAGTAATAGAATGTTTTCAATAACACTGATATAACAATGCAATTTTTGCACGAAATGCGTTTGACCTACACACTATATTGCAGTAAGGAAGTGTAAAAGTGAAGACCTTTTGGAATTTCTATCAAATCTTAATACAAACAATAAAAATCTGAGGTTTACTCTCAAAATTTGTACTGAACAAGTTGAATGTTGGAATTTACTAATTTCAGTGTGAGAAAATAAGTTGATATGTAACACATACCAGAAATCAGTTGCTAAAAATAGCTATATTTTATACACTAGCTTCGACCTACCCAGGTGGCTAATGAACATCCCTGTAAACCAATTTTGCCCGTTAAAACAAAACTGTACCCTAGTAACAGATTTTGAAGAGAAAGCTAAACATATGTTGAAGGAATTTACAACCAAGGAATATCCACAGAGTATATTACAATCCTCTTTAGATAAAGTGAGAACAATGAACAAAGGAGATTTATTTTTAAGCAGAAAAAGGTTAACAAACAGAGGAATAAATAAGTATGATCCTTCCTTTTAACTCTCAACATAGAAAGATGGAAAGGATAATAAAAACACACTGGCATCATCTACTTAGAGACAAAATTGTGGGTCCTCTTTTACCCACTTATCCCAAAATTACATATACTAGAGTACCATCAATAGGGTATAAATTAGCTCCAACAACTAAATGTGTAGAAAGAACTAACACGTTAACAAAATGGGTATATTTGAAAGGCTTTTTTAGATGCGACAAATGTGGAAACTGTAAAATCACCATGGACTGTAAAAAAAAAACAAATGGGTATATTCCACACAAAATACATACAAATGGGAAATCAAAGAATTTCTCACATGTAATACAACTGATGTTGTATAAATGATACAATGTTCGTGTAGGAAACATTATATAGGGAGAACAAAACGCACTTTAGAAAAAAGGATTTCAGAACACATAGCCATATTCGGAATGGTTTTGAAAAACACACAGTACCCAAACATTTTAAGGAGTGTCATAATAAAGACCGTAGTGTGCTAACATATGTAGCAATAGAGAGAATCATGCCACACTGGAGGGATGGAAATCATGTTGCAAAAATGTCTTGTGCTGAATCAATAAAAATGTTTTATTTTAGTACATTATGACCATCTGGCCTAAATTCCGATATGGAATGTTAGGGTTCCTTTGAGGCAGGGTATGAGCCCGGGGCTGATGGGACATCGAGGTCTGGCTGTTTTATACCAGCACCTCGATCTACCCTTGACGCAGGGCCCTTCCCATATCTTCCTCAAATAACTCTGGTCATCTGATGAAATACATGAAGAGTGATCAAGCTCACTTTAAGAAACATATAACCATCTCTGAGATTTATCAGTGGTTTGATTCCATAAACGGAAGTCAACATTTGGAACAAATGGACACATAAATACTTTTGAATAAAATACATTCAAATGCAAAATAAATAGGAGCTATGTAGTAACCATAAAAAAAAAATATATTATATTACAAGTGAAGAAACATTTGGGTACTGTAGGCAAAATACAAGTTCTTAGCTCAAAACATCAGTGTTTATTCACACTTGAGGCAATTGCACAAAACAGCACGTAACATTGCAGTCTTGGTGTTATTTCACACACAATAAAAAGTTCATATAACACAAGGCACCTTGCTGGCAGTTCTGCCTCCAGTAGTCCACAGCAGGCTTTAGGTGGCCTGTTTCCCTAGTGTGCGGCTCTCAGGCCTCCAGCACGGCACAAAGCCTCAGAGACATCTTGGCTAAGCCCAACTGCCTATTTAAGAACAGCCAGGTGCTGCCAAAACCCGGATTGGCACTCAATCTCTGGTCCGGTATTTGACCTCACCTGGCTGGAAACCAGCCCAGCTGTACATGCTGGGAGGAAAATACCTGCCTTGCCAGACTCAACTCCTCACTGTGTCACAGTACATATAAGCTATATACCTCCATGAAAAAACTCTTTTTGGTAAAGATAATTTGATGAAGCATAAGAGGTGGTGTAGTTGTTTTTTAAATGTATATTTTTTTGGGGATTGATTGTCCTGGTTTTCTAAATGTGAACCAATAACTGTAATAAACTATAATGCAAATATTTCAAAATAGAACGCATTAAAACAAAAAACGCATAGAAACCACACCGGAACCGCAGGACTTGACAAAACAGATAACCATTAGTGTTGAGCGAGCACGCTCAGCCAAATACCAGTTCAGCTCGAGCATCGCTATGCTCAGCACATGGCGGTACTCGGCCGAGTACAGCATGTGCTCGAGCGCAATGCTTGAGACTCCTTCCCGCACGCTTCACGGCTGCTAAGCAGCCAATAAACGTGCAGGTAAGTACTGCCCTCACTGTAATGCTAGTAGCCTTATATAACACCCAATGACGCGTGTTCGGCTCATTCTAAGTCAGGGAGAGCTGAGGATAGGAAGGGACAGAGAGTATAGGAGTGTAATCAAATATTATAAGTGTACAAAAACGTTTCAGAGACCCAAAAGTCCTTGAAAGGACTACTGTGTGTGACAGAAGCAATATATTTTTGTAGCGCAACCTGAGCTAAATTGCTGTGTTATGGAGAGCTGTGTATAGGAAGAGACAGACAGTGTAGGGAGTGTAATAGGAAGATTTTTATACAAAAAACTTTTCAGAGACCCAAAAGTCCTTTTAAGGACTATTGTGTGTGACAGCAGCAATATATATTTTTAGAGCATCCTGCGCTAAATACCGGGTAATAGGCCGCTGCAGACAGTTAAATTATCCGCTCCACATCTCCTGTTTAAAGTGCGTGCATCCCTAAAATATTAGTGTCATCCAGTCCAGTTTTTCCATAAACAATGTCCCCTGCGGACAGTAAAATTATTCACACCACATCTCCTGTTTAAAGTGTGCTCTTCCCTAAAATATCAGTGATATCCAGTGCAGTTTTTCCATAGACGGTGTCCGCTGCGGACTGTTAAATTATCCAAACCAACCGCAGAAGCTTTGGATTTGTTTGGCACACAATTTTTTGTGAAGTTTGGAACTAATCAGATTAGTTTAAAATTGATGCACTAATCTCTACCATTAACCCATTCACACAGTAGATGTGGCCATGCAAGATAATACGGGAAGCTATACAATCTATGTAGAATTATAGTGGTATCCAAAATTACAATTGAATACAGTTTTAAAACACAGATGGCACAACATAGTATGTCTACTATTATCACTCAAGCATTATAATGTGTTCAAGCTATACAATTCCAGTTACAACTTTTTATACATAAATCCATATTTCAATAACAATAGTAAGGATGTTTTCCCTACATACTGTAGATATGCAGTGATGTAAAGGTTTCTTGTATATTCCCTCGGTACAGAAGAAGATTGATTACTTCTGTCAAGAAATCAGTGTTAGGGTAATAATTTTCCAGGATTTCTTGTGATCATATAGAAACCATTCTAGTTCTGCATTTCTGCTACAATAATGAATATCCTTACATTATTGTATAATCCTAGCACCAGGTTATATTGAAGTCATACATAATATTATATATTATGGTCAGATTCTCTAAGGCCCCATGTGGAGCTCTTGACTCTCTTATTGTTATTGTATATGCCCTTGTGAGGTACTGTGTTCTTCATTGAGGCTTCTAGGTGAGAATAGCTTGATGATATTGTGTGCACTAGAATGTACCATGATTCAGGTACATACAGAGGCACAGTATGGGCCCGTAGCATGGGCCACAGGCATCATATCATGGATCTATGCAGCAAAAAAATCTTTGCAGTGGTCGTGTGGTTTGGGTAGATTCCAGTGAAGGACTAAATTTCACCTACTAAATGTCATAATTCACTTCTGTACATGTTTGTAGCTCTTAAAAGGTTATTGTTGCATCAGCAAATACATGTTATCATTCATATAATAAAGACAGTGTTCCAATATACCTTCTATATCAATTCCAAAACATTTTTTTAAGAACTGATTGCTGTCCTTTAATATTAATCTTCATTGGTTACTTCTAGGTAATAAAAAACTGTCCTAATTCAAAGGGCTACTTTTTTTTTTATTAATAAACAAATAAATACATTTTATTTAAAAAAATCCCCAAATTCTATAAAACTTTATTTGAAAGTTTAGGTACACTTTTAGGCCGCTTTTAAGGTGGCAACAGCCCCCATTATTTGCAGGTCATTGAGCAGCTGCATAGTTTGCATTTATGGTATATAATATTCTAAAAGTAGTATTCTGTAAGTTCTTTCTCTTTTAGTATATAAATTGAGATTCTGACTCTTTGTAATATTTTATACCTTTAGCCCCTTTTTGCTATTTTCATTTATCTTGATCATTTTATTTTGTGTCACTGACACTTTGTGAAATGGAGACCAAGCTAATGCTGATGGATCTCATTGCTCTATTAACGTGCTATTTAGCAATTTGGGTGCATAATGGTGTAGTGTTAGAAGTAGTAGAGTCACTGATATTTTAAAACCTTTGGTACTCTTCTCATACCATATGTATCAGCTATTCATATATTAATTACACCATCTGCACGTTTTATGTTAAAGAGTTAAGCAGCTCTGCTAAAGTCTGCCATAGATGTGCCAGGCAAGGCTTCAGTGGAGCAGGCACAGGCGGGAGCAGCAATGTGCTATGCTGAGCTCCTACCTGTGCTCGCTCTGCTCTGCTCAAAGCCTGTACTAATGAGGATAAATATTTCAATATTTTAAACGTTCAGGCATTTTGTGATGCAAAGTTCATGCTTTTTGCAGTGGGGTACAGGCAGGAGCTCTGCATAGCACATCACTGCTCCTGCTTGTGTCCACTCTGCTAAAAACTGTCAAGTCACATCTATGCAGGGCTTTAGCAGAACAGATTTATATCATTTACTGGGCCCCATCTGTACTCCCATACTTCCCAACCAGGCCTGTTTGGGTCTTAAACAGAACCTGTCATATTGTATATGCAGTTCAATCTGTGGGCTGCATGTTTTACAGCAGGAGGAACTCAGCACAATGGGGGTCATTTACTAAAAGTGCCTTGCCACTTTTTAAAGAAAAAAAGTCACATAACCCCTTTTTGCAACTTTTTTAAAGCCTGTGTTGCAATATTTAATTGCACAGGCATTTTTGTGCAGTGTTTGCCACTTTGGAGGCAAGCATGGGCCGGGCTACGGAGTGCTTCTATGGCGTTTCCCTCCACACCGCAAAAAAAAAATAGAACATGTTCTATTCTTTCGTGGTGCGGATGGATCAAGGATCCTTTCAAGTTGAATGGGTCTGTATATGTCTGCGGCAACCGAAATTGCGGTCCCCAATGCATGAAACGGCCGGCACATGTTCATGTGCATGAGGCCTAACTTAGATGCTTTTTTACTATTGACCAGAGAATTTAAGGGGTTAAACAGTTGGAATAGGAGTTACCTCTGATTCCAGCCATTGCAGCTATGACTTGAATGGCAGTCACATGGACACAACTCCTGTGACAGAATCCTGTGACATGACACACATGTACGGTGGTCCATGGGAAATAAATCTCACAGATGTCATTTTGTTCAACATCAAGATTTTTTATACTTTCATTGATGCATTTCAAGGAGCCATAACTTTAATTTTTCAAGCTGTATGTGTCTTTTTTTGTTTAATGGTAGACTTATATTTTTTACTAGGGTACATGCAATTATATATATATATATATATATATATATACATATATATATATATATATATATATATATATATACAGTCAGATCTGGGACATCAACACAATTTTACCATTTTTGGCTCTATACACCACCACAATAGATTTGAAATGAAACGAACAAGACGTGCTGTAACTGCAGACTGTCAGCTTTAATTTGAGGGTATTTACATCCAAATCAGGTGAACGGTGTAGGAATGACAACAGTTTGCATATGTGCCTCCCACTTGTTAAGGAACCAAAAGTAATGGGACAATTGGCTTCTCAGCTGTTCCATGGCCAAGTGTGTGTTATTCCCTCATTATCTTAATTACAATGAGCAGATAAAAGGTCCATAGTTCATTTCAAGTGTGCTATTTGCATTTGGAATCTCTTGCTGTCAACTCTCAAGATGAGATCCAAAGAGCTGTCACTACAGTTAAGCAAGCCATCATTAGGCTGAAAAAACAAAAGAAACCCATCAGAGAGATAGCAAAAACATTAAGCGTGGCCAAAACAACAGTTTGGAACATTCTTAAAAATAAGGAAAGCACCAGTGAGCTCAGCAACACCAAAAGACCTGGAAGACCACGGAAAACTGTGGTGGATGAACGAATAATTATTTCCCTGGTGAAGAAAACACCCTTCACAACAGTTGGCCAGCTCAAGAACACTCTCCAGGAGGTAGGTGTATGTGTGTCAAAGTCAATTATCAAGAGAAGACTTCACCAGAGTGAATACAGAGGGGTCACCACAAGATGTAAACCATTGGTGAGCCTCAAAAACAGGAAGGCCAGATTAGAGTTTGCCAAACAACATCTAAAAAAGCCTTCACAGTTCTGGAACAACATCTTTTGGACAGATGAGACCAAGATCAACTTGTACCAGAGTGATGGTAAGGGAAGAGTATGGAGAAGGAAAGGAACTGCTCATGATCCTAAGCATACCACTTCATCAGTGAAGCATGGTGGTGGTAGTGTCATGGCGTGGGCATGTATGGCTGCCAATGGAACTGGTTCTCTTGTATTTATTGATGATGTGACTGCTGAAAAAAACAGCAGGATGAATTCTGAAGTGTTTCAGACAATATTAAGCCAAATGCTTCAGAACTCATTGGACGGCGCTTCACAGTGCAGATGGACAATGACGCAAAGCATACTGCAAAATAAACCAAAGAGTTTTTTAAGGGAAAGAAGTGGAATGGTATGCAATGGCCAAGTCAATCACCTGACCCGAATCCGATTTAGCATGCATTTCACTTGCTGAAGACAAAACTGAAGGGAAAATGCCCCAAGAACAAGCAGGAACTGAAGACAGTTGCAGTAGAGGCCTGGCAGAGCATCACCAGGGATGAAACCCAGCGTCTGGTGATGTCTATGCGTTCCAGACTTCAGGCTGTAATTGACTGCAAAGGATTTGCAACCAAGTATTAAAAAGTAAAAGTTTGATTTATGATTATTATTTTGTCCCATTACTTTTGGTCCCTTAACAAGTGGGAGGCACATATGCAAACTGTTGTAATTCCTACACCGTTCACCTTATTTGTATGTAAATACCCTCAAATTAAAGCTGACAGTCTGCAGTTAAAGCACATCTTGTTCGTTTCTTTTCAAATCCATTGTGGTGGTGTATAGAGCCACAAATGTTAGAATTGTGTCGATGTCCCAATATTTATGGACCTGACTGTATATACAGTACAGACCAAAAGTTTGGACACACCTTCTCATTCAAAGAGTTTTCTTTATTTTCATGACTATGAAGGCATCAAAACTATGAATTAACACATGTGGAATTATATACATAACAAACAAGTGTGAAACAACTGAAAATATGTCATATTCTAGGTTCTTCAAAGTAGCCACCTTTTGCTTTGATTACTGCTTTGCACACTCTTGGCATTCTCTTGATGAGCTTCAAGAGGTAGTCCCCTGAAATGGTCTTCCAACAGTCTTGAAGGAGTTCCCAGAGATGCTTAGCACTTGTTGGCCCTTTTGCCTTCACTCTGCGGTCCAGCTCACCCCAAACCATCTCGATTGGGTTCAGGTCCGGTGACTGTGGAGGCCAGGTCATCTGGCGCAGCATCCCATCACTCTCCTTCATGGTCAAATAGCCCTTACTTTCAAAGTTTTCCCAATTTTTCGGCTGACTGACTGACCTTCATTTCTTAAAGTAATGATGACCACTCGTTTTTTCTTTACTTAGCTGCTTTTTTCTTGCCATAATACCAATTCTAACAGTCTATTCAGTAGGACTATCAGCTGTGTATCCATCTGACTTCTCCTCAACGCAACTGATGGTCCCAACCCCATTTATAAGGCAAGAAATCCCACTTATTAAACCTGACAGGGCACACCTGTGAAGTGAAAACCATTTCAGGGGACTACCTCTTGAAGCTCATCAAGAGAATGCCAAGAGTGTGCAAAGCAGCAATCAAAGCAAAAAGGTGGCTACTTTGGAGAACCTAGAATATGACATATTTTCTGTTGTTTCACAATTTTTTGCTATGTATATAATTCCACATGTGTTAATTCATAGTTTTGATGGCTTCAGTGTGAATCTACAATTTTCATAGTCATGAAAATAAAGAAAACTCTTTGAATGAGAAAGTGTGTCCAAACTTTTGGTCCGTACTGTATATGTATATATATATTGGCGAGGGAGTGGAAAAAAAACACAATTCTGCTACTTTGTGCTTTCTTAACACGATGAACTGTACAGTATAAATAACCTGTTCATTTTATTGTATGTGTTGATATGATATATACAATCATACCAAATTTATATATCATTTTTATGCTAGTTTTTCTACATAAACCATATTTCCATATAAAATATTCTAAGATATAAACATTTGTTATTATTTTTTCCCCTTCAGCTTAGCTATATGGCTGCTAATTATTCTTGGGATAGATTGTATATTTCTTCTGGTACCATTTTTGCATACATTTATTTTATTGTAAAACTTTATTTACTTTTGCATTATGTGTGAGGCAGCATAAATGTTTTGGGGGTGGAGGTTTTATTTTATTTGACCTAATTTTACTGCGATAATTGCCAGTGTTATACTCTGGTGTAACTTAATACTATGCTTATGTCGGACTTGGGGTCCTTCAGCTGGCAAGTAACCTAATGTTAAATGGTCTGGAACAATCCCAATTGATGCAGCTGGATGTTGGCTCAAACCCACTGCTGATGACAATAACAGTGCTAACTGGACACCGTTATGTCCTATTGTGTTGCATTGATGGCATACCGCAGGGATATGTCACCAATGTCAGAAAGGTGTGTGACCTATCTCTGAGACTAGCACATATCTCCAGAATGGGACTCCCAAAGTGAGAGGAGAACAGTCAAGTATGGCTCAGCTATCTCTAGCATTCCCATAGAAGTGAACAGAGTGGTGGCCTCGCTTGTGTGGTGCCTTTTTCATTCACTTCTATGGGATGCAGGTGAGTGCTGGCTCGGTTATCCACAGCATTCCCATAGAAATAAATGAAGCAGTGGTTTCACTTTCATGTGAACTCTTTATTAATTTCTATGGGACTGCTTGCATGGTTATTTACAGAACTCCCATATGAAATGAATGCGCAGAACACTGCACATGCACAGTGCACTTTCCTTAAGTTTTGCAGGCCACCTGCAGTGCAAGGGTTATAGGTAGGACTCATACCTGCAGTTGTGTTCAAAATTATTCAACCCCCAATGCTGTAAAGGGTTTTAGGGAATTTAGTGTACATTTGTAATTGTGTTCAGAATTAAATCTTACAAGGACTTTTTAAAGAACCAAATGCAACTAAAATGACATCAATTGTCTTTGTAATACAGTATTAAATGTTTTTTTTTGTGATTTCTTCATTGACACAATTATTCAACCCCTTAAAGACTACCACTCTTAAGAACAGAGGTTCATTCAAGTGTTTTCGATCAGGTATTGAAAACACCTGTGGATGTCAAGGAGCAGCAATCAAGCATAATAAGCACCAATTAGGCAGATTTAAAAGGACTGTGATACTCAGCTCCTTCTAGACATTTACTGGTGTGTTTACAAACATGGTGAAGTCAAGAGAATGGTCCAGGAAGACAAGAGAAGAGGTGATTTCTCTTCACAGGAAGGGCAATGGTTATAAGAAGATTGCAAAGATGTTAAACATACCAAGAGACACCATAGGAAGCATCATTCGCAAATTCAAGGCAAAGGGCACTGTTGAAATGTTACCTGGTCGTGGCAGAAAGAAGATGCTGATTTTGACTGCTGTGCGCTACCTGAAGCGCAAAGTGGAGAAAAGTCCCCATGTGACTGCTGAGGAACTGAAAAAGGATTTGTCAGATGTGGGTACTGAAGTTTCAGCTCAGACAATAAGGCGCACACTGTGTAATGAAGGCCTCCATGCCAGAACTCCCAGGCGCACCCCCTTGCTGTCTCCAAAGAATAAGAAGAGTCGACTGCAGTATGCCAAAAGTCATATGGACAAACCACAAAAGTTTTGGGATAGTGTTCTGTGGACTGATGAAACAAAATTAGAACTGTTTGGGCCCATGGATCAACGCTATGCTTCTACAGGTACAGGGAAGCTTCAGCGTGTGCAAGATACCATGAATTCTCTTCAGTACCAGGAGATATTGGATGAAAATGTGATGCAGTCCGTCACAAACCTGAGGCTTGGGAGACGTTGGACCTTTCAACAGGACAATGATCCCAAGCATACCTCCAAGTCCACTAGAGCATGGTTGCAGAATAAAGGCTGGAACATTTTGAAGTGGCCATCAGTCACCAGACTTAAATCCGATTGAGAACCTCTGGTGGGACTTAAAGAAAGCAGTTGCAGCGCGCAAGCCTAAGAATGTGACTGAGCTGGAGGCTTTTGCCCATGAAGAATGGGCGAAGATACCCGTAGATCGCTGCAAGACACTTGTTTCAAGCTATGCTTCACGTTTAAAAGCTGTTATAACTGGAAAAGGATGTTGTACTAAGTACTAAGATTGAATGTCACTTGGGGGTTGAATAAAACTGATAATAATGTGAGCACAGAAAAGACATTTGTGGTTATTTCATTATAAATGTTATGTTATATTTGTCTGACTTACAAGTGCCTCTTTGATTTAATTGTAAACAAGATGACTGAAATGATCAAAATCAATGTCAAACTGGCCAAAACACTCAATTACAGTGGGGGTTGAATAATTTTGAACACAACTGTATCTGACTTTGATGGCATATCCTAGCTCCTAGTTTGCATTTTCGGTTTTCACTCCATGCCTTCCCAGAGCCATAACTTTTTTTATTTCTACATTCACATAGCCATATGAGGGCTTCTCTTTTGCAGCACAAGTTTCTAATGGCACCATTTAATATTGCATAGGATAGTAGTAGTGGCAAGCGTGAAAAAAAATTCCACATGGAGTGCAATTGAAAAAAATGCAATTCCACCACAATAGAGCTGTGTGGAGGCTCATTTTTTGTTGGACAATCTATAGTTTTGAGTATGTGTGAGTTTTGATCACATTTTATAAATAAATTTTTGGGGAAAGTGAAGCATGGCACTTGTTTTATTTTTTTTCCATTACACCATTGACCATAAGGGATAAATATTTTAATACTTTAATAGTTCAGGCATTTTTTTATGCAGAGATACCTATGACCTATGGGGAGTGATTTAAATTGCATTTTTTTTAATATCTTTTAAAACTTTTTAATTTGTTTTACGGTCCCCTAAGAGACAATAATATGCGATCTTCAAATCTTTCTTAGCTTGCGCTGTAGTTCAATAAAACTACAAACTAATTTGCATTTGCTATTATCCTATGGAGCACTAACACATTTGATGTTATCCTATAGAGACCCAGCGAATCAGAGTGAAGGAACGTTATCACTGGATGTGGAAAGTAGCCCCAAGGCCTCTGCTGTTTGAAACGGCAGAGACCGAGCAGCAATGGCACCAACTGCGCTCGTGAGCAGCGCCACATTTAAAACCCCTCTTTCTGCCTTACATGTATGTTACTGGGATGGAAGGAATTAATAGTAGATCCAAATGAGTGAAGGGGTTAATAATAATGATATAATGATTTTATGTTTGTTTTTTTCTGTATAGTTGTAATGATTTCAAAATATAGCACATCACAAAATCACACTAAATAATGAAGAAAAAGACTAATATTGTATAAAAGAAACCATAATATTAGAGTAAATGCATACCGTGCATAGTTATATTTGCATTTTATTGAAAAAATCGTCTAATCAGCCAAACAGAAATTAAGGAGGACTTGAATAGAGTGGCAGCTGAGTATCTGTGGTGCCACCTAGAGATTAGCAAATTGATTAGTAAGAATCAATTTGTCTTATCAAGCAGATGTCACGACTGTGACTGATCCAGACAGGTCTGGGAGGAGAAGGTCGCAGCGACTTGCTACTCGTGATAGCTTGTGAGTTTGCTCCGTGGTTCAGGGTATGTCATCTGGGTTTTGCCTTGTGAACCTTTTTGTCCTGACTGGGAGTTTGTAGGCATCCTTCTCAGGTGAGTCCTGTCTGCCACTCCCAGCTACTATATTAGTTTCAGTTTCACTTGCAGTCATTGCCAGATATAGTCCTTACTTCCAGTGCTACTCTGACCTTGGAAGGAGATCGATTGATGGTGTTGCTGTGGAGCTCTTGTCCGGCGTGGACTGTCGTGTTTGGGATCGCCTTCTCAGCTCGTGACTGGATAAGTCTATCTGCTGTTGATTGTTTGTTGTTGTCTTCCCCTGTTGTTCTCCTAGACGTGAGTGATGGTGACTAGCGCTCCCATCGGCCTTTCCCCAGTCCAGTGTTAGGGCGACTGAGGGTTTAGGCATCCAGCTCGCCGCACGGGTTCACACCCCGTCTAGGGTATCAGGGCAGACAGGTGCCAGCTTAGGGTGACTCAGGGGTGACCATTCTATTTCCCATCCGTAGATAAGGGTTCCCCTTCCCCTCCGTCAGGTGCGACACGACTGCTGCTGGGATAGCGGTCGTGACAGTATATCTGGCCTTTTAAAAAAAAAAAAAAAAAAAAACATTTCATTTTTTTTTCCTTTTTTGCTTGCTGTTTTGCTTTGTATTTTGTCTGTTCCACTATGGATCCGGTTTCGGTTTTGGCGAAACAATTACAGGGGTTATCCCTTGAAGTGGCAGGATTAAAAGCAACAGGGCTGCAGCAGCAATCCTTGGGTTCCACCGTTGCTACGGGAAACCAAGGTACTCCTGAGCCAAAAGTGGCTTTACCTGATAGGTTCTCAGGAGGGAGAGACCAATTTGTAACCTTCAGAGAAGCTTGCAAGTTGTTCTTCAGGTTACGCCCTAGATCCTCCGGCGGTGAGGAACAACGGGTGGGCATTGTAATTTCTCTCCTGCAAGGAGATCCGCAGGCTTGGGCTTTCTCCCTACCATCAGACTCTCCGGCCTTACGATCAGTGGAGGAGTTTTTTGAAGCCCTGGGTCTCGTATATGATGACCCGGACAGGGTCTCACTGGCTGAGTCTAAGCTGGGTAGACTTCGGCAAGAGAACCGGTCTGCTGAACTATATTGTTCCGAATTCCGTAGGTGGGCTACTGATACTTTATGGAACGACTCGGCCCTTAGGAGTCAGTTCTGCCAGGGGTTGTCTGAAAAATTAAAAGATGCGCTGGCGATATACGAGGTCCCTGGGTCTTTTGAGGCTGCTATGTCTCTGTCCATAAGAATCGACAGACGACTCAGGGAGAGACTATTAAATTTTACGGAGGCCTCTATAGGGCAGGGATCGGTCTGTTATGGTCCAGTCGAACCAATGCAAATAGGGGGCGCCACTAGACGGGTGAATCCTCCTAAATTCCGCCGTAGGTCAGAGGTTTGTTTTCGTTGTGGGGGGAGGGGTCATTTTGTAAAGGTTTGTCCCTCAGAACCCAAGAGACCACAAACAAAGGAGCCGCCGGAAAACTAGAGTCCCCAGACTGTGCGGAGGAGAACAGTCTGGGCGTATTCGTTTCCTCCATACGCAGGTCTCAGTTTTTGTTGTCCGCTACCGTTGAGGCGGGCAATAAAACTGAGATCTGTTCCGTCTTTTTGGACAGTGGGGCGGGGGTCAACTTGGTGGATTCACGGTTTGCTCAGGCTCTGGGTTTTACTACGGAACCGGTATGCAGAACTATTCCTGTTTTTGCCATCGACTCCTCCCCTCTTACTCAGAGAGAGTTAACTCAGATCATCCATAATATCCATCTGCAGGTAGGGGACCTCCATAAAGAGCATATCTCTTGTTATGTCCTGGACGGTCTTCCGGCTCCTATAGTATTGGGGCTTCCCTGGCTGGTGACTCACAATCCAGTGGTGGATTGGCAGGCCGGGGAGATTGTGGAGTGGAGTGAACGTTGTAAGGACAACTGATTGAGTAGTAGGTGCTCTACACTCTCTGTAACATCTTTACCTGCCTTTCTGTCAGATTTTATGGATGTGTTCTCTGAGAAGGGTTGTCAGGGGTTACCACCTCATCGTCCATATGATTGCCCGATTAATCTATTACCTGGGGCAAAACTACCTAAAACCCGGTTATACAATCTTTCCGGCCCGGAGAGGAAGGCTATGAAAGATTATATTTCGGAGAGTTTGGCTAAGGGACACATCAGACCCTCTTCTTCACCTGTGGCTGCAGGGTTCTTTTTCGTTAAAAAGAAAGATGGGGGCCTACGTCCTTGCCTGGATTTCCGGGAATTAAACCGGATAACTATCCGAGATCCCTATCCTCTTCCTCTCATTCCCGACCTCTTTAATCAGGTTGCTGGTGCTAAATGGTTCTCCAAAATGGATCTCAGAGGAGCCTATAACCTGGTTCGCATCAAAGAGGGGGATGAGTGGAAGACGGCTTTTAATACTCCGGAAGGTCATTATGAAAATCTGGTCATGCCATTTGGTCTTACTAATGCGCCTGCGGTATTCCAACATTTTGTCAATGATATTTTTAGTCACCTTATCGGGAGATTTGTTGTGATATATCTTGATGACATCCTGGTCTATTCCCCAGATCTGGATACACATAAGATCCATGTGAGACAAGTGCTGTAGATATTAAGGGCCAACAAATTGTTTGCTAAGTTAGAAAAATGTGTGTTCGCCGTAAAAGAACTGCCATTTCTGGGGTATGTGTTGTCAGATTCAGGTTTCCGCATGGATCCAGAGAAAGTCCGGGCGATTATAGACTGGGACCTGCCTGAGAACCTGAAGGCATTGCAACGCTTCCTGGGGTTTGCCAATTTTTATAGAAAGTTTATAAAGAACTATTCCTTGGTGGTCAAACCACTGACGGACATGACCCGAAAGGGATCCGATTTTTCCAAATGGTCACATGCAGCCAAAACTGCCTTTGCGTCTCTGAAGGAGAGGTTCACCTCGGCCCCTATTCTCGTACAGCTAGATGTCTCGCTTCCTTTTATTGTAGAGGTTGACGCATCAGAGGTGGGGGCGGGAGCGGTACTATCTCAGGGCCCGTCCCCTGGTGAATGGCGTCCGTGTGCTTTCTTTTCGAAGAAATTGTCTACTGCTGAAAGGAACTATGATATTGGCAACAGGGAACTTTTGGCTATTAAGTTGGCCTTTGAGGAGTGGCGTCATTTTTTGGAGGGGGCGGTTCATCCCGTCACGGTGATTACTGATCACAAAAACTTATTATATCTGGAGTCTGCTAAACGTCTTACCCCTAGACAGGCTCGGTGGTCGTTATTTTTTACTAGGTTTAATTTTGTAATAACCTATCGCCCGGGGGCAAAAAATACTAAGGCGGATGCATTGTCTCGTAGTTTTCCTGGAGGGGGTGATGTTGAGGTACCAGAGCCCATTTTGCAAAAGGGGGTGGTGGTCTCTGCATTACACTCAGGTTTGGAGGGGAGGGTGTTGGAAGCCCAGGGGGACGCCCCGGCCTCCTGCCCCTCGGGTAAACTGTTTGTGCCAGAAAATTTACGACTGGAGATACTAAAAGAACACCATAACTCCACACTGGCAGGACACCCAGGTAGTAGGGCAACCTCTGAGTTAGTGTCTCGTCGGTTCTGGTGGCCTAAATGGCGCCAGGAGGTGTTGAATTTTGTGTCTGCATGTGCTACCTGTGCTCGTTCTAAGGTAGATCATACTCGTCCGGCAGGGCGTCTTTTACCTCTGGCCATCCCCAACAGGCCTTGGACGCACCTGTCAATGGATTTCATTACGGATCTACCAGTATCAGCGGGGAAGACTGTTATTCTGGTAGTTGTTGACAGATTCAGTAAAATGTGCACTTTATTGCTCTTGCCGCATTGCCTAATGCTAACACACTGGCTCAGGTTTTTATTGACCACATCGTGAAGCTTCACGGGGTCCCTTCCGATATTGTTTCGGATCGTGGTACCCAATTCGTTTCTAAATTTTGGAAAGCTTTTTGTTCTCGTTTAGGGGTTCATCTGTCGTTTTCTTCATCTTTCCATCCACAGTCCAACGGTCAGACTGAACGTACCAATCAAAACCTAGAGACATATTTGAGATGCTTTGTTTCCGAAAATCAGGAGGAATGGTCATCTTATTTACCGTTAGCTGAGTTCGCCATTAATAATCGTCGTCAAGAATCCACCGATAAGTCACCATTTTTTGGTGCGTATGGTTTCCATCCTCAGTTTTGTACGTTTAGTGAGGGGGGGCCGTCTGGGATTCCCGAGGAGGAACGATTTGCGTCTTCACTTTCTTCAGTGTGGCAGAGTGTGCAAGAAAGTTTGAAGAGAATTGGTGGTAGATACAAACGTGCGGCTGATAGGAAGCGCTCTGAAGGTCCGGACCTTGGGGTGAATGACTTGGTGTGGTTGTCTACCAGAAATATCAAGTTGAAGGTTCCCTCGTGGAAATTGGGTCCGAGATTTATTGGTCCTTATAGGGTAATTAAGATCATTAACCCGGTGGCTTTTCGTCTGGAGCTACCTCAGACTTTAAGGATCCATAATGTCTTCCACAGATCTCTGCTTAAGAGATATGTAGAACCTCCTGAACCATTGCCACTACCGCCTCCACCGGTGGTTGTTGATGGCAGTCTTGAGTTTCAGGTAGAAAAGATTGTTGATTCACGATATGTTCGCCGCTCTCTTCAGTACCTGGTGCACTGGAAAGGTTATGGTTCCGAAGAGAGAATGTGGGTTCCAGCATCTGAGATAAAAGCGGACAGACTCATTCGGGCTTTTCATAGCTCCCATTCGGAGAGGCCTGGTCTTGAGGGTCCAGGGGCCCCTCGTAGAAAGGGGGGTACTGTCACGACTGTGACTGATCCAGACAGGTCTGGGAGGAGAAGGTCGCAGCGACTTGCTACTCGTGATAGCTTGTGAGTTTGCTCCGTGGTTCAGGGTATGTCATCTGGGTTTTGCCTTGTGAACCTTTTTGTCCTGACTGGGAGTTTGTAGGCATCCTTCTCAGGTGAGTCCTGTCTGCCACTCCCAGCTACTATATTAGTTTCAGTTTCACTTGCAGTCATTGCCAGATATAGTCCTTACTTCCAGTGCTACTCTGACCTTGGAAGGAGATCGATTGATGGTGTTGCTGTGGAGCTCTTGTCCGGCGTGGACTGTCGTGTTTGGGATCGCCTTCTCAGCTCGTGACTGGATAAGTCTATCTGCTGTTGATTGTTTGTTGTTGTCTTCCCCTGTTGTTCTCCTAGACGTGAGTGATGGTGACTAGCGCTCCCATCGGCCTTTCCCCAGTCCAGTGTTAGGGCGACTGAGGGTTTAGGCATCCAGCTCGCCGCACGGGTTCACACCCCGTCTAGGGTATCAGGGCAGACAGGTGCCAGCTTAGGGTGACTCAGGGGTGGCCATTCTATTTCCCATCCGTAGATAAGGGTTCCCCTTCCCCTCCGTCTGGTGCGACACGACTGCTGCTGGAATAGCGGTCGTGACAGCAGAGTTCTGCACCTGAGATGGGATGTCCCTGAAACCGAGGATGCCCCTACGCTATTTGATGCCTGCCTCCAGGTCCCTATTTAAATAAATGCTGTTGGCAATCGGTAGGTACATGCAGGAGAACATTGCCTTACTCATATCCCCATTACAAGCTTCTGTTTCAGAGTCAAATTTTAGGGTCTCTCATGTGGAACTGAAGTTAGGGGAATTTGCAGCTTCACATAACCAGCTTATTGATGCCGAAAATGACCTCACTGAAGAAATGGAGGTGATCAAGCATGAGCTTATTGACCTAGAGGACCGGTCGCTTCGGAATAATGTAATACGTGCTTATTTACAGGGGCTGATCAAAACCTTGATTCCATCTATTTCTAAGCATCACTTACTCATTAACAGAATTCATAGAGTGGCGTCACCTAAACATCCACCATCCACTACACCTAGGGATGTCCTGGCTCGGCTCCACTTCTTTCCAGAGGATGGAATTGCTGCTGAGAACTACCAGGAATAAAGGGTTCCTGCTGTCTCCCTATGAAGAGATCAGGCTATTTGCAGACTTGTCTGCAGCCACTCTGCAGCAATGAAGGCTTTTAACTCTGATCACCTCTGCCTTACGAGATCATGCTATACACTAAAGATGGGGCTTCCCTACAAGGATCCTGATACAGCATGACAGAGCCCTACAATACATCTCCTGCCTGGAAGAAGGGAAACACCTACTGTGACAATGGAACGCTGTTTCTGATACCCCCCAGGACCACATGTCAGGCACCAGCTCACCTACGCCAGGAATGGAGAGTTGTGGCCTTCAATCACAAATCCAGAAACCTTAACTCTAGCTGTTACAGTGTGCAAAGGAGCTGAACTCTAATGTTCGTTCTTAAACCGTAAGTTTATTGTTGCCCCCCATGTTCAGGAATCAGACAACAAAAAAGCAGACTTTGGACTTTATTCACTGTTATGTTCAGCTGTTTCTTTGGTTAGCTGTTGTTCTTTTTCTGTATTTATTTTGGCACAGTACTTCATTGTCATACTTGATTATTCCCATAGTTGTAAAACTCTCTTCTCTACAGGGTTTTGGCAGATATGGGTTTGCCAGTCACAGTCTTGCGCCTATTTTCTGTTTCTCTCCTCAGATAGTAGTTAGTATCTTATCCTTTTTCCACAATGGTACTTAACATAGCCTCACTAATTGTTAAAGGCCGGAATGTCCCCCTCAAATGTTCCTTTATGTGGAAAGAGGTTATGAGCCTAAAATGTGATGTACTTAGTGTTCTCCTTTCCCCTTTATCTATCAATCACACTACTGCAAAACGCAGAGGGGGTTATTCTGGGAATAAGAGATACTGTGGCCTTCCAGCTTTTTAATTTCTTTACAGACCCTAAATGGTAAATACATTATATTGGTGGGATCACTGAACAATGTAACCTATACTTTTCTTAACAAGCTTTCCAAAAAAGTGGATGGGGTTAAACAAGGCCACATAATATCTTTTGGAGACTTTAATGTCATGGTATACCCTCTTTGAGATACCACTTATACCGTTACTAGAACACCGTGGATAAGTGTTTTTTTTTTTGCCGTTTATATGACATATGAAGACTCCACCAGCGAGAGAGATTACTCTTTCTTCTGTCCGATACATGGCACCTATTCTAGGATAGACCTCTTTCTCCTAGGTAGGCCCTCCATACAAGCTGCTGTGACATCCTCAGTGGAAGTCATTACTTGGTCGGACCATGCAGCTTACTCTAACACTGCAAGATATTTACCAGTCCAGAGCCAATTCGACTTGGCGTCTAGACCCCAACCTTTTGGAAAATCATACATATAAAGAGTAAAGTAGCCCGCCCTTCAGGAATATTTTCTTAATAATGAGGGCTTGGTCGCTAGTTCTTTCTCCTCATGGAGTGCTCATAAGGCCTTCATAAGAGGACAATCATTCTAACTCACCTGTCACTTTTGTAACAAACTACAGTAAGGCGTATACACAAATATGTAACATCATTCGCAAACATCTACCCATTTTAAATTATGATAAGGAATTGTCAGATATAGTCACAGCAGGAGTTAGATTTGTGGCGAAAAAAGCACCCACTGTAGGACAGAAACCTAGTCCTAGTTTATTTTATGATCGCAAAGCCAATCAATCAATCGGGCTTTCTACTAAGGGTAGTTACAGGTGTGGCAGCACTAAATGTATCTGCTGCAAATACCGGTATATGACAGTTATCAACAATGTTGTCTCTGCAGCTAATGGCAAGGGGTATACAGTGCAACAGTATATTAACTGTAATACCACATTATCAGTGACGTAATGTTTCAGCGGCAACACTTCACTTTGCAACTATACATAGAGGTGATACATCTGCGTTTACTGTTCAGGGAATTGAAAGAGTTACTTTATCGATTAGGGGAGGTGACTAGAGGCTCAAGTTATTGAGCAGAGAAACTTTTTGGATTTTCAGTTTGGGAGCCCGTGTACCAAATGGACTTAATAAAAAATATGATTTGGTCTTGCAATATAGGTAAATTTTTTGATTGTTACATTTTATCATGTTATTCTGTCTCTGCTCGTTCCCCTCTCCCATCCCACCACCAGACTTTCTGTGTGAATGGGTTGGGCCAGGGCAAGGAGCTAATCAGTGTGAGTTCCTACTCTGTATTTAAAGCTGGTTTTATTTCACTTTTGTATGTCATGATGACGGGCAGCAACTAAGGAGCCCGAAACGCGTCACTAAGAATAATTTTTTTCTTTCTACCTTGATGATGTTTGGTTTTTAATCCGAAGTTAATAAATATTACCTTTTATAAGGAGCTGGAATCCATTTTTCTTTTTGAGCCTCTACGTGGCCGTGTCCAGGTCAAGCCATTCCGTGTCTCCTCGCGTGTGCACAGGTGAGCGCTGCCGTTTTTTTTTACTTATTGTGTAGATATTATAAACTATATGTGGATATTCTAGCTCTGCACTTGACCCATACTCTGCAACAGGCTATGGAGGAGGGGAGCTTCCTGAGGGAAATGTTAGTAACCACCATCATAACCATTCCTAAACCCAGCAAACCCCTCATGTTCAACAAAACTTTAGACCAACCTGCCTGTTGAATTAAGACATAAAAATATACACCAAGCTCCTTGCCAACCGATTGGCAGCATTAATACCACATATTGCCTGACCAAACAGGCTTTATAAAAGTTTGCCAGATCCATGAAAACACCAGACAGATGATTCATATCTTAGATGTATTGGAAAAACGGAAATGACCCGTAGTACTGGTGACTCTGAGAAGGCGTTCAACTGCATTAATTGATTGTTTGCCTTCTCTGTTCTGAGACAAATGGTTTTTGAGGGCATATGCCTTAAAGAAATAACAGTGTTATAGTCTTGTCTCTCTGCTCGAGTGCTTACCAACTCCACTATATACAGTCATGTGAAAAAATTAGGACACCCTTTGAAAGCATGTGGTTTTTTGTAACATTTTTAATAAATGGTTATTTCATCTCCGTTTCAACAATACAGAGAGATTAAAGTAATCCGACTAAACAAAGAAAACTGAAGAAAAGTCTTTTCAAGATCTTCTGTAAATGTCATTCTACAAAAATGCCTATTCTAACTGAGGAAAAAGATAGGACACCCTTGCCCCTAATAGCGAGTGTTACCTCCTTTGGCTGAAATAACTGCAGTGAGACGGTTCTTGTAGCCATCTACCAGTCTTCGACATCGGTCTGAGGAAATTTTACCCCACTCCTCAATGCAGAACTTTTTCAGCTGTGAGATGTTTGAGGGGTTTCTTGCACGTACAGCCCTTTTCAAGTCACCCCACAGCATCTCAATGGGATTCAAATCTGGACTTTGACTTGGCCATTCCAGGACTCTCCATTTCTTCTTTTTCAGCCAATCTTTGGTTGATTTACTAGTATGTTTTGGGTCATTGTCATGTTGCATGGTCCAGTTCCGCTTCAGCTTTAATTTTCTAACTGATGGTCTCACATGTTCTTCAAGCACCTTCTGATACACAGTAGAATTCATCGTGGATTCTATGATGGTGAGCTGACCAGGTCCTGCTGCAGCAAAGCAGCCCCAAACCATGACACTTCCACCTCCATGCTTCACAGTTGGTATGAGGTTCTTTTCTTGGAATGCTGTGTTTGGTTTACGCCAAACATGTCCTCTGCTGTTGTGTCCAAATAATTCAATTTTGGACTCATCTGTCCAAAGAACATTATTCCAGAAGTCCTGGTCTTTGTCAACTTTATCTCTGGCAAATGTCAGTCTGGCCTCGATGTTTCTCTTGGAAAGCAAAGGTTTCCTCCTTGCACACCTCCCATGCAAGTTAAACTTGTACAGTCTCTTTCTGATTGTAGAGGCATGTACTTCTACATCAACAGTAGCCAGAGCCTGCTGTAGTTCTCGAGATGACACTTTAGGGTTTTTGGAGACCTCTTTTAGCATCTTGCGGTCTGCTCTTGGGGTGAACTTGCTGGGGCGACCAGTCCTGGGCATGTTGGCAGTTGTTTTGAAAGCCCTCCACTTGTAGACTATCTTCCGGACAGTGGAATGGCTGATTTCAAAATCTTTTGAGATCTTTTTAAATCCCTTCCCAGACTCATAGGCTGCTACAATCTTTTTTCTGAAGTCCTCTGACAGCTCTTTTGCTCTCACCATGGTGCTCACTCTCACTTCAACAGTCAGGAGCACACCAAACTAAATGTCTGAGGTTTAAATAGGGCAAGCCTCATTCAACATGCAGAGTAACGATCTACTAATTATGTGCACCTGGTGTGAGATCTGAGCCAATTTAAGAGGGAATACATGTGAGGGTGTCCTATCTTTTTCCTCAGTTAGAATAGGCATTTTTGTAGAATGACATTTACAGAAGATCTTGAAAAGACTTTTCTTCAGTTTTCTTTGTTTAGTTGGATTACTTTAATCTCTCTGTATTGTTGAAACGGAGATGAAATAACCATTTATTAAAAATGTTACAAAAAACCACATGCTTTCAAAGGGTGTCCTAATTTTTTCACATGACTGTATGATATGTTGCATATAACAAATTTGTATTATTTATTGATCCTCTAGCATAAGCAATAAGATCCCATCCAGGGATCTGTGGGGTAGATATAGGTAATTGTTCACACTGCATCTCATTGTATGCAGATGACATTGTTTTGACTTTCGCTCAACCTGCAGTGTCTTTGAATAAGGCTATGGCTCTTATTAAATCATTTGGAGAATTCTCTTTTTATAAGCGTAGTGAGACAAAATCTATGATATTGCCTCTCAATCTTCCACTTCTGGAGAAAAACAGTCTTAAAACCAATTTCTCCCAAGATTGGCAGAAACATCAAACAGATTGTCTGGGATTAAAACTCACTCAATCTACACGTTTATTGTACAAATCCAACTACATCCCGCTGCTAGATACCCTGAAAGCTGATCATTCATCTAAGAACCTGAAGGACATTTCTTGGATAGGCAGGATTGCTGTTTTTCAAATGATGGTATCACCTAAATTGTTCTACATTTTTAGGATTCTCCCCATCTTAGCTCCCAGATCATTTTTTCTCAAAGCATCTCAGCTGCTTAATAAATACATCTGGGTGGGAAAGAAGCCAAGAGTGTCTGCTTCCTTACTATATAAATGGAACGCATATGGAGGCATTAGATTCAACAATTGCAGGACTGGTGGAAGGGTAACAGTAAACATTGGGTACACATAGAATCAACTTATACTTCTCCGGCTTCCCTGCTATTAAAAATTGGAAGAAATTCCACACACTAACTATTTACTCATATATCTTGGATATATGAGTAAATACGATTGGACCCCTTGTTCCTGATATTGATTTGGGTACATGGGTGGCCCTAGGTATAAATAAAATATCCCAATTGGGATCAACCCCATATTTACAATCATTTCAATACTTAAGTGAAAAATACAAGGTTTCTGCTAAAGACTTTAATAAATACTTAAGAATTTGCCACCTTGCTTAATCAAATCTACGCAGTACAGTTATTATTAATTGAACAATATTGGAACTATGGTCTGTCCCTATGACAAGAGGCCTGCACCTCAGATCTACATATGTCATGTTTGGGAACAAGGAGTCCGTTACTAGATCCTCATCTTTTCTCTCTTGGGAGGTGGAGTTGTGTAGAACCTTCTTGGACGCTCAATGGTTAATAGCTTTATGATTCTCTGCCAAATTCTTAAAATGCAATACACATTATGAGTCTATTATGTAAACTATGTTGAGATGGTATTACATAACAGATAGACTCTGTTATACAGTCAGGTCCATAAATATTGGGACATCAACACAATTCTAACATTTTTGGCTCTATACACCACCCCAATGGATTTGAAATGAAACAAACAAGATGTGCTTTAACTGCAGACTGTCAGCTTTAATTTGAGGGTATTTACATCCAAATCAGGTGAACGGTGTAGGAATTACAACAGTTTGCATATGTGCCTCCCACTTGTTAAAGGACCAAAAGTAATGGGACAGAATAATAATCATAAATCAAACTTTCACTTTTTAATACTTGGTTGCAAATCCTTTGCAGTCAATTACAGCCTCTAGAACGCATAGACATCACCAGACGCTGGGTTTCATTCCTTGTGATGCTCTGCCAGGCCTCTACTGCAACTGTCTTCAGTTCCTGCTTGGTCTTGGGGCATTTTCCCTTCAGTTTTGTCTTCAGCAAGTGAAATGAATGCTCAATCGGATTCAGGTCAGATGATTGACTTGGCCATTGCATAACATTAACCACTTCTTTCTCTTAAAAAACTCTTTGGTTGCTTTTGCAGTATGCTTTGGGTCATTGTCCATCTGAACTGTGAAGCGCCATCCAATGAGTTCTGAAGCATTTGGCTGAATATGAGCAGATAATATTGCCCAAAACACTTCAGAATTCATTCTGCTACTTTTGTCAGCAGTCACATCATCAATAAATACAAGAGAGCCAGTTTCATTGGCAGCCATACATGCCCACGCCATGACACTACCACCACCATGCTTCACTGATGAGGTGGTATGCTTAGGATCATGAGCAGTTCCTTTCCTTCTCCATACTCTTCTCTTCCCATCACTCTGGTACAAGTTGATCTTGGTCTCATCTGTCAATAGGATGTTGTTCCAGAACTGTGAAGGCTTTTTTAGATGTTGTTTGTCAAGCTCTAATCTGGCCTTCCTATTTTTGAGGCTCACCAATGGCTTACATCTTGTGGTGAACCCTCTGTATTCACTCTGGTGAAGTCTTCTCTTGATTGTTGACTTTGACACTCATACACCTACCCCCTGGAGAGTGTTCTTGATCTGGCCAACTGTTGTGAAGGGTGTTTTCTTCACCAGGGAAAGAATTCTTTGGTCATACACCACAGTTGTTTTTCGTGGTCTTCATGGTCTTTTGGTGTTGCTGAGCTCACCGATGCGTTCCTTCTTTTTAAGAATGTTCCAAACTGTTGTTTTGGCCAAGCCTAATGTTTTTGCTATCTCACTGATGGGTTTGTTTTGTTTTTTTCAGCCTAATGATGGTTTGCTTCACTGATAATGACAGCTCTTTGGATCTCATCTTGAGAGTTGACAGCAACAGATTCCAAATGCAAATAGCACACTTGAAATGAATTCTGGACCTTTTATCTGCTCATTGTAATTGGGATAATGAGAGAATAACACACACTTGGCCATGGAACAGCTGTGAGGCCGATTGTCCCATTACTTTTGATCCCTTAACAAGTGGGAGACACATATGCAAACTGTTGTAATTCCTACACCGTTTAACTGATTTGGATGTAAATACCCTCAAATTAAAGCTGACAGTCTGTAGTTAAAGCACATCTTGTTTGTTTCATTTCAAATCCATTGTGGTGGTGTATAGAGCCAAAAATGATAGAATTGTGTAGACATCCCAATATTTATGGACCTAACTGTATGTTTTCTTAAGTCACCAATGCTGGAGGAATTGTGGAGGTAGGTGAACCTTAAAGCCCATCTTATGGACCTGCCTCCTGCTTGATATATTCTGGCAAGACATCTACTCTACAGCCTCTGATTTGGTGGGATACACAATTGCCCCTTCCCCATCTTTGGCTTTACTATATCTAGACATAGACACCCTACCTAGCAGTCATAGAGCAGTGCTGGCACATTTTTTCTCGGCAACAAAACTTGCAATTACTGCCAACTGGAAAAGCACAACAATCCCTTCCATTTCTGATATAGCATACAGAGTTAATTCCACATTCATGTACAAGAGGTTGCTGTCCTATGTCCACCGCCATCCTTTGGGTTTCTTGAAAATGTGGGAACCACACCAAGTATTGTGCTCTTATATAGACTCTTATATGTACATTATATACAATAATGCTTGCTATGGTGTGTTGTAAGCATACATTTGCTGTGCCATTTTTCTTTATTCAGTGCTGCAATACCGCTTGCTTATGTTGCACCTACTTGATAAAAAATATTAATAAAAAATTATGCAAAAAAAAAGGTTTATCATGCTGACAGAGGCTGCTTAATGAACACAAAAAGTTAGGTACTGCTTATACAGTACGAATATGGTGAAAGCATGCATTTTTAATGTCTTAGCTAGTTTTGAGCGAACCCGAACTGTAAAGTTCGGGTCCTTATCGAACTTTGCGAGTTCGGGTACCCGGACACGAACCCGAACTTTGCTTGAAAATTTTGGGTTCGAGTTCGGTGTTTGGGCATTTAATAAAGCTTGTTGAAAGGCTGCAGGGCAGCCAATCAACAAGCTTTTAAGCTGTAGGCACTTAGAAGCCATCACAGCCATGCCTACTAATGGCATGGCTGTGATTGGCCGGTGCATCATGTGACCCAGCTTCTATAAAAGCTGGATCACATGTAGCACCACCCATCCAGCTTTGAGTATTGCAGGGACAGGAAGCAGGCAGCTGAACTGAGGGAGAGGGTTAGGAATCTGGCTATTTGTTTTGTGGGTGACCTACAGTATAAAGATTTTTTGTGGGTGCAATACACCACCTTTGCCCCCTGACACAGAAATATAATACTAAATCTGGCTGTTAATTCTGTGAGTGACCTATAGCGATCTTTTGTGGATGCAATGCACCATATTTGCACCCCTGACACAGAAATACAATAATTCATCTGGCTATTAATTCTGTGGGTGACCTATAGCGATTTTTTTGTGGGTGCAATACACTATCTTTGTACCCCTGACACAAAAATATAATAGTTAATATGTCTGTTAGTTCGGTGGGTGATATATTCCCATATTTTGTGTGAGGTACACCTGCATTGCATATGTGACAGTGAAATTTATATAGTTAATTCGTCTGTTAGATTGGTGGGTGACATATTCTCTTTCTTGTTGGGAGGTACACCTGCATTGCATGCCTGACAGGGAAATAAATACAGTTAATCTGTCTATTAGTTTGGTGGGTGACATATACCCATTTTTTGTGTGAGGTACACCTGCATTGCATATGTGACAGGGAAATTTATATAGTTAATTCGTCTGTTAGTTCGGTGAGTGAAATATTCCCACCAATTTTTGTGTGATATACACCTGCATTGCATATGTGACAGTGAAATTGATATAGTTAATTCGTCTGTTAGTTCGGTGTGTGAAATATACCCAATTTTTGTGTGAGGTACACCTGCATTGCATACATGACAGTGAAATTGATATAGGTAATCCGTCTTTTAGATTGGTGGGTGACATATTCCCATTCTTGTTGGGAGGTACACCTGCATTGCATGCCTGACAGGGAAATAAATACAGTTAATCTGTCTGTTAGTTCGGTGGGTGACATATACCCAATTTTTGTCTCAGGTACACCTGCATTGCATACGTGACAGTGAAATTGGCACAGTTAATAGTGTTGAGCACGAATATTCAAAAAGCAAAATATCATTAATTCGAATATGACCCCTGCCACTCATCACTAATAGTTATTTTGTCTGTTAGTTCGGTGGGTGACATATACCCAATTTTTGCCTCAGGTACACCTGCATTGCATACATGACAGCGAAATTGACATAGTTAATTCATCTGTTAGTTCGGTAGGTGACATATACCCAATTTTTGTCTCAGGTACACCTGCATTGCATCCATGACAGTGAAATTGACATAGTTAATTTGTCTGTTAGTTCGGTGATTGACATATATCCATTTTTTGTCTGAGGTACACCTGCATTGCATATGTGACAGTGAAATTAACATAGTTAATTTGTCTGTTATTTCAGTGGGTGAAATATACCCAATTTTTGTGTAAGGTACACCTGCATTGGATACGTGACAGTGAAATTGAGATAGTTAATCCGTCTGTTAGTTCGGTGGGTAACATATACCCATTTTTTGTGTGAGGTACACCTGCATTGCATACGTGACAGTGAAATTGATATATTTAATTTGTCTGTTAGTTTGTTGGGGGAAATATACCCAATTTTTTGGCGAGGTACACCTGCATTGCATACGTGACAGGTAAATTAATATAGTTAATCCATCTGTTAGTTTGGTGGGTGACCTCAAAGAATGAGGAGAGCATCAAATATGGGACGTGGCCCTGGTCGTGGTGCTGCTGGTGTTGGTGGAGATCCTGTTGCAGGGAGAGGACGTGGTTGATATGTGCCAGCCACAAGCCCAAATGATACAACTTCCTCAGGTGCACTTAGACGACAAAAACTTCTGCGCTATTTGTAGCCGGTAGTAGATTGGGTGGCTGACAGTGCCTCCAGTTCCTTCACATTGTCTCCCACACGGTTCCCTGCTGAAAGCGCAGAGTTGTCACCTGCAGCCCATGGGCATCTGTCTTTAACCTCACCCCCTTGCATAATCAATGCCCAAACACTTATGTTTCAGGATGAGTACATGGGAGCACAACCGCAGCACGTCTCGTTATAAACGTTCTCAACCTGAGCACAACCTGCATGACCAGGCATCTAAGTGCAAAGCAACTACCTCCGTCACCATCACCAAGCATCTCCACACTGTCCCATGGAAGCGTTCAGCTGTCCATCTCCCAAACACTGGAGAGAAAGAGAAGTACCCCTCAAAACACACCGGCGATCCCTGGCCCTGAATGGCAGCATTTCAAAACCCCTGGCATTTGAAATGCTGTCATTCCATCTGGTGGAGACGGAGACTTTTAAAAACCTTATGGCGGTGGCAGTCCCACAGTACGGGGTCCCCAGCCGCCACTTTTCCAGGCGAGCCATTCCTGCCCTGCACAACCAAGTGGCGGACAAAATTAGGTTTGCACTGCGCAACGCCATCTGTGGCAAGGTCCATATAACCACTGATACGTGGACCAGTAATCACGGGCAGGGACGTTATATCTCCCTAACTGCACACTGGGTAAATGCAGTGGCGGCTAGGCCTGAGGCGGATAGCAGCATGTCCTTCTGCCACCAAGGAGTGCAGGACATTTCTCTTTGCCTCCTGTTGCCTCCTCCTCCTACTCCACTTCCTCCTCTACCACCTCCTCATCCGGTCAGCCTAACACCTCACACCACCAACTTCAGCACAGCCATGGGCGAACAACAGCAGGCAGTTTTGAAACACATCTGTATGGGGGAAAAACCCCACACTGCGCAGGAGCTGTGGACGAGCATGAAACAACATACCGATGAGTGGTTGGTGCCACTAAGCCTCAAGCCCGGCCTGGTGGTGTGCAATAACGGGTGAAATCTCATAGCAGCTCTGGGCCTAGCCGGGTTGACGCACATCCCTTGCCTGGCGAATGTGCTGAATTTGGTGGTGCAGAAGTTCCTGAAAAATTACCCGAATATGTCAGAGCTGCTGCAGAAAGTGTGGGCTATCTCTGCGCGCTTTCGGCATTCTCACCCTGCTGCTGCTCGCCTGTCTGCACTGCAGCATAACTTTGGCCTTCCAGCTCACCGCCTCATATGCGACGTACCCACAAGGTGGAACGCTACCTTGCATATGCTGGAGAGACTGTGTGAGAAGCAGCAGAAGATAGTGGAGTTTCAGCTGCAGCACGCACGGGTGAGTCACTCTGCGGAACAGCACCACTCCACCACCAACAAGTTGGCCTTCATGCAGGACGTGTGTGCCGTGTTTCGAGTTTTGAGTGTTGCGCTGTTTCGAGTACTCCACCAATATGGCCAGTGCCGGTGACACCGTCCTCAGCGTTACTATCCCACTTCTATGTCTCCTTGAAAAAACACTTCGGGCGATGATGGAAGAGGATGTGGCACAGGAGGAAGAGGGATAATTTCCACGGTTATCAGGCCAGTCATTCACAAGTGGCTCGGTGGGTGGGTTCCTGCACCAACAGAGGCCAGGTACACAACTGTCCAGCCAGGGCACAGTTCTGCACCATGTAGAGGAGGAGGATTATGAGGAGGAGGAACCATGTTCACAGCAGGGTGGCACCCAAAGCAGCTCATGGGCAGCACTGGAGCGTGGCTGGGGGGATACAGAGGACACAGACGATACACCTCCCACAGAGGACAGCTTGTCGTTGCCTCTGGGCAGCCTGGCACACATGAGCGACTACATGCTGCAGTGCCTGCACAATGACCGCTGAGTTGCCCACATTCTAACCAGTGCTGATTACTGGGTGGCCACAAAGTGACATCCTTAATTCCGTTACTGAAGCGTGATAGGAAGATGCGCGAGTACAAGAGCACGCTGGTAGATGCGCTGCTGATGACATTCCCACCTGACAGCGGGGGCTCAGTGGAAGCACAAGGCGAAGGTAGAGGAGGAGGAAGAAGTCGCCAGCCAATGTGGACAAGCTTACGTTTATTAAAATGAACCAGGCATGGATCCCACAGGACTTGTCCGTACCTTGTGCGGAGTAGACAAGTATACCGGCAGCACCCGCTAATTGTTATACTCCAGCGCAGTATCTCTTTGCATTCTCTTTTCTATTTCCCAATGTTTTGGGGTCTTCCCAAATTTATAAACAAAAAATAAAAAAATAAATAAAATTATAATATAAAAACTACAAAAACAGTGTTGGCTATCTCCTCCTCCACCACCACCGCTTCCACAACCTCCTACTCCACTTTGACCTCCGCCTCCTAGTTCAAGATTATTATTTTTTATTTTTTTCTATTCTGTTATTTTAAGTAGTTTTCCTATGCACATTAGTTTGCAGGGCAATAGTCCTGCTCTTACCCCCATTTTGCTTCCTTGTGCAGCCCTCTAGCGTTTACTATGTCTATTTTACAGGCATTTTAGTGACCCAAAGTTCGGGTCCCCATTGACTTCGATGGGGTTTGGGGTCAAGTTCGGGTCAAGTTCTGGTCCCGAACCCGAACTTTGAGCTGAAGTTCGGCCGAACCCGGTGAACCCGAACTTCCAGGTGTTCGCTCATCCCTAGTCTTAGCTACAACATCTCAAAAACCACAGCAAATTTCTAAGCATGTTGATAAGTGGTGACAAATATGCACATTCAGGTAAATAAAGTATGTAATGAATATTCTATAATAAGTTTATTTGAATTAGTAATTGTTTTATGTGGACAGCCATGATTAATCTACTCACTTAGGGGTTTAATTAAGGGAAGAAGTGATGTATTCTATACAGTAATAGAACAATATAATTTTTGAGCAGTGAGACGTGTAGACAATTTGTAAATTGCCCTACATTCCAAATGTTTCCTGTTAATAATGGTCAATAAACATACCAAAGAATCTTAAGAAGTTAATTCTGCTTCCATTTGTATTGTTATCTATTGCATGTCATGTGCAAATGATGCTATCTACATATGCAGTGCGCCAACTATCCAAGGTATTTTGTCATTTTTATGTTCGGATGTGGCCAAGGATCAATTTGAATAATTGTACTAATTAGTGCTGGGCTGATGTGGCCATTTATCATATCTCCCATGAGAAAAAGCCACTATTTTACTTCCATTATAAATAATATTTCATTAAGTTTGTACATGCTTGGATTTTACTACACCTTTGTTGCTTAGATTGAAATATAATGTTCACAATGCTGCCTTTTGTGGCAAAAACAGAGGTACTGTATCAGCAAAACACGATGGCAATCACACCTCAGGTTAATAAAGCCTTAACAAATCAAAAGTTGAAATAACATTAAAAAAAACAAAATTGTACTAGGAGTTTCTTATGCTGCCAACATCTACCAGACTCATCTACTAGACATCATATAAAAAACTAGCTTAGGAGGTCTGTTGAATCTACAGGGACCAGTCGTGTATGAAGACTTACTGGAGGCACCCCATAGTATGTTGAGGTTCAGATAGCCAAATGGCTAATGGATTCCCGTTTACGGTCTAATTTAAAATGTAACGTTTATTTGATATTCTTTAAAAATATATACGGGAAGACAAAAAAGAAAAAAAAGGTGTCTTAAAATTGAAGTGCACCTGTGCTTGGCAGCAATCAGTACTTCATTTATTGATAATTGCTGCTTTTATTTGCAGTCTCTTTCCTTCATGTATCTACCGCTCTATCCTGAGGAATAAATCCTATTCTATTTCCCTACTCCGGTTTGATGGAAATAAAACCAGATGACAGCTCTCTGTCAACCCTGCACCGGAGTAACTCTAGTGTATATAACTCTATTCCTTTATTCGTCTTGAATGGATAGAGTGTTGCTGTTTGTATCGGCTTAACCCAGTGTCTGCAGCGCACCGGGAGCCGAACACCAAGCACACCGCACTGATTTAAAACCTAACTTGCAGCTCCCCCGACATGTTTCACCACAGATGTGGCGTCTTCAGGGGCAATGGAGCTACTATCAACAAGATCGCCAGGTGATTTAGCATTTATATATCGTGTGGGTGGATCTTTCCCTTCCTATTTTCCAATGAATTAGCGGCGATCGCATGATAGTCACGTAGTTGGGCCAATGAAATCCATCTCTATGCTTGGTCAGTCAGCGGACTAACCAGTATTTGTAAAGAGTATGCGCCTGCGTAAGAACTTGTACCTTTATTCGGCCTACCTTTTCCGATTACAATGCATGTCCTGCCAGGATAGATTCTCCGTACAAACGTTAAGTATGGGCACATGCGCACCACACTCCATATCGCTTCCCCATGGTTTGTCCCCACTGCGCATGCCCACACACTTAGCTCATGAATCTATAAAAAATCACGATCAAAGTACCTATGTGCATGCGTCCATACTAGGTAATTCCTGGGATCTTTTGTTTCTACTCTCCGCTTCTTCTACCGATTCAAAGTCGGGGCGCATGCGTCTATACTCTATTAGTGTCTCATTAGTTGTTCCTCCTGCGCATGCCCACAGACTTAGTCTCTAGATTTCCAGAATTCTCCCAAGTCCAAACCTTTATATACTTTATGTCCCTATTAATTGGAGATTTCCAGTGTATAATTTCCACTGCATGTGTTCCTTTTTAAATTTCATCACCTTATATTTATCTTCATATTACATTTATGGACTCCAGGCTTATTTCGCTTATTCTCCCTTTTATTCTCATAAGAGATTGGGAGAGCTCCAGCATGTAGATGGAAGATCATGCAATTTTCCTGGGTAAAAAGGAAGGGAGGAGGGAGAGAGAGAAGAGAGAGGGGATAAGAGGAATTTTTTATGGATGTTTTATATTCCATATGGGATTTCAAATCCATCCTGTTCTAAGAAGATGTTATTGCTGTTGTGTCTGATGTTGTATTTTATATTTCACAGTAGATCCTATTTTACGAGGCATATACTGCTGCTATACTTTGTACAATATAACAGCATACAGTACTATTACATTTGGTACCTATCCTATCTATGACCTATTTTATATATATTCTTGTTTTTTCTTTTTATATGATTTCCTATATATAGGTCATCAAATGCATACTATACTGCTGGAAATCCTATAGATGATACTGACCTAGATGGTAATTGGCCTTACTTATTTTCTCTAGAGCTCTTCCTTTTGTTACTTGAATATTAATTTTTTTGAATGTATATCTATATACTTCAGTATACTAGGTTTCCTTTTTATATACAGATATAATTTTCTACTAGATGAATGCTGCGAATGAAAATCCTTCATTCAGTCCATAAGGACTCATGGTATTTAGTCTATCAATCCAACGGGCTTCACATTGTAACAGTTTTTTATCTAGATTACCTCCTCTTGGTCCCATGGATATCTTTTCTATTCCCCAGAATCTTAATATAGAGCTTTGGTTCCCATGTATATATTTAACATGTCTAGCCAGAGGGGTATCTTTATCTGTTTCAATTGTGCTTAGGTGTCCTGAGATTCGACGCTCTAAACTCTTGTATAGTTTTGCCCACATACAGTTTTGGGCATGGGCAGGCAGCTATGTAGATAACTCCTTGTGTTCTAAATGTTATTAATTGTCTAATTACATATTCTTTCCTGTCTCCAGGGTTCGTGAATTTCTTAATACGAGGTATATATTTACAAAAGGAGCAGTTTCCACATGGTGATGATCCCTTATATTTTTCCCTTTTTTCCGTAGGTTGGATTCTTTCTTCTACCAGGTGACTATGGACCAGCTGGTCCTTGAGATTCGGGCCTCTCCTATATGTTATGGATGGATATGGGGTAAGAACCTTCCCTAGATCTCTGTCAGATCGTATTATATGCCAGTATTTTTTAATTATACGGCATATCTCATCATTATATCCATCATAAGTTCCAATACACCTGATGACTTCACTTTTTTGGTGAACTGTTGTTTTCAATAGTTCTTCTCTATTCAGGCTTTTAGCTCTATTATAAGCCTTCTTTAGGGATCTGGTCGGGTATCCTCTCTTTTTAAACCTCTTGAATAGTTGTTCACTCTCTCTACCAAAAGAGATTTCATCCGAGCAGTTCCTACGTGCCCTCAGATATTGACCAGTTGGTATTCCTCTTTTCAGAGGAGGTGGATGCCAACTGCTCCAATGCAAATAACTGTTTGCTGCAGTCACTTTTCTATGTACCTCTGTAATAAGATGACCCTCTTCTGATTTTTTTATTTTGAGATCAAGAAATACTATCTCCTCATTCTGTACCTCAAAGGTGTATCTCATCCCTATATTATTATTATTAAGTCTCTGAGTGAATTCTTGAAACAAAACGTGACCGCCATCCCATAGTATGACGATGTCGTCAATATATCTGCCCCAAAAAATAATGTGGCAGACATATGACGGCATCTCATCCGTGAATACAAAATTATTTTCCCACCACCCTAAAAATAAATTTGCATACGTAGGGGCACATGACGTCCCCATCGCAGTCCCATTTATTTGGTGATAAAAGTGTTCCTGAAACATAAAGTAATTGTGCTCCAAAATAAATGTAAGTGCTAATAAAACAAACTCATTATGTTTTTTGAAATTTTGACTTTTTGTATTCAGATAATATTCCACCGCGTGTATTCCTAGTGAGTGCTGGATATTACTATAAAGTGACTCAACGTCTAGACTTGCTAGAATAGTATTAGGTGTGACAGTGATATCGTTGATTTTTAGGAGTAAATCCTTGGTGTCCCTAATATATGAGGGTAAGGCGGTCACGAAAGGTCTCAATATTTGATCAACATATTCACTCAGAGCTTGCGTCAGGTTTTCATTCCCTGAAACTATCGGTTTCCCAGGGATGGGTTTCTTATTCTTGTGCACCTTTGGTAAGGCATAGAATGTGGAGATAGTTGGGCTTTTGTTAAACAGATACTGATATTCATCCTTTGAGATGACATTTGCCTGATGTGCCTCTGTGAGGAGGTTTTTTAATTCGCTCATAAATTCTTTTGTAGGGTCATGAGACAAGACTTTATAAGTTCTTCTATCTCTGAGAAGTCTAAGGACCATCTCAACATAGTCATTTTTGTCTTTTATGACTATGTTGCCCCCCTTATTACTTGGTTTTATTATTATATTGCCATTTTTCTTTAGGGTCTCTCGGGCTTCATGTTCTTGATTACTCAAATTGGAACTAATATGATCCTTCCTCATTTTTAAGGATTTTATATCATGGGTCACCAATTGCACAAAAGTCTCTATCTCCTGAAATTGTGTAAAATTCTGAGTAATCCTCGATTTAGGTTTTAAAGTCGAGAATGGTGGATCCGGGATAATCTGATACCCTTCACTCTCTTTTAGTAAATCTTCTAAAGTCTCTACACATCTTTTTTCATTTTCAAAAGTCTTGCGTACATCATTTTCTTCTTGTTTGTGTACTTTGTGTAGGGCTAATTTCCGGGCGAAAAGGTTTATATCCTTGATCCAAAGAAACTTGTCACACTGGGGGACTGGCGCAAAGGTAAGACCCTTACTTAAAAGTGTCTGTTGTGAGGTGGTGATCATATGGGTAGAGAGATTTATGATCTGTTTTTCATCTGCACCCATTTCTGACGTTAATTCAGTTACTTGCTGTATCCCCATTTTTCCCTGTCCCTCAATTGGACCCCTGGTTGTCCTAAAAAAAGAGGGGCAATGGGGGGAGTTCTCTCCTTCAAGCCCATGTTGGTCTGAGATAAAGATGTAGGAATCTGACATGGTACGCCAGGGGGCTGGTAGACCATTTGATTCTGACCCATATTCCCCCCTGAGATAAGCCAAAAGAAAATGGTTGTGAAGATAATGATGGGTAGGTTAACATAGGATTTATATTTGTGTTGGCCATTGAGGTGCTCAGATTTGTAGTGGCCTGTTTCCTTATTGCTCCTTCCGGACATGATTGAAAGGATTCTCGTCTCTCTAGAGATTGTTTTTTTTGGAGGATACTGTCTTTTTTTAGTTTTTCGTTTTATACCCTTAGCTCGATTTCCCTGTGTACTTGAACTGTGATTTGAACCCAATGTACCCGAGGTCTCTGTTTCAGAGTTTTCAAAATATCTACGTTGTGGGATCCTGTTTGTCCCTCTATTTCTCCAAATATATACACTGTCCGTCTCAAAATCGGTACGGTCCCTGATATATTTTCTATGCTTTCTTTCTTTAATCTCGTTTTGTAGTAGATCTATGTTTTTCTTTATTTTCTGTTCAAGGTCAGGGAACTCAGGGTGTTGGTTAAAGTCTTGTATTTCTTTTATTTATTTCTCTAGCTGTTGATCAATTTTTTGGAAGAATCCCTTCTCATAATCTGCCAAATACTTTAACAATCTTAGTGAGCACTCAGTTAGCAGGCTTTCCAAACCCTTAGTGAACTGTGTGTCCTCCAAATGCACATTAGGTCTTAGAGGAATACGTAGTCCTCTATATATCATCCCCTGTTGGATGTAAGTTTCCAAACTGGCTATTTCCCACCACAATCTTATATGTTTACTGTATGTGTTGTTTAGATTTCTAAACGCTCCACTTATATCTGTTTGGCTCAGAGGTATATGAGCATTAGAGAATACCTGATTTGCCTCTATGGTGAGATTCTACAGGCTTAATTTCTGTTTTAAGAAGCCTGCCATACCCTAGTAATTTCTGTTATTCTCTCCAGTTGTATATTGGCTCTTTTACAGGTAACTCTCTGCTCACTAGCCCTCGGATCTGATTGTTACATTCCATCCATCAGCATTCATCCAGTCTTAGGAAAACCTATCAGTGAGTACCCTCACTGTATAGGGGTCTAAGTCATCGTAGGGTTAACATCCATTCACAATTTCCCTTCAGGGACCCTTGGACCCGGGATTTAAATTATTGAGGTTCAGATAGCAAAATGGCTAATGGATTCCCGTTTACGGTCTAATTTAAAATGTAACGTTTATTTGATATTCTTTAAAAATATATACGGGAAGACAAAAAAAAAAAAAAGGGGTCTTAAAATTGAAGTGCACTTGTGCTTGGCAGCAATCAGTACTTCATTTATTGATAATTGCTGCTTTTATTTGCAGTCTCTTTCCTACATGTATCTACCACTCTATCCTGAGGAATAAATCCTATTCTATTTCCCTACTCCGGTTTGATGGAAATAAAACCAGATGACAGCTCTCTGTCAACCCTGCACCGGAGTAACTCTAGTGTATATAACTCTATTCCTTTATTCGTCTTGAATGGATAGAGTGTTGCTGTTTGTATCGGCTTAACCCAGTGTCTGCAGCGCACCGGGAGCCGAACACCAAGCACACCGCACTGATTTAAAACCTAACTTGCAGCTCCCCCGACATGTTTCACCACAGATGTGGCGTCTTCAGGGGCATAGTATGGAAATTTGCGCTCACACCTGCCTGCTGCCATTCCTGAGCAAGCTCTGCACTGGTGGCACTCTGATCCCGCCGCTGAATCCTCTTTAGTAGACGATCCTTGCGCTTGCTGGACTTTCTTGGACGCCCTGAAGCCTTCTTAACAAGAATTGAACCTCTTTCCTTGAAGTTCTTGATGATCCTATAAATTGTTGATTGAGGTGCAATCTTAGTAGCCACAATATCCTTGCCTGTGAAGCCATTTTTATGCAACGCAATGATGGCTGCACGCGTTTCTTTGCAGGTCACCATGGTTAACAATGGAAGAACAATGATTTCAAGCATCACCCTCCTTTTAACATGTCAAGTCTGCCATTTTAACCCAATCAGCCTGACATAATGATCTCCAGCCTTGTGCTCGTCAACATTCTCACCTGAGTTAACAAGACGATTACTGAAATGATCTCAGCAGGTCCTTTAATGACTGCAATGAAATGCAGTGGAAAGTTTTTTTTGGGATTAAGTTAATTTTCATGGCAAAGAAGGACTATGCAATTCATCTGATCACTCTTCATAACATTCTGGAGTATATGCAAATTGCTATTATAAAAACTTAAGCAGCAACTTTTCCATGTTCCAATATTTATGTAATTCTCAAAACTTTTGGCCACGACTGTATATAGCTATGAAGCTGCTATGAGAAAATTGTGACTTTCAACAAAGGATTACTTACTAATAGAGTTGAGCGAACACCTGGAAGTTCGGCCGAACTTCCCGGAAATGTTCGGGTTCGGGATCAGAATCCGACCCGAACTTCGTCCCGAACCCGAACCCCATTGAAGTCAATGGGGACCCGAACTTTTGGGCACTAAAAAGGCTGTAAAACAGCCCAGGAAAGAGCTAGAGGGCTGCAAAAGGCAGCAACATGTAGGTAAATCCCATGCAAACAAATGTGGATAGGGAAATGAATTAAAAAAAATAAAAAAAATAAAAAAATTAATCAATATCAATTGGACAGAGATCCCATAGCAGAGAATCGGGCTTCACGTCAGCAGAGAATCAGTCTCTTCATGCCATAGCAGAGAATCTGGCTTCATGTCAGCAGAGAATCAGTCTCTTCATGCCATAGCAGAGAATCTGGCTTCATGTCAGCACAGAATCAGTCTTCATGTCATAGCAGAGAATCAGGCTTCACGTCACCCACCACTGGAACAGGCCACTGTCACATATTTAGGCCCAGGCTCCCAGACAGAGGAGAGGTTCATTCAACTTTGGGTTGCCCCGCAATATAATGGTAAAATGAAAATAAAAAAAGGATTGAATGAGGAAGCGCCCTGGAGTACAATAATATATTGTTAAGGGGAGGTAATTAATGTCTAATCTGCACAAGGGATGGACAGGTCCTGTGGGATCCATGCCTGGTTCATTTTTATGAACGTCAGCTTGTCCACATTGGCTGTAGACAGGCGGCTGCGTTTGTCTGTAATGACGCCCCCTGCCGTGCTGAATACACGTTCAGACAAAACGCTGGCCGCCGGGCAGGCCAGCACCTCCAAGGCATAAAAGGCTAGCTCTGGCCACGTGGACAATTTGGAGACCCAGAAGTTGAATGGGGCCGAACCATCAGTCAGTACGTAGAGGGGTGTTCACAGGTACTGTTACACCATGTTAGTGAAATGTTGCCTCCTGCTAACACGTTCCGTATCAGGTGGTGGTGCAGTTAGCTGTGGCGTGGTGACAAAACTTTTCCACATCTCTGCCATGCTAACCCTGCCCTCAGAGGAGCTGGCCATGACACAGCTGCGTTGGCGACCTCTTGCTCCTCCTCTGCCTTCGCCTTGGGCTTCCACTGGTTCCCCTATGACATTTGGGAATGCTCTCAGTAGCGCGTCTACCAACGTGCGCTTGTACTCGCGCATCTTCCTATCACGCTCCAGTGTAGGAAGTAAGGTGGGCACATTGTCTTTGTACTGGGGATCCAGCAGGGTGGCAACCCAGTAGTCCGCACACGTTAAAATGTGGGCAACTCTGCTGTCGTTGCGCAGGCACTGCAGCATGTAGTCGCTCATGTGTGCCAGGCTGCCCAGAGGTAAGGACAAGCTGTCCTCTGAGGGAGGCGTATCGTCATCGTCCTGTGTTTCCCCCCAGCCACGCACCAGTGATGGGCCCGAGCTGCTTTGGGTGCCACCCCGCTGTGAACATGCTTCATCCTCATCCTCCTCCACCTCCTCCTCATCCTTGTCCTCCTCGTCCTCCAGTAGTGGGCCCTGTCTGGCCACATTTGTACCTGGCCTCTGGTGTTGCAAAAAACCTCCCTCTGAGTCACTTTGAAGAGACTGGCCTGAAAGTGCTAAAAATGACCCCTCTTCCTCCTCTTCCTCCTGGGCCATCTCCTCTTCCATCATCGCCCTAAGTGTTTTCTCAAGGAGACATAGAAGTGGTATTGTAACGCTGATAACGGCGTCATTGCCACTGGCCATGTTGGTGGAGTACTCGAAACAGCGCAACAGGGCACACATGTCTCGCATGGAGGCCCAGTCATTGGTGGTGAAGTGGTGCTGTTCCACGTTGCGACTGACCCGTGCATGCAGCAGCTGAAACTCCACTATGGCCTGCTGCTGCTCGCACAGTCTGTCCAGCATGTGCAAGGTGGAGTTCCACCTGGTGGGCACATCGCATACGAGGCGGTGAGCGGGAAGGCCGAAGTTACGCTGTAGCGCAGACAGGCGTGCAGCAGCAGGGTGTGAACGCCGGAAGCGCGAACAGACGGCCCGCACTTTATGCAGCAGCTCTGACATGTCAGGGTAGTTGCGAATGAACTTCTGCACCACCAAATTCAGCACATGCGCCAGGCAAGGGATGTGCGTCAAACCGGCTAGTCCCAGAGCTGCAACGAGATTTCGCCCATTATCGCACACCACCAGGCCGGGCTTGAGGCTCACCGGCAGCAACCACTCGTCGGTCTGTTGTTCTATACCCTGCCACAACTCCTGTGCGGTGTGGGGCCTGTCCCCCAAACATATGAGTTTCAGAACGGCCTGCTGACGTTTAACCCGGGCTGTGCTGAAGTTGGTGGTAAAGGTGTGTGGCTGACTGGATGAGCAGGTGGAAGAAGAGGAGGAGGAAGCTGAGTAGGAGGAGGAGGAGACAGGAGGCAAAGAATGTTGCCCTGCGATCCTTGGCGGCGGAAGGACGTGCGCCAAACAGCTCTCCGCCTGGGGCCCAGCCGCCACTACATTTACCCAGTGTGCAGTTAGGGAGATATAGCGTCCCTGGCCGTGCTTACTGGTCCACGTATCTGTGGTTAGGTGGACCTTGCCACAGATGGCGTTGCGCAGTGCACACTTGATTTTATCAGACACTTGGTTGTGCAGGGAAGGCACGGCTCTCTTGGAGAAGTAGTGCCGGCTGGGAACAACATACTGTGGGACAGCAAGCGACATGAGCTGTTTGAAGCTGTCTGTGTCCACCAGCCTAATTGACAGCATTTCATAGGCCAGTAGTTTAGAAATGCTGGCATTCAGGGCCAGGGATCGAGGGTGGCTAGGTGGGAATTTATGCTTTCTCTCAAATGTTTGTGAGATGGAGAGCTGAACGCTGCCGTGTGACATGGTTGAGATACTTTGTGACGCAGGTGGTGGTGTTGGTGGTACATCCCATGTTTGCTGGGCGGCAGGTGCCAACGTTCCTCCAGAGGCGGAGGAAGAGGCCGAGGCGGCGGCAGCAGCAGAAGAGGCCGAGGCGGCAGCAGCAGAAGAGGTAGCAGGGGGAGCCTGAGTGACTTCTTTGTTTTTAAGGTGTTTACTCCACTGCAGTTCATGCTTTGCATGCAGGTGCCTGGTCATGCAGGTTGTGCTAAGGTTCAGAACGTTAATGCCTCGCTTCAGGCTCTGATGGCACAGCGTGCAAACCACTCGGGTCTTGTCGTCAGCACATTGTTTGAAGAAGTGCCATGCCAGGGAACTCCTTGAAGCTGCCTTTGGGGTGCTCGGTCCCAGATGGCGGCGGTCAGTAGCAGGCGGAGTCTCTTGGCGGCGGGTGTTCTGATTTTGCCCACTGCTCCCTCTTTTGCTACGCTGTTGGCTCGGTCTCACCACTGCCTCTTCCTCCGAACTGTGAAAGTCAGTGGCACGACCTTCATTCCATGTGGGGTCTAGGACCTCATCGTCCCCTGCATCGTCTTCCACCCAGTCTTGATCCCTGACCTCCTGTTCAGTCTGCACACTGCAGAAAGACGCAGCAGTTGGCACCTGTGTTTCGTCATCATCAGAGACGTGCTGAGGTGGTATTCCCATGTCCTCATCATCGGGAAACATAAGTGGTTGTGCGTTAGTGCATTCTATCTCTTCCACCCCTGGGGAAGGGCTAGGTTGATGCCCTTGGGAAACCCTGGCAGCAGAGTCTTCAAACAGCATAAGAGACTGCTGCATAACTTGAGGCTCAGACAGTTTCCCTGATATGCATGGGGGTGATGTGACAGACTGATGGGCTTGGTTTTCATGCGCCATCTGTGCGCTTTCTGCAGAAGACTGGGTGGGAGATAATGTGAACGTGCTGGATCCACTGTCGGCCACCCAATTGACTAATGCCTGTACCTACTCAGGCCTTACCATCCTTAGAACGGCATTGGGCCCCACCAAATATCGCTGTAAATTCTGCTGGCTACTGGGACCTGAGGTAGTTGGTTCACTAGGACGTGTGGCTGTGGCAGAACGGCCACGTCCTCTCCCAGCACCAGAGGGTCCACTAACACCACCACGACCATGTCCACGTCCGCGTCCGCGTCCCTTATTAGATGTTTTCCTCATTGTTCCCGTTCACCACAATTTTGAAAATGGCAAATTTGGGAATAGTTTTTCAACCCAAAACAAAAACTGTGCTTTTACGGTCACTACAAATAATTTGACCAGCTAAAACAGTACAGATTTGGTTGAATAGAAATGTGAGGCCTATTTTTTTTGCGCTGTGTGACAGATATATCTTTAATCACAGAATTAGACTTGTATCTGCACGGTAGCGTGTGTGTTAAGTTTTTCTGAATGACACTATCAGCACCTTGAATCTAAGATATCCTTTTTGGGATAGATTTAAAGTAGGCCTGATATAGCAGAAAATACTTATTTTGAGAATGGCAAATTTGGGAATAGTTTTTCAACCCAGAACAAAAACTGTGCTTTTACGGTCACTACAAATAACTTGACCAGCTAAAACAGTACTGATTTGGAGGAATATAAATGTCAGGTCTATTTTTTAGGCGCTGGGTGACAGGCTCAACTTGCCCCTGATGTAGTATATGGCCAAAAAATGACCACACTGTTGATGGTTAAATGCACTTGGGTGACACAGGCTCAGCCTGCACCTGATGTAGTATATGGCCAAAAATTAACCACACTGTTGATGGTTAAATGCACTTGGGTGAAACAAGCTCAGCCTGCACCTGATGTAGTATATGGCTAAAAAATAACCACACTGTTGATGGTTAAATGCACTTCGGTGACACAGGCTCAGCCTGCAGCTGATGTAGGATATAGCAAAAAATAACCACACTATTGATGGTTAAAAGCACTTGGTGGTAGCTTGTGCTGGCGCACCACAAGCCACAAAATGGCCGCCGATCACCCCAGAAAAAAGTGAAATAAAAACGCTCTGGGCAGCCTAAAAAAAGTGAGCAATTGAATATCAGCACTTCAATGATCCACAGCTGGAGATCGATCACAGAATGAAGTCTTTTGGAGGAGTTAATCTGCCTAATCTCGCCCTAACGTCGCAGCAGCAACCTCTCCCTATGCTTGAATCAGCAGAGTGACGTGCAGCGCTACGTGACCCAAGCTTATATAGAGGCTGGGTCACATGCTGCACTGGCCAATCACAGCCATGCCAATAGTAGGCAAGGCTGTGATGGCCTCTTGGGGCAAGTAGTATGACGCTTGTTGATTGGCTGCTTTGCAGCCTTTCAAAAAGCGCCAAGAAAGCGCCGAACACCGAACCCGAACCCAGACTTTTACGAAAATGTTCGGGTTCGGGTCCGTGTCACGGACACCCCAAAATTCGGTACGAACCCGAACTATACAGTTCGGGTTCGCTCATCCCTACTTACCAATCTATAAATGAGGGTTTAAAGGGATGGTTCATCTTAAAACATTTTTAAGGTGTCTCATATAATAATAACAATGGGAGTCTGTGCTCTATGATGTTTTTCATTCAGCAGAATAAAGGAATAAAGGGCTGAGGCATTTCTCTTAGTGTTGTGACTCTACCTCTTCTGACTTCTGAATATTAGTGATGAGCGGCAGGGGCAATATATTTAAATTTGCGATATATCACGAATATTTAGGCAAATTTTTGCCATATATTCATGATTTTGTGATATTCTTTTCGATTGCGCTATTATGTGTGCACACGTACTCATGCATGCACGCACTTTTAGCTATATAAGTGATGAAAATAGTTGGAAGCAACTTTCAAGATAGTGAGGAAAAACTCCTGATCATGGTAAGTAATTGTACATTACAGCACTGTTTTAGATTAAAATTCCAAGCATGTCATAACAATCGCTTTATATGCAGACAGAGTTTTTCAAAGTATTCGAGATCGCGCAAATCACCACTATTGATTTGAATATTTTAGTGCAATACATACAACTTCACCTTTAATCAGGTCTGACAACATAATACTGATTGTTGAACTTAGTATTGTTGGGACATTACAGCACTATTTCTGTAGCATGTTTGTATGGACAGCAGAGTAATCTCTCTCAAATGCACATTTATTTTCCTGCCACACACTATAACCTATACTATCTAACACAAACTATATGAATTATATATTTTAGCTAACTATCGCTATAACCTACACTACACCCTGCACTGGACCCTATCAGCTATTCAGCTACACAATTCCCTATTACTATCTAATACTAACTATCTGAAATATTTATGTCGGTTCTGTGCGTTCAGGCAAGGGTTGCCCCCGCTTGATTGAGCACATCCGCACCGCCCATGATGCCCGTCCGCGTTGCCTCTCCTTTGCAGGTGTGGAACATGTCCGACCCATCCGTAGAGGAGGGGATCGGCATCGCCTGCTCCTGCAGATGGAAGCAAGGTGGATTTTGCTTACAGGGGCCATGGGAGCGGCGGGGCTGAACGACAGAAACGATATGTTGGTTTTTGTTTAAGAGGGAACCATGTGTATGTTATTAGCCAGCAATCGATGTTGCATCGATCTTCTTACCTGTCATAGATTTGTTTGCTCCTCCAGCTTCGAGTAGTCCCTTGCATATCTAGGATGATAGATTATTCATCATTATGGAGCGTAATGTATTGTGATAGGACTCCAATAGTTATCCCTTGTACTAATTTGTATACTTTTTGTCCCCCATCGCATTTTTATGGTTTTGATTGTCACTAACCTGCGGCGCATAGCTGTTGCCGATGGTGCCGGCTACACAGCACCGCCCCTATAAAGCGCAAGGAGGCACGATGACGTCCACAGCGGCCAGAGGAAGCGCAATCACAAGCGCGAAACGGCCGTAGCCGCTACCACGTGCAACAGAGTGTCCGCCCCAGGCTCCCATATGTACACTGTTTTTTATGAAGATGAAATAAAGAAGTAACAGAACAGCAACTTCGGTGAGTGCCGCGCACCTTTGTTTTACTTCTCTACATTGTTGCCAATTGAATCAGCTTGCTCTCTCCAGCGCTGAGCACCACGAACGAAGTTTATTACACCGCAGCATCGGCTTCTTGTACAATTGAAAGGGCTGGAAATCAAGTGTGAGCGGTGCCGCTATATTCATTTTCTTACTCTCAATACTAATATTTGATTGCCAAGTCTGTCCTCTATTGCAATAGGACAGCATGTACATGAGAAGATCTCTGATTCAGAAGACAAAGGAGCATGACACTGGGTACAGACTCTAAATGTTGTCTTATGACTTGTATCAATGCTTTATGGTATATTTTCAACAAAATAATGTCAAATCTATTCTGTTCACTTTTCCACTATAAGTTGGTATAGGAAGTAACAATTTGACTAAAGTTTGTGCCTCTAGGGTTCTGCTTTAGTTGAAAGTAGCTGTATTTGGAAATCCAGTGCAGTTTTATTACGCCTTTTGTTTATTTTATCCTCATTAGAATAATTGGTTGAGGGCAAGCAATCAAAGTCTTTTCTTACCACACCTAATTTAAGTTATTTAAACAAGCACGTTGAATCCAATTAAATCTAAGACATGATGGGTACAAGGCTAGTGGAGTTTTTGCAAGAGTTATAGAAGCAAATTTGCATGCTAATTATGGAATTTGTGATTGTAAACCACTTCACTGACACTCAATAAACAGAATATTCATATTTCACAGACTTGTGTCCAGGTAAATGTACCGTAATTGCTCATTTTGCCATTAGACTATATTGATGTTGTGTGTTTATAACTCCCTCTATTTAGAACTCCCACAAATTACAGAAACCATGAACATGTGAACTTGTAAATCATCTAAATCAATGTTGGTTTACATTGTTAACCAAAAACAGTGAGTTCTGCTTAGTGAAATTGCTATTATTTAGTAATTTGTAGGAAGATCTGATGAAAACTAATGTAGTCACCATTCCTAAAGGCAATCACATTCAGATGGGTCCCTACATTAACTTTATAGCTGAAGAATAGGAGATTCAGCTTTCACTGGAAGTTTGACCTACACAATGTACTTAATATATGATATGATTGGCTCAGATTTTATATAAGGTCTACTAGAAGAATTAGACCTCAGTGTAAATTAAAATATGAATATGTTTCAGTAGTGTTTTATTCCTCACCTCATCTGGTTTCAGAAGAGAGTCACTCCTTTTCCAAGTTGCCCACTCCTATCCGACATCTGTACAGGTTACCATGGCTACCAGAGGCCACTTGTGATATCAGACCTCACAGACTACTCCTGGTTAGGGATGAGCGAACCCGAACTGTATAGTTCGGGTTCGTACCGAATTTTGGGGTGTCCGTGACACGGACCCGAACCCGAACATTTTCGTAAAAGTCCGGGTTCGGGTTCGGTGTTCGGCGCTTTCTTGGCGCTTTTTGAAAGGCTGCAAAGCAGCCAATCAACAAGCGTCATACTACTTGCCCCAAGAGGCCATCACAGCCATGCCTACTATTGGCATGGCTGTGATTGGCCAGTGCACCATGTGACCCAGCCTCTATTTAAGCTTGGGTCACGTAGCGCCGCACGTCACTCTGCTATGATCAGTATAGGGAGAGGTTACAGCTGCGACGTTAGGGCGAGATTAGGCAGATTAACTCCTCCAAAAGACTTCATTCTGTGATCGATCTGCAGCCGTGGATCATGGAAGTGCTATTATTGACTTGCTCACTTTTTTGAGGCTGCCCAAAGCGTTTTTAGATCACTTTTTTTCTGGGGTGATCGGCGGTCATTTTGTGACTTGTGGTGCGCCAGCACGACCTATCACCAAGTGTATTTAACCATCGATAGTGTGGTTATTTTGTGCTATATCCTACATCAGCTGCAGGCTGAGCCTGTGTCACCGAAGTGCATTTAACCATCAACAGTCTGGTTATTTTTTGGCCATATACTACATCAGCTGCAGGCTGAGCCTGTGTCACCCAAGTGCATTTAACCATCAACAGTCTGATTATTTTTTGGCCATATACTACATCAGCTGCAGGCTGAGCCTGTGTCACCCAAGTGTATTTAACTATCGATAGTGTGGTTATTTTGTGCTATATCCTACATCAGCTGCAGGCTGAGCCTGTGTCACCCAAGTGCATTTAACCATCAACAGTCTGATTATTTTTTGGCCATATACTACATCTGGTGCAGGCTGAGCCTGTGTCACCCAAGTGCATTTAACCATCAACAGTGTGGTTATTTTTTGGCCATATATTACATCAGGGGCAAGTTGAGCCTGTCACCCAGCGCCTAAAAAATAGACCTGACATTTCTATTCAACCAAATCTGCACAGTTTTAGCTGGTCAAGTTATTTGTAGTGACCGTAAAAGCAGACTTTTTGTTCTGGGTTGAAAAAGCATTCCCAAATTTGCCATTCTGAAAATAACTAGTTTGTGGTATTTGAGGCCTACTTGAAATCTATCCCAAAAAGAAAATCTTACATTGAAGGTATTGATAGTGTCATTCAGAAAAACCTAAGACACACGCTAGCGTGCTGATAGAAGTGTCATTCTGTGATTAAACCTATAACTGTCACACAGCGCAAAAAAAAACAGGTCTCACATCTCTATTCAACCAAATCTGCACAGTTTTAGCTGGTCAAGTTATTTGTAGTGACCGTAAAAGCAGACTTTTTGTTCTGGGTTTAAAAAGCATTCCCAAATTTGCCATTCTCAAAATTGTGGTGAACGGGAACAATGAGGAAAACATCTAATAAGGGACGCGGACGTGGACATGGTCGTGGTGGTGTTAGTGGACCCTCTGGTGCTGGGAGAGGACGTGGCCGTTCTGCCACAGCCACACGTCCTAGTGAACCAACTACCTCAGGTCCCAGTAGCCAGCAGAATTTACAGCGATATTTGGTGGGGCCCAATGCCGTTCTAAGGATGGTAAGGCCTGAGTAGGTACAGGCATTAGTCAATTGGGTGGCCGACAGTGGATCCAGCACGTTCACATTATCTCCCACCCAGTCTTCTGCAGAAAGCGCACAGATGGCGCATGAAAACCAAGCCCATCGGTCTGTCACATCACCCCCATGCATATCAGGGAAACAGTCTGAGCCTCAAGTTATGCAGCAGTCTCTTATGCTGTTTGAAGACTCTGCTGCCAGGGTTTCCCAAGGGCATCCACCTAGCCCTTCCCCAGGGGTGGAAGAGATAGAATGCACTAACGCACAACCACTTATTTTTCCTGATGATGAGGACATGGGAATACCACCTCAGCACGTCTCTGATGATGACGAAACACAGGTGCCAACTGCTGCGTCTTTCTGCAGAGTGCAGACTGAACAGGAGGTCAGGGATCAAGACTGGGTGGAAGACGATGCAGGGGACGATGAGGTCCTTGACCCCACATGGAATGAAGGTCGTGCCACTGACTTTCACAGTTCGGAGGAAGAGGCAGTGGTGAGACCGAGCCAACAGCGTAGCAAAAGAGGGAGCAGTGGGCAAAATCAGAACACCCGCCGCCAAGAGACTCCGCCTGCTACTGACCGCCGCCATCTGGGACCGAGCACCCCAAAGGCAGCTTCAAGGAGTTCCCTGGCATGGCACTTCTTCAAACAATGTGCTGACGACAAGACCCGAGTGGTTTGCACGCTGTGCCATCAGAGCCTGAAGCGAGGCATTAACGTTCTGAACCTTAGCACAACCTGCATGACCAGGCACCTGCATGCAAAGCATGAACTGCAGTGGAGTAAACACCTTAAAAACAAGGAAGTCACTCACGCTCCCCCTGCTACATCTTCTGCTGCTGCCGCCTCGGCCTCTTCTGCTGCTGCTGCCGCCGCCTCGGCCTCTTCCTCCGCCTCTGGAGGAACTTTGGCACCTGCCGCCCAGCAAACATGGGATGTACCACCAACACCACCACCTGCGTCACCAAGCATATCAACCATGTCACACGGCAGCGTTCAGCTCTCCATCTCACAAACATTTGAGAGAAAGCATAAATTCCCACCTAGCCACCCTCGATCCCTGGCCCTGAATGCCAGCATTTCTAAACTACTGGCCTATGAAATGCTGTCATTTAGGCTGGTGGACACACACAGCTTCAAACAGCTCATGTCACTTGCTGTCCCACAGTATGTTGTTCCCAGCCGCCACTACTTCTCCAAGAGAGCCGTGCCTTCCCTGCACAAACAAGTGTCCGATAAAATCAAGTGTGCACTGCGCAACGCCATCTGTGGCAAGGTCCACCTAACCACAGATACGTGGACCAGTAAGCACGGCCAGGGACGCTATATCTCCCTAACTGCACACTGGGTAAATGTAGTGGCGGCTGGGCCCCAGGTGGAGAGCTATTTGGCGCACGTCCTTCCGCCGCCAAGGATCGCAGGGCAACATTCTTTGCCTCCTGTCTCCTCCTCCTCCTACTCAGCTTCCTCCTCCTCTTCTTCCACCTGCTCATCCAGTCAGCCACACACCTTCACCACCAACTTCAGCACAGCACGGGGTAAACGTCAGCAGGCCATTCTGAAACTCATATGTTTGGGGGACAGGCCCCACACCGCACAAGAGTTGTGGCAGGGTATAGAACAACAGACCGACGAGTGGTTGCTGCCGGTGAGCCTCAAGCCCGGCCTGGTGGTGTGCGATAATGGGCGAAATCTCGTTGCAGCTCTGGGACTAGCCGGTTTGACGCACATCCCTTGCCTGGCGCATGTGCTGAATTTGGTGGTGCAGAAGTTCATTCGCAACTACCCCGACATGTCAGAGCTGCTGCATAAAGTGCGGACCGTCTGTTCGCGCTTCCGGCGTTCACACCCTGCCGCTGCTCGCCTGTCTGCGCTACAGCGTAATTTCGGCCTTCCCGCTCACCGCCTCATATGCGACGTGCACACCAGGTGCAACTCCACCTTGCATATGCTGGACAGACTGTGCGAGCAGCAGCAGGCCATAGTGGAGTTTCAGCTGCAGCACGCACGGGTCAGTCGCACTGCGGATCAGACCCACTTCACCACCAATGACTGGGCCTCCATGCGAGACCTGTGTGCCAGTGGCGATGACGCCGTTATCAGCGTTACAATACCACTTCTATGTCTCCTTGAGAAAACACTTAGGGCGATGATGGAAGAGGAGGTGGCCCAGGAGGAAGAGGAGGAAGAGGGGTCATTTTTAGCACTTTCAGGCCAGTCTCTTCAAAGTGACTCAGAGGGAGGTTTTTTGCAACACCAGAGGCCAGGTACAAATGTGGCCAGACAGGGCCCACTACTGGAGGACGAGGATGAGGAGGAGGTGGAGAAGGATGAGGATGAAGCATGTTCACAGCGGGGTGGCACCCAAAGCAGCTCGGGCCCATCACTGGTGCGTGGCTGGGGGGAAACACAGGACGATGACGATACGCCTCCCACAGAGGACAGCTTGTCCTTACCTCTGGGCAGCCTGGCACACATGAGCGACTACATGCTGCAGTGCCTGCGCAACGACAGCAGAGTTGCCCACATTTTAACGTGTGCGGACTACTGGGTTGCCACCCTGCTGGATCCCCGGTACAAAGACAATGTGCCCACCTTACTTCCTACTCTGGAGCGTGATAGGAAGATGCGCGAGTACAAGCGCTACTCAGTAGACGCGCTACTGAGAGCATTCCCAAATGTCACAGGGGAACCAGTGGAAGCCCAAGGCGAAGGCAGAGGGGGAGCAAGAGGTCGCCAACGCAGCTGTGTCACGCCCAGCTCCTCTGAGGGCAGGGTTAGCATGGCAGAGATGTGGAAAAGTTTTGTCAACACGCCACAGCTAAGTGCACCACCACCTGATACGGAACGTGTTAGCAGGAGGCAACATTTCACTAACATGGTGGAACAGTACCTGTGCACACCCCTCCACGTACTGACTGATGGTTCGGCTTATTCAACTTCTGGGTCTCCAAATTGTCCACGTGGCCAGAGCTAGCCTTTTATGCCTTGGAGGTGCTGGCCTGCCCGGCGGCCAGCGTTTTGTCTGAACGTGTATTCAGCACGGCAGGTGGCGTAATTACAGACAAACGCAGCCGCCTGTCTACAGCCAATGTGGACAAGCTGACGTTCATAAAAATGAACCAGGCATGGATCCCACAGGACCTGTCCATCCCTTGTGCAGATTAGATATTAACTACCTCCCCTTAACAATATATTATTCTACTCCAGGGCACTTCCTCATTCAATACTATTTTTAATTTCATTTTACCATTATATTGCGGGGCAACCCAAAGTTGAATGAACCTCTCCTCTGTCTGGGTGCCGGGGCCTAAATGTGTGACAGTGGCCTGTTCCAGTGGTGGGTGACGTGAAGCCTGATTCTCTGCTATGACATGAATACAGATTCTGCGCTGACATAAGGCCAGATTCTCTGTTACGGGACCTCTCTCCTCTGCCTGGGTGCCTGGGCCTAAATGTGTGACAGTGGCCTGTTCCAGTGGTGGCTGACGTGAAGCCTGATTCTCTGCTATGACATGAAGACAGATTCTGCACTGACATAAGGCCAGATTCTCTGTTACGGGACCGCTCTCCTCTGTCTGGGTGCCGGGGCCTAAATGTGTGACAGTGGCCTGTTCCAGTGGTGGGTGACGTGAAGCCTGATTCTCTGCTATGACATGAATACAGATTCTGCGCTGACATAAGGCCAGATTCTCTGTTACGGGACCTCTCTCCTCTGCCTGGGTGCCTGGGCCTAAATGTGTGACAGTGGCCTGTTCCAGTGGTGGCTGACGTGAAGCCTGATTCTCTGCTATGACATGAAGACAGATTCTGCACTGACATAAGGCCAGATTCTCTGTTACGGGACCGCTCTCCTCTGTCTGGGTGCCGGGGCCTAAATGTGTGACAGTGGCCTGTTCCAGTGGTGGGTGACGTGAAGCCTGATTCTCTGCTATGACATGAAGACTGATTCTGCGCTGACATGAAGCCAGATTCTCTGCTATGGCATGAAGAGACTGATTCTCTGCTGACATGAAGCCAGATTCTTTGCTATTGCATGAAGAGACTGATTCTCTGCTGACGTGAAGCCAGATTCTCTGCTATGGGACCTCTGTCCAATTGATATTGGTTAATTTTTATTTTTTTAATTTTAATTTTAATTCATTTCCCTATCCACATTTGTTTACAGGGGATTTACCTACATGTTGCTGCCTTTTGCAGCCCTCTAGCTCTTTCCTGGGCTGTTTTACAGCCTATTTAGTGCCCAAAAGTTCGGGTCCCCATTGACTTCAATGGGGTTCGGGTTCGGGACGAAGTTCGGTTCGGGTTCGGATCCCGAACCCGAACATTTACGGGAAGTTCGGCCGAACTTCTCGAACCCGTACATCCAGGTGTTCGCTCAACTCTACTCCTGGTATTGACTCCTGGCCTGTCTTCTAACTATGGTTCTGTTTCATGATCCTTTGGCTTGATTGCTACTCTGCTGAGAATGCTCAGCTATATTTCTATCTTGGTTACTCTGCCACTGGTTGGTGAGTTTTTTGGGAGTCCTCGTCAGAGCCCCTTTCTTTCAAAATACTAGTAGAAAAACCAGCATTGCTACGCCTTGAGAATAATGAAATCATGATCTCTAATTCTACATCTAAACTTGTGTTTAATTTTTTCAACATTTTTGGACAAGTAAATTTAGGTCTATACTAAACCTCTCAATTTACAATTTAGAAAGCATTTATTTCTGTAAACCTCTTCAGTTGAAGAGCGCTTAAAGTTTTGACATGGCAATAGTCACAGGCCAGGTACAAAAGAACTGTCGGCAACATTTATGAATACCAGCATTTTCAGTCTTGATGAAGGAGCAGGACTCTCTAAGTTATTTTTACAGAAGTAGTAACAAATCATAAATTATCTCTTTGATATTAGTGATTGCATAGGCAATATCCGAATTTGCGATATTTCGCAAATTTTTGGCTGAATATTCACCATCAATTTGCAAATTCGAGAATTTGTGATCTCCAGTCATTATTTACTTGATTGGGCAAAGCGGCAATGTAATATATTTACGATAAAAATTTGCACTTATAATATTCTCAATCAACACTAAGAGGTAGGCAACTTTCCTATTGGTTGCTAGGGATGTTGCTAAGTGCCGATATTCACGATAAATTTGCAATAAATTTGCAATTAAAATATTCCCCATCAACACTATTCGCAAATACGTATAGCACTATATTCTAAATATTCGTGAATTCTCAAAGTGGCGATATTCGCAATTGAAATTTGTGATTCGAATATTCGCGCTCAACACTATTTGATATCTGATTCTAGGTTACATTGATAGTTGACACACTCATTTTAGGATAATTAAGTTGAAAAAGATACGTACAGCCAGCTGGGGATGAGCTGTAACATCTCCATAAAAATCTGATGCTAACCTTGCTCTGGAGGGAGGCTTGGAAGATTAAGTCACTTCATGAGGTCAATGAATAGATTTTGACCCTTACATTCGAACATCATTCTGCTCTAATTCTCTCCCTGACAAGTCGAGCAGATGCTTTAATATTGTGAGAATTAGAGCTAGTTCTGTGAGTTGTGGTACTTTTCAGAGTGGTTGTTTGCAATATGGCAAACAGCACCAAGTAGATGATCCTGCACTACTACTAACTATTCAATACCAATAACAACACCAAATACTAATAATAATAATAAGAAGAAGAAGAAGAAGAAGCCTAATAAAAACTAGTCGCTCATCCATTGCTGGATGTTACAGGTGATCTCATATGTACATATATTCGTATTTTTCCATAATTTTCAGCTTATAATATCATTTTTAGCTTAACAGTAAAAGTTAAATGTTAAAATTTAGCCCTCCAAGAGCTGCATTTAAAGCTTATGCTATTCTAGGTATTATGCCTAAATTGGTCCCCATTAACCCCTTAGGGACACAGCCTTATTTCACCTTAAGGATCAGGCCATTTTTTGCAAATCTGACCAGTGTCACTTTAAGTGGTGATAACTTTAAAACACTTTGACATATCCAGGCCATTCTGAAATTGTTTTTTCGTCAAATATTGTAATTCATGACACTGGTAAAATGAAGTAAAAAAAAAATCATTTTTATTTATAAAAAAATACCAAATTTACCAAAAATGTTTAAAAAATTTAAAATTTCCAAGTTTCAATTTCTCTACTTCTATAATACATAGTAATACCTACAAAAATAGTTATTACTTTACATTCTTCATATGTCTACTTCATGTTTGGATCAATTTGGGAATGATATTTTTTTGGGGGGGATGTTACAAGGCTTAGAAGTTTAGAAGCAAATCTTGAAATTTTTCAGAAATTTTCAAAAACCCACTTTTTAGGGACCAGTTCAGGTCTGAAGTCACTTTGTGAGGCTCACATAATAGAAACCACCCAAAAATGACCCCATTCTAGAAACTACACCCCTCAAGGTATTCAAAACTGATTTTATAAATGTCGTTAACCCTTTAGGTGTTCCACAAGAGTTAATGGCAAATGGTGATAAAATTTCAGAATTTAGATTTTTTGGGCAAATTTTCCATTTTAATCCATTTTTTCCAGTAACAAAGCAAGGGTTAACAGCCAAACAAAATGCTATATTTATTTCCCCGATTCTGTAGTTTGCAGAAACACCCCATATGTGGCCGTAAACTACTGTTTGGGCACACAGTAGGGCATAGAGGGAAAGGTGCGCCGTATGGTTTTTGGAAGCCAGATTTTGCTGGACTGTTTTTTTTTTACACCATGTCCCATTTGAAGCCCCCCTGATGCACCTCTAGAGTAGAAACTCCATAAAAGTGACCCCATCTAAGAAACTACACCCCTCAAGGTATTCAAAACTGATTTTACAAACTTTGTTAACCCTTTAGGTGTTGCACAAGATTTAATGGAAAATAGAGATACAATTTCAAAATTTCACTTTTTTGGCAGATTTATCATTTTAATATTTTTTTTCCAGTTACAAAGCAAGGGTTAACAGCCAAACAAAACTCATTATTTATGGCCCTGATGCTGTAGTTTACAGAAACACTTTTTTGACACCATGTCCCATTTAAAGCCCCCCTGATGCACCCCTAAAGTAGAAACTCCAAAAAAGTGACCCCATTTTAGAAACTACGGGATAGGGTGGAAGTTTTGTTGGTACTAGTTTAGGGTACATATGATTTTTGGCGGCGATACCTAATATGTATACAATTTTTTTATTTATGTAAGTTTTACACAATTATTTCATTTTTGAAACCAAAAAAATCATGTTTTATTGTCTCCATATTCTGAGAGCCATAGTTTTTTCAGTTTTTGGGCGATTATCTTAGGTAGGGTCTCATTTTTTGTGGGATGAGATGACGGTTTGATTGGCACTATTTTGGGGTGCATATGACTATTTTATCGCTTGCTATTACACTTTTTGTGACGTAAGATGACAAAAAATTGCTTTTTTTACACCGTTTTTATTTTTATTTTTTTAAGGTGGTCACCTGAGGGGTTAGCTCATGTGATATTTTTATAGAGCCAGTCGATACGGACGCGGCGATACCTAATATGTATACTTTTTTTATTTATGTAAGTTTTACACAATGATTTCATTTTTGAAACCAAAAAAATCATGTTTTAGTGTTTCCATAGTCTAAGAGCCATAGTTTTTTCAGTTTTGGGGCGATTATCTTGAGTAGGGTATGATTTTTGCGGAATGAGATGACGGTTTGATTGGTACTATTTTGGCGTACATGCGACTTTTTTGATCACTTTTATTACCTTTTTTGGGAAGTAAGGTGGGCAAAATGTCAATTTCCTCATAGTTTTTATTTTTTTATTTTTACCGTGCAGGGAAAGTAACATAACCGTTTTATAGATCAGGTCGTTACGGACGCGGAGATATCTAATATGTGTAGTGTATTTTTTATTTATTTTTTTATTCAGTGATAAATGTGTTTTTTTTTTACTTTACTTTTTCACTTTTTTTTTAAACTTTTTTTTGACCCAGACCCACTTGATTCTTGAAGATCCAGTGGGTCTGATGTCTGTATAATACAGTACAGTACACTATATAGTGTATTGTACTGTATTTTACTTGCACTTTGTCTGAACAGATCTATGCCTTTAGCACAGATCTGTTCAGCACCATGGACAGCAGGATGCCTGAGAAGGCGTCCTGTTGCCATGGGAACCTTCCCCGTCTGCTCATTTGTGGCCACAACTGAGCAGACGGGGAAGGGTAAGGAGGGGAGCTCCCTCCCTCTGTGACCCCATCCTGTCTGGGGGCTGCAAAGGCACAGCAACCCCCTGATGGGAGAGGGAGCTCCCTGACTGTTAACCTCTGCTCTTCCATAACGCGGTCCATACGGACCGCAGTATGGAAAGGGTTAAACGGCTGACATCACAGAACAGATGTCAGACGTTTATACCAGAGTGTCAGCAATGTGCTGACACTCTGGTATAACCACTGTACACCAATAAATATTCAAGAGGAGGCGGGCGATCGCGATCCCGCCTGCCGCACCGCCCGTAACTCCCCCCCCCCCACACCACCCGCCGCCATAAAATCACTCAGGGGTGCAGGGGGTGTGAAAATCTATATTTTGGGCATTTTAAAATTTCTGATCCCCGCGGTCCCTGACCGCGGGGATCAGAAACTGCAGAAAGCGCAGCAAACCGCAGGTCTGAATTGACCTGCGGTTTGCTGCGATCGCCGACACAGGGAGGTCACGGGACCCCCCCACGCATTTAGCCGAGGTGCCTGCTCAATGATTTGAGCAGGCACCTTGTCCCGATCACCGCCCGCCAGGCGGCAGTGATCGGAACAACACATGACGTACCGGTACGTCATGTGTCCTTAAGGACTCGGGAAACATGCCGTACCGGTATGTCATGTGTCCTTAGGGGTTAAAGGTTCATTAATTATTGTCATAATTCTCCTATGTCTGTCTATGAATTCATAAGGGGTCATTTTTCATAATTGTATTTTACTCCTTTTTTGTTCTACAAGCTTTACTCTCAGTGTATCTGTAGACCATTTCTTTCTGCTTTACAGTGAATCAATCAGGAGCTGCTCTGACTGCTCAATGTATAGCCCATATCTCAACTTCTGACAACTAGTAAACACTCATTTAATCCATATTCTTATCATTTGCATAAGAATTTAACTTAAATGAATGTAAACCGTAAAGCAATATTCTGCAGGAAAACTGAAAGTGAAAGCTGTAGAACATAAAGTATTAAAAATACAGCCAGGTCCATAAATATTGGGACATCGACACAATTCCTCAAATTTTTGGTTCTATACACTACCACAATGGATTTAAAATGAAACAAACAAGATGTGCTTTAACTGCAGACTGTCAGCTTTAATTTGAGGGTATTTACATCCAAATCAGGTGAACGGTGTAGAAATTTCAACAGTTTGCATATGTGTCTCCCACTTGTTAAGAGACCAAAAGTAATGGGACAGAATAATAATCATAAATCAAACTTTCACTTTCTAATACTTGGTTGCAAATCCGCTGCAGTCAATTATAGCCTGAAGTCTGGAAAGCATAGACATCACCAGACGCTGGGTTTCATTCCTGGTGATGCTCTGCCAGGCCTCTACTGCAACTGTCTTCAGTTCCTGCTTGTTCTTGGGGCATTTTCCCTTCAGTTTTGTCTTCAGCGAGTGAAATGCATGCTAATCAGATTCAGGTCAGGTGCTTGACTTGGCCATTGCATAACATTCCACTACTTTCTCTTGAAAAACTCTTTGGTTGCTTTTGCAGTATGCTTTGGGTCATTGTCCATCTGCACTGTGAAGCGCCATCCAATGAGTTCTGAAGCATTTGGCTGAATATGAGCAGATAATATTGCCCGAAACACTTCAGAATTCATCCTGCTGCTTTTGTCAGCAGTCACATCATCAAAAAATACAAGAGAGCCAGTTTCATTGGCAGCCATACATGTCCACGCCATGACACTACCACCACCATGCTTCACTGATGAGGTGGTATGCTTAGGATCATGAGCAGTTCCTTTCCTTCTCCATACTCTTCTCTTCCCATCACTCTGGTACAAGTTGATCTTGGTCTCATTTGTCCATAGGATGTTGTTCCAGAACTGTGAAGGCTTTTTTAGATGTTGTTTGGCAAACTCTAATCTGGCCTTCCTGTTTTTGAGGCTCACCAATGGTTTACATCTTGTGGTGAACCCTCTGTATTCACTCTGGTGAAGTCTTCTCTTGAATATTGACTTTGACACACATACACCTACCCCCTGGAGAGTGTTCTTGATCTGGCCAACTGTTGTGAAGGGTGTTTTCTTCACCAGGGAAAGAATTCTTTGGTCATCCACCACAGTTGTTTTTCGTGGTCTTCAAGGTCTTTTGGTGTTGCTGAGCTCACCGATGCGTTCCTTCTTTTTAATAATGTCCCAAACAGTTGTTTTGGCCAAGCCTAATGTTTTTGCTATCTCTCTGATGGCTTGCTTCACTGATAATAACAGTTCTTTGGATCTCATCTTGAGAGTTGACAGCAACAGATTCCAAATGCAAATTGCACACTTGAAATGAACTCTGGACCTTTTATCTGCTCATTTTAATTGGGATAATGAGGGAATAACACACACTTGGCCATGGAACAGCTGAGAAGCCATTTGTCCCATTACTTTTGGTTCCTTAACAAGTGGGAGACACATATGCAAACTGTTGTAATTCCTACACCGTTCACCTGATTTGGATGTAAATACCCTCAAATTACAGCTGACAGTCTGCAGTTAAAGCACATCTTTTTTGTTTCATTTCAAATCCATTGTGGTGGTGTATAGAGCAAAAAAATGTTAGAATTGTGTAGATGTCCCAATATTTATGGACCTGACTGTATGTATTACATTGACCAATTGAAAAATCATCTAGTCCAAAAAGAGTAATATGCAATGATAAAAAATCAGCCCCTGACGATGCTAAGAGCATTTAACAAAGGTAAAGACGAGCAATGAAACTGTTGCTTTTTGTGATGCCTTAACATTTTTGGTCATGATTTACAAATGTAACTGCTGCTCAGTGACATTTTCACAAGGCATTGCTGCCTAGCAAACAGTCAAGTCCTAGTGTTTGTGACGTACACTGAATTCACATGATTCATATTCTCTATTGCAAAATACAGGGCACACCATAGATTACCCCTACTCTACCCCCACATAATAATTACTGTGACTAAATATTATAACCATATCATGACTGTAAAAGACCACTGTAAGATAATAGGTAGAACTTGATGGACCTGTGTCTTTTCTAAACCTTACCAATTATATAACTATGTAACCACTATACTGGAACTGAGTAGCATCTACTCATAACATGAGTGGATAATATCCTTAATATTATATATAACCATAACTAGATACATAGAGATACTAACCCAGAGATACTATAGACCGAGTCTCGGACAAAGAGCGAGTGAGAATGAGGTCTACAGAGAGGCCTATTTCTCTAAGCTAATTGAGTGAGTGCACTGGTGGGACAGGGATGCCACATTAGTATTACTAATCCTCCTGCATAACAGAGTGGACCATTCTACATTTAAAAGGGGTTTCCAGGACTTATTTACTGATGACCTATCCTCTGGATAGTTCATCAGTATATGAACGGTGGGGGTTCGACACCCAGGACCCCACCCATCAGCTGTTTTGAGAAGGCAGTTGCATTCATGTGAGCGCCACTGCTTTCTCGCAGTTTAATAGCACAGTGTCGTACATTGTATAACGACTATGCTTGGTATCTCACTTGAATGGGGCTGAGCTTCTCCTAGGCCATGTGACACATGAGTGTGTCATCATTCGGCCTAGGAAGAGCGGAGAGAAGGCAATGGCACTCACAGGAGCACCGGTGCCTTCTCAAACAGCTGATCAACGGGGTCCCTGGTGTCGACCCCCACAGATAAGATACTGATAACCTATCCTGAGGATAGGTTATCAGTAAGAAAATCTCGGAAAACCCCTTTAACTTTGTATTTTGATAGTATTCATCCTGTATTTAAAATCTAAATTCATCCACTGTAACTTCAACAGACTTGGAAAAAACAAATAAAAGAAATATATGTTAATATTGAAGCTCGCCAGATTTCCATGAACTCTAGCAGTTTAGTGTAACCAAAGACCTGCAGTGGTGCTGGATAATTTTAATACAAAGTGACTGGTGTAAGTGGTATAGTGGGGCATGTTGCTGCAGATAATAGCCTCTCAAAGACCTTGGATTTCTGATGAATTTACAATCTTTTTATTAAGCAGAATAAATTTTTATAAAAAAATTGCAATTCAAATTCACTCTCTGCCTCATTCACTTTAATCAACCTATGTGTTGGAAAATGTGGAGCTAGGGCTTTGAATATATATGCAATCATCCTGAGCACTATATTTCTTAATGTATTTACACTAGACAACTGGCATAAATACAGATACATTCTCTTGTTTCACTTCACATATTACAAAACTGTCTGCAGTTACCACTTGGGGAAGTTCAGTACAAAGAAATGTACACAGTTATCATTGTCTGCAATGGAAGCTGTAATCATATCTTTGCACTGAGCTCCCCTTAGTGGTGGTTGCATAAAAATGCTGTGTTTTCACAACAGGAACAAAATAAGAAGTTCAGCACCGGAACCTTCCTCCACCTGGGCCCCATCGCAGTTGTGTCACCAGACTCCCTTGCAGTGGGTGAAGTTCTTGACATTTGTTTAAGGTCTACACAGAAAAGTTGTATCTACCGTTCAATAAACATTTGTAGGGAAGCCCCTCTTTTATGTGTCATACTTCCAGGGATGGACTGGCCAAAGACCCTACAGGGAAATTTTCTGGTGGGTCGCTGGCCCGGTACATAATCATCATAATCATCTGATGTTCTTTAAATTAATTTAAGAGCTTTAGGTACTTATGCACCTTACGGGTGGCACTGTGTTATTTGGTTCTGCTGAGGCAGTATTTTGTGCTGCACTGTGATATTTGGTTCTTCTAGGTTTGTACTTTATGCTGCACACTACTATTATATCGCTGACCCCACCTATCTGTGTTGGCCCTGCCTTCTGTCAATTTGGACTTGCCTACAACATTGGCCCATTTGTATTTTTTTTTTCCAAGGGCCACTTTAAGTTCCCAGTCTGTCCCTCCATACTTCATATGACATATGAATACTTCATGATTTATATATTGTCTTGCATATACAGTCCCAAAATATTATGATCACATGATATTTTAGAAGATAGCATAAACTCTGCTCCATTGCCTTATACACCCTCAGTAAATACAGTAATCTATAACTGTAAATACTGTAAAAAGAATCTTTGGCTTTCTAGTTCAATCATTTACACTTGGATAACACTAACGTTTACAATTCCACTGGGTTGTATTATGTGAAGGATAGTACTGGTTACTGCAGAACATAAATTCTGTAAAACAAGCCCCATCAGGATTCCTCCTAAATAGTTCCAGCATCTTGGCATCCTCCTCCCAAACTCACAATGATAAATGACTAAGATGCTAGGCGGACACAGCAGAGAACGCCACAGTTGCATTTCTATTTGTGAATGGCTGTAAAACAAACATTATTTTAGCATTAACAATGACAAGTTCTGTTTTTTTATGATGAGTTTGGCCTTAAACTGTGATCCTGCTACAAAACTATTTTCTTTTCTTTTTTTTGTGTGTGTGTTAGAAAAGCTAAAGGATATGAAATTCGAAACCTAGATTTAACTGTGGCTAAGCACTGGCTGACTAATGTTCCAATGTGCTTTAATAAGCTTATCTGTGAGCTTAGCATGGCTATATCTGTTGCCAATTTCTCCCTGATGCATTCATACTATTTGCTTCCCAAAATCTGCAATTAAATAGAAGGGTATCATCCTGGTTAACCCTGGCAACGCGTAACCTACATACACATCTATTTGTTTAGTACTGAATACTAATCTGATTTATTAGACTGCGCAGCAATGGCAATCAAATTCAGTGTGCTCTATAAAAAGGCTAGTTTTATTCAGGCTTGTGAAATTGTCTGTATCACACACGAGGCCACCTGCTGATTCACGTAGAAGGACTCAAAGGTTTAAGAGACACAAGGTACAGTGCATTGAGACATATCAACCATTTATGAACGATAAGTGAGACTGGCAAGAACACTATATTTCATGCAACTTAAAATCAAACTTGTAACACAATGCGTGTTATTATATCCTGTAATTAATGCATTTGACAACAACTCTGGCCGTACACATTCAGCAGCTGTTGGCCAAACAATCATTCGGCCAAACGATCATTCGGCCAACTGCAATCTCTCTCATCTCCTTCATACCCGATCCGAATGTGTCTGTGTGTGGCACATGTAATGAATGGCTCATTGAGCAATGGAAGAGGAAGAAGATGGCATTGTCTCAAGTTTTCTTTTACTGTACATCATCTGAACAGCCAAGTGTGTGCCTCCCTTACCTAGGGAAGAGATGGCTCTAGGAGGCTCTAGACTAAGAAGGCAAAACAACAGAGGCCATGAAATGCTCTGGACAATGTTCTACTGTATTTACAAGAAGGGCTGTCTATATAATGTATATAAAAGTATGTATACACACAGATCGGATAACAGTGGAACACAGAAAAAGTCAAATCTATGGAATTAAGGCGAGTAATTACATATGTGGTGCTAGAACAACATAATTTGGCTAATGGAAGATTGTTGTCATTTTTCTAATGGCAGCAGAAAGAAAAAACAATCATTTCATAGTCTATTATAGGTACAATGTTTAAATGGAAGCTTTAAAAAAATTACCTTTTCACACACATTATAACTAATAAAAATGTCAGATTATTTATCTTTCCTTTCTGTAGTACTGCAAATACAAAAAAAAATAACATTCTATTCAATTCTAAAGTGTGATCTCCAAGATTGATAGTTGCCCCATATACTTCTCAGGAGGCTCTATCAGCATTTGTAACATCCTGTCCTGACACCATTACACACTTTAAGTCAATACTGAACCACTCCACCCTGCAGCCAATGTATCTCTGACTGGAAAGAAATAAATAAAAAAAATCAATGATTAGCTACTAAACAATCATATTTCTCTATTGAGCCATTTTAGTGATAGCATTTGGGAAAATATACTGCAAAACATAAAAAAGTTTTGATCGGTGCAAGCAAAGGAATGTTTTTTCGACTGCAAGAACATATGGACACCTGGGCTTCACCAGTGGTTGGAGTCCACACCAACATAAAAAAAAATATATATATATATAATATACAAATAAGCACAAACAACTTCAATTTTTATGCTAAATAAGACATGGCAGAAGCCACAAAAAGGCATATGCATCATGGGTATATGAGCTTTGCTCATTTTTTACAAGAAAGGCTTCATCTCAAAAGGCTTCATCTCAAAAGTATATTTTTTTAGCGTTAGTGACCTGTTTTATGTATCAGCTATATTGTTAGCTTCTTTTTTGTTTGTTTTTAACATTGTCCCTTATGAAGAACATAATGGTGCATAAAATGGATAAATGATACCAAAAATCATATCTCATTCTACTGTATAATTCTAATTACTTATTGTACTGTATAATCTTTATTTAACAACGGCCTGTATTTTCTGTACGCACTGAAGGGATTGCTTGCCCATGAGAGTTTAAAATGGCTCCAAAAGTAGATCTTTATTTTAAACCTGTAAGTATGAGAATAAAGACTAATTCACGACCTAGGCAAAAGGATGGTAAAATTCTGACGCAGTATAGTGCATATGTTTAAGTACAGTAGTGATTATGTCTTCCGAAAGACAATAAAGAGGCTGTTATTAGCATATGTTTAGCAAAAAGAATGTGGTAACTGAAGGTACTGTAATTTAAATTAAGGATCAGTAGCTCCATTAGCAATCTGTAAACCATTGTTAAAAATAACTAGAAGAAGTAAAGTAAAACACCTCAATTTATAATGGTCTATTTATTACAGAAAAAGGTAAAAATGTATTTACTGTATATTTAACAATAAATCTATGAAAAGCTGACCACATAGATGATCACCTGACCCAGCTGATAATCCATTTGACAGGACAAATTATTTGGGGCAGGTCTACTATAAATACAGGATCTTGATAGCTCTGTCACTACTGCTATCTCCACCTCCTCTGCTTCAGACAATGTAGCCCTGGCCCTTGTTTTCAGTGTGACACTCATGATGTCACCAGTATGAAATGTCTCATTATGAAGCACACCACACCCAGTCATGCAGGTTTCTTGAAAAAGTGACCTGCAGTGTGTTAACAGACTCTTGTTCTAATCTAAAACTTGAAGCATTTTGTGGCTAATTTATACCTTTATTTTACTACAAAGAGATAGCTATTTGTTTCAGGGTCTACATCCATAAACTTTTCTCTGAAAATTGTCTTGTCACAATTGTTGCTGTTTGAGAGGTACAGGCGCTCCTGTAAGTGCTGTGGCCTCCTGTCTGCAAACCAAGCACAGTGCCGTACATTGTATAACGGATGTGCTTGGTATCACAACTCAGCCTCATTATCTTCAATGGGGCTGAGGTATGCCTATGCAATGTGACCAATGAATGCGTCATCACTTGGCTACAGCAAACACTGCTGCCTTCTCAAATAGGTGTTCAGCGGAGGACATATTTGTCAGACCCCCACTGATCACATGCTGATTACCTATCCAGAGGATAGGTCATATGAATAAAACTCCCTGAAAACCCCTTTAACCACCTCAGCTCCCCTAGTTTAAACACCCTTAATGACCAGACCACTTTTTACAATTCTGCACTACACTACTTTCACGGTTTATTACTCGGTCATACAACTTACTACCCAAATGAATTTTACCTCCTTTTCTTCTCACTAATAGAGCTTTCATTTGGTGGTATTTCATTGCTGCTGACATTTTTACTTTTTTTGTTATTAATCAAAATTGACCGAAATTTTTGCAAAAAAATGACATTTTTCAGTTGCAAAATTTTTCAAATAAAACTACATTTATATATAAATTTTTTGCCAAAATGTATTGTTCTACATGTCTTTGATAAAAAAAAATATGCAATAAGTGTATATTTATTGGTTTGCGCGAAAGTTATAGCGTTTACAAACTAAGGTAGAAAAATGTGAATTTCCGCATTTTGAAGCAGCTCTGACTTTCTGAGCACCTGTCATGTTTCCTGAGGTTCTACAATGCCCAGACAGTAAAAACACCCCACAAATGACCCCATTTTGGAAAGTAGACACCCTAAGGTATTCGCTGATGGGCATAGTGAGTTCATAGAAGTTTTTATATTTTGTCACTAATGTGTGACAAAAAATAAAATTTTACATGAACTCGCCATGCCCCTCACGAAATACCTTGGGGTGTCTTCTTTCCAAAATGGGGTCACTTGTGGGGTATTTACACTGCCCTGGCATTTTAGGGGCCCTAAAGCGTGAGAAGAAGTCTGGAATATAAATGTCTAAAAAATTTTGCGCATTTGGATTCCGTGAGGGGTATGGTGAGTTCATGTGAGATTTTATTTATTGTCACAAGTTAGTTGAATATGAGACTTTGTAAGAAAAAAAAAAACTATTTCCGCTAACTTGTGACAAAAAAAAAAATCTTCTATGAACTCGCCATGCCCCTCAAAAGTGATCTTTTTATAGCGCCGCAGCGATTTTACTGTGTTTTTGCAGTGATCAGAGAAATAAAATTTCTGTCACTGCGGTGGGGCGGACTGAACGCAAGTGTGCGCACAAGATCAGGCCTGATCGGGCGAACCCTGCGTTTTTTGTAGAGCAATTGCGGACAAGAAAAGGCATTTTCTATATAGTTCTGGCAATGTGCGGATCCGCAAAATGCGGAAAGCACATTGCCGATGTCCGTGTTTTGCGGATCCGCGGTATCCGTGTTTTGCGGATCCGCGGATCCACAAAACACATACGGACGTCTGAATGGAGCCTTACAGGGGGGTGATCAAAGACAGGGGGGTGATCAGGGAGTCTATATGGGGTGATCACCCCCCTGTAAGGCTCCATTCAGACGTCCGTATGTGTTTTGCGGATCCGCGGATCCGTGGATCCGCAAAACACATACAGACGTCTGAATGGAGCCTTACAGGGGGGTGATCAATGACAGGGGGGTGATCAGGGAGTCTATATGGGGTGATCACCCCCCCTGTCATTGATCACCCCCCTGTAAGGCTCCATTCAGACGTCCGTATGTGTTTTGCGGATCCGCAGATCCAATCCGTGGATCCGCGGATCCGCAAAACATGTACGGACATCTGAATGGAGCCTTACAGGGGGGTGATCAATGACAGGGGGGTGATCAGGGAGTCTAATATGGGGTGATCAGGGGTTAATAATGGGACCACCAGAGGACCAGGTAGCAGATATATTAGACGCTGTTAACAAAACAGCGTCTAATATACCTTTCAGGGGTTAAAAAAATCGTATCTACAGCCTGCCAGCGAATAATCGCCGCTGGCAGGCTGTAGATCAGCTCGTTTACCTGCAGTTCCTGTGAACGCGCGCTCCTGTGTGTGCGCGTTCACAGGAAATCTTGTGTCTCGCGAGATGACGCGCCGGCGCGTCCAAGAGGAATGAATCGACCGCCTCTGGAACACAATCCTGCATTAGGCGGTACGGAGGCGGTTAAGCAATCAGGTGATCATCAATGGTTTAAGTTACTAGAATTATGGGTCCCTGGAGGTGCTAGATGTAATAAAAATAAATAAATGTAATATTCTAGCACACGGCTAGTCTCAAACTTGCTAGAATCTTGGACAGATTTGTATTTTCCACATTATAGGTGATGGAGGCTGAATTGATTTAAGCATTTGACCATTGTCTTATACGGGGAAATATGGCTTCATAGTTGGAAATTTGTCTGTTGGAAAAACAGCAGGTTCTTACGGATGCGACAATATCTAATATGTATACTTTTTTCATTTATTTAAGTTTTACACAATAACAGAATTTTTTAGATAAAAAAAATCATGTTTTAGTGTCTCCATATTCTGAGAGCCATAGTTTTTTTAATTTTTTTGGTGATTGTCTTAGGTAGGGTCTAATTTTTTGCGGGTTTAGATGATGGTTTGATTAGCACTATTTTGGGGTGCAAAAAACATTTTTATCACTTGCTATTACACTTTTTGTGATGTAAGGTGAAAAAAAATAGCTTTTTTAACAGTTTTTAGTTTATTTTATTTTACGGTGTTCACCTGAGGGGTTAGGTCATGTGATATTTTTATACAGCAGGTTCTTACGGACGCGGTGATACTTAATATGTATACTTTTTAAATTTACTTAAGTTTTACAAAAAAATATGTTTTAGTGTCTCCATATTCTGAAAGCCATATTTTTTTTTTTTTTTTTTTTTTTTTTACTTTTAGTGATGTAAGGGGACCAAAAAAATTTGTAGCTGTTTTTTTTTTGGACAGTGTTCGTCTGAGGGGTTAGGTCATTTGATATTTTTATAGAGCCGGTCGTTATGGACGTGGCAATACCTAATATGTCTACTTTTTTTAATTAAAATTTCATACAATAATATCATTTTTGAGACAAAAAAAAATCATGTTTTAGTGTCTACATATTCTGAGAGCCATAGTTTTTAATGTTTTGGGCGATTGTCTTAGATAGGGTATCATTTTTGCGGGATGAGATGACGGTTTGATTGGCACTATTTTGGGGTGCATATGACTTTTTGATCGCTTGCTATTACACTTTTTGCGGTGTAAGGTGACAAAAAATGGATTTTTACACCTTTTTTTTTTTTTTTTTTACGGTGTTCATCTGAGGGGTTAGGTCATGTAATATTTTTATAGAGCAGGTCGTTATGGACGTGGCAATACCTAATATGTATACTTTTTATTTATTTAATTTTTACACACTAATATCATTTTTGAAACAAAAAAAAATCATGTTTTAGTGTCTCCATAGTTTTTTTATGTTTTGGGAGATTGTCTTATGTAGAGTAAGATTTTTGCTGGATGAGGTGACGGTTAGATTGGCACTATTTTGGGGTGCATATGACTTTTTGATCGCTTGCTATTATACTTTTTGTGATTTAAGGTAACAGTAGGAGTTAGGTCATGTGATATTTTTATAGAGCAGGATGTTACAGAGCCGGCGATACCTAATATGTATACTTTTTTAATTACTTAAGTTTTACACAATAACAGCATTTTTTAAACTAAAAAAAAATCATCTTTTACTGTATCCATAGTCTGAGAGCCATAGTTTTTTATTTTTTAGGCGATTGTCTTAGGTAGGGACTCATTTTTTGTGGGATGAGGTGACGGGTAGATTGGTACTATTGGGGGGGATACGCCTTTTTGATAGCTTGGTGTTGCACTTTTAGTGATGTAAAGTGCCCCAAATTTTTTTTAGCACAGTTTTTATTTTATTTTTTGGATGGTGTTCATTTGAGGGGTTAGGTCATGTGATATTTTTATAGAGCAGGTCGATACAGATGCGGCAATACCTAATATATCTACTTTTCTTTTTTTCCCTACTTTTTACAAATAGTTTTTACTTTATTTTGAGGAAAGGAAGCTTTTTTTTAACTTGAAAGTTGTAATTTTATATTTTTACTTTTATTTTTTCACTTTATTTTTTATCCCATCTGGGACTTCAACTTTTGGTGGTCTGATCACCTTTACAATGCATCAAAATACTTCTGTATTGTGATTAGAGTTGAGCAGTCACCTGGATGTTCGGGTTCGACGAGTTCGGCCGAACTTGAAAAAAAAGTTTGGGTTCGGGACCCGAACTTGACCCGAACTTGACCCTGAACCCGAACCCCATTGAAGTCAATGGGGACCCGAACTTTTGGGCACTAAAATGGCTCTAAAATTGTCCTGGAAAGGGCTAGAGGGCTGCAAAAGGCATCAAAATGTGCTTAAGAGCATGACAACTGTTCTGCAAACAAATGTGGATAGGGAAATGACTTAAATTAACATAGAATACAGAAAAATTAAAAATAACAATCTGGATCTAGGAGGTTGTGGAGGCGGTGGATGGGTGGATGTGGCGGTGTAGGTTGACATGGCGGTGTAGGTGGAAGCGGCGGTGAAGGAGGAATAGGTAGCCAACACTGATTTGTGTTATCTTTTATTTTTAAATTGGGGTATCCCCCAAAATATTGGGACATATAACAAAATAAAACAAAGAATAAGTGCACTTAAGTGCAAGAATGAATGGTTGAGGCTGGTATAAATGTCTATTCTGCACAAGGTACGGACAAGTCCTGTGGGATCCATGCCTGGTTCATTTTAATAAACGTAAGCTTGTCCACATTGGCTGCGGCCTGTGATAATGCTCTCTGCCGTGCTAAACACACGTTCACACTATACACTGGCTGCAGGGCAGGTCAGCACCTCCAAGGCTGACAAAGCTTTTCCACATTTTGGCCATGCAAACCCTGCCTTCTCAGGTGCTGGTGGTGCCCAAGCTGCGTTGGCGACCTCTTACTCCTCCTCTGCCTTTGCCTTGTGCTTCCACTGTGCCCCCACTGTCAGGTGGGAATGCTATCCATAGGAGGGAGGAATCTGGACCCCACATTACCACCATTCTGGCGTACGCAAGGACACTTACAATTCTACCTCCATATTTGATAACCTCTCAAGTGACTGACCCGTCCTACATAAAGACTTATGCATGATAGCTTCCTGGAATGACACAGTTCCACTCTGCACCTAATCGAAGTTAATGAGAAGCTGAACACGTGGGACGCTGAAGGAACGGCGATCAAACAAAAAAGCCACACTCAGAGGTTGGAGGTAAGGGAATAAGGCAGCTCGATAATAGGTGGGACGCCACCCAGAGCTAATAATTCCTGAATTTCTACAATTTTACAAATTTAAGAACTGTGACATAAGAATAATATGACTCTTTCATAAGGTCTAACATTGCGTTATAACATCAAGAATCGCTTATTATTTTACTAACTGAAGAATTGGTGACTATCGAAAATCTCAGAGAATTAATGACAAACAGCCTATATAGTGCTGATAACCAATTTTTCTGTGGTGGACTAATCAGAAATTCAGAAAGCACCTATAAGCTGTCTGACATACACATTTATACCTCAAGTGATTTTTACCTTATCGTCATTTGTGATGTTTTATCCTTTTGTTATTTAATTTCTGTACAACTTACGTATCTTGTATGACATTTTAAAAAATTGTAATATTTGAGAACTGTATTAGTAGTAGTAATAATAAAGTAATTTGTTTTGAGCAGTCCTCCAGATATTGAGTGCCATATCTTCATTTTTTACAAAAGGGAGATCTTGTCACCCAGCAATAAAACAGAGGATTTTGAGAGATTTAGGCCCATGTCACCCAGGCACAGCAGGGGTTCATTCACGGCAAAAGGTAATTCATTTCACTCAGCAATAGAAGAGAGGATTTTGAGAGATTTAGGCCCCTGTTACCCAGGCACAGCAGGGGTTTGTATACGCCAAAAATGGTTAAATGTCACTCGACAATTGAAAATAAGAATTTTTTTCAATTTAGGGCACTAAAATTGGCACTTTTTTGCATTAAAATGGCTATAAAATAGTCCTTGAAAAGGCTAGAGGGATGTAAAAGGCAGTAAAATGTGCTTAAGAGCATGGCAACTGCTCTGCAAACAAATGTGGATAGGGAAATAACTTAAAATAAAATAACTATAAATTACAAATTATTAACCTGCAACTCAGAGAAGGAGGTGGATATGGAGTCGGAGGTTGAGGAGGCGGTGAATGTGGTGTTGTAGGTGGAGGCAGCAATGGAGGAGGAGGAGGTAGCAGACAATGTTTTTTTAAAATTTTTTATTGGGGTAGGTAGCCCCCAAAATATTGTGACAAATAAAAAAAAAGAAAACAAAGAATCATTGCACTTGACTTGAGTGCAAGAATGTATATTTGATAGTGGTATAAATGTCTATTCTGCACAAGGTACAGACAAATCTTGTGGGATCCAAGCCTGGTTCATTTTAATGTACGTGAGCTTGTCCACGTTGGCTGTGGACAGGCGGCTGCGCTTGTCTGTGATGACGCCACCCTGCCGTGCTAAACGCACGTTCAGATAATACACTAGCTGCAGGGCAGGCCAGCACCTCCAAGGCGTAAAGGGAAAGATCAGGCCATGTGCCCAATTTGGAGACCCAGAAGTTGAAGGGGGCAGACCCGTCATTCAGTATGTGTAGGCGTGTGCACACATACTGCTCCACCATGTTTGTGAAATGCTGCCTCCTGCGAAGACGTTCCATATCAGCTGGTGCTGCTGGTTGTTGTGGCGTGCTGACAAAGCTTTTCCACATGTCGGCCTACTGCTAACCCTGCCTTCTGAGGTGCTGGCGGTGCCCTAGCTGCGTTGCGACCTCTTCCTCATCCTCTGCCTTCGCCTTGTGCTTCCACTGTGCCCCAGCTGTCAGGTGGGAATGCCACCAGCCGCGCGTCTATCAGCGTGCGCTTGTACTCGCGCATCTTACGATCACGCTCCAGTGACGGAATTAAGGACGGTATGTTGTCCTTGTAATGGGGATCCAGCAGCGTGGCCACCCAGTAATCAGCACAAGTTAGAATGTGGGCAACTCTGCGGTCGTTGCGGAGACACTGCAGCATGTAATCGCTCATGTGTGCAAGGCTGCCCAGAGGCAACGAAAAGCTGTCCTCTGTGGGAGGTGTATCGTCTGTGTCCTCTGTATCCCCCAATCCACGCACCAGTGATGGCCATGAGCTGGTCTGGGTGCCACCCTGCTGTGAACATGGTTCCTCCTCCTCCATCTCCTCATCCTCCACCTCCTCATTCTCCAGAACTGTGCCCTGACTGGACAATTGTGTAACTGGCGTTTGTGGGTGAATGAACCCACCCTCAGAGCCACTTGGGAATGACTGGCCGGAAACCTTACAAAATGATCCCTCTTCCTCCTCCTCCTCCTCCTGTGCCACATCCTCTTCCATCATCGCCATGAGCGTTTTTTCAAGGAGGCATAGAAGTGGGATAGTAACGCTGAGAACGGCGTTATCGGCACTGGCCATGTTGGTGGAGTACTCGAAACAGCGCAACAAGGAACACAGGTCTCGCATGGAGGCCCAGTCATTGGTGGTGAAATGGTGCTGTTCCGCCGAGCGACTCACCCGTGCGTGCTGCAGCTGAAACTCCACTATCGCCTGCTGCTGCTCTCACAGTCTGGCCAGCATGTGCAAGGTGGAGTTCCACCTTGTGGGCACGTTGCATATGAGGCGGTGAGTGGGAAGGCCGAAGTTACGCTGCAGCGCTGACAGGCGAGCAGCAGCGTGAGAACGCTGAAAGCGCGCCACAGACGGCCCGCACTTTATGCAGCAGCTCTGACATGTCAGGGTAATTTTTAAGGAATCTCTGCACCACTAAATCCAGCACATGTGCCAGGGAAGGGATGTGCGTCAAACCGGCTAGACCCAGAGCTGCTACGAGATTTCTCCCATTATCGCACACCACCAGGCCGGGCTTGAGGCTCACTGGCACAAACCACTCATCGGTCTGTTGTTCAAGGCCCGTCCACAGCTCCTGCGCGGTGAGGGGTTTGTCTCCCAAACAGATAAGTTTTAAAACTGCCTGCTGTTGTTTACCCCTGGCTGTGCTGAAGTTGGTGGTGAGGGTGTTACGCTGACCGGATGAGGAGCTGGTAGAGGATGAGGAAGCAGAGTAGGAGGAGGAAGCAACAGGAGGCAAACTGAAGCGCCCTGCAATCCTCAGTGGTGGAAGGACATGCGCCAAACTGCTATACACCTCAGGCCCAGCCACCACTGCATTTACCCAGTGTGCTGTTATGGAGATATTACGGCCCTGACCGTGCTTACTGGTCCACGTATTCGTAGACAAGTGCACCTTGCCACAGATGGCGTTGCGCAGTGCACACCTGATTTTGACCCCTACTTGGTTGTGAAGGGAAGGGATGGCTCGCCTTGAAAAGTAGTGGCGGCTGGGCACGACGTACTGTGGGACAGCCACCGCCATAAGGCCTTTAAAAATATCCGTCTCCACCAGATGGAATGACAGCATTTCAAAGGCAAGTAATTTAGAAATGCTGGCACAGAGGGGGTACTTCCTCTTCCTCTCCAGCGTTTGGGATATGGAGAGCTGAACGCTTCCGTGGGACATTGTGGAAATGCTTGGTGACCCAGGTGTTGATGTTGCTGGCAGATCCTCTGTTTGTGGGGTGCCAGGTGGCACTGTCACTCCAGAGGTGGATGAAGAGGCCGCGACTGCAGCAGAAGAGGAAGCAGGAGGAGCCAGAGACCTTTCTTGGTTTTTAAGGTGTCTACCCCACTGCAGCTCGTGCTTTGCACTAAAATGCATGGTCATGCAGGTTGTGCTCAGGTTGAGAACGTTTATGCCTCGCTTTAGGCTCTGATTGCACAGCGTGCAAACCACTTGTGTCTTGTCGTCAGCACATTGTCTGAAGAACTGTCACGCCAGGGAACTCCTTGGAGCTGGCTTTGGTGTGCTCGGTCCCTTGCTGCGGTGGGCAGTAGCAGGCGTACTGTCTAGAGGACGGCTGCTCCGCTTTTGCACCCTGCTCCCTCTTCTGCTGTGCTGGTGGCTCTGTGCGACCACCGCCTCTTCCTCCGAACTACATAGGCCACTCACACGACCTTGATTCCATGTGGGGTCGAGGACCTCATCGTCCTCCACATCATCTTCCACCCAGTCTTTACCCCTGACTTCCTTGTCGGTCTGCACGCTTTCAAAAGCCTCCAGCAGTTGGCACCTGTGTTTCGTCATCATCCGAGACGTGCTGTGATGGTCCTCCCATGTACTCATCTTGAAAAATAAGTGATTGGACATCGGTGCACTCAATCTCTTCCACTTCTGGGGCAGGGCTAGGTGGATGGCCCTGGGAAACCCTGCTAACAGAGTCATCAAAAAGCAGAAACGACTGCTGCATGACTTGGGGCTCAGACAGCTTGGCTGATTTGCAAGGGGGTGAGGTGAAAGACTGATGGACATCGGCTGCAGGTGCCAACTGTCGTCTTTCAGCAGGAGACTGGGTGGGAGAAAATGTGAAGGAACTGGATCCACTGTCAGCAACCCAATCTACTATCGCCTGTACTTGTTCAGGCCTCACCATTCGTAGAGCAGCATTAGGCCTGACCAAATACCGCTGCAGGTTTTACCGCCTACTCGCACCTGAGGAAGGGGTTTCACTTAGCTGGCACAGATCGACCACGTCCTCTCCCTGCAACAGGAGCTCCACCAGCAGCACCACGACCTGGGCCACGTCCCTTATTTGACGCTCTCCTCATAGACCTCAATTAAAGATTTCTTTGCACAAAATGGCTGTATTTCAAATACCTAATTCAATTCGTTTGGCATTTGCCAGAGAACACCAAGATTGGCAAATTCGCCACTGGCGCCCTGTGCTCTTCACAGATAAAAGCAGGTTCACACTGAGCACATGTGACAGATGTGACAGAGTCTGGAGACGCCGTGGAGAACGTTCTGCTGCCTGCAACATCCTCCAGCATGACCGGTTTGGCATTGGGTCAGTAATGGTGAGGGGTGGCATTTCTTTGGAGCGCCGCACAGCCCTCCATGTGCTCGCCAGAGGTAGCCTGACTGCCATTAGGTACCGATATGAGATCCTCAGACCCCTTGTGAGACCATATGCTGGTGCGGTTGGCCCTGGGTTCCTCCTAATGCAAGACAATGCTAGACCTCATGTGGCTGAAGTGTGTCAGCAGTTTCTGTAAGACAAAGGCATTAATGCTATGGACTGGCCCGCCCGTTCCCCAGACCTGAATCTAATTGAGCACATCTGGGACATCATGTCTCGCTTTATCCACCAACGTCACGTTGCACCACAGACTGTCCAGGAGTTGGCAGATGCTTTAGTCCAGGTCTGGGAGGAGATCCCTCAGGAGACCGTCCGCCACCTCATCAGGAGCATGCACAGGCATTGTAAGGAGGTCATACAGGCACGTGGAGGCCACACACACTACTGAGCCTCATTTTGACTTGTTTTAAGGACATTACATCAAAGTTGGATCAGCCTGTAGTGTGTTTTTCCACTTTCATTTTGAGTGTGACTCCAAATCCAGACCTCCATGGGTTGAAAAATTTGATTTCCATTTTTTTATTTTTGTGTGATTTTGCTGTCAGCACATTCAACTATGTAAAGAACAAAGTATTTCAGAAGAATATTTAATTAATTCAGATCTAGGATGTGTTATTTTTGTGTTCCCTTTATTTTTTTGAGCAGTGTATATATATATATATATTTTTTTTTTTTCTTCCTTGTATCATAGCTCCTTGGATGAATTTTAGTTATTAATTTTACTAACTGAATTGATTGTGTGATAAGGTCACCGTACAGTGACTGGCTGGGTTTGCGTTGCTTTTTATGAAGTCACACTTGAAGCCTAGCTAATCAATTGTACATATATACTGAATTGATTTGGTAATTTATTATTTATTTATTTTTTTGTTGCAAATAGCATTGATTATCTATTTACCTGATACATAAGATAGGAAAGAGAGGGTGGAAAGGAGAAAAAATAAAAAAGAGAAGATAAAAAGGAGGGAGGGTTAGAGGGGGGAAGAAAGGAGGAAGGGAAGAGGGAAAGGAAAGGAAAGGGAGGAGAAGGAGGGAAAAGGGGAAGAAGGGAGGAAAGGAAGGGGGAGAAGAGGAAAAAGGGAAAGAAAAGGAAAGGGAAAAAAAATGTCTAGACAGGGGGCAGGAAAGAAGGGGAGAGGCCCACCAGAATTAAACACCTTAATCTCTCCAATGTTCAAAAGAGTGAAAGATCTAAACAACAATAACTGACTAATATAAGTGGACAGACTAGTCCCCTTTGGAGGAAGAAGGATGAAATATCTCAAGTTCAGGAAGGGGACTCCACCAGCCCGATAGAGAAAATTATTGTGAGATTTACTACTGGGGAGTCCCAGCCTGGGGAGAGTGCCAACAAACAATTAAAAGAAGTGGAGAAAATGACATCTATTAAAGACAAGCAGTTGCCTAGTTTGCAGGACATATTTCAAGAAATAAAATAAAAAAATATGGCAATACAGGACCTCTCTCTCCAGACTGGAAATGTTAAGGAAGTGGTGGGGCTCCTTGGGGCAGATCTACAAAAATATAAAGACAGGTTGACAGAAGTAGAGAAGAGAACATTGGACTCAGAGGACCTTCTGCAGAAAAATAGTGAAAGAAAAAAGTGGATTGAAAGCGGAAAATAGAGAACTTAAAAACAAACTATTAGACCTGGAAAACAGATCCAGGAGGTCTAATTTGAGATGTCTGGGGTTTCTGGAGGGGGTGAAGGGACGAGATCTTCCTGGCTTTATACAAATCTGGTTGAGGGAACAGCTGGGACAGGATAATTCAGACCATAAAAATTTTATAGAGCGAGCCCACAGACTGACGGCAAGGCTGCCCCCTGCTGGTACAAGATCGCGCCCAGTAATAATTAATTTTTTATTGGTAAGGGACAAGAAGGAGGTACTACGTAGGTCGAGGAAAAAAGGGATGCTGGAATATGCGAGTACAACAATAATGCTATTCTCCGACTATGCAAAGGAAACAGTAAGAGAAAGAAGTCAATTTATAGATGCTAAAAAAAAGTTACGCTTAAATTGTGTAGATTATTCAATGATGTTTCCGGCTAAGCTGAGAGTGGAATGGGAGAATAAAACTTGTTTTTTTAAGACTGCAGAGGCAACGAATGTATGGATTAGAGAAAAAATTAAGAATTTATAGGGCTGGGTGTTAATCGGGAGGGAGTAATGCTAAGTGGGAGAGCCAGGTTCGGATGTTGGGTGGGAGGGAGGGAGTTGCCTGGGTCATTCGGAAAGGGTGGGAGGGAGGGATTTGTACCTGCTGCGGCGTTCAACTCTAGGAGGGGGGATGCAACGTTTTTTTGTTTTTTTTCCCTCTTCGCCGTCCCCCCTTCCTCTTCCCCGGGCCCTCAGCTACAGCCAGGTAGGGTATGGCTGGTTCTTATGAAACTTTATGAGATTAATCTCATGGAACATTAGGGGCTTGTGTAGGGGAATAAAGAGAGTGGCAGTCTTTGATGCAATACATAGGTTTCTCCCTGCTATAATTTGCCTCCAAGAAACACATTTGACAGGTGAGACGATAATTAGGGTGAAGAGGCCATGGATGCAGCAAGCTTTCCACTCGGTTTATTCATCATATGCGAGAGGAATGAGTATACTAATTCATCGAAACATAGATATTAAAATAGTAAAAACCGCCATAGACAGAGAAGGTTACTATGTCTTTATGGACTGTATTTTGGAAGGTAGAGCATGGATAATACCCTTCAAAACAGATGTCTTATTAGAAATAAATGAGTTTGTGCTCAAGGTGGGGGCTAAACCCCTTCTAGTTGTAAGAGATTTTAATAACGTAATGGATAGTAAATTGGATAGATGTAGAGTAGGTAATTGCCAAATAATCCACACGGGTTCAAGATTAAAAGATATTACTGTAGAATTGGGTTGGATTGACATCTGGAGGGAAATGCACCCAAAGTTAAAAATATATTCATGCTATTCAAAAACTCATAGGAGCCTATCACGGATCGACTTAGTTTTCACTGATAATAAAGGTGCACAGGACATTGAACGGGTTAAGTATGGACAACGAGGGATCTCGGATCACAACTCAATTATTATAATTATAAAAAAAAATAAAAAAATAAAAAAATAGAGGGATGAATATAAGTATAGGGTGGATAAACATAATGGGTACTCACGATAAGAGTTTGAGAGAGATTAGGGAGTATTTTGAGATTAATGCGGGTTCAGCGGAAAGTAGTGTGGTATGGGAGGCCGCAAAGGCCTTTATAAGAGGGATAATCACTAAATGTATTATAATATATAATATAGAAGGGCACAAGAAAAAAAAAAAAACGGAATTAGAAACTGAGGTGGGGAAACTAGAAAAAAAATATATTGACAACCCCACTGCACAAAACTATAAAAACTGGGTAGATAAAGCGGCCAAGCTGTTAAACGATTTTATTGGCGGAACAACAAAAAGAAAATCACGTGAGGGACAACTATGTCTATGCACACATACCTGGTAAAAAGTTAGCTACACTGGCGGCAACCCAGATAAAAAATAATAACTATATCCATTGCTTGACAGACAAGACGGGCCATAAAATGGTTGAACAAACAGCTAAAATTGACCTGATTAAGGAATATTTTGAAGATATGTATAGGAGCAAGATAAATAAGAGCCAGGCGGACTTACAACAGTTCTTAGGGAAAATTAATGTTGTGACGCTAACTTGTGATCAAAGGGAAGGTTTGGAAGCTCCTCTAGACTCTGCAGAAGTGGAAGCAACATTATTAAAGATAACTAAGAACAAGACCCCAGGAATAGATGGCATCCCGTTTGAATTGTATGCCCAATACAAAGAAGTATTAATCCCAAAAATGCTCAGAATGTGGGCAGTTTCGAGGGAATTAGGAAAGCTCCCAGACACCTTGAGAGAAGCTTTGATAACATTAATTTTAAAACCTGGAAAAGATCCAGCCTTCCCGGACTCATACCGTCCCATTTCATTAATCAACACCGATAATACAATTTTAGCAAGGATTCTAGCAAATAGACTTGGGAGGGTGATTCCTGGGATTGTTCATGAGGATCAATCGGGCTTTATGGCAGTAAAAATTACAACTGATAACATAATTAGATACTTCATGGGTACCCAGCTGGAGCCCACAAATTGTGGCGAACGTATGATTATAACTATAGATGCTTCCAAAGCGTTTGACACGATTGAATGGCCTTTTCTATTCGCCCTATTGAAGAGAATGGGGTTTGGAGACAACTTTGTATCTTGGGTTAAGTTATTATATACTGAAGTCTCAGCAAGGGTAATATTGAATGGAGAATATTCAGATAAAGTATGCATTGGCAGGGGAGTTAGGCAGGGATGCCCGTTATCCCCCCTGCTATTTGCTATAGTTTTGGAGCCCTTGGCCGATCTGATTAGGCAAGACAAAGAAACTGTGGGCTTTAGGTTTAGGGCCCATGAGGAAAATATTGCTTTATATGCAGACAATATTATGTTGTTTGTAGGATCTCATAGCTCACTTACGAAGATTTTTCAGGTATTTCATGATTATAGTAATTATGTTGGACTGAATATAAACTGGTCCAAATCGGCCTGTATCCCGATTGATCCCCTGAACGGTTTTGTTCCAAGATTGTTGAAAATTAAAGACAGGCAAGAACTGGTCAAGTACTTAGGTATCCAGATAACAACTAATCCTAGAGATTATGTACAGTTGAATGGGCTCACTAAATTACAGGAGATCCGTAAGAAAATAGTGGTTTGGAAAAAATGGCATGTCTCGATGGCGGCTCGCATTTCACTGGTGAAGATATATATATTACCCTCCTTGATTTACAATAGTAAATATTTAGAAAAATAGCTACTTTATTAGCGGATCTGATATGGCGAGATAAAAAACCGAGAATAAGAGTACAAATATTGAGCATTCATGAGACAGAGGGTAGACTATCAGTTCCGGATTTAGAACTGTATTTCACCTCTGGCCAGATTAAAAATATGATGACCTGGAGTAAGACATACAGATACAAGACTATGATAGCAGGGATCAATAAAAACTTGGAAAATTGTAGTATTTTTCAAGTGGTAGAAGCGGGCATTTCTTCACAGCAACAACCTGGTAAAATTCCCCTCTTTGAGCTTTAGACTAAAGTTTGGAGTATGACAAGGGAACTGTGGCATCGGAAGGGGGTAAATTTAGATACCTTGCTGTGGGATAATATTAATCTCAGGGAATTAATATTCATTGAAGAAAAAATATGGTGGAATTGTGGAATCTTTAAAGTGGGCCAGGTATGGAAAGAGGGGGATATACACTCACCTAAAGAATTATTAGGAACACCTGTTCTATTTCTCATTAATGCAATTATCTAGTGAACCAATCACATGGCAGTTGCTTCAATGCATTTACCACTCATCTCCACTACAAATAGGAAAAAGAGGCTACAATTTGCACAAGCTCACCAAAATTGAACTGTTGAAGACTGGAAAAATGTTGCCTGGTCTGATGAGTCTCGATTTCTGTTGAGAAATTCAAATGGTAGAGTCCGAATTTGGCGTAAACAGAATGAGAACATGTATCCATCCTCTGATGGCTACTTCCAGCAGGATAATGCACCATGTCACAAAGCTCGAATCATTTCAAATTGGTTTCTTGAACATGACAATGAGTTCACTGTACTAAAATGGCCCCACACAGTCACCAGATCTCAACCCAATAGAGCATCTTTGGGATGTGGTGGAACGGGAGCTTCGTGCCCTGGATGTGCATCCCTCAAATCTCCATCAACTGCAAGATGCTATCCTATCAATATGGGCTAACATTTCTAAAGAATGCTATCAGCACCTTGTTGAATCAATGCCACATAGAATTAAGGCAGTTCTGAAGGCAAAAGGGGGTCCAACACCGTATTAGTATGGTGTTCCAAATAATTCTTTAGGTGAGTGTAATTACCTATCAAGATCTAAAAAATTTATATGGATTGGGAAATAAAGATCTGGGTTTCTTTTACCTACAATTAAAACAAGCCTTGAGAGCGGAGATAGGAAAAGGAATACAAATTGATACCCTCCCCCGATCCTTAGTTAATATCTTCAACTTAACAGTAGGGAGGAAATTGATTAATAAAATATATGGATGCTTATTGCAACAGAAGACAAACAAAAATACGGTTAAAACTTTAAACCATAGATGGCAAAACGTTTTAAACTCGCAAAGTGAAGAATACTGGGAAAGGGTAGCAAAAATGTTTTCCCATAGAATCACTCAATTTAATATATTATATCGATTATATTACTCCCCCAACATCTTAATGAAATGTTATAAATCTAAACAATTTAGTTGTAAAAATTGTGCAGAGGCAGGGACAGACGATCTTCATCTACTTTGGACATGCATAAAGATTCAGCAATTCTGGGGAAATGTTAAAAAGAAAATAGAGGAATATCATCGATTTAAAATCCCTATTAGTCTCGAGATATGTGTTCTGGGATTGATGAATAAAATAGATATCTCCCAAGATCGAGAGGTAGCATCTAAACTACTATTTTATGCAAGGAAATGTATTGTCGCACATTGAGGCGACAGGGTGGTACCTACAGTTAGGGAATGGGAGAATTTGACTAGATCTTTGCTTGCTAGAGAGGAATTCCACTTGCTATCAAGCATGAAAAAATATAGATTTGCTATAACATGGTAGAAATGGCTAGGTTAGCTGGTTGTGGCTGCGCGGCACTGGGGGTGGCGGCTGGGGTGGTGGGGGAGGGCGGAGAGACACAGGGGAGGGCGGAGAACCCCCAAAAATTATTTTATTTTAGTTTTTTTTTTCTCCCTCCCAGGGGAGGGCTAAGCATCAGGGAGGGATGGGCAGATGGGTGGGTATGTCCATATTGTAAAAAGAAATGACAATGATTGTTGATTAATTGTATGTAATAAGTAAAGAATAAAGATTATTTAATAAAAAAGAAAAAAAAGGGAAAAGAAAAAAAAAGAAAAATGCACAATATAGAACATGCTGTGATTTTTCCTGAATGCAGACATGATGCATGATAAACAATGCTCATGTGCACAGACCGTTCGAAGCAAATGGGTTATGATTCAGTCCGAATGCTATGCGTTTGCTTCACACTTCTCACCCAGACAGAAATCTCGTTCGTGTGAAAGAGGCCTTAGGCCCCTTGCAGACAAGCGTTTGTCACACTGAGCGTCCGCAGTGCACCTCCCGGCCTGACCTCCCAGCACTGTCGGGGTCGCATAGCATTATATTGATTTATGATGCTATGTAACCCTTACAGTTCTGTAATGTATTGGATAACACTGGCAACATTATGTCAGTGTTATCCAATACATTACAGAACTGTAAGGGTTGCATAGCTTCATAAATCAATATAATGCTATGTGACCCCCAGCAGCGCTCGGAGTTCAGGCCGGGAGCTGCGCTGCCGACTCGCAATGTGACAAACTCTCGTCTGCAAGGGGCCTTATACTTAGAAAATGTTCCCATTTTCATGAATATACCATAGCTTATGCTGTATAAGTAAATTTATCAGTATCTGCATTGAGCTTAATTACCACTGAATTAATAATAGCCTGTGGCGTGAAAATTAACTATTTCAGGCCTAAAAAATCACATAATGACCTAGATTGACGTAATTAATAACTCTAGCTAAATTAACATTTTACAACTGGTAGTGTCATTTTTAGCACTGATAGTGTTAGTATAATGATCAACTGTAAATATAGCCCAAGCCGAAAATTCCTTTACAGCTCCTTAAGGTATCATTAGTTACCAGTGGGATAATGATTTTATAATATAAAAGGATTTTATTTTACTTTATTTTTTTAGCCCAACATTAGATTTTTTTTATTCAAGGCTGCATGTGCAATATCAAATCATCTTTATCCTATCATTTTGTGCATACAGCACCTTTGCACACCTATTTGTCTCCATGGCTGCAAACTACAAAAACCTATGTGCAGTTTGACCCACTTGTTTCCCAATTCACTGTGCTTCCTGCTAAGCTACGCACAGTAGAAGAGGGATGTGATAAGTAAATGACCCATCTTGTATCATACATTATACAGTATGTTATGTGATTTTATGAATGATGTCATTGTCCCATTGTATGTCAAATGATTATACTGTTTAGTGCTAAGAAATGATCCCCAGTTGTTTAGAGCAGACCTTATGTATATGGTAATAGAGCTACCTAGGATACACTAGGTCTGGTATACAGTACTTTGTGGTTGTATAAAAATTCTCTAGATTCTCCTTTGTGATCCAATTAGCATGTGCCTATATGCCAACAACATTGGTGGTACACAACTGAGTTCCTTTTTAGGGTCCATTCACACGTCCGTTGTTTCTTTCCTGATCTGCTCCGTTTTTTGCGGAACAGATCTGGACCAGTTCTGTACCCATTCATTTTCAATGGGTCCTGAAAAAAAATCGGTCAGCTCAATGTCTGATTTTTTTTCAGGACCCATTGAAAATGAATGGGTACAGAACTAGTCCAGATCTGTTCCGCAAAAAACGGAACAGATCAGGAAAGAAACAACGGACGTGTGAATGGACCCTAAAACTGTTCAATTAGGCATGTTGTAAATCATTCCGGTTTAGACATATGCGTGTTTGGTACATGATGAGCTTCGCATGAAGCCCGAACACCCCATGCCTTACTACATGTCTCCCCACTTAACAAGGCTCTCATTTTATGTACACAATGCAAGTCTCATATTTAGTATCTATATGATCTGTATGAAGAAATTTGCATTAAGGAAGTATGCCTGTGCTTGTAACTCCTTCTGTACATGCTTGAAGTCACATTTTTGCTCATATTTTATATCTACCAGTTCGATGAGGAGGAGGAGTGAGCATGAATAATGAAGTGCCTCCTCTAGGGCTGAACCAGGACAGATGAGGTTGTCCACCCAGCCCAACCCCATTTTCTAAGGGGAAATAAAAATACGTTATTATGGAGATTTAAACGATGGGAGACTTAATATGATTAGACTGTGTACATCTTCGTCTCTGTCTTCAGACATCAAGGACTTTTGCCAGGCAATGCAATAAAATATTAGAATTTATGTTCTCCTCTTCATTTCATACTAAATATTCATTTTATACTAAATATTGTACCTTTTTTAAATGAAAACCTAAAACTTTAATAGTTGGCCTTGTTGCCAAAGCAAACTCAATCATTGTTTATAGAGTATAAGTACGGCTGGTGATACTGTGTACTTGCTTGCAAGCAAAGTGTGTGTTCAAATGTTTGGCAGAGGCCTGAGTGTGGGGCAAGTGTGAGATTGAGCTGTGGAGCAGCATTATCTCTTAGACTTACACCTTGGTCATGGTGGTTGAGGGTAATAGGGGTAAAGGGGCAAATGAACAGGATGATTATATAACTGTTTTAGACCAAATGGAAATTTATTTCATATCCAGTATCTTTAGCCATGAAGACATGCAGTTATTGGCCACTAAGTACACTACCACTACAAATGAAACCAACTTTAAATGCAATGATCTAACATCTACCACCTACCTATATTGTGGATCCTATGTTTTGTGAAAATTACATTAGTGCTTAATTGACAATCAAATGAAGATACTTTTCAATTTTATACCATCATTTATATAAAATGAAATATTTTAGTTTTCACACTGACCACTGAGGATACCCAGTAGTTGTGATTTGGATTGCAGCTGGTAAAGGGTTTTTCTAGTATATAGCGATGTTGTACAAAATTTTTACCATGAATAATTGGTGCCCTTAACAAAATTTGCAGAGGGTTAAGGTTAGACAAATCTGTACCCTATTAATAAGAGAACAATATTACAATGACAGATAACACTCAAAATAACATATTTACATACTTTGTAAGTTTGGAAAAAGACACAGGCCAATCCATCCCAACCTAAAATACAGAAATGTTGGCCTTTTGAAAAGCTTGTACAGTATGTGCACTCAACACTTGGTCTGGGCTCCTTTTGCATGAATTACTGTATCAATGTAGCATGGCATTGAGGTGATCAGCCTGTGGCACTGCTGAGGTGTTATGGAAGCCCAGTTTGATTTGATGGAGGCCTTCAGCTCATCTGCATTGTTAAGTCTGTTGTCTCTCAACTTCCTAGATTCTCATAGATTCGCTATGGGGATTAGGTCAGGCAAGTTTGGTGGCCAATCAAGCACAGTGATAACGTGGTTATTATACCAGGTATTGGTACTTTTGGTAGCATGGGCAGATTTCAGGCCCTGCTGGAAAATGAAATCAGCATCTCTATAAGGCTAGGGCTTCACGGCGACATGTGTTGCACAACATGTCACACCAATGTTGCGTGACTTTTTTTTGTAATGACAGTCTATGGTGTCACACTGCGACATGCTGTGACTGCGACAAGACAGTCGCAAAAAAATACAAGTTGTATAGATATTTGTCCGACTGTCGTGTCGCAGTGACAGCATAGACTATGATTACAAAAATGTCGCACAACTAATGACATTGTTTAGCCCTAGCCTAAAGTTTGTCAGCAGAAGGAATAATGAAGTGCTCTTAAATTATCTGGTGGATGGTTGTGTTGACTTTGTATTTTATAAAACACAGTGGACCAATAACAGCAGATAACATGGCTCCTCAAACCATCAATGACTGTGGAAACTTCACACTGGACCTCAAGCAACTTGGATTGTGTGCCTCTCCACTCTTCCTCCAGATTCTGGGACCTTGATTTTCAACTGAAATGCAAAATTTACTTAATCTGAAAACAGGACATTGGACCACTGAGCAAAAGTCCAGTCCTTTACTGACTTTTGGGTTTTCATTAGCTGTAAAGCATAATCATTAACATTAATAGAAATAAACACTTGAAATAGATCACTGTAAGTAAAGAATCTACACTGCGTGCAGAATTATTAGGCTAATGAGTATTTTGACCACATCATCCTCTTTATGCATGTTGTCTTACTCCAAGCTGTATAGGCTCGAAAGCCTACTACCAATTAAGCATATTAGGTGATGTGCATCTATGTAATGAGAAGGGGTGTGGTCTAATGACAACAACACCCTATATTAGGTGTGCATAATTATTAGGCAACTTCCTTTCCTTTGGCAAAATGGGTCAAAAGAAGGACTTGACAGGCTCAGAAAAGTCAAAAATAGTGAGATATCTTGCAGAGGGATGCAGCACTCTTAAAATTGCAAAGCTTCTGAAGCGTGATCATCGAACAATCAAGCGTTTCATTCAAAATAGTCAACAGGGTCGCAAGAAGTGTGTGGAAAAACCAAGGCGCAAAATAACTGCCCATGAACTGAGAAAAGTCAAGCGTGCAGCTGCCAAGATGCCACTTGCCACCAGTTTGGCCATATTTCAGAGCTGCAACATCACTGGAGTGCCCAAAAGCACAAGGTGTGCAATACTCAGAGACATGGCCAAGGTAAGAAAGGCTGAAAGACGACCACCACTGAACAAGACACACAAGCTGAAACGTCAAGACTGGGCCAAGAAATATCTCAAGACTGATTTTTCTAAGGTTTTATGGACTGATGAAATGAGAGTGAGTCTTGATGGGCCAGATGGATGGGCCCGTGGCTGGATTGGTAAAGGGCAGAGAGCTCCAGTCCGACTCAGACGCCAGCAAGGTGGAGGTGGAGTACTGGTTTGGGCTGGTATCATCAAAGAGGAGCTTGTGGGGCCTTTTCGGGTTGAGGATGGAGTCAAGCTCAACTCCCAGTCCTACTGCCAGTTTCTGGAAGACACCTTCTTCAAGCAGTGGTACAGGAAGAAGTCTGCATCCTTCAAGAAAAACATGATTTTCATGCAGGACAATGCTCCATCACACGCGTCCAAGTACTCCACAGCATGGCTGGCAAGAAAGGGTATAAAAGAAGAAAATCTAATGACATGGCCTCCTTGTTCACCTGATCTGAACCCCATTGAGAACCTGTGGTCCATCATCAAATGTGAGATTTACAAGGAGGGAAAACAGTACACCTCTCTGAACAGTGTCTGGGAGGCTGTGGTTGTTGCTGCACGCAATGTTGATGGTGAACAGATCAAAACACTGACAGAATCCATGGATGGCAGGCTTTTGAGTGTCCTTGCAAAGAAAGGTGGCTATATTGGTCACTGATTTGTTTTTGTTTTGTTTTTGAATGTCAGAAATGTATATTTGTGAATGTTGAGATGTTATATTGGTTTCACTGGTAAAAATAAATAATTGAAATGGGTATATATTTGTTTTTTGTTAACAAACTGAAAACTACTTCCAAAAATATTCAGCTTTGATATTAATGAGTTTTTTGGGTTCATTGAGAACATGGTTGTTGTTCAATAATAAAATTAATCCTCAAAAATACAACTTGCCTAAAAATTCTGCACTCCCTGTATATAATGTATGAGTTTCCCTTTTTGAATTGAATTACTGAAATAAATTAACTTTTCGATTATATTCTAATGTAGTAAAAAGAAATTAGGTGGTACAGTTCCTTTAAAATGTTAACCTACTAACAGAAATATACAGAAAACATAACCCGTGACAGGAAAGTGTTGGCCTTTAATTGTTATGTTTGTAGTCACATGAATCCTTAAAAAGATAAAGGTTAATTGCTTGGGGTAGTAAACAGACAGAGCTTGCTTAATCAATATATTAAGGATGTTGGATCTTTGTACTAGCACAATTGCAGTATTTCAAGAATCACTACCCAAAATTTGTAAAATGCATGGCGTCACATGGGGCCCTGGTAATACAATATTAATGTCTTTTGTGCTGGAATGTGTCCAGAGAGTCAGTTTATAAGACTTTAGGCACCGGCTCTTGAGGATAAAGATCTAAATATATGAGCAGAGAGCAAATAAACTTCACATTATAATTGGCAGCTCATCTGAAATAAAGAGTCTATTGATTTTAGTGACCTAAAGTAACAGGCAAATGAGATGTTAGCAACTTCATAAACATTATATGAATATCAGTGAACATTGAAAATTTAAATGGTGTGAGTGAAGCAGGAAGGTCTATAATTTAAGAAATGGAAGGCTAAGGAATATCTGCACACCCTTCCTGTCTTAGAAAAGAGAGATTGGAACCTGTCAATATATAAAGGGTTTCTCTTATCTCAAGGGAACATACATAGCCTATTATATTTTTAAGCAAAAAGGAGCAAATAGTCCCTGTTCTTTTGAGCTCTAACTCACACAGTAAGGGATCATCACTATAATAGGAAACTCAACATGTCACTGAGCACTGAGCAATTGGTTCTCCATAGACATGACAACAGAGATCTACCCCAGACAGAAACATCTTTGCTCAGCTCTCACACAGATTGTCCTGCTATGTACCCTGCTGAAGAGAGCTCTTGACTCTTTGTCATCATTCTTTAAGGTATTGCACACTTAATAATTCATTGTACCTTCCTGAGAGTAAAAAATCTGACCTGGACTAATGGCGTTGTACTCCAAGCTACTGTGACACCAAATATGAGTTGCGCTGGTGACACTATGCACTTGCAGCTGGGCCTTAAACACACAAACATGTGTGTGCAACTGACTGCTATTTATTCACAGTCAAAATTGTAGTTTTTCTTTAAATGGTATCGAATGTGACACCAGATATGAGTTGCGCTGAAGTGACACTATGCGCTTGCAGCTGGGCCTTAAACACACAAACACGTGTATGCAACTGACTGCTATTTATTCACAGTCAAAATTGTTGTTTTTCTTTAAATGGAATCGAATGTGACACCAGATATGAGTTGCGCTGAAGTGACACTATGCGCTTGCAGCTGGGCCTTAAACACACAAACACGTGTGTGCAACTGATTGCTATTTATTCACAGTCAAAATTGTTGTTTTTCTTTAAATGGAATCGAAAGTGACACCAGATATGAATGGCGTTGAAGTGACACTATGCGCTTGCAGCTGGGCTTTAAACACACAAACACGTGTGTGCAACTGACTGCTATTTATTCACAGTCAAAATTGTTGTTTTTATTTAAATGGAATCGAATGTGACACCAGATATGAATGGCGCTGAAGTGACACTATGCACTTGCAGCTGGGCCTTAAACACACAAACACGTGTGTAACTGACTGCTATTTATTCACAGTCAAAATTGTTGTTTTTATTTTAATGGAATCGAATGTGACACCAGAAATGAATGGCGCTGAAGTGACACTATGCGCTTGCAGCTGGGCCTTAAACACACAAACACGTGTGTGCAACTGACTGCTATTTATTCCGTCAAAATTGTTGTATTTCTTTAAATGGAATCGAATGTGACACCAGATATGAGTTGCGCTGGTGACACTGTGCACTTGCAGGGCATGAAACACACGTGAGTGCCGGCAACTGACTGCTATTATATTACAGTCCAAAAAGTTTTTTTTTTTTTTAAATGCAAGCTATTGTGACACCAGATATGAGTGGTGGCACTGGGCAAGTGGGCACAGTATACGCTGTGAGCCTGACACACACGCTGGCAGGCAGGCAACTGCAATTAGATTACACAGGAAAAAAAAAGCAGACTGATGTTCTAGCCCTAAAAAGGGCTTTTTGGGGTGCTGTCAGGACGCTGTCCTGACAGCAGAGATAAGATGAGTCTTTTAGGACTGTAGTGGACACTGAATACACTAGCCTAGCTATCGATTTCCCTATTAAATCAGCAGCAGCTACACTGTCCCTCCTCTCACTAAGAATGCAACTTCCGAATGAATCTAAAACGGATGCTGTCCAGTAGGTGGGAGGGTCTGGGAGGGAGGGTACGCTGCTGATTGACTGGAATGTGTCTGCTGACTGTGAGGTACTGGGTCATTAGGAACGCAATGCGATTAATATAACCTGTATTAATCGCATTGCGATTACAACTTAGATCTGAGTTCCTAATGGTTGTATTGCTAGAATTGACGAATATAACAAATATAGCACTATATTCTCAATCTTCGTTATATTCTAGCAATACAACAACTATTAGGAACCCAGCTCTAAGTTGAATTCGCAATGTGATTAATATAACCTGTATTAATCGCATTGCGATTACAACTTAGTCAAATTTGTGACACTGCAGCTTCCGAATGAATCTAAAATGGATGCTGTCCAGGAGGTGGTAGGGTCTGGGAGGGAGGGTATGATGCTGATTGGCTGGAATGTGTCTGCTGACTGTGAGGTACAGGGTCAAAGTTTACATAACGATGACGAATAGGGGGCGGACCGAACATCGCATATGTTCGCCCGCCGCGGCGAACGCGAACAAGCGATGTTCGCCGGGAACTATTCGCCGGCGAATAGTTCGGGACATCTCTAATTGAGGGGTGCTATATATCAGTTTCCGCCAAATACTAATTGAGGGGTGCTACATACCTGCTTCCGAGAAAAAAAAAGGTTGAGTGGTGCCATACACCTGCTTCCACAAAATACTGATTGAGGGGTGCCATATACCTGTTTCTACCAAATAATGATTGAGGGTTGCAATATACCTGTTTCCGCCAAATACTGATTGAGGGGTGCTATATACCTGTTTACGTCAAATACTGATTGAGGTGTGCCATATACCTTCTTCCACAAAATACTGATTGAGAGCTGCGATACACCTGCTTCCACAAAATACTGATTGAGGGGTGCTATATACCTGTTTCTGCCAAATACTGATTGAGGGGTGCTATATACCTTCTTCCACAAAATCCTGATTGAGGGGTGCTATATACCCGTTTCCGCCAAATACTGATTGAGGGGTGCTATATACCAGCTTCCGCCAAATACTGATTGAGGGGTGCTGTATACCTTCTGCCACAAAATACTGATTAAGGGGTGCTATTGCTATATACCTTCTTCCACTAAATACTGATTAAGGGCTGCGATACACCTGCTTCCACAAAATACTGATTTAGGGTTGCTATATACCTGTTTCTGCCAAATACTAATTGAGGGGTCCCATATACCTTCTTCCACAAAATACTGATTAAGGGCTGCTATTGCTACAGTATAGACCTTTTTCCACCTAATACTGATTGAGGGCTGCAATATACCTTCTTCCACAAATTCTGCTCTTCTCTACTGATTTAGGCAGAGGGTCATTTAGAAAATGACAGGCAGAGGAAGAGGCAGACCATTCCGCAGAGATGGTAGGGGTCGGGCATGTGCACTAAGTGAGAAGTTGGAGAAGGCGCGTGTGATAACTTCAAAGCACGCACCAGAGTTGGTTGAGTGGCTCACTCAGCCTTCCGCTACTGCACCCTTCTCATCCTCTGTATCTGCACCCTCCTCACTCTCTGCTGTATGCACCATCACCACCACCATAGCTCCTCCACTCGAGTCAGAAAAATTATTTCCCCATGCATTCCCAGATCTTACCAATGAGCAGCCATTCTGGGCATCGGATGAGGAAGAGGAGGTAGCAACGGCCACAACCCAGCTGTCTGACAACAGTACACAGTTGCTGCCAACTCTGAGATCTCTAAGGTCATTGGTGGCGAAAGTTATGATGATGACGTGCCGATGGACGTCACGTGGGTGCCCACAAGAGAGGAAGAGGAGCGGAGTTCAGAGGGAGAGACGGAGCAGCAGATAGGGAGGAGAAGGAGGAGAAGCAGGCAGAACTTACAGTGCACAGGAAGCAAAAATCAGAACGCAAATGTATCTGGAGCGAGCCATCCACCATGCACGGTCACATCTTGCGCTCCCAGGATGCCGGCACATGGCTCCGATGTGTGGGCATTTTTTAACGGGTCAGCTGCTGACAATAGTGTTGCCATCTGCAGCCTGTGATGTCAACGCATAAGTCACGATAAGCCCAACATTCAACTAGGGACAGCCGCCTTAAGAAGGCACCTGGCCTCCCATCACCGAGCCGAGTGGGAGAAACACCATCAGAACTCACAAAGCCACACTCCCGGCGCTCCAAGTCCTGTCTCTTCTCCTTCTCCTCTCTCCTCCTAAACTCCACCTTCCACCGTGTTGTCGTCGCGTTCATCTGGCACAAGGCAGGCTTCCGTGGCCCAAATGTTCGAGCTTAAAAAAATGGTCATGGCTCGCCTTGCTGACGTTCAGTGGCGACACCACTTGGCTGTCAGACATCTGATTTGTGACTCACCGAGGCACTGGAACTCCACCTTCTATATATTCTTGATAGGCTGTTCCAGCATAAATGTGCCGTTAGTGACTACCTGTAAGAACTCTGTGGCAGGACAGGTTTGTTTTTTTTCACCGCGCCAGTGGCTTCTCATGCGCGACGCATGCAGACTTCTGCGGCCATTTGATGAGATCACCAAACTGCTCAGTTCCAGCCAGGGTTCCATCAGTGACCTCGTACCTTACGCCTTATTTCTGGAGCATGCATTGCATTGTGTCATTGATCAAGCTGTCAAGGAGCAGGAGCTGGAAGATGAGGAAGTCGCAACGATGAATAAATTCCCAGGGGGGGGCTACTCCATCTGAGACAAGTCAGCAGGAGTCTGAAAAGGAGTCAGATGAGGATGGTGGCTGGAGGAGGAGGAGAAGGAGCAATAAGAGTAGGCTTTAAACTTTTCAGGGATCCCTGGTGTTGTCCGTGGCTGGGGGAGGAGACCGAGGATGATTCTCCTAGGCGATGAGCAGGAGCCAGGGTGCTCCACCACTTCCAATTTAGTGCAAATGGGGGCCATCATAATCCAGTGTTTGAAGAGGGACCCACGTATCAAAAGCATAAAGGTCAAGTGCCTGTACTGGGTGGCAACATACTTAGACCCCCGGTACAAGCACAAAATGGAGGACATGTTACCTGCATCACAGAGGGCTGTCAGAATGCAGCATTTCCAGGCCTTGCTGCAAGAGGTGCTGCATTCTGCTGTTGCGGGTGCTGGCAGAGGAATTTCCAGCCACAGCGAAACAGGTGCGGCTACCAATCCTACAGTGCATACAAGAAGAGGGCGGTTTGAAGATGTGTTGGTCACTTTGGATATGAGATCATTCTTGCAACCAACCCATCGACAGCTGCCCTACGGATCCAGCCTCTGGGAACACCTAGACCGACAGGTGTCCGACTACATTGGGTAACGGCCAATGTGGACGCTCTGAGAAGCGAGGAACACCTTGACTACTGGTTGTATTATCATTGGTGGCCAGTGTGCGGCCCCCCCGGCCCCCCCTCCCTCTATTGTATTATCATTGGTGACCAGTGTGCGCCTCCCTCCCGGCCCCCCCTCTATTGTTTTAATATCATTGGTGGCCAGTGTGCGGCCTTCCCCCCCCGATCATTGGTGGCAGCGTAGAGTTCTGATCGGAGTCCCAGTTAATCGCGGGGGCTCTGATCGGTAACCATGGCAACCAGGACGCTACTGCAGTCCTGGTTGCCATGGTTACTTAGCAATATTAGAAGCATCATACTTACCTGCTGCGCTGTCTGTGACCGGCCGGGAGCTCCTCCTACAGGTAAGTGACAGGTCTGTGTGGCGCATTGCTTAATGATCTGTCACTTACCAGTAGGTGGAGCTCCCGGCCGGTCACAGACAGCTTCTAATATTGCTAAGTAACCATGGCAACCAGGACTGCAGTAGCGTCCTGGTTGCCATGGTTACCGATCAGAGCCCCAGCGATTAAACTGGGACTCCGATCGGAACTCTCCGCTGCCACCAATGATCGGGGGGGGGAGAGGGGAGGCCGCACACTGGCCACCAATGATATTAAAACAATAGAGGGGGGGCGGGGGTGGGGGGAGCACACTGGCCACCAATGATAATACAATAGAGGGAGGGGGGACCGGGGGGGGCCGCACTGGCCACCAATGATATTAATACAATAGAGGGAGGGGGGCCGAGGGGCCGCACACTGGCTACCACTGATAATACAATAAAGGGAGGGAGGGGGGGCCGCACTGGCCACCAATGATATTAATACAATAGAGGGAGGGGGGCCGGGAGGGGCCGCACTGGCCACCAATGAAATTAAAACTGGGGAGGGAGGGGGGTCTGCCCCCTGCTGACTGGCAGCCCCTGATCTCTTACAGGGGGCTATGATACGCACAATTAACCCCTTCAGGTGCAGCACCTGAGGGGTTAATTGTGCGGATCACAGCCCCCTGTAAGAGATCGGGTGCTGCCAGGCAGCAGGAGGCAGTCATGTACACAGTTCAAAGTATATTCTAACTAGAAGCGTCCCCATCACTATGGGAACGCCTCTGTGTTAGAATATACTGTCGGATTTGAGTTTTCACGAAGTGAAAACTCAGCTCTGAAAAAGCTTTTATGCAGACGGATCTTCGGATCCGTCTGTATAAAAAGTAGCCTACGGACACAGATGCCAATCTTGTGTGCATCCGTGTTTTTTCACGGACCCATTGACTTGAATGGGTCCGTGAACCGTTGTCCGTCAAAAAAATAGGACAGGTCATATTTATTTGACGGACAGGATACACGGATCACGGATGACAAACGGTGCATTTTCCGAGTTTTCAACGGACCCATTGAAAGTCATTGGGTCCGCAGAAAATCACGGAAAACGGAACAACGGCCACGGGTGCACACAATGGTCGTGTGCATGAGGCCTTAATATAACTAATAAAAATATACATTATAAAAAAAAAAAGACAAGGACAGGAGGAAGTAACTAGACCTGCTGCCTTTCTCTCATCCCGCAATTGAGATAGTAAAGGGAAATCTACAAATACAAGATCTTGATATGGACTGTGGTAGCAGTAACAAGAAGAAGGAGGTGGCTTCTTTTTTCCATTGGATATGATTAGATATCAGATATGTAAATGATTATAGGTGTGGTATGATTAGTCACTGGGATTTGCCCCCAAGAGTGTTTAAAAGTTCTTCCACTGGTTCTATGTTAAAAGGCCGTCAGAGGGTACTTTGGGTACTGTACCTTTTGGTGAGGAGGCACATCATTGAGTTGAGAGAAGCAGGATTGTCAGTTGAATGAACTGCCCGCCATGCAGGTCATTCTTTCCTAGCTGTTAGGAAGTGTTGAGAGCAATGGTTACGTAAGGGCACAGAAACATGATGAACGGGCTCCAGTCAGACCACCAGTAGATTGTTTCATCAACCAACAAGCACAAACAGCTCCCACAGTTTTGTTATCCACCATCAAGACACAAGTGGTGCCTTCGTTACTTATTCTGCCCTCCTGTTCAGTGCCACTGCTCCTCAGTCCTCACCTCCCTGCCATCAAAGCTACAGCAGTGACATACATGCCAGTATACCACACATGACTCCGGCATTGGTTTCATACCATATACCATTGTGGCCTGTGATTGGCTGCATTGGTTATGTGAGGTATATGGCCCAGCACCATAGCAGAAAAAAAACATTATGTCATGGCTGCAGAGGCGTGGAAGAGATGTCTGATGGTACAGGAAGGAGCTTAAGGCCATAAGCATGACTTTTTTTTTATTATTCTCATAGCTTCCCTTCCTTTTGAAAAATAAACTCTTTAATGAGTTCAATGAACTTTTCATTTTATGTTAGCTTAATCTAATAGTAATATGCCACTATTTCCTACAATTCAATTACTGTATGGATATTAAGCCCTTCCCGACCAGCTCTGTGCATGGACGGTGCTGGCCGAGACTTTAAAGATGGCGCCTGCTCACGAGCAGAGTGGTCGCCATAGCTGCCAGGGGCCTTCTGTTTTTAACTTTTAACCTTTAAGATGCCGTGGTCAAACATGACCACAGCATCCAAACAAACAAAAACCCAGAAGCACATGCTTCTGGGTTGTGCTCTGGCTTCCCATGGCGAGGTTCCTCCTAAATGACAAGAGGCTGCCGCACATTAGTTCCTATGTGGCAGGGCTAGATAGGAACATAAGGGGAGATTTATCAAGACTGGCGCTTTCTGCTGGAGCAAGTTTTTTTTCAGTATTAAAATGCAACATAAACTATACATATGTGGTATTGCCATAATCGAACTGTGCAGAATTATTTTTATTTTTTTTATTTTATTTCACCCCATTTAGAATTTTTGTACAGCTCCCCACTACAACATGTTGTTGAGGTGAGATCACTGCTGTAGACAGGTAAGCAGTTCCTGGCCAGGAGAACTGGAGCAGCATGCATAATCTATTAGGTAAGTAAATTTCAGTTCATTTGTGCAAAAGGATCCCATGTGTTCTGTAGTTTCTTCTGAAAACCTGACAACCCCTTCAAGAAGTACAAATACAGTCCCACAGAACCTATCAGAAGCAGGGTCGCCAAGATGTGACTGCAAATCATGTCAATATGCATGTCTTGTGCAGTTTCAAATTGATTGTTACTAAATAGTTGTTAAATGATTGTCGATTGCTAATGGTCACATGGTTATCTGCAAAACAATCAATAATCATTGAGCTATCAATGTATACGCTACTTTGATTTCCGTTTGGTATTGACAGATTTTTTTTAGAGTGTTAATGACAAAAATCATTGAATATAGGAATAGCAAGTGAAATAATAATATATATATTTTTTTTATTTAGAAGGATGTGTTACTAGTACCACAGACAGTGATGTTATTTTGTATCATGATTATGGTCATTAGACATTAGATGTCAGCACTGATGCCTGCAGAATTGTGAATACAGCTCTGATGCAAAATTCAGGCTGTATTATACAGGCCAGTTAAGATCTTACCTTTTCATAGAAACTGATTAACTTAGTTTGACATGACCGATCCCTCATGAAGCCATACTGATATGGCGTTATACACTTATTTTTATTGAGATACTAGAGAATAGCATCTCTCAGAAAAATTTCAGTTTACCCACAACAGATGTTAGACTTACCGGCCTATAGTTTCCGGGCTCAGTTTTTGACCTATTTTTTAAATATTGGCCCCATATTTGCTAAGCGCCAATCTTATAGAATACTCCCTGTCATTACAGAGTACTTAAATATCAGAAGTAAGGGTCTGTCTATGACATTAATGATTCTCTTAGGATACAGAGGTGTATGCCATCTGGATCCAGTGATTTGTCTATTTTAATCTTTTTTAACTACTGTAATTCTTCCTGGGTCAGAAAGGCCAAATTTAATGGGGAGGTTTTTTTTTGACACTCTGCATTTTATCTGACATTTCCTCAGTGAATACAGTAGAGAATTTTATTTATTTTTAAATAAATTTAATAAATCCACTAAATTAAAATTGAGTGGGTTGTCTAAATAGTGCCACCCAGTTTCAAAATGTACCTGCTATGGCTTTGTTTGGTTGACAGGACAGTTCGAGTCTGCCTGAACTGTCAGACAACCCCTTTAACTTAACATTATATAAAGGGGTTGTTTGAGATAACTAGAAACAATGCCATCTGTGAGTATAGGCTGTGCTAAGAGTTGCACCTCAGTCCCAGTTTTTTAGACCCCCAATGACTGAAAGAAACATTGAAGGGATTGTCTCACAGTCATCACTAGCAAAGCACACAATCTTTGACTTCCCCAGATTTTTTTTGCTGGGGAAAGTGGGGGGGACTGGCCAGCCAGAATAGTTTGAGATCACCTATACAGGCATATGGATATGATACAGATATGGGTTACTTTAAATCATTTAAGTGATTTAATTAGATGAACAGAAACAATGCTATAGAACTTGTGAGTATGGATGAGTGTGGGCTATGGCAATCGCAAGTGTTGTACGAGCCTCACGTTTTTAATGTGCTGAGCTGCATGACAAGCCCAGGAGGACTATAACACTGTTACAGGAATTAAAAAGACATTTTTTTTTCTAATCTCATACAACCCTTTAAAAAAAAATCTTTCTCTTACTTTATAGTGGCCATTTAGTAAACCCAAATAGCCTCAATAAGAAAGAGCAGGAGTATATTTGGTTGGAGAAAACCAACAGGGATGTTAACACAAACCCATTTAGACCTCAGTGAACTGTGCCCTTGTTTACTATACTCTAAAATGGACTACAGTAACAAGCCAACAATAAAAAAAAATTATACTTAATACACACATGGTATTTAATGCATCTACACAACTTAAAATATACTGCAGTAAACTATTTTATAACAATATAACAAATCCTTTAACAATATAACAAGTCCATTAAATTAAAAGCGTCTTTTGAATGGAATTAAACAACATAAAACATTACAGTATCAATCAATCAGTGTGCTAAAGACAAAATAGTTGTGCTAATGGGAAATAGACTTGTAAAGTAGTGGACATACATTATCACAATCAATGGGAATAGCTTAGCTTAAAGGGCTTCTGTCACCCCACAAAACTCATTTTTTTTTTTTTTGGATAGTTATATTCCTTATAGCGCGATATAGGAGAATATAATAGTCTTACTTACTTTCATGCGGCCGATTCTTTAGAAAACGAAGTTTTATAATATGTAAATCAGGGCTCTACCAGCAAGTAGGGCGTCTACTTGCTGATAGCCGCAGCAGAAAACCGCCCTCTCGCCGTGTTGATTGACAGGGCCAGCCGGGATCTCCTCCTCCGGCCGGCCCTGTCGGCATTTCAAAAATCGCGCGCCTCTGGTCATTCGGCGCAGGCGCTCTAAGATGAGGAGGCTCGTCTCCTCAGAACTCCCTCAGTGCGCCTGCGCCGATGACATCACCGAAAGAGAAGACGTCATCGGCGCAGGCGCACTGAGGGAGTGCTGAGGAGACGAGCCTCCTCATCTCAGAGCGCCTGCGCCGAATGACCAGAGGCGCGCGATTTCTGAAATACTGACAGGGCCGGCCGGAGGAGGAGATCACGACTGGCCCTGTCAATCAACACGGCGAGGGGGCGGTTTTCTGCTGCGGCTACCAGCAAGTAGACGCCCTACTTGCTGGTAGAGCCCTGATTTACATATTATAAAACTTTGTTTTCTAAAGAATCGGCCGCATGAAAGTAAGTAAGACTATTATATTCTCCTATATCGCGCTATAAGGAATATAACTATCCAAAAAAAAAATATGAGTTTTGTGGGGTGACAGAAACCCTTTAATTGAGAACTGTTCAGAATTCTGATGAAATTCAAGCTATAAGACTTTTATATAGTCTTACATTGGATTGCAAAATGGCTGAATAGTCTTTTCTAAATTCCTAAAGGTTTAATATACTTAAAGAGATTTTCCAGTTTCCATCAACTGCTTTAACTTAATTTATTGTGTGTCCATTGTTCACTATGCGTTAATTTTGTAATTACTTTAATGCATTGCATCTTCTGATATAGAATGCAGTCCCATTCCATCCTGCAACTTCCTGTGATGTCATATCTTCTTGTTCCAGCCTGGTTTTCAACTGTCTGCTGTGTCCTGTAGTGTGAATGCACACCTATGTAGCTTGGGTCGGGGGAAAGGCAGGTCCCTATAAGTCCCTCCATCCTCAGTAATGAAACTGTGAACTTCTATTGCATGTTCTTCAGTAGCAAACATGTGCTGGAAGTTCTCTGCTTTGCCAATGAGGACACAGAGGATCATATGGCCCTGCTAACTATATGGATGTTTACATTACAGGACACAAGAGAGACCAGAAGAACAGGCTGGAAACATATGAATCACAGGAAGCTGTGGGAGAAAAGGAGATGGGGTCATGTGACTATATTGCATATCGGGAGATATTTTCAGATGTATTCAAGTAATTACAATGCATTACAAGGTGAAATATGGGCACAAATTAGATTAAATGAAAGGGGATTGGTAGAAACTGGAAAACTCAGTTAAAGTTTCACATAATTATAGTATCAGATCTACATTCATTTAGTCATCAGTTACATATTTATGTTAAGACTAAGAGTCCTTACCTATGGCATTTCCTGGACTTTTTACAGAGGCACATGGGAGGAAATGTATTATCTCCCTTATGCATAAAAAGTGGTATTAAAAAGTCACAGGTGCAACTTTAAAAAAAATGTCCCATCAATCCCTTTTACACTGCCCTTACTACTTTCCCTAAAGGTGGTGCGGTAAAAAGTTATCTTCATTTCTGCCAGTTTTATGGCGCAAAAGAAGCCAGAGATCTACCGCAGTGTCCTTTCTGGTTTGTATTACTTGTTATAGAATTGTAGGCACTTTTTGAGCCTATATATATATATATATATATATATATATATATATATATAACCAAAAAACGGAACAGCACCTCCAGAGACAAATCACAGGTGCAAGGTCCCATCTGATAAGAAGCTACCTTGTCGTCTGGTAGGTGGGCCCAACATATTTTTGATCAATAATATGCTCTAAGAGCTTCTTCACTGCTTATTAGCAAGTATTGGCGTCATGTATTTGACCCTGTTCACACATTTACCTGTTCACTCAGTCTTAGTGCATTTAGTGGTGTGCTGCTACTTTATTTGTTTGCTATATATATATATATATATAACTCTATAATATGGCCTGTTATGGATTATACCACAAAATATATTTATCAGATTCCCATGGAATATATAAGAAAATAACCTTCATTTAACCTCGTACTGACTAGCCTTTTTTGGCCTTAATGACCAGGATTTTATTATTTTTTCATTTTTTCATTGTCACCTTCCAAGAGCTATAACTTGATTTTTGCAGAACAAATTGTAGTTTTTAGTTTTTAATGGTGGCATTTAGGGGTACACATAATTTACTGATTAACCTTTATTAACTCTTTCTGAGAGAGAGGTGGGGGGGAAAAAACAGCAATGCTGCCACTGAGTTTTTAAGTTATTCATTTTTCAGCATTCAATTTTTGGCATAAATAACACAATATTTTTTTTCTCTGGGTCAGTTTTATTACAGTAATACCAAAGATAGGATATGTTCTATCTTTTGTGGTGTGGAGGCACGGACCTGTATGCCAATGGAAGGTCTTCCGAGGGTTTCAGTGGGCTTCTGAACCATGCCTCCACACAGCAAAATATAAGACATGTCCTATCTTTGGCCGTATCTTGCGGATCGTGAACCCATTCAAGTCAATGAGTCCACACCGCAGCAGGGAGTTCACATGGCTGGTAACCGTTTGTTGTTGACCCGCAGTTTGCGCTATTTGGCCATATGGCTGTGTGAATGAGCCATAATTCCATAGTGTGGGGTGTTACAGATGCAGAAATACCAAACATGCAGAGATTTTATTTTTGCAATTTTACTGTTGAAAAATGTTTTTGCTATGAAAAAAGGTGAATTTTTTTACTTGCAATAATTTTTTTAAATATTTTTTTTACTTTTTTAACCATTTAATAGTCCCACAAGAGGACTTTAATAGACATTTGTTTAATTGCTTCTAAAATAAATTGTACTATTCCTATAGTGCAATGCCTTTTAATGTCAGTGCTATATTGACATTAACCAGCAGGCTGGACTGGAGAAGCTCCTGGGAAATGCTAGAGGCAATAGGCCCCAGCCTGCCTGCACTGGCATTGGCACCCCACAATCTCATTTGCGGTGTGCCGATGGGAGGCATAGGGAGTCTGCTTCCTCTGTAACCACTTACATGTGGTGGGCGCCATTTCTTGGACATGTAAAGGTTTAAACAGCCCAGAACGGTGCTCCTGCTGGCCCGGGCTGTTAGAGCAGGAGCATGGCTCACATGCCAGAGCCAAGTCCCGCCTCTCTGCTGCACGGGAAATGGGAGAAGATGCAGCGGCCCAGCCTAAGGCCACTGAGTGACCGCAATAATGATGCTAGAGACAGCAGACAGTCATTCTGAAGCATAGCAGGGGTGAGGTCACTGTATGAATTGTTTAGTTTGGTGTCCTCTGCATAGAGATGGTACTGAAAACCAAATCTACTGATAGTCTGTTTGATCAAGGATGTTTAGAGAGAAAAGAGGAGAAGACCCAGAAATAAACTCTTACGAACCTCAAAAATAGGTTGGTGAGGAGGGGAAGTTGTGACGAACTGAACCGTCACTGGGGCTGCTGGAGGAGCCTGAGGGCTAGCCTCCTTCCTACAGACTTTGGACCGAGAACAATGGAGATCCCCTCAGACCTTTTGGGGTTACAAGGAACTATGAACCCTGATTTATGTGTGTAATTTATATGCCACATATTTCCTATGGCCCATTAAAAAGGCATGGTGTGGATTTAGCAACACAAAAAGGGTTAACTCTGCACTGAGACTCCCACTGATTGTGTTAGTGATGGGATTAAGATAGTTGATTATAATAGCAGCCGACTCCTATGATACACTCAGGAGATAATCCCATCACATTTGTCTCCTCGTCCCCTATTCATTCATTATGGAGGGGGTGAAGATATCTGTTTGCATGTTAATTGTTGATTGCGTCAAAGACAATGCCAGTGTGTTTGTTAATTGCGTCACAGACAATGCCATTGTGTTTGTTAATTGCGTCACTGACAATGCCATTGTGTTTGTTGAATAGGGTTAGTTTTGTGTTTAAACTGTACAGGATTGGCTGCTATGTCATGTCCTCAGTATGTCATGTGTATATAAGTCAATGCTGTGTGTTCAATAAAGAGTTCCTGTTTTACCCTTCATCATATTGAGGCTGGTGTTTGGGTAACTGATCGACACTGGGGATTGCTATACGCTAAAGATTACTACTAGCTCTTGTAAGAGCTGTTCCTGCTCTCTGGAGCCTGGAGCCTTGTCATAGGTCCAGGGTGGGTAGGAGACGGCGAGACCTCAACCAAGCTTCGGCGGTTCATGGGGTCTGTGGCGGTTATGGTGTCAAGTGGAGTGCTTGGAGTCCTCGGGAAGCGCTAGGAGCATCCATCGACGGAAGTACCCGGTCGGGGTGCCAGGAGATCCGTTACATTGGTGGCAGCAGTGGGATTGCGTCCTAGTGAGAGGAGAAGCAGCTCGGAGACACCGTTCGTGGATTGACAAAATTGAGGGCAACGCTAGTATCCGTACAGCGCCCCTGGCTACAGCAGCAGGATGGAACCAGCAGTGGCATACGATGAGGAAGACCTGGATGGACGGGATGCATTAAGGGAAGGCATCTGGAACCAGGCCCTGGGTAATATACAATACCAGCGAGGTGAGAGTCTCCCCATTATAGTGCAGCGATTGCAGAAGCAAGTGGCCCTGTGGATGCCCTTCCTGGGAGAGCAGCCCCTGGAGGAATGGGTGAAGGAACTAGAGCACCGGGTATGACAGGAGCTATGTTTGGAGGAGGCCTACCAGGCGCTCTGGTGGTATATGGCACAGTATATACCCTGGACAGCTGAGCATGACAAGCCAGAGGGAGAGGACTTTGATGGTCCTGGCTTGTTATGGGAGTCCTTTGCAGAGCCTGACTTCGGGAGCCCTGCACAGTCCAGACTTCAGAACATTTTCTACGAGAGGGAGGCTAGGCAGGATTGGGATGACCCCCACGAGGTAGAGAAAGACCTGGCTCACCTAGCAACCCTGGAGTGGGAACTGGAGCAGGACTACCGAGATCTCTTCCACTCCATTGGGAAGGCTCAGCAGGAAAGCAAGAATTTAGACCCAGGTACAGAGCCCTTCAGCTGGGAGGATATTGTGGAAGTTTACTGGGAAGAACCACAGGTGGCCGGTGTAGATGGGACCGAGGTCTCTCCACCGGTCCTGCAGGGAATTGGGAGCCCAGTCTCCGTTCCCCAGCAGAAGGCTGAGTAACAGGGGGCACAGACAGTCGGTCCTGTCCCCCAGCGGCAATGGGAGTTATTGGGAATTGGGAGCCCAGTCTCCATTCCCCAGCGGCCGTGTGATATGCAGCGAATTGGGAGCCCAGTCTCCATCCCCCAGCGGCAGTGTGATATGCAGGGAATTGTGAGCCCAGTCTCCAATCCCCAGCGGCAGTGTAATATGCAGGGAATTGGGAGCCCAGTCTCCATCCCCCAGCGGCAGGCTGAGTTACAGGGGGCAGAGACAGTCGGTCCTGTCCCCCAGCAGCAGAGGGTTTTATTGGGAGAGGATAGCTTTGTCCTTCAACCCCAGCGGCAGAGTGTCCAGCAGGGAATAGAGAGCCCAGTCTCCTTTCCCTAGCAGCAGGACACTGTATTGGGAGCGGAGACGGTCGTTCGCCCTCTCAAGCGGCTGGAAGTATGTATGGGAGAGGAGCTTGTTACCCCCTCTCCCCAGCGGCAGCTTAACGTACCAGGGGGAGACAGTAAGCCCCAAAACAGTGGAGATGGGACCGAGGTCTCTCCACCGACCCTACAGGGATGCTGGGCAGTCGACCCAGATCCCCAATGGAAGCCGGATTTTCAGGGAGTTGGGACAGTCGGTCCTGCTCCCCAGCGGCAGTATGTTTTGCAGGGAGAGAAGAGCATCATCTTCATTCCCCAGCGGTAGTGAACCTTGAAGGGAGAGAAGACAACCGGTTTCTCTCCCCAACCACAGGGGGACAGCACCCCTAACTCCGATGGTGCAGATGGGTCCGCAGTCTCTGCACCAGGCCTACCGGGATGATGGACGGCCGGTACAGATCCCCCACCAACCCCGCAGGAATGCCAGGAGGAGGAGGTAAGAACTCCATCCTCTCCACAGCTGATCTGCAACAAGGTCCTGGGGGTAGGATTCCATGACCCCATCCCAGCGGAAGAGCTGGCATCTGGGCAGAGCGCAGTTGGCCTCTGCCCTCCCCTATCCGCTTGTCCAGAGCCTGACTCCCCACTGGCTACCCCAGTGAAAGAGCTGGCATCTGGGCAGAGCGCAGTCGGCCTCTGCCCACCAAGTACCTACAGCTCCAAGCTAGAGAACAACAATGAAGCAAGGAGTAGCAGATGCCGACTCAACAGCTGGGGATATACAGAACAGAGCCAGGCCCCATAGTTCAACAGGACCAGTGTTTGTTTATGGGTGGGCTACTCGACTAAATCAGGCACTGACCGACAGGAGGTCAGGTACCTGGTTAGTCTACTGTTGGGAGGGGAGAAATGTGACGGACTTAACCGTCACTGGGGCTGATGGAGGAGCCTGAGGGCTAGCCTCCTTCCTACAGACTATGGACCGAGAACAATGGAGACCCCCTCAGACCTTTTGGAGTTACAAGGAACTATGAACCCTGGTTTATGTGTGTAATTTATATGCCACATATTTCCTATGGTCCATTAAAAAGGCATGGTGTGGATTCAGCAACACAAAAAGGGTTAACTCTGCACTGAGACTCCCACTGATTGTGTTAGTGATGGGATTAAGATAGTTGATTATAATAGCAGCCGACTCCTATGATACACTCAGGAGATAATCCCATCACATGTGTCTCCTCGTCCCCTATTCATTCATTATGGAGGGGGTGAAGATATCTGTTTGCATGTTAATTGTTGATTGCGTCAAAGACAATGCCAGTGTGTTTGTTAATTGCGTCACATACAATGCCATTGTGTTTGTTAATTGCGTCACAGACAATGCTATTGTGTTTGTTGAATAGGGTTAGTTTTGTGTTTAAACTGTACAGGTTTGGCTGCTATGTCATGTCCTCAGTATGTCATGTGTATATAAGTCAATGCTGTGTGTTCAATAAAGAGTTCCTGTTTTACCCTTCATCATGTTGAGGCTGGTGTTTGGGTAACTGATCGACACTGGAGATTGCTATACGCTGAAGATTTGCTATACTCCCCTGGCTATAACTACTAGCTCTTGTAAGAGCTGTTCCTGCTCTCTGGATTTAGGAGAGGTTCACCCACTGGAGCCTTGTCGTAGGTCCAGGGTGGGTAGGAGACGGCGAGACCTCAACCAAGCTTCGGCGGTTCTTTGGGTCTGTGGCGGTTATGGTGTCAAGTGGAGTGCTTGGAGTTCTCGGGAAGCGCTAGGAGCATCCATCGACGGAGGTACCCGGTCGGGGTGCCAGGAGATCCGTTACAGAAGTAAAGCCAGCAAATTATACACTAAAAGAGTGGGCAGAGAGAACCAAGAGAGAATAGTGTCCTTAAGGCCAATATATTGCAGAATACAGAGTATTAGTTGGTGGTCTAGAGTGTTGAATGCTGCAAAGAGATCTAGAAGAATGAGTAAAGAGTAGCCACATTTAGCTGTCAGGAGAGCATTTGTCACTTTGGTAAGGGACACTTCTGTAGAGTGTAGCATGCAGAAACCAGATTCTATGGGATCAAGGAGCAAGTTAACAGAGAGAGATTTTGAATGAGGCCAGAGTAAATCAGGTGTTCCAGAAGTTTAGAGACGAATAGCAAGATTAGAGACATGATTGTTAGTTTTGCAAGATGGATCAAGAGTTGTTTTTTTTTTTGTAATGGGGTTATAACAGAATGTTTGAAAAAGGAGTGGAATATACCAGAAGACAGAGAGATAGATAGCTAGATGTTACAAATATTAGTTAGGTTTTGTTCATCACTTCACTCCCCACTCCTGTTTTTTTGTGTACTTCCATGTGGATACTCTTCAGAATTTTATGTACATGTATACTGAACATTGCATCCAAGACTGGATATTAACAAGCACACATCGCCTACATCCCTTACATCATTGTCTTTCTTGGTGGTATACAGTATGTGTTAGGAGAGTCTTTCCCTTTGGGCTTAGTACCTCATTGATATTGGAAGATTAAAGTTTACAACTCACCACCTATGTCAAACTTTATGAGTGCTCTGTTTTCGGTCAAATGACTCTGCTTTGGAGTCTTTACTTATATATTGCCCCTTAGTATATTTGGTGCTACATGACATGTTATAATGATAACATACAGTACATCATCTTAAATGGTAAAGCTCTAGCAATGACTTCATAAACTCAACAAATCCATGTACAGAGATGCCTGTTTGGTGGCACACAGATTCCATACAGTTCTGTGTTGCAGTGATATGTGTCTCCACATAGTGTGGCGTGATTATCTCCTCTTGAAGTAATCCTTTTTTTGAATTTTTGAAGATTGGAAGCACGTAGAGGTACACTATGGGCCAATAGCAGTCTATATGTACCACATTATGGATCTGAACAACATTGATCAATAATACAGCTGTGTGTGTGAGACCTTACTCATAACCACAAACTGCAATGTTTTGATATTTCTATGACAACCTCAGGATAAAATAATAATACCACATACATAGCCATTATGGTAAAATGCACACATTACTGTAAATTCACTCAACTGCAGTTTATTTTATGGGAAGGCCTCAAAGGCAAAAATAACATAAAAGCAGGCCATATATTATAGCTGGTATGGGGTCCCCAAAGAGAAAAATACCAAGCCAGGTTGAATGAATATCTTATTATAATGGATGGGGAGAACCTGTGCAGAGATATCTTTTCCAGGGGTCTGACAAGCGAGAGAGTAAGGAAATAATTAAGCCAAAATCATAGAAAGGAGATTTAAGCAAACAAGCAATAGTTCCCTTTTCCAGGTGACTAGGAGTATATAATTTTCTATAGGGCCCTTTGATGGCCATATATGTATTATTTATTTTACTCACTTATATAGCACTGACATATTCCACATATTCCATCATCACCTGCTGTGCCCAATGGAGCTTACAATCTAGGTTCCCTATCAGTATGTCTTTGGAGTGTGGGAAGAAACCAGAGCACCTGGAGGAAACCCACAAAAACACGGGGAGATAATACAAACTCCATGCAGATGTTGTCCTTGGTTGTATTTAAACCTACAAGGCACTAGTGCTAACAACTGAGCCACCATGCTGCCCACAAAGAACTCACACATTTACACAAGGAATTATTATCTTATCCATTAAAATAATTTTATAATACATAGAAAAATGAGTTGCACACATGACCCATCAAATTCTTTATATTCACAATTTTCACCTCCAAGAAGCGAACATTCCTTTCTAAAGTTTTCTTTGAAAATCCAAATTGAAATTTGTCATTTCCCAAAGACATGCTGATAACAGTACATTGCAAAGTCAGGGGTGGAATGAAGTACTTAATATGCAAAAAGTTATTATGCTTGATAATGGATGTAACGTGCCAAACTATAAGGCCATGCAATCAAGTAAGAGTATTTGGTGCAGACTGACCTTAGGCCGTACAGTACTGTGCCATCAGGATGAAGACGAATCATTCTATTCTTCACTGTAACACCATGCACAAAAGATTTCTTGTCATTTAAAAAGTATGTATCAGGAACCCAGAGCTGATCTGCCACTCTGTTGTCCAAGGTCAAATTTAAAGGAATCACTGAATATGAAAGTCTTTTATCCCTCCAAGCCTGCTGAAAGTACATTGTCAGTGTGTAGTCCTGAAAGAAAAACCACAGACAATAAGCAATCTTAATACATTTCGTTGTAGCTTTATCATGCACTTCAAGGTCTAGAACAACTCACAAATGGCTGAACAAATTATTAGCTTTCTTCCTCCTGAAATATGAGACCATTTTTTATTTGAGACGGAATCCATCTATGAGCTTTAGGGAGTTCATTCTGTGTGGTCTATTTTCACAATCGTCTTTTAATTATTGCATTAATAATCACTACAGCAGCCAAAGCTTTTAATACACAGAGAATGGGATATGCATGCAGCTCTGCCTGCCCAGCAATACAGTTTTGAATATATTTGATTATATAATTTGTAATCAGAAATCTTTTATATTGCTAGAGTTTGGGGAGTAATGATCAGAATGATCTGCAAATGTGAATTTAATCATACAGAGCTGTGTATAATTACCAAATATGTTTGTAACAATGTGAAAAGATCCTGACATTGTGCATCCCGACGCCATTTACAATTTAGCTATTAGTCAGGGTTGTTCCATTTTGCTCAGCTGCTGTCCATGCAATGTTTACATGCTGCTCTGTGCTTCCCATCAAAATGACAGAAAACTTTATGGAACCCAGCAGGCCTTGTTAAATAATGTTAAAGAGGACCTGTCATCTCTCCTGAAATGTCTGTTGTAATAACTACTTGCATTCCCCGTATAATAACAATTCTGGAGCATCTATTCTTATTACTCAATGTTGCACTATTTCTGTATTATTCCTGCTAAAAGTTTTACAAATACATTGCCAGCTGTCTGTAGTAAAGGTACTGCTGGGTGTTACTAGTAGCAGGTGTGTCTGACTCTGTCCAATTAATGCTGCTGGTGTCAGACCAACTGGTAACACCCATCGTCACCTTAAAGGGGTTGTCCCACGAAAAAAATTCTACAGTTTACAAACCAGCACCTGGATCTGAATACTTTTGTAATTGCATGTAATTAAAAAATTTTGAGTTATTCAGTAAAATCTATCTGTATAGCACCACCTGCTGTTTGTTCTTTTCCTTATTTCTTTGACCTGCTCACTGAGAAGGCCGCACATGCTCAGTTTCATCCTTCAACTGGCTCCTGAGCTGTGATAGAGAAAGCATGCACATGCCCCATTAGCTGCAGCAGAAAAGACACTCCCCATGAGCTTCCAGCTTGATATAAATCTAGCAGTGCAGTGAATGGGGAGATCTCTGGATCCATGTGAGGTAAATGGCTGGTTGTAGTTTTGTTAGAAAGAGATTGTCATGTACTATGTGATGTTTTATTTAGCTTCCTAGTTGTCTTACATTTAGACTATTTTCTATGCCTAAAACAGGCATAAAAAAATGATGAATAAGACGGGCCTGCCGGCCTTTCCACTTTCCCACACACACCACGCCCACTTTTTTAGACCTGGTGTGAGTGGGAAAAAGTTGCAGATTGCAGTGCAAATAACCATTGCACTGTAATCTGCGCCAGAAATAGGCCTAATATAGACATAATTCTGGAAAATAAATGACCCCCATAGAGTCATAAGAATAGATGCTCCAGAATTGTTATTACATGGAAGATGCAAGTAGCTACTAAAGCAGATGTCAGAAGATGATACAGGTCCACTTTAAATGCATTATAAACAGAAGCCATGGCCTACACCTACAGTGCAATGTTCATGTAATATGTACTGCTAGACATCTTCAAGATCCAGTTCTTGCCTCCAAAAGCTTTGAATTGCTGGAATACACATTCTTACAATTCATTCTTTGAGCCTTTCCAAACATTTAGCAGTGTGCTATATGACTCTTCTTGGTAGTTAGGTAGTTTTTACTTCCTTAAATGAAACTACAACAGTGTCCATTTAGTGGATGGGGGCCACTAGCTCAGGTTTGATATAAGGGGCCATTTACATTGTTCAATATGCAGGGCTATGATCTGGAATGAACCATTTGTTCCCAAGCTTTGCCTGATTCAGCTGCAGAAGAGCTGCATGTACATCTAAAAATCCTCCCCTTTGTATGGGTATGAATGATCACCACGGTGATTGTTCGCCCTCATCCAAGTTCATGGGCACAGGGCAATGTGCTGCCCACAGATGATGACTTTACATGTTACAAGAAAGATGCAATTGCCCAACAGCAGTATATTCTTATTGGTTGGGTAACGGGTTGCATTTTTTTATGCAGGAATTATTGGGATTGGATGTTTTTAAGAACGTTCCTCCCCAATAGTTGTCCCGAACCACGTGTAAAAGAGCCCTAAAAGAACAGGTATTGTATTTCCTAGTGAAAAGTTCACTTTAATATCTTTATTGCCCAAACCAAACTAATATATGAATGCTGGTGTATTGGAATATTAGCTTATGGTAAATCATATATCTGGTGATGAATATATAATGTATACCAATATCCTTAAACATAAACAAGCGCTTCCATTTGGCATTGGCACCACTATTCTCATGTAAAGTATCTGGTCAGCCTTTTGGTACATATTTTAACAATCTCCTGCATATCAGTTGTCATATCAGTTTTTTTTTCAACTACTTTAGGGCTGATTCACACGACCGTATGAATGGGTTCGCATCCATTCCGCAATTTTGCAGAACGGGTGCGGACCAATTCATTTCAATGGGTCTGCAAAAGTTGCGGACAGCATACCGTATGCTGTCCACATCCGTTGTTCCGTTCCGTGGCCCCACCAAAAATTTAGAGCATGTCCTATTTTTGTCTGCAATTGCGGACAAGAATAGGCATTTCTATAATGGTCCACCCATTCCGTTCTGCTAATTGCGGTCGTGTGAATGCGCCCTAAATCTCATGCAAATGAAGGTAATAAGCTTAAATCTGCTACGTGTCCAGCATTATTATATTATATAATTCCTGATGGAAGTAAAGTGAGATAGGATAAAATCATGTGACATAGAAGATTTATCATAACTAGTGTAAAGGAAAACTGACTAAGTTGCCCATAGCAACCAGTCAGATTCCACCTTTCAGTTTTTAGAGCTCCTTTGGATAATCAAAGGTGGAATTAATTTTTCCTTTGCACCGGTTTTGATAAATCTCCTCCATAGTGTTAAACAAATGGGCTTGACACCTTCAAAATCTCAACATAAAGTAGTGCGCCAATAACATTATTGATCAGTTCAAAATGTGAATTTACTATTTAGGGTACAATTCATTGGAAAATAAACTGTTTGTACGCTGTTAGCCTCTACATCCTCAGATAAAATATTTTTAGTAAAATGATGACACATCACATGCCTCTTGGCTTTTTTGGTAAAGCAATTAATCATAGAAAGTTTTAATCACAGCATTCTAAACTCACTGCCAGTGGGTTCCAGCTCAAATGATCTAAAGAGCTGCCTCTAATTAATTACACAACTGAGGCCGTATACGGTTTATGACACTTTAGTGGACCACTTCAAATCTAATTACAACACGCTAAAAGCTGGAAAGAACCGTAAATGCAAAAACATGACACCAACAATATCACGCTTCCTGTAACAAACCATATTGATGTACTCTAGTGGTGTAGAATGTAAAATATATTTTAAAGGGGTTATCCCATGAATAATGCAAAAAATGAAAATCAGACATCATATAGTACATGACAATCTCTAATAAAGTTAGAACTAGCCCTGTACCTGACATAGGTCCAGATATATCCATATTATTTGCTCTGCTAGATTTATATGAAGCTGACAGCTCAAGGGGTGTGTCTTTTCTCCTGCTGCTAAGGGGGCGTGTCTCAGCTCTGCCTATCACAACTCAGGAGGCAGCTGACGGATGAAACTGAGCATGTGCGGCCATCTCAGTTAGCAGGTCAAAGAAATAAGAAAAAAAGATACAGCAACTGGTGCAATACAGATAGATTTTATTGAATACCTCAGTGGCTATGCTAAACTTTTAATTACATGCAATTACAAAAGTATTCAAAAAATATTCTTGTTATCTTACAGAATTTTGTTAAAAGTAGTGGTAAGATAAAAAAAAAATACACTGCCTGTCCCCAAAAAAAGTTGCCACCTGGATTTAACTAAGCAAATAGGTATAAGCATCCTATTGGATAATTACTGCATGGGCGATTATCTTTCAGCTGACAGAAAGTTATTTAACCCCAACAGGGGCAATGAGTTGCTTCTCATTTCTTAAACAACCACTTAAACGTTTGGTGAAATCAAATCAAAGAAAAATAACAGTAGAGCTCAGGGCTATGGTTAATAGTGAAAGTAAGAGCATTTCCACACGCACAGTGCGAAGGGAACTCAAGGGATTGGGACTGAAAAGCTGTGTAGCCGTAAGAAAATCACTAATCAGTGAGGCAAACCAGAAAAAAAGGCTTCAATTTGCTAGGGAGCATAAAGATTGGACAATGGAAGAAGGTCATGTGGTCTGATTCCAGATTTACCCTGTTCTAGAGTGTTGGGCGCATCAGGGAAAGAAGAGAGGCAGATGAAGTGATGCACCCATCATGCCTAGTGCCTACTGTACAAGCCTGTGGGGGCAGTGCTATGATCTGGGGTTGCTGCAGTTGGTCAGGTCTAGGTTCAGCAACAGTATGTGCTCCAAGAATGAGGTCAACTGACTAACTGAACATACTGAATGACCAGGTTATGAGATCAATGGATTTTTTCCCTGATGGCACGGGCATATTCCAAGATGACAATGCCAGGATTCATCGGGCTCAAATTTTGAAAGAGTCGTTCAGGGAGCATGAGACATCTCTTACACACATGGATTGGCCACCACAGAGTCCAGACCTTAACCCCATTGAGAATCTTTGGGATGTGCTGGAGAAGGCTTTGCACAGCAGTCAGACTCTATCATCATCAATGCAAGATCTTGGTGAAAAATTAATGCAACACTGGATGGAAATAAATCTTGTGACATTGCAGAAGCTTATCGAAACAATGCCACAGCGAATGTGTGCCATAATGAAAGCTAAAGGCGGTCCAATGAAATATTAGAGTGTGTGACCTTTTTTTTTTGGTGGCGACTCTTTTTTTGGACAGGCAGTGTATATTCCCTGGCAGGAAATCAATTACATAATTATTATAATGATATTATACAATCTATCTATTTGAATAAGTTTTTTGATAATTAATTGCATGTTAAATGATATTTTGCCTACTTTGTGTTATTTTCATCCTTATACTGACTAGTGTGAACTCATTTTAGGCTGTTTTAAATTTCAAAATGTTTGGCTTTTTCACTAATTTGTTTCCGCCAAAAAGTTTACTTATGCCAATAGTTGTAAAAGTTTCAATGTTTCGTTGTGCTATATTCTTCAGGACCTGTGGTCATATTTTCATTCTGTACAGGTCCCCAAGCTGGAGAGATACAGGACATGCTGTTGTAGACAGAATTTGGTGGTTCGCGCTTGGTGAAGGGCTGCATATGACATTACGGGGGCGGCAGTGTATCCCCTTAGCTGTGTGGAGCACTAAGGCATGAGGGCACCACTCTGTAACGTTCAGAAGCTGGGGACAACTGGGGTTCATAGAAGCAAGTTTCCTTGGGCATAGACTTGTGGTGGAGAATGGAGGGAAAAGCTCTGCCAAGTTAAAACAGGAAAGCTACAGCTTCAGCAGCACATACCCAGTATTAAAAATAGCAGCACACATTGGTATTAGCAAAAAAGACGGAAATAACTATTGTAGATACTATTAGAAAATTAAAGATCATAAGATTAAAAAAGAAAATGTTTGCACTGATAGCTTCTTTAGACACAAACTTTACCACTAATAATAATTGACTATAGAGGTTTGATATAATATCATAGAGAAACAATTCAAGAAACACAGCTTCCTTGCACATCAATGTGTGCACTCGCTGTTTAAATTGTTTTTTCATATATTTATTCAATTATAGAGACTCAAAAGATTTTGTTGTAAGATGAAACATAAGAAAGTCTTCCTGGTAAGAAGAAGCATAATCAAGTGAATACTTCACAGCTGTGATTTTCATCCATGACTGTGTCATATCTCTGGAAAAATCATTAGCTTCTTACTTTACCACGTCTTGTTCACTGTAGAGATGTGACATTCTCAGTGGGATTACACTCTTGTCTATATCAAAGGTTCCCTCTATATGCACTTTGTTTTGACTCTTTATAAAGTTTTTATTTTCTGATGTCTTTGGTCCTATCTAAGATTTGTATGGAGAGAAAGAAGTCCTTAGATAAGTGAAGATGAAGACTATTACATCAAAAGATTTATATGATGCCCTAATATTGTAAATACTGTGGTTGTTAGAGATGTATACAGTACAAATGATAGATAGATGGATAGATGGATTGATGGATGGATGGATGGATAGATAGATAGAGAGTAGATAGATGATAGAAGATAGATGTATAGATAGATAGATAGATAGATAGATAGATAGATGGATAGATGGATATATAGATAGATAGATAGATAGATAGATAGATAGATAGATGATACATAGAAGATAGATGTATAGATAGATAGATAGATAGTATATAGATAGATGATAGATAGAAGATAGATGTATATATATATATATATATATATATATATATATATATACACACTCACCTAAAGAATTATTAGGAACACCTGTTCTATTTCTCATTAATGCAATTATCTAGTCAACCAATCACATGGCAGTTGCCTCAATGCATTTAGGGGTGTGGTCCTGGTCAAGAAAATCTCCTGAACTCCAAACTGAATGTCAGAATGGGAAAGAAAGGTGATTTAAGCAATTTTGAGCGTGGCATGGTTGTTGGTGCCAGACGGGCCGGTCTGAGTATTTCACAATCTGCTCAGTTACTGGGATTTTCATGCACAACCATTTCTAGGGTTTACAAAGAATAGTGTGAAAAGGGAAAAACATCCAGTATTCGGCAGTCCTGTGGGAAAAAATGCCTTGTGGATGCTAGAGGTCAGAGGAGAATGGGCCGACTGATTCAAGCTGATAGAAGAGCAACGTTGACTGAAATAACCACTCGTTACAACCGAGGTATGCAGCAAAGCATTTGTGAAGCCACAACACGCACAACATTGAGGCGGATGGGCTACAATAGCAGAAGACCCCACCGGGTACCACTCATCTCCACTACAAATAGGAAAAAGAGGCTACAATTTGCACGAGCTCACCAAAATTGTACTGTTGAAGACTGGAAAAATGTTGCCTGGTCTGATGAGTCTCGATTTCTGTTGAGACATTCAAATGGTAGAGTCCGAATTTGGCGTAAACAGAATGAGAACATGTATCCATCCTCTGATGGCTACTTCCAGCAGGATAATGCACCATGTCACAAAGCTCGAATCATTTCAAATTGGTTTCTTGAACATGACAATGAGTTCACTGTACTAAAATGGCCCCCACAGTCACCAGATCTCAACCCAATAGAGCATCTTTGGGATGTGGTGGAACGGGAGCTTCGTGCCCTGGATGTGCATCCCTTAAATCTCCATCAACTGCAAGATGCTATCCTATCAATATGGGCCAACATTTCTAAAGAATGCTATCAGCACCTTGTTGAATCAATGCCACGTAGAATTATGGCAGTTCTGAAGGCAAAAGGGGTCCAACACCATATTAGTATGGTGTTCCTAATAATTCTTTAGGTGAGTGTATATATATATATATATATATATATATACAGTACAGACCAAAAGTTTGGACACACCTTCTCATTCAAAGAGTTTTCTTTATTTTCATGACTATGAAAATTGTAGATTCACACTGAAGGCATCAAAACTATGAATTAACACATGTGGAATTATATACATAACAAACAAGTGTGAAACAACTGAAAATATGTCATATTCTAGGTTCTTCAAAGTAGCCACCTTTTGCTTTGATTACTGCTTTGCACACTCTTGGCATTCTCTTGATGAGCTTCAAGAGGTAGTCCCCTGAAATGTTTTTCACTTCACAGGTGTGCCCTGTCAGGTTTAATAAGTGGGATTTCTTGCCTTATAAATGGGGTTGGGACCATCAGTTGCGTTGAGGAGAAGTCAGGTGGATACACAGCTGATAGTCCTACTGAATAGACTGTTAGAATTTGTATTATGGCAAGAAAAAAGCAGCTAAGTAAATAAAAACGAGTGGCCATCATTACTTTAAGAAATGAAGGTCAGTCAGTCAGCCGAAAAATTGGGAAAACTTTGAAAGTAAGGGCTATTTGACCATGAAGGAGAGTGATGGGGTGCTGCGCCAGATGACCTGGCCTCCACCGTCACCGGACCTGAACCCAATCAAGATGGTTTGGGGTGAGCTGGACCGCACAGTGAAGGCAAAAGGGCCAACAAGTGCTAAGCATCTCTGGGAACTCCTTCAAAACTGTTGGAAGACCATTTTAGGGGACTACCTCTTGAAGCTCATCAAGAGAATGCCAAGAATGTGCAAAGCAGTAATCAAAGCAAAAGGTGGCTACTTTGAAGAACCTAGAATATGACATATTTTCAGTTGTTTCACACTTGTTTGTTATGTATATAATTCCACATGTGTTAATTCATAGTTTTGATGCCTTCATAGTCATGAAAATAAAGAAAACTCTTTGAATGAGAAGGTGTGTCCAAACTTTTGGTCTGTACTGTATAAAGATAGATAGATAGATAGATAGATAGATAATAGATAGAATATTCTAAGCAAATATTCATTTATTTAAAGAGATAAATACGCAGATAACATGAATGTAGTAGGTGAGGATGCAATTCCACTCCTAACAAAAGTCTCGCGCTCGTCCTGCAGTGGAGACAGGAGAGCTTGATGTTCCACATTTGTTCAATATTTGAAAAACTTGATCCACAAAACTAACCACACATGAAGAGCTGCTGATAAAGCTCTCCTTTTGTAAATAGTGATATTACATTCTGATCTTCCACTCAAAATCCCAGAATTTGCACACTTTCCAAGAAGAATTAAAGTGAATGTGACACCATGATCTTGGACTATTATCTTCAGTAATATATGAGTAGCACTCCAGATAAGGAGTCTACCACTATTTTTTACTTTCTTGCTGCCCCATACCTGTATTTTATATGTTCATCAGCATTCAAAGCTGCAGTGAATTACATTGTTGGGACTGCTATGCAAGATTGCAGTGGATAACAGCAACCACAAGTGCATCTAAATGCACAGGGTGCTTGTCAAGTACAAAAGCAGTATGTACGAACAAACCAAGGAACACATGAAAAAACACAGCACACTAGACGAACAACAAATCAAAATGTCATCATTTTATGAACTCCCTCAGAACCAGGCAATTTTCAGTTTTTTTCCTTTTCATTTTTTACTTTTAGCCTTCCCAGAGCCATAACTGTTTTATTTTTCCATTCACAGAGTCATATGGGGGCTTGTTTTTGGTGGCACAAGTTGTACTTTCTAATGGCACCATTTACAAAAATTTCAAATGGGGTGGAATTATAAAAAGAAAAACACAATGCTGTCACAGTTTGATTGGTTTTGTTTTTACAAAGTTTCCTATGTGGTTTTCTATGCAATACCTCTTGTGTTTTAATACTGAAAAAAAACCTTTGGAAAAAAGATTTGATTCTTTACATCGCCATATGAAGACCCCCATACCTTTTTAATTTTTATGTCTACGGAGCTGCATGAGGGCTCATTTTTTGCTGGACGATCTGTAGTTTTTATCTATACCATTTTGAAATGTATGACTTTTTGATCAATTTTTATTCAATTTTTTTGTGGAAGATAAAGTGACAAATAAATTTTGAATAGGCAATTTTGATATTTTCCATTATGTGATTCACGTATGGGATAAATATTTTTATGTATTAATAGTATGGGCATTTTCACAAATGGTGTTGTCTTTGATGTTTATTTTTTTAATGATGTTTAAATTTATTTTGGGTAAGGGTGATTAGAATTTTTTAAAATGTAATATTTTTTTACATTTTTTTAAATGTTTTTTTCTTTCTTTTAAAAGTAAAGCTAGGATTTTTAAAGCCTTTTAAGCTTTTGTGACCAAAAGGTTAAGAGCACAGGAGTCACCACCATTATGTTGGCATGGCACAGCAGTTTGGACTCTGCATTTCAGCGCAGCTTTGAAATTTGACAGCAGAGGAATGGGGAGGGCTGTATGGCAAAAAATTGCGATCTAGACATCTTTTGGGCAGTAATATTCATTCATTACTGCTGATAATAGAGCAGAACCGGGTGACAGATTCCCTTTAAGTCAATATAGAGGGACAGAATAACGATAAAACGACAGTAAAACTGTTGTAACATCCATCACATTTGGAGCTATTTTTGGTAATTGGGGAACACATATTCATGGTGTATTTTAACATATTTAATTAAATGTTAGATTTCCTGCACTTCTGATTTTGGCATGTGATTGGGACTAATGAAAAGAGTACTGTCATATTTCAGGTCAATAAAGTGATTATTCAACATCTGTGTTTATTGCACGTATTACCATAGCATTCCAGTAGCTGCATACATAATAGACTGAGAACTCCTAAGAAAGATTTGGTCCCTATCAGGTAATACTTCATGCCACCACACTTCTAGTCACTAATAGACTATGGACTATTTTCATGACTACTGAGCAATCTGACACCTCCTTTGTTTGTTAATATTACAGCTCCTTGGGCCCAATAGCATTCACGTACCTTGACCATGAACATGACCTTAATTATACCTAAATAGCTCAATCTCATTTATTTATGTGTGTCAGCTCTCCTTAGAGGTCTTTCAGACAGACTGGTAAATAGGCATATATTGCTACTAGTGTACTACTTCTACTAGTTACTAATGTAACTACTGGACATATTTTATTGGGTTTTCAGGCAATGTGTGCCTAGCAAGTAGACTTTCATGACACATGTCTTTAGTCAACCTAATGTATGCTGTTCTGGAAGCCACACTATACCCTGCTGTAATCAGGGCTACTATAATGAGTCCAAAGAAATTGTTATGGTACTCAGAAGTTTAGAAAAACCAGGCGTCTTCTTCTAGTGGAGACTAGGGATGAGCGAACCCGAACTGTATAGTTCGGGTTCGTACCGAATTTTGGGGTGTCCGTGACACAGACCCGAACCCAAACATTTTCGTAAAAGTCCGGGTTCGGGTTCGGTGTTCGGCGCTTTCTTGGCGCTTTTTGAAAGGCTGCAAAGCAGCCAATCAACAAGCGTCATACTACTTGCCCCAAGAGGCCATCACAGCCTTGCCTACTATTGGCATGGCTGTGATTGGCCAGTGCAGCATGTGACCCAGCCTCTATATAAGCTTGGGTCACGTAGCGCTGCACGTCACTCTGCTGATTCAAGCATAGGGAGAGGTTGCTGCTGCGACGTTAGGGTGAGATTAAGCAGATTAACTCCTCCAAAAGACTTCATTCTGTGATCGATCTGCAGCTGTGGATCATTGAAGTGCTAATATCGACTTGCTCACTTTTTTGAGGCTGCCCAGAGCGTTTTTAGATCACTTTTTCTGGGGTGATCGGCGGCCATTTTGTGGCTTGTGGTGCGCCAGCACAAGCTATCACCAAGTGTATTTAACCATCAATAGTGTGGTTATTTTTTGCTATATCCTACATCAGCTGCAGGCTGAGCCTGTGTCACCGAAGAGCATTTAACCATCAACAGTCTGGATATTTTTTGGCCATATACTACATCAGCTGCAGGCTGAGCCTGTGTCACCAAAGTGCATTTAACCATCAACAGTCTGGTTATTTTTTGGCCATATACTACATCTGGTGAAGCCTGAGCCTGTGTCACCCAAGTGCATTTAACCATCAATAGTGTGGTTATTTTTTGGCCATATACTACATCAGGGGCAAGTTGAGCCTGTCACCCAGCGCCTAAAAAATAGACCTGACATTTCTATTCAACCAAATTTGTACTGTTTTAGCTGGTCAAGTTATTTGTAGTGACCGTAAAAGCACACTTTTTGTTCTGGGTTGAAAAACTATTCCCAAATTTGCCATTCTCAAAATAACTAGTTTCTGCTATATGAGGCCTACTTGAAATCTATCCCAAAAAGGATATCTTACATTGAAGGTGCTGATAGTGTCATTCAGAAAAACTTAACACACACGCTACCGTGCAGATACAAGTCTAATTCTGTAATTAAACCTATACCTGTCGCACAGCGCAAAAAAAAAACAGGCCTCACATTTCTATTCAACCAAATCTGTACTGTTTTAGCTGGTCAAGTTATTTGTAGTGACCGTAAAAGCACATTTTTTGTTCTGGGTTGAAAAACTATTCCCAAATTTGCCATTCTCAAAATAACTAGTTTCTGCTATATGAGGCCTACTTGAAATCTATCCCAAAAAGGATATCTTACATTGAAGGTGCTGATAGTGTCATTCAGAAAAACTTAACACACACGCTACCGTGCAGATACAAGTCTAATTCTGTGATTAAACCTATACCTGTCACACAGCGCAAAAAAAAACAGGCCTCACATTTCTATTCAACCAAATCTGTACTGTTTTAGCTGGTCAAGTTATTTGTAGTGACCATAAAAGCACACTTTTTGTTCTGGGTTGAAAAACTATTCCCAAATTTGCCATTCTCAAAATTGTGGTGAACGGGAACAATGAGGAAAACATCTAATAAAGAGACGCGGACGTGGACATGGTCGTTGTGGTGTTAGTGGACCCTCTGGTGCTGGCAGAGGACGTGGCCGTTCTGCCACAGCCACACGTCCTAGTGAACCAACTACCTCAGGTCCCAGTAGCCAGCAGAATTTACAGCGATATTTGGTGGGGCCCAATGCCTGTTCCAGTGGTGGGTGACGTGAAGCCTGATTCTCTGCTATGACATGAAGACAGATTCTGTGCTGACATAAGGCCAGATTCTCTGTTACGGGACCTCTCTCCTCTGTCTGGGTGCCTGGGCCTAAATATGTGACAGTGGCCTGTTCCAGTGGTGGGTGACGTGAAGCCTGATTCTCTGCTATGACATGAAGACTGATTCTGCGCTGACATAAGGCCAGATTCTCTGTTACGGGACCTCTCTCCTCTGCCTGGGTGCCTGGGCCTAAATATGTGACAGTGGCCTGTTCCAGTGGTGGGTGACGTGAAGCCTGATTCTCTGCTATGACATGAAGACTGATTCTGCGCTGACATAAGGCCAGATTCTCTGTTACGGGACCTCTCTCCTCTGTCTGGGTGCCGGGGCCTAAATATGTGACAGTGGCCTGTTCCAGTGGTGGGTGACGTAAAGCCTGATTCTCTGCTATGACATGAAGACTGATTCTGTGCTGACATAAGGCCAGATTCTCTGTTACGGGACCTCTCTCCTCTGCCTGGGTGCCGGGGCCTAAATATGTGACAGTGGCCTGTTCCAGTGGTGGGTGACGTGAAGCCTGATTCTCTGCTATGACATGAAGACTGATTCTGCGCTGACATAAGGCCAGATTCTCTGTTACGGTACCTCTCTCCTCTGTCTGGGTGCCGGGGCCTAAATATGTGACAGTGGCCTGTTCCAGTGGTGGGTGACGTAAAGCCTGACTCTCTGCTATGACATGAAGACTGATTCTGTGCTGACCTAAGGCCAGATTCTCTGTTACGGGACCTCTCTCCTCTGTCTGGGTGCCGGGGCCTAAATATGTGACAGTGGCCTGTTTCAGTGGTGGGTGACGTGAAGCCTGATTCTCTGCTATGACATGAAGACTGATTCTGCGCTGACATGAAGCCAGATTCTCTGCTATGGCATGAAGAGACTGATTCTCTGCTGACATGAAGCCAGATTCTTTGCTATGGCATGAAGAGACTGATTCTCTGCTGACATGAAGCCAGATTCTCTGCTATGGGACCTCTGTCCAATTGATATTGGTTAATTTTTATTTTTTTAATTTTTATTTTAATTCATTTCCCTATCCACATTTGTTTGCAGGGGATTTACCTACATGTTGCTGCCTTTTGCAGCCCTCTAGCTCTTTCCTGGGCTGTTTTACAGCCTTTTTAGTGACTTCAATGGGGTTTGGGTTCGGGACGAAGTTCGGGTCGGGTTCGGATCCCGAACCCGAACATTTCCGGGAAGTTCGGCCGAACTTCTCGAACCCGAACATCCAGGTGTTCGCTCAACTCTAGTGGAGACACATTAGCCACTGCCTACTATTATCAATGGAGACAACTTGGTAAGTACTTATATTTATTGTGCTTTTTTCTAATTTATTTTAGGTTGGGGTGCTCATCAATGCACAATGTAGTAGGGTATAATAAAGTTAGAATGTGGTACAAATTTCCCTTCCCGAAATAAAATAAGTAAAAACTTAAGCATTTATTCAAGTAGATTAGGTTCGATCGAGCGTCGAACGGGTTGTTAGTTGTTAGCATTCACATATCATATTGTGTAATCAAGATTGTGTAATATGTAGAGTGTTTGTTTGCATGCTCACACGTGTGGAACTCTGAACGACGTACAATTAATTAGGTATCTACGTCAGGGTTCATAAGAGCAACAAACTAAATGATTATGGCTTGTTGCTTGATCATTCAATGATCGATCAGTTTCACAATTCTTCAAAAAATTATCTACTCGTGTAAAGGGGTCTTTAGAACACTTTAAATTATGTTTGTAAATTACTACCTTCCAGGAAATCAAACTTCTTATCTTTCCAATGCAGCACAAATTAACAGCAAGCAGGCGTAGTGCACATTAAATGTACTGCTAATTAGCAGGAAGCTTATGGTTTCTAATAGAGATGAGCAAAGTTTTGGAAAATTAGATTCGGCAGCTTCGCCGAAATTCCACAAGAAATTTGGTGTTATGAACTAATTTGTCACGAATCGCTATAAATCAGGTATACCCTGGCCACTCTGCCTTAGGGTACAGCCACACAGAGCGTAGCAGTGCTACAGGTGGGTTGCGGCCATGCAAGTGAAGAACTGCGTGACCATTCATTTAATAATGAATACTGCACTGTATGCACTGTCGGTCTTCATTATTAATGGCTGCATGACACCTTTAATGCACCTTTAAACAGGGGCTGTACCCACTTCTCCAACCCCCAAAGGGGTGCAGACTGGATGGTATTGGTTGGCATGCTGACACTGGAATAATAAAGGCTTCCATCTTATTGGTATTGAATTACATATCTGAGTTTATGGCTGATGGAGGCATAGGTGAATGTAGGAATAAATAAATAAAACTGATGCAAAATAAATCTCCATGCACTGTCCCTGCACTCTCCCTCTCTAATATTCCTATTAATTATTTTCAGTAACACTGTCCCTAGCGCATGAACGCTTCCCACGTCTCCCCCTATGCTCAGTTCACAGGACAATGGTGAAGACCGTGTGGGATGAGGGTTTTATAGGGCTGTGACATCACAGGGGTTGGCTACCTCTGGTTCGGCTGGCTGCACAGCATTATGGATGCTCTTGCGCTCCCTGGCTTGTCTCCTCTACAATTAGTTTTGCTTTGTATCACATGCAGTTGCCATTTTAGGAAAACCTGATTCGTTAAAGTGGGGAAGATTGGCTTCTACCTCACAGTTTTTTTTTTTGCCTTCCTCTGGATCAACTTGCAGGATGACAGGCTAAACTGGATGGACAAATGTCTTTTTTCGGCCTTATGTACTATGTTATGTACTATGTTACTACGATTATTTGTGAATCAAAGTTTTCCTAAACTTCGGACCGAATTCTGCTTTAGATGCTTTGCTTTGCTCAACACGTTTCTAATTTACAGATTCAATATCACGGTAAATTTGCTGCAGTGATTGGGTATGCCTTAACTGTTGGATTGTCAGAGGGCAGTATGTTACAACAGAAAGCAAGGGTGTTGAAAATGTATAATGTTCATCATGACAGAATAATTCCAGGACTGCATGTCACACAGTCCAGTCCCAATGCATTTAGGAGTGGCACGGCATGTGTGGGCTTACCTAACTTCATTTTTTTTGTGCCAATCTGAAAATGAAGTGCCCTATCTATTCATGAGCCTTACAAAGCCATTGGAGTTAAAGAGTTTCAAGTGGAACAGACCACAAATGATGCCTTTTCTATCCACAGAGCAGATTGGCACAAAAATTATAATTTTGGGGGGAAAAAATGTTCTTATGCTATGTTTCTATTAACGTTAACTTCCCAAGTACAGCACATTCAGTCCCTAAGGCTTTGTATTACGGAGATATTGTCCTATACAAGCAGTGTTGAGCAAAATGTGCTCTGATTGTACTGTACATGGCAGCATTTTTTGCATGAATCCTACAGAATAAAAGCTACGTAAACCTCCATAAGCTGAGACTTATGGAGATGAATTATAGCCACATACACTTCTATGAGTGCAGCATTGACTTTGTTTTCTAAAAGGATAGAATGTGGTAACATAAAAAAAATAATACTCACCTTATCAATCCTCTGCTCCTAGGCCAACGATTCCCTGGTCCACTGCCAGCCTCTGTGTCCAGCAATGATCTTTGACACAGACATGTGACATCACTGAGGTCACTGCTGCAGCCAGTGACTGGCCGCAGGAGTCACATATCCATATCTAAATTATATTGGAGGCTAGGATGCAGAGATCTGGTTGGAGACCCTGGAAAAGTTGACATAGGAACATTAGAAGAATTACTAAGGTATTACTCAGTTTGTTTTTACACTGTTAGCATTTTCTTAGGGGCTCGACAACCCATCTAAGTCTCTGTTCTTCAACAATAGTCTACTATAAAATTGTCAGTGTCTGTATTTACAGTGCAATTTCTGAGCTTGGGTAAATTAGATGATGCAAATATAAATTGTATAATGTTCCCTAATAGTGAAAAGTATACCCAAAGTTAGGCTATACTTAAACAATCAACCAAAGTTGAAGATCCAGTAAGCTAATATAAAGCACATTCACTACATGCAGTGGTTGCACGGTTACTTGACTGAATGGTTTATTAATCTAAATAAGTAATTCCAATCATGGTGGAAGAATAAACCTGCAATTTGTTGTGTTATGAATCAATAGTCAAAATGTATCATTACCAGCCATTCCTCTATCTGCCTAAGGCAGATTCTGTCTGGGTCATTTATTGGAATAGCTTCATCCACTTAGATATTCAGAGACTTGACAACACTTGGTGAATATGATGAATGTTTTCTCTATTTCCGCTAATGTACCATCAACACATAACACACAATAGTTTTGATTCATTGTGTATAATGGGTTTTGAAGCCGCTCTGGGGTGATCCTAGGACTCTGCTACTTTCATAATCAACTTTTTCATGTGATTTACTTGCGAAAATACAAAAGCTTTTTTATTAGTACATTCTGTCTGTCTCGTGAAGGCTGAATTCCACAAGGGTACTAGCGGAGCTTATGCAATCAGTAATTTCAATTTACTGTAATTACAAAAACCTTGGTAGTCTTGCATGTATACGTTTGTGGCTAATGTGATGCAGGGTTGTGTCATTTGTTTTTATTAAGGTATTGAGAAAAGAACCTGAGAAATTGGTTATTTGCTTATTTACTATATGAGAATAAAGGATCACATTTTTTGTATACTGTCTACTGTCATGTTAACTGCAGTGACCATAGAATTAATTTATTGGTAAATTTATCTTCAGTGCAATATTGCCAAAAATGACCAAATAATGACCATATATCCTGACATGTTTCATCAGATAGTTATGATATACAGTAGCACATACAGATGTGTCCACCGTTACCTTAATCTGAATTTAAGTAAAGACTCCAATTTCGTATGAAACAATTTCAACACAGCTCACATTTACTAAATAATTATCCCACTTTATTTGGTCCAACCAATATAGGGCCTCCTGGAGTAGCCTGATTTGCCCTTATTGGAATTGGTAACTGTACACTTAGGGTACTTTCACATCTGCATTTTTAAATTTAGTAGGCTGTGCCGTAAGAAGAACAGCATGCTGGAGTACACTGTACACTGTATCCAGGGCCACACACTGCTGGATCCCCATTGACTATAATGGGATTCGACAAGGATCCAGTCAGTTTTTGGCATGGGTGCCAGGTTTTGGCTGAACAATTTTTCGTCCTGCTCGAAAACCAGCACTTGTGCCAGAAACCGTCAGGATCACTACCGGACATTATTATAGTCAGCGAGGATATGGTAGGGCACAGAACAGGCTGCTTTATTTTTAAAAAGCAAATGTGAAACTAGCCTTAGATGTAGACAAAGACATTCCATAATGTTCAAAGTAAACTAGGGCAAATAACATTGTTCCTAAATAGTTCAAAACATTTCTTTGGTTAATAAATTGAGGAAATAATAGATTATAAGCAAAGAAAGACGAAAACCTAGCATTTACCTAAATACAATATTAAGGGAGCAAATCTCTACTTTTTATAAATTTAAAATGCTACCTTGAATGCTATTTTTCTGGAAAACGTTGATTATTACCTCTTCTGCACTTCACATTTTTTTGTTTGTTCACCTAGCAGGTTCATGACTGAACGTCATAACTCTAGGCATTGTGATTAAGCTTTCACATCTCAGAAAAAGCAAATGAGCTATTTTCTTCTCACAGAAGACAAATATAGTACCAAGTGTGATTGAATAATCATATGTTAAGATGAAAGGGCTTTACATTAAGGTTAAACGATATGAAGAGAACTGACAACTCTGCAAATTATAAAATAGATTACATGTCATTTAAATCACATTATTTTTTTTTTGTTATAAGCCTTTACTAGTACTAACTTTATTCTTACAGAATAGCTAAAAGAATGAACATTGTGTCTTCCGTTATTCAAAATTGCATGCAGTATTCGTCTAGGTTGCATAAGGCCCACCACAGGAACTGATTCTAGGGACCCACCCGTTAGCTACATGGAAATATTAGGGTACAAGGGACATAAACACTGCAGATTTGCTATATGCAAATCTCATCTGCATGCTGCTGATACTGCAGTAAATATAACCTGCAGTCCTATGTAATACATAACACACTGATAATTCTCTGAGTACAGATAATGTAGTTGGCATGTTTTCCCTGGCCGGTTTCGCCAAGGGAACCAGGTTGGCCATTCGGCCTACTATGATGAAAAAAAAAAACAGCCCAATTTCATTGTGCACCCAGGCTCCAGGATGTCAATACACCAACCATGTGGGGGCCTCTGGCGTGCTGAGATGCCAGTGTGCAATCTCAGTTGGAGGGCTATTTAAGTTAGGTAACTGCACTGGCAGGTGCCTATAAATTTCAGTTCTGTGGGTCCACAGACTTGGTCTGTTTGGTTTGATATCCTGTTTTTTGACACCGCATGTTTGACTCTCCTTGTGATCCTGATTGTAGTTTGGTTTTGATTCTCTGATATTTGGCATTGGCATGTTTTCCCACTGTATTGTTGCTACCTCCTTGCTTTGACTCAGCTAGTCTAACCTCTCTTGCCTATTTGTCGCCGTTCTAAGCCTCCCCCTGTTGTCTTTGTTTTACCACTGTTTGTATGACTGTGTCTGTGTATTCTTGCACTTATTCAGTAAAGGACCCGTTTTGGGTCTCCACTTAGGGCGATCGTGCAAGTAGGCAGAGAGATTGGGTCTGGGTGAGATCAGGGTTTCACTTTCCCACTCTTCATGAGACAGTAGTAGATGCTATCTGCAGTCCTATGTAACACCACAGATACCACAGTGATTAACTCATTGAGTGTAGACAATGTAGAAGATGTTACTTGACACTAAACTGTCTGAGGGGATGTCGCCTCTTCCACCACCCATACACCTCCTGAGGATGGGTGCTATTGTCAGTAAGGGGGTGACAATGGAGTTTTGAAGGGAATATTTTTTACCCAACCCCATTCCCATTTACTTTGTGTCCTCCTGAGGTTGAGCTCCTCTGCTGCACACAGGGTCCCCCAGTCACAGCCAGTTCTTCCTGAAGGCAGAGATTGAAGAGTCAGGATGGCAATGATCAGTCCAATGCTAAATGCAGGCTGGTTTAAATGATAAATGGGTCATTCGCTCAGGGGCCTCAACCACCTGGGGGTCTATACCTCATATATTTTTCCAGTAGGACATAATAATTTGAAAAGAGATGCTAGTCTCTTTACTTTACCCAGACCTTTAATGCCTATCTGCTTGCACTGCTATAAAGGGGGTCTGTAATGCATGTTTATTGACATCGGATGACGGAGAGAAGTAGCTTCTACATTGTTGCAGTTTGAATTATCTATGGGATGAGCAAAAACAATAAACAATACTTCCTTCCACAAGAGCATATCAGGGATTTTCACATTAGCTAATGTGTATGGCCAGCTAATGATCGCCATAAATTATTAGAAATTGTTACTGGAAAGGGGCCCTGGTCAATTTTTGAGTGTCCATCTCCATCAATTTTAATCTAGCTTTGAAAATAAGTGAACTTTTTAAACATAGATGCAACAGCAGAGTCTCATCACTATGTACTGCCTTTTCAACTAGTCTAGAATATTTTTCTTGTGGTAACACTCATCATTTTGAGTCTGTAATCATCATTTTTGCCTAGGATCAACCAAAGTGTTGACAGATAGTTGCCATAGTTGAATCTGTATAAAATAATGTAAAAACCTTCATATGGTAAGCAGGTAAGCAACTTCTCCTCTGCAGCAAACATACAGAGCAGTTATTGGAGCCCCACAAACAAGTACAAGTGATGTACTGTACATGAAGTTATGTCCACAACCTAAAGGCTAGAATGATGAAGAACTCTGATCTCACCTGTTCCGCCTCTTAGACATGGCAGTTAAATGAATGCCAGCAAAAGAAGGAGGTTCTGTTTAATAATGCAGTGTGAACCCAATCAAATGTGAAGGGTTTATAGTATTTTAACTTATTAATTTGTTCATTGAATATGGAATGTATCTTGGTTTCCATATACAGTCCATAAATGTGGCAAAAATACTGAATTCCGTCATTTTAACATATTTTGTTTGTTATAGGCTGATGTATCATGGTGGATGTATGTGTTTCACAAAAGAAAGTTGTAAACATGTATGAGCTACACTACCATATAGAAGCACAACCTGCATCTTGTTCGTGCCAATATGTGCATTGTATTTCCATTATATAGTCGAAGAGAGACTTTCTATTTAGAAATCGTTGTCATAAATTATTAAAATAGATAAAATAAAGTAGTTTTCCCATTATAATATACCTCACTCTGAAATGTTTAATTGTATCTTGCTGTATTTGCATCTGATAATTGTCTGATACCCCCAACAAAAAGTAATAAAACTAAGTCACAGGCAATATATGGGATAAACACCTTTACTTCTTTAAAGGTCTAACAGTAAACTGCAAACTATGTGCATAAAATGATCAGAAAAAACTCTAATTGTCCTGAAGTGACATTTTTAAATTACACAAGAACAAATGAACCCCGTTCAATGCATTGCAAAACCCATTAAATTCTCTTTAACTGTAATCCTCTGTAGCTTGCTGATTCACAGGACACTCACCTAAATGGTCCATTAATTTGTTAGTGACAAACGGATAACTTCAAAATGCTAATGTATTTTACACAATGAAAATCGCCCATAGATATTTTTTTCTTTGATTTTGATGTTGTAATATAACAAAAAATAACACATTTCAAGGAATAAATTGTTTAGGCTTTACAGACAGATACTGTACATAGGAGGTAGTGATGAGCGAGCACCAAAGTTTTCGGGTGTTCGGCCCGAACACATTGCTATATTTGTGTGCTCAGCTGAGCACTCGAGTATAATAGTAGTCAATGGGAGACAACCAGGCACCCCCTGCTCGGAAGAGGAGAGGGTGTCTGGTTCATAATAAAATGTTAGAAATTCAGAGATACCCCATCAAAATGGTTTGGAAACAGCATTACAAGGATAGCTGGATGCATCTTAGACTCCTATTACATACGACATACAATAGACATGAACACAAAGGCTATAAGCCAAAAGCCAGGTACGATATGTGCCCAATCTATCCATGAGACAGATGTCAGTCAGCATACCTTACAATGGCAGCCTTGAGCACTATGATTTTTTTCAAACTAGCTCTCATCTGACTGAGAACCAGTAAACCTCAAAGTTATATGGCAGTTTGTTGGATGGCTTGGGTAGACCTGCACAACTAGATCAATATCAATAGGGTGACAAAAAGTTTTCAGATTGTCCTAACATAATATTCAATAACCTTAAATAACCTAAGAACTTATTTGCATAAACATGGGCTTATGGGAAAGACATGTAAATGAGAAGAATCTGCCTTGTTTTTCAGCTGTCATAAGACTATGAAAACCAATAGATGGCGCTATGGAGTTATGAACAGCGCCCTCTATTGGTTTTACAGTCTTATGACAAGTCTAATATTCTATAACGAGCAGTCCGAATAAAGTCAATCTTTGGAGACAACTCTGCTGATCAGTATTTCCTGGCTATGCTGTCATGATACCTGATCATCCTATTGCTGTACCGATTTCACCAACTCCTGTTTTTGGCGTATGGATCCAGAGACACGAAGCAGCCGTATACTGTTGCCTTGCTATTCATGGTGTTGCACATCATCCTGTACTGAAATTTATTAAACTAGAAGTGTCATGTTTCTTTTAGACAGTCTGAATGAGCCAATCATTGGGGAAGTAGGCAGGAAGGTGCTCTTGCAGAATGACTAGAATGTTATTCTGTGTTGGGCTGTGAATGAAGGTGGATGAGTGCAGCTGTCTGTGGTAGAAAAGGATCTTAGGGACTAGGGAAGGCCTCGGGGTTTGCCCGGCGGTCGTTTCGCAGTGAACTTTGTTCGTTCGTGATTTGCCGAACATGCGAACATATGGCGATATTAGCAAGCGCCATATTTTTTTGCATAGCGCCGAACTTTGACCTATGACACATCCATCAGGTGGAAAAAAAACTGCTTGAGGGCTGCGATATGCCTTCTTCCACAAAATCCTGATTGAGGGGTGCTATATACCAATTTCCGCCAAATACTGATTGAGGGGTGCCATATATCTTCTTCCACCAAATACTGATTGAGGGGTGCTATTGCTATATACCTTCTTCCACCAAATACTGATTGAGGGGTGCGATACACCTGCTTTCACAAAATACTTATTGAGGGGTGCCATATACCTGTTTCCGCCAAATACTGATTGAGGGGTGCTATATACCATACCATCTTCCACAAAATCCTGATTCAGGGGGACTATATATCTGTTTCCGCCAAATACTGATTGAGGGGTGCTATATACCAGTTTCCAACAAATACTGATTGAGGGGTTCTATATAACTTCTTCCACAAAGTACTAATTGAGGGGTGCCATTGCTATATACCTTTTTCAACCAAATACTAATTGAGGTCTGCAATACACCTGCTTTCACAAAATAAAAATACTGATTGAGGGGTGCCATATACCTGTTTCCGCCAAAAACTGATTGAAGGGTACTATATACCTGTTTCCGCCAAATAATGATTGAGGGGTGCCATATAACTTCTTCCACAAAATACTGATTGAGGGGTACTATTGCTATATACCTTTTTCCACCAAATACTGATTGAGGCCTGCGATATACCTTCTTCCACAAATGCTGCTCTTCTCTACGGACAGAGGGTCATTTAGAAAATGACAGGCAGAGGAAGAGGCAGACCGTTCCGCAGGGATAGTAGGGGTCGTGCAGGTGCACCAGGCCGGAGCCTAAGTGGGAAGTTGGAGAAGGGGTGTGTGATAACTTCAAAGGGCGTACCAGAGTTGGTTGAGTGGCTCACTCAGCCTTCCACTTCTGCACCCTCCTCATCCTCTGTATCTGCACCCTCCTCACTCTCTGCTGTGTGCACCCCCAAAGACACCACCACCACCATAGCTCCTCTACTTGAGTCAGATTAATTATTTTCCCATTCACTCCCAGACCTTACCAATGCGCAGCCATTTTTGGCATCGGATGAGGAAGAGGAGGTAACAACAGCCGCCACCTAGCTGTCTGATGACAATACCCAAATCAGCCCAAGGAGGGTTGTCCCCGCTGTTGCTGCCTACTCCGATATCTCAGTAAGGTTACGATGATGACGTGTCGATGGACGTCACGTGGGTGCCTACAAGAGAGGAAGAGGAGGGAGTTTAGAGGGAGAGACAGAGCAGCTGAAAGGGAGGAGAAGGAGGAGAAGCAGACAGAACTCGTAGTGTACAGGAGGCAAAAAGCAGACTGCAAATGCATCTGGAGTGAACCATCCAGTATGCACGGTCACATCTTGCGCTTCCAGGATGCCGGCACATGGCTCCGCAGTGTGGGCTTTTTTTAACGGGTCAGCTGCTGACAATAGTGTTGCCGTCTGCAGCCTGTGCTGTCAACGCATAAGTCGCGGTAAGCCCAACACTCACCTAGGGACAACCGCCTTAAGAAGGCACCTCGCCTCCGATCACTGAGCCTAGTGGGAGCAACACCGTCAGAACCCACAAAGCCACACTCATGGCGCTCTATGTCCTGCCTCTTCTCCTTCTCCATTCTCCTCTCATTTGTCCTCCACTCCACCTTCCACCGTACCATCGTCATGTTCATCTGGCACAAGGCAGGCTTCCGTGGCCCAAAAGCTTGAGCGTAAAAAAATTATGACGTCGGATAATCCTCTTCCCCAATGACTGACCACTTATCGGAACTGCTAGCCCGCCAACTACTGCCATATAAATTGTGGACTCGGAGGCCTATAGAAAATTTGTGCCCATTGGCACACCACAATGGAATGTCACCAGAAGAAAATATTTAACCCAGAAGGGCATCCCTGAACTATATGGCCACGTTCAACGGCAAGTTAATATACCTCTGGCACACAGTGTCGGTGCCAAGATGCATCTGACCACAGACACGTGTTCCAGCAAACATGGGCAGGGAAGGTACATAAATTTTACTGTCCACTGGGTGAACCTTCTGACGGCCATTAAGCATATAACCCTTGGCACCTGTGTGGATTTGGTGTTACCGCCACAGATTGCATGCAGGCCTGCCTCTTCTTCTCCTCCTCCTACTCCATCCTTCATCTCCTTCTCGGCTGACTCCTCCTTTTCCACTGCTACCGTCTCTTCCGCTGCACCCCCCAAGCTCCCCAGAACCTATTAGACATGCCAGGTGAGACGTTGCCATGCTGCTCTGCGGCTGTTGTGCCTGGAAGACAAGAGCCACACCACTCCTGCACTGCTTTCATCTCTGGTCACAGCCCAATCAGTGGCTAACCCCACTCAATTTGACAGTTGGTAAAGTGGTGTGTGACAACGGTGCCAATCTGCTGAGCGCGCTGAAACGGGGCAAAATGACACACATGCTGTGCTTGGCACACGTCCTGAACTTAGTCGTGCAGCGATTCATTGCCAAATACCCCGGGGTCCAGGACGTCTTGCGGCAGGCCAGGAAAATCTCTGGCCATTTTAGAAGATCTTACACGGCCATGGCTAACCTTGCTGGTGACACTACTTGCCCATCAGACGTTTGATTTGTGACTGTGCTGTTAACGACTACCTGTACGAACTCTGCGGCAGGATAGGTTCTGGGAGCTTGTTTTTTTTTTACCAAGCCAGTGGCTGCTCATGCGCGACGCAAGCAGACTTCTGCGGCCATTTGATGAGATCACCAAACTGGTCAGTCGCAGCCAGGGCACCATCAGTGACATCGTACCTTATGCCTTCTTTCTGGAGTGCGCATTGCGTTGTGTCCTTTATCAAGCCGTCGAGGAGCAGGAGCAGGAAGATGAGGAAATCGCAATGCTGAATGATTTCCAAGGGGAGGCTACTCCATCTGAGACAAGTCAGCAGGAGTCTGAATAGGAGTCAGAGGAGGATGGTGGCAGGGGGGAGGAGGAGGCGGAGGAGCAAAAAGAGCAGGCTTTAAACTTTTCAGGGATCCCTGGTGTTGTCCGTGGCTGGGGAGAGGAGACCGAGGACAACATTCTCCTGGGAGATGAGCAGGAGCCAGGGCGCTCCAACGCATCCAATTTAGTGCAAATGGGGGCCTTCATGCTCCAGTGTTTGAAGAAGAACCCCTGTATATAAATCATAAAGGTCAAGGACCTGTACTGGGTGGCAACGTATTAGATTCTTGGTACAAACACAAAATTGCGGACATGTTACCAGCATTGCAGAGGGCAGGCAGAATGCAGAATTTCCAGGCCTTGCTGCGAGAGATGATGCATTCTGCTGTTGCGGGCACTGGCAGAGGAATTTCCACCCACAGCGAAACAGGTGCGGGTATCAATCCAACCGTGCCTGCAAAAAGAAGGCGGTTTAAAGATGTGTTGGTCACTTTGGATGTGAGATCATTCTTGCATCCAACCCATCGACAGCTGCCCTCCGGATCCAGCCTCAGCGATTGCCTAGAACGATAGGTGTCCGACTACAACGGCCGATGTGGATGTTCTGAGAAGTGAGGAACCCCTTGACTACTGGGTGTGGAGGCTTGACCTGTGGCCAGACCTGGCACAATTTGCCATGGAACTCTTGGCTTGCCCCTCGTCGAGTGTCCTGTCCAAATGGACATTCAGCACAGCAGGGGTGATGGTGACGGATAAGCGCACTCGCCTAGCTCACGACAGTGTGGACTACCTCACATTTCTAAAAATTTCAACACCTGTGATGACCACGTGTAATTGATAGAGATGGCCTTGCAGTTCGCCTGGTGGTCGTTTCGCAGTGAACTTTGCTCGTTCGTGGTTTGCCGAACAGGCGAACAGATGGCAATGTCCGCCGGTACCATATTCTTTTGCATTGTGCAGAACTTTGACCCATGACACATCCACAAAGTTGGACAGGACAGCAAATTGAGACATTTCAGCACATGTACACACCCCTACCTTATAAATAAACATGATCTGGATGGCATTTTACATTCAGTCTTTTGCCAGTGTAGGGAGAGGTTGCTGTGTGGAGCAAGGACAGACTGTTAAAGACACCAAACGCTAGCTAATAGGGCCCCAAAAGTGCAGCAGTTATGTGCGCTTCTGCTGCGATACGGAAGCTATACAGAGGGACAAACGCTATAGGAATAACTAATTGCAACTGGTGTGATATACCAGTTGCCCCCCAAAAAACTGATTGAGGCAGGGTGTGATATACCTATAATATACTTTCTATATAGTGCATTTGTTTTGTGCAGTAGTTGTGTGTAATTCTGCAGCGATACCGCAACTATACAGAGGGAAAAAAACACTATTGGAACAACTAATTGCAACTGGTGTCATATACCAGTTGCCCCCCAAAAAAACAGATTGAGGCAGGGGTGTGATACACCTATAATATAATTTCAATATAGTGCATTTTAACTGTGCAGCAGTTATGTACGGTTCTGCTGAGATCCCGAAAGCTATACAGAGAAACAAAAGCTATTGGAACAACTATTTGCAACTTATGTGATATACCAGTTGCCCCCCCAAAAAAAACTGATTGAAGCAGGGGTGTGATATACCTAAAATATACTTTCTATATAGTGCATTTGTATTGTGCAGCAGTTGTGTGCACTTCTGCTGCAATACCACAGCTATACAGAGCGAAAAACGCTATTAGAATAATTTCAACTGGTGTGAAATACCAATTGCCCCCAAAGAAAAAATGATTGAGGCAGGGGTTTGATATACCTATAATATAATTTCTATATTGTGCATTTGTATTATGCAGCAGTTGTGTGCGATTCTGCAGCGATACCGCAACTATACAGAGGGACAAATGCTATTAGAACAACTATTTGCAACTGGTGTAATATACCAAAAAAACAGATTGAGGAATGGATATTAAATACCTATAATATAATTTCTATATAGTGCATTTGTATTGTGCAGCAGTTATGTGTGGTTCTGCTGAGATACTGCAGCTATACAGAAGGACAAAAACTATTGGAACAACTAATTGCAACTGGTGTGATATACCAGTTGCCCCCAAAAAAACTGATTGAGGCAGGGGTGTGATATACCTATAATATACTTTCTGTATAGTGCATTTGTATTGTGTAGCAGTTGTGTGCGGTTCTGCTGAGATACCGCAGCTATACAGAGGGACAAATGCTATTGGAACAACTAATTGCAACTTATGTGATATACAGTTGCCCCCCAAAAAAACATATTGAGGCAGGGGTGTGATACACCTATAATATAATATCTATATAGTGCATTTAAACTGTGCAGCAGTTGTGTGCGGTTCTGCTGAGATCCCAAAGCTATACAGAGGGACAAAAGCTATTGGAACAACTATTTGCAACTTATGTGATATACCAGTTGCCCCCCAAAAAAACTGATTGAAGCAGGAGTGTGATATACCTATAATATACTTTCTATATAGTGCATTTGTATTGTGCAGCAGTTGTGTGCGCTTCTGCTGCGATACCACAGCTATACAGAGGGAAAAACGCTATTAGAACAACTAATTTCAACTGGTGTGAAATACCAATTTCCCCCAAAGAAAAAATTATTGAGGCAGGGGTGCGATATACCTATAATAAAATTTCCATATAGTGCATTTGTATTGTGCAGCAGTTATGTGCGGTTCTGCAACAATAACGCAGCTATACAGAGGGACAAATGCTATTGGAACAACTAATTGCAACTGGTGAGATATACCAGTTGCCCCCCCAAAAAACTGATTGAGGCAGGAGTGTGATATACCTATAATATAATTTCTATATAGTGCATTTGTATTGTGCAGCAATTGTGTGCGGTTCTGCCGACATACCGCAGCTATACAGAGGGGAAAATGCTATTGGAACAACTAATTGCAACTGGTGTGATATACCAGTTGCCCCCAAAAAAAACTAATTGAGGCAGGGGTGTGATATACCTATAATATAATTTCTATGTAATGCATTTGTATTGTGCAGCAGTTGTGTGCGGTTCTGCTGAGATACTGCAGCTATACAGAGGGACAAACACTATTGGAAAACGAATTGCAAGCCGTCATTGATCAAGCCATCAAGGAGCAGGAGCAGGAAGATAAAGAAGATGCAATGCTGAATGAATTTCCGGGGGGGGGGGCTACTCCATCTGAGACAAGTCATCAGGAGTCTGAAGAGGAGTCAAAGGAGGATTTTGCCTGGGGAGGAGGAGGAGCAAGAAGAGCAGGCTTTAAAATTTTCTGGGATCCCTGATGTTGTCCGTGGATGGGGAGAGGAGACCGAGAACGACATTTTCTTGGGTGATGAGCCGGAGCCAGGCCGCTCCACCACTTCCAATTTAGTGCAAATGGGGGCCTTCATGCTCCAGTGTTTGAAGAAGGACCCCCGTATAAAAAGCATAAAGGGCAAGGACCAGTACTGGGTGGCAACGTACTTAGACCCCCGGTACAAACACAAAATGGCGGACATGTTACCAGCATCGCAGAAGGCTGTCAGAATGCAGCATTTCCAGGCCCTGCTTTGAGAGATGCTGCATTCTGCTGTTGTGGGCGGTGGCAGAGTAATTTGCACCCACAGAGAACCAGTTGCGGGTACCAATCCTACAGCTTATGCAAGAAGAGGTCGGTTTGAAGACGTGTTAGTCACTTTGGATATGAGATCATTCTTGCAGTCAACTCATCGACAGACGCCCTCTTGATCCAGCCTCAGGGAACGCCTACACCGACAGGTGTCCGACTACATTGGGTTAATGGCCGATGTGGACGCTCTGAGAAGTGAGGAACGCCTTGACTACTGGGTGTGGAGGCTTCACCTATGGCCAGACCTGGCACAATATGCCATGGAACTCTTGGCTTGCCCCTCATCTAGTGTCCTGTCCGAAAGGATGTTCAGCGCAGCAGGGGGGATGGTGACCGATAAGCGCACTCGCCTGGCTCACTACAGTGTGGACTACCTCACATTTCTAAAAATGTATGTCCTGAAGTAAAGTTGTTATCCATTGTGACCATCTAATATACCTCCAGCCAGATAATCTCCGCCACGCTGCTCCGATGTGTACTGGTGCTTATTCTAACACTAGGGCTGGGTTCACATCCTATTTTTTCCATCCATTTAATGCATACCAAAAATGTATGCGTTAACAGATGCCTCAGAATGATGCCGTATAGTAGCGTCCGTTCACTATACAGTTCCATGGTAGAAAAAGAAATACTGTTAAGGTATGCATTTTTTTTATAGACTTTGCAGGATGCAAAAACGTGGAGTGCTGCACATCTGTATACATCAAACTGATGTTTTGTCATGAAGAAGGACCCATTTGTCTTAGAGGTCTGAAATGCATCACTGTATACATCTTGTTGTATGGAAATTTTAAAACCACTGGAATAAAAGTCGCAAAACTTTTCACCTGAGCTGGATTATCTTTCTTGTTGGACTATATATATCTCCGCATCCAGGTGCGGCATCCGTGCCCAGAGGGTGTTTCAATAGGTGAGAGCTGCCTTACATTTGCTTCACTATCAAACCGATAGGAAATAAAAAATTTCTAGGCTCCAGCGAGGCACATTTCTGAGAGTTTCCCTTAAATAAAAATGGCCCCTGATTAAAATCCATATTTTTTGTGGGAATTTATGCCAATGATTCCCCTCTGGTATGTCACTGTCCATGTTGTGGGACTATTTGTGTACTTCTAGTAAGTGTTTGCTGGCTGCAAAAATGATCTGAAGGTTTTTCAGGTTCGTCTGCCATTAGAATGAATGGGGCCTGCCGCAAACATTTGATCACAAACGCACATTTGTGAATGGTCCCGGCCAATGTTTGTCCATCACTATTAGGGACACTGTACAGTCACAATCAAGCTTCTAATATAGTGTCAGGTAAAAGTTTTGGGAAAGGCTAGAAAGAAGATTAATTGTGTAGTTGACGGAACAGCAGGGAAAGCCTTAAACCAGGGAGTTAGGAGCTGAGTTTCAATGTGCCAGACAGTGCCTTCCATCTGCAGTTACTGCTTTTTAATACAGCTGCAGCTACTGCAGAACTTCAAAAGCAGCCACCTACAAGAACATTTTACCAATCCTGAAGTTTCTCTTATAACGCCATCTGCTAAGCAATTTTGTTTTCAGTGCATCTTAATGGTATTGTTTTGTTTTTAAACGCGTACAGTGTAGCAAAAGCAATGAGGCTATTTTTCTACCAGAAAAATTTAATGTAATAGATGAAGTATATAGTTGGGTGTTGTCAGCATAGAAATGGTACTGAAAATCAAATCTACTCATAGTCTGTCCAATAGAGGCTGTGTAGAGAGAAAAGAGGAGACGGCCTAGGACCGACACTTGGGAAACTCCAAAAGCAAGAGGAAAAGAAGAAGTGGCTTAAGCAAATGACACACTGAATGAGCGGCCAGAGATATAGGATGAAAAACAAGAGAGAGCAGCATCTTTAAGGCCAATAGATTAGCACATTTTGAGGAGGAGATGGTGGTCTATAGTGTCAACTGCTGCAGAGAGATTCAGAAGCATGAGCATAGAGTAGTTGCCATTGTAGTCAATTGTCAGGAGGTCATTTGTCACTTTGGTAAGGGCAGTTTCTGTATAACTGCATAAACCATATTGTAAATGATCACGGAGAATGTTAACAGAGAGGTAGCAGATGAGGCGAGAATAGACCAAGCATTATAGGAGTTTAAAGATGAAGAGGAGATTAGAGATAGGTCTGTAGTGACATATTTATAATGCACAATAATTTGATGCAATGATTCATCCTTCATTTTACGTGATTTAAGTCATGACATATCCAGAGGTGTAGCTAAAGGGGTTGCAGAGGTAGCAATCACACCCAGCCCCAAGTGCCTGAGCCACATAACATCTAATATATAAAGGTTAGTGTATGTACAATGCTCAAAAAAATAAAGGGAACACAAAAATAACACATCCTAGATCTGAGTTAATTAAATATTCTTCTGAAATACTTTGTTCTTTACATAGTTGAATGTGCTGACAACAAAATCACACAAAAATTTAAAAAATGGAATTTTTCAACCCATGGAGGTCTGGATTTGGAGTCACACTCAAAATTAAAGTGGAAAAACACACTACAGGCTGATCCAACATTGATGTAATGTCCTTAAAACAAGTCAAAATGAGGCTCAGTAGTGTGTGTGGCCTCCACGTGCCTGTATGACCTCCCTACAATGCCTGTGTATGCTCCTGATGAGGTGGCGGACGGTCTCCTGAGGGATCTCCTCCCAGACCTGGACTAAAGCATCTGCCAACTCCTGGACAGTGTTTGGTGCAACGTGACGTTGGTGGATAGAGCGAGACATGATGTCCCAGATGTGCTCAATTGGATTCAGGTCTGGGGAACGGGCGAGCCAGTCCATAGCATCAATGCCTTTGTCTTGCAGGAACTGCTGACACACTCCAGCCACATGAAGTCTAGCATTGTCTTGCATTAGGAGGAACCCAGGGCCAACCGCACCAGCATATGGTCTCACAAGGGGTCTGAGGATCTCATCTCGGTACCTAATGGCAGTCAGGCTACCTCTGGCGAGCACATGGAGGGCTGTCTGGCCCTCCAAAGAAATGCCACCCCACACCATTACTGACCCAATGCCAAACCGGTCATGCTGGAGGATGTTGCAGGCAGCAGAACGTTCTCCACGGCGTCTCCAGACTCTGTCACGTCTGTCACATGTGCTCAGTGTGAACCTGCTTTCATCTGTGAAGAGCACAGGGCGCCAGTGGCGAATTTGCCAATCTTGGTGTTCTCTAGCAAATGCCAAACGTCCTGCACGGTGTTGGGCTGTAAGCACAACCCCCACCTGTGGATGTCGGGCCCTCATATCACCCTCATGGAGTTTGTTTCTGACCGTTTGAGCAGACACATTAACATTTGTGGCCTGCTGGAGGTCATTTTGCAGGGCTCTGGCAGTGCTCCTCCTGTTCCTCCTTGCACAAAGGCGGAGGTAGCGGTCCTGCTGCTGGGTTGTTGCCCTCCTACGGCCTCCTCCACGTCTCCTGATGTACTGGCCTGTCTCCTGGTAGCGCCTCCATGCTCTGGACACTACGCTGACAGACACAGCAAACCTTCTTGCCACAGCTCGCATTGATGTGCCATGCTGGATAAGCTGCACTACCTGAGCCACTTGTGTGGGTTGTAGACTCTGTCTCATGCTACCACTAGAGTGAAAGCACCGCCAGCATTCAAAAGTGACCAAAACATCAGCCAGGAAGAATAGGAACTGAGAAGTGGTCTGTGGTCACCACCTGCAGAACCACTCCTTTATTGGGGGTGTCTTGCTAATTGCCTATAATTTCCACCTGTTTTCTATCACATTTGCCCAACAGCATGTGAAATTGATTGTCACTCAGTGTTGCTTCCTAAGTGGACAGTTTGATTTCACAGAAGTGTGATTGACTTGGAGTTACATTGTGTTGTTTAAGTGTTCCCTTTATTTTTTTGAGCAGCGTATATATGTATGTATGTGTGTAAGTCCGCTAAAGGAATACGCACCGTCGCATTTACAATCACAACATTTTGCACAGCCGCCTCCTGTGACTCGGGGAATGTCATAGACTATGTTTTGACTGGAAATTTTCCAATTATTTGACAAAAAAATACGCTTTGTAACCTAACTGCCAAACTATAGGAGCCATTGTCTGTTAGCTGTTTTGGCAGTAGCCTGGATATTCGTTATGTTGCATATAGAAACCAATCACTGATCAGCTTCTGTTTTGCTACAGGTCATTAATATGACCTCTGATTGGTTGCTATAGGCCATGAAAGACATTCTTAGTATAAGACAGCTTATGTTCGAGTTAATATGATTTCGATTGCGACGCTTAGCCAATGTTGTTGTAGAGGCTGATGCAACTAACATAACCTTAAGTATATACTAATTCTGTGGGGTTTTATATACTGTCAATTAAAGACAATAATGCCCCGCTGTGGAGGTCTTTGTTAGGGGGGGCGGGTGGGGTGTTGTGAAGGTCAATGTTAAAGTAGCGGGCTGGTGTGAAGGTCAAAGTTAAGGGGTGGGCTGCTGTGGAGGTCACATTTTAAGGAGACGGAACACTGGGGGGTTAGTGTTAAGGGGGTGGTGTGCTGTAGAGGTCACTGTTATGGGGGATACTGGTGATATCTTTTAACGACACACACAAACATTAAATGAAATAGTGTGAAGCCGGGTCCTTCTGCTAGTGTATTATAAATAGCACATAGTGTTTGGGACCCTGTTAAAATTTTGCACTTGGTTCCAAGAGTTACAAGTTACACCTCTGCTTTCACCTTTGCCTTTTATTTTTATTCCAGCAAAAGTATGAAATGTGAGGCAATATGGATTGCCTGTTTCACATTGACTTTAGGAAATGTTCTGAAGCTAATCTTGATAAAATGATCAGTCGTTCAGTCCACTAGTTTATTATACAGTTTGTATTTGTAAAAACTGCAAAAACTCCACTGTCCAGTGACAACTGAATATTCAAAATTTGCATCGTAATTAGTCTTAGAGTATTGTCTGTAGAGGAAAGTAATTAATAAAACATGCATTTTAATTGCATTAATGAAACTGAACAGTGGTTGAACCTAAAGGGAGCAAAATATTCATTGCTCCATGAGTGCTGTGAATATTCACTCTGCAACAAACAGAGGCAATAACATTTACAGTAGCACCATAATTAAATAATCACTAACGCTACATGGGAGACATAATTCTGTGTTAAAACAGCCGCTCCTCCTTGTTTTCAAGCTGGACCAATGCTAATAATTGAATTTTAATGGTCAAAATGTTACAATACCAGGGTCTTATACTTTAATGGATAATGATAACAACCTCACACATTGTGAAGTGATAAATTAATTATCGGCATTATGCCGGAAACACATCGTTCCTTTGACCATAATAAACCATGAAAAATGAATCTTGAACACATTTTGTAATTCTTTCAATCTTATTAGATGCATTTGGCTTAGACTGGCCTTCCAGTTTATGAATGAGCAGCCTGCTTAGAATTGAATTGTACTAGAGCATATCCAGTTGGGCCAAACTTAAAGGGATTGTGTCATAAAATACCTTTTACTCTAAAGTTTATTTTCTTCAAATACTTTAGCTCGCATTCCTTGGATTTTTATTTTTCTTCAAATTTAACTCATTTGCAGTTTTCTCTTATCCCCCAAGCTTGAATCCTACCTCCTGGTTTGTCATGTGACTGTTGTCTCATCATTCATTAAGACAATGAGATGTGTCCTGACATAAGCTGGACAAGTGACAATAACCAGTTCATTTTCTATCTCTATATATTCACAAAGGTTCTGCATAACTGAATTTATAACAGACACAACTTCTGCTAATGTCCAAAATTCATCCTTATGTGTATATAGCTATTTATCTGGCTGTCTGCTATCTGTCTATTGTCTGTCTGTCTATCCATCCATCGATCACTGACATGTAAATGACAATGTTCATGGAGTAGTAGTTATTGAAGGGATAGAAAAGAGGTGCTCTGAGCATGTGCATTCTGTATTACAAGGCTCTACTACAGGACATTACCAACAGCAACAGAAACTGATTTGCCACTGGGCCCAATGGTAGGCTAATAATTTTAAAATAAGACAGTTTATGATAAATTGGGGTATTTGGGGAAAGTGATATAATAGTAATATCTGTTGGGAAAGACAGTTATATGTATATATGGTACAAACCCTTTAAAGGAGTATTCTAGTTTCTATAGAATAGGCAGTCATGCATTTTTGTAATATACATACAGTCAGGTCCATAAATATTGGGACATCAACACAATTCTAAAATTGTTGGCTCTATACACTACCACAATGAATTTGAAATGAAACGAACAAGATGTTCTTTAACTGCAGACTGACAGCTATAATTTGAGGTTATTTACATCCAAATAAGGTGAACGGTGTAGGAATTACAACAGTTTGCATATGTGACTCCCACTTGTTAAAGAACCAAAAGTAATGGGACAGAATAATAATCATAAATCAAACTTTCACTCTTTAATGCTTGGTTGCAATGCTTGGTTGCAGTCAATTACAGCCTGAAGTCTGGAACACATAGACATCATCAGACGCTGGGTTTCATCCCTGGGGATGCTTTGCCAGGCCTCTACTGCAACTGTCTTCAGTTCCTGCTTGTTCTTGGGGCATTTTCCCTTCAGTTTTGTCTTTAGCAAGTGAAATGCATGCTCAAACGGATTCAGGTCAGGTGATTGACTTGGCCATTGCATAACATTCCACTTCTTTCCCTTAAAAAAAAACTTTTTGGTTGCATTTGCAGTATGCTTTGGGTCATTGTCCATCTGCACTGTGAAGCGTTCTGAAGCATTTGGCTGTATATGAGCAGATAATATTGCCCGAAACACTTCAGAATTCATCCTGCTGCTTTTGTCAGCAGTCACATCATCAATAAATACAAGAGAACCAGTTCCATTGGCAGCCATGCATGCCCACACCATGACACTACCACCACCATGCTTCACTGATGAGGTGGTATGCTTAGGATCATGAGCAGTTCCTTTCCTTCTCCATACTCTTCTCTTCCCATCACTCTGGTACAAGTTGATCTTGGTCTCATCTGTTTATAGGATGTTGTTCCAGAACTGTGAAGGCTTTTTTAGATGTCGTTTAGCAAACTCTAATGTGGCCTTCCTGTTTTTGAGGCTGACCAATGGTTTACATCTTGTGGGGAACCCTCTGTATTCCCTCTGGTGAAGTCTTCCCTTGATTGCTGACTTTGACACACATACACCTACCTCCTGGAGAGTTTTCTTGATCTGTCCAACTGTTGTGAAGGGTGTTTTCTTCACCAGGGAAAGAATTCTTCGGTCATCCACCACAGTTGTTTTCCGTGGTATTCCGGGTCTTTTGGTGTTGCTGAGCTCATCGGTGTGTTCCTTCTTTTTAAGAATGTTCCAAACAGTTGTTTTGGCCACGCCTAATGTTTTTGCTATCTCTCTGATGTTTTTTTTTTTCAGCCTTATGATGGCTTGCTTCACTGATAGTGACAGCTCTTTGGATCTCATCTTGAGAGTTGACAGCAACAGATTTCAAATGCAAATAGCACACTTGAAATTAACTCTGGACCTTTTATCTGATCATTGTAATTGGGATAATGAGGGAATAACACACGCCTGGCCATGGAACAGCTGAGAAGCTAATTTTCCCATTACTTTTGGCTCCTTAACAAGTGAGAGGCACATATGCAAACGGTTGTAATTCCTAGACCGTTCACCTGATTTGGATGTAAATACCCTCAAATTAAAGCTGACAGTCTGCAGTTAAAGCACATCTTACTTGTTTCATTTGAAATCCATTGTGGTGGTGTATAAAGCCAAAAATGTTACAGTTGTGTTAATGTCCCAATATTTATGGACCTGACTGTATATAGCAGTAGTAAGCTTTGCTTGACACTTAAAGGAGTTCTACTATTATAAAGACATCCCCTATCCACAGGATTTGGTAGAATCCAACTGCTGGTGCTCCTGATTATTACAAGAATGGGACCCAGTATTTCACATTTTAATGGAGTGGTGGTCATTAGAGATGAGCAAATTTTTAAAAAATTCGATTTGCCGGTTTGCTGAATTTTTTGGGAAAAATTTAGTTCGATCCGAATATATTTGAGGCTAATTTCATTAAAAATGGCTATTTCCTGGCTGCAGAGAGCCTTTATAGTGGTGTAGAACACTGTGCCTTGCAGTAACACACATAGGGAGTCTACTTTGGTAGTGAAATAATACTGTGAGTCCGTATGACATGTAAATGACAGGCGTCGCTCTTAGAATCACTGCACACTTTAATTATTTGGGCAGTCACTGGGCCAAAACTGACCAAATAACTCAAGTATGAACTCAGCTTTACAGGTCGATGTTAGCACCAAGAAGAAGCACACTCCTTTTACACCGTCATCAGCTGATTCCGCATAGATGTCAACAGAACCTGTTCTATTAAACGCTTATACAAGTAGAGCCCCCCCGACAAAGAGGAGAGGGTGTCAGCAGTAAGTTTGTGTTGACGTCACTGATTATTTTGCCTTTCCTCTGATCCATCTGAACAATAACCCACGAAAAACTCATCCTGTCTGTGAAGCATCCATCTTCACTCAGTCAGCATTTGGTCAGTAATCCATCAGTACTGCTAATGGCAAAAAAAAAGGAGTGGATCCAAAACAGAGATGACACTTGAATGGAATATTTGCAAGTCTTTTGTGTTTTGCACCCACTCTTGCTTTTGGCCTTACAGCTGCTACACAGAGAGGATCCGCTTTGCGTCTCATTTTACCTGCCTTCTGACAGATCAGTAGAAGCGTCAAATAAATGATGATGTCAGCAAAGCCAAAAAGGCTAAATAGTGGCCCAGTCATAAAGTGGGGAGGGTGGGAAATGCATGAAAAGTCCACGAGGTGGCCCTATGACATAGTGGTGAGGTGGAAGCAGCATGATGAGACCACAGAGTTGCATAATGACAGTGTGGAGGTGGCAACAACATCAGAAGACCACAGAGTGGCACGGTGACATAGTGTGGAGGTGGCAGCAGCATGAAAAGACCACAGAGTGGCAAGGTGACATAGTGTGGAGGTGGTAGCAACATCAAGAGGCCACAAAGTGGCAAGGTGACATAGTGTTGAGGTAATAAAAACGTATCGGTGAAAAAAGAGAGGAGGAGGTTATACAAGAATTCCAGAGTTTAAGAAAGCACTGGAGATATTGCGCAACCTAGGGAACATACAGTGATGGACTATATCAAAGAGTAGTAATGAGAGAGGCCAAAAGGTGGTCACCAGATAGAAGGGAAGGCAGCTGAAAATAATAGTGTTAGCGAAAGATTAACACTTGAACATCAGGATATAGGAAGTGAATGAGGAAACTGACAGTGTGAGAGTGGCAAAGGTCTAGACTAGACCCTTGCCCATTGTCGCGTGGGTACAGGGAAGAATAGGAAGGGGAAGGGAAAGAGAAGCAAGGGAGCTGGTAGACAGACAATAAAGCCAAACCCTATATGATCAATAATGCCATGGTGATGGTAACGGGAAATGGTAAGTGGTGAAGAATTAATCGGGGGTTCCTTGTCAGATGTGAAATTGTATGAATATCTAAAGAGGTATGTTCATGAATGTATAGATTTCACACATATGAATATTAACAGGATGAGATGGATACCGCAGTCAAACAGTAGTCTCTTTCGCTTAGAGAAGCTCATAGGGGGTAGAAAATAGTGATCCCTTAAATGGGAATAATGAAAGCAGAAGCTCAACAAGACCTGAAGATTTTTTCAAAATAAACAATGGATAAAAGATTAATTAAATAATATACAGTACAGACCAAAAGTTTGGACACACCTTCTCATTCAAAGAGTTTTCTTTATTTTCATGACTATGAAGGCATCAAAACTATGAATTAACACATGTGGAATTATATACATAACAAACAAGTGTGAAACAACTGAAAATATGTCATATTCTAGGTTCTTCAAAGTAGCCACCTTTTGCTTTGATTACTGCTTTGCACACTCTTGGCATTCTCTTGATGAGCTTCAAGAGGTAGTCCCCTGAAATGGTCTTCCAACAGTCTTGAAGGAGTTCCCAGAGATGCTTAGCACTTGTTGGCCCTTTTGCCTTCACTCTGCGGTCCAGCTCACCCCAAACCATCTCGATTGGGTTCAGGTCCGGTGACTGTGGAGGCCAGGTCATCTGGCGCAGCACCCCATCACTCTCCTTCATGGTCAAATAGCCCTTACTTTCAAAGTTTTCCCAATTTTTCGGCTGACTGACTGACCTTCATTTCTTAAAGTAATGATGGCCACTCATTTTTCTTTACTTAGCTGCTTTTTTCTTGCCATAATACAAATTCTAACAGTCTATTCAGTAGGACTATTAGCTGTGTATCCACCTGACTTCTCCTCAACGCCACTGATGGTCCCAACCCCATTTATAAGGCAATAAATCCCACTTATTAAACCTGACAGGGCACACCTGTGAAGTGAAAACCATTTCAAGGGACTACCTCTTGAAGCTCATCAAGAGAATGCCAAGAGTGTGCAAAGCAGTAATCAAAGCAAAAGGTGGCTACTTTGAAGAACCTAGAATATGACATATTTTCAGTTGTTTCACACTTGTTTGTTATGTATATAATTCCACATGTGTTAATTCATAGTTTTGATGCCTTCATAGTCATGAAAATAAAGAAAACTCTTTGAATGAGAAGGTGTGTCCAAACTTTTGGTCTGTACTGTATATAAATATCAACTAACTTCGCTGGGGGGTTGTCTCCAGGATAAAGCTCAAGTCACCTGGGAAGTTAAACCCCTCCGGCCAAGATCGCATGTAGCATGGTCGAGATACGCGTCAAGCAACGTATTATTGAATAAAAGAGAATCACCAGAAGCCCTGGATGTGTTAGCTGCCGTGTATCTTGACCATGCTACATGCGATCCTGGCCGGGGGGGGGGGTTAACATCCTAGGTGTCTTGAGCTTTATCCTGGAGACAACCCCTCAGCGAAGTGAGTTGATATTTATATATTTTATTAATCTTTTATCCATTGTTTATTTTGTAGAGATCTTCAGGTCTTGTAGAGCTTCTGCTTTCATTATTCCCATTTAAGGGATCATTATTTTCTACCCACTATGATCTTCGCTAAGAGAAAGGGACTACTGTTTCACCATGGGTATCTATCTCGTCCTGTTATTCATATGTGTGAAATCTATACATTAATGAACATACCTCTTTAGGTCTTCATACAATTTCACATCTGATGGAGCACCCCCGATTGATTCTTCACCACTTATCATTTCCCGTTACCATCACCACAGGATTATTGATCATCTAAGGATTGGCGCTATTGTCTGTCTACCAGCTCTCTTGCTCCACTTTCCCTTCCTATTCTTCCCTGTACCCACGCAACAGTGGGCAAGGGTCTAGCTTAGACATTTAACACTCTCTCACTGTCAATTTCCACGTTCACTTCATATATCCTGATAGTGTGGAGGTGGAAGCAGTATGAGGAGAACACACATTGGGAAGGTGACATAGTGTGGAGGTGGTAGCAGGATCAGGAGGCCACAGAGTAGCAAGGTGACATAGTGTGAAGGTGGCAGCAGCATGAGGAGACCACAGAGTGGCAAGGTGATAGTGATAGTTTGGAGGTGGCAGCAGCATCAGGAGGCCACAGAGTGGAAAGGTGACATAGTGTTAAGGTTGCAGCAGCATCAGGAGGCCACAGAGTGGCAAGGTGACATAGTGTGGAGGTGGCAGCAGCATCAGGAGGCCACAGAGTGGCAAGGTGACATATTGTGGAGGTGGGTGGCAATACCATTACCTGCTAAAATGGTGGGTAAAAGAAGGAGCGCTTGGCATCAGATGTGTGGCATAAGGCTGGTGGCAGCATCAGAATAGTAGCTGAGGCAGGTAGCCAGAAGAAACCAGTCTCTTTTGTCAAGGTGTAGGTGTGGCACCATGGATGATTTAGTCTGATGCATCAGGAATTGGTGGGTGGAAATCCTGATGATCCACGCCTGATTCATCTTGACAAAGGTCAGTCTCACTACATTTTGGGTGGACAGGCGAGTTCTTTTTGGGGTAACTATGGCCCCCGCTGTACTAAGCACCCGCTCTGATGCCACACTACTGGCCAGGCAGGACAGCTTTTCCAGGGCAAACTCGGCCAGTTGCAGCAACAAATCCAGTTTGGCTGCCCAGTAGTCCAGAGGCTATTCAATGAAGGCTGTCAGGGTGCACTCCAACTTTGCCACCACCTGCTGGTTCAGGTCCTGCTCCCGGTTTAGCCGCTGGTGAGTAGTTTATTCCTTAGGAGAGTGAAGAAAGCTGCTTATCAGGGACTCTAGACTGAGGCTATTGATGATGGAGCTGGTACTGTTCCTGACACCCCTTCGCAGCAGGAATGGCAGTGGAACGTGAGCACAGAGGGCCAGACGTGCGAGAGGATGGACGATGGTGCAGATAGGCAGCGGACAACTTATTATTTAGGATGTCTCTATAATAGTTCAGTTTGTTCTCACTCTCAGCAGGTGTAAAAAAGGCCCCCATTTTGGACCGGTAGCGAGGGTCCAACAAGGTGGAGAGACAGAAGTCATCCCTCTGCCGAATGGTGACAATTTGGCTGTCACTACACAAACAAGTGAGCATGCAGCGGGCCATTTGGGCAAGTGACTCGGATTCCCTGCCTCCATCTTCACTGCACACTGCCACGGTGTGTCTGCGTTCTCTGCCTTGTCTTCCTCATTGCCCAGTAGCTCCTCTGCCTGCTCCTGCTCCTCCTCTCCTGTCACCTGTGTAGAAAAATGCTACACATTGCTTGTGCTTCAATGTCTTTTTCCTTCTCCAGTTTAGCCCCCACAGGGCTCATGTGGTCATAAGTTCTAGGCGCCAAGTCTTCAGTCCCCTGACCAGTCAGATTTGCCATCATCTGTTCCAGGACACGAAGCAGTGGAATGACATCATTTATCCCATATTCCTGGCGACTGACAAATAATGTGGCCTCCTCAAAGGGCCTTAGCAAACGGCAGGTGTCACGCATTAGCTGCCACTGACTGACATCGAAGTTACACAGGGGAGTACACCTGTCTGCTTGTATCAGGAAATCGTTTATGGCCTTTCTCTGTTCGTACAGTCGGTCCAACATATGTAGGGTGAAATTCCAACGGGTGGAAACGTCGCATATCAGCCTATATTGGGGGATACCGTTCTGCAGTAGAGATGTCGCAAACATAAAATTTTCCGTTCGCGAACGCGAACTTCCGCGAATGTTCGCGAACGGGCGAATCGGGCGAACAGCCATAGACTTCAATAGACAGGCAAATTTTAAAGCCCACAGGGACTCTTTCTGGACACAATAGTGATGGAAAAGTTGTTTCAAGGGGACTAACACCTGGACTGTGGCATGCCGGAGGGGGATCCATGGCAAAACTCCCATGGAAAATTACGTAGTTGACGCAGAGTGTGGTAAGTTGAATTCGCAATGTGATTAATATAACCTGTATTAATCGCATTGCGATTACAACTTAGATCTGAGTTCCTAATGGTTGTATTGCTAGAATTGACGAATATAACGAATATAGCACTATATTCTCAATCTTCGTTATATTCTAGCAGTACAACCATTAGGAACCCAGCTCTAAGTTGAATTCGCAATGCGATTAATATAACCTGTATTAATCGCATTGCGATTACAACTTAGATCTGAGTTCCTAATGGTTATATTGCTAGAATTGGCGAATATAACGAATATAGCACTATATTCTCAATCTTCGTTATATTCTAGCAATACAACCATTAAGAACCCAGCTCTAAGTTGAATTCGCAATGTGATTACAACTTAGTCAAATTTGTGACACTGCAGCTTCAGAATGAATCTAAGATGGATGCTGTCCTTGCTTTTTGATAGGAGGTGGGAGGGTCTGGGAGGAAGGGTATGCTGATTGGCTGGAATGTGTCTGCTGACTGTGAGGTACAGGGTCAAAGTTTGCTCAATGATGATGTATAGGGGACGGACCGAACATTGCATATGTTCGCCCACCGCGGCGAACGCGAACAAGCTATGTTCGCCGGGAACTGTTCGCCGGCGAATAGTTCGGGACATCTCTATTCTGCAGCTCAATGAGGTTGGCTTTGCAGTGTATGAATGGTTGAAGTGCATGCAAAGTTTCCTGGTCATTTTTAGGATGTCTTGCAGATGAGTGGAAGCCTTCAGGAACCGCTTGACAACGAGATTAAACATGTGTGCCATGCAGGGTGCATGGCTCAGCCCTCTTTGACGCAGCGACAACACAATGTTCTTCCCATTGTCAGTCACCATGGTTCCCATTTTCAGTTGTCGTGGAGAAAGCCAGGATTAAATTTCTTGCTGAAGGACATGGAGCAGTTCCTTCCCTATGTGACTCCCTTTGCCCAGGCAAACGAGGTGCAGAACAGCGTGACACCGCCACGCCCTGCACATGTGGTATGCTGGAGGGGCACTGTGAATTGTCCCTGCAGTGGAGGCTGAGGACACTGTGGAGGATGAGGAGGCCGAGGCGGACATTGTGACTGGACCAACAGCGTGGCAACGTGGAGGTGGAATCTGAGTCACCTGGCCAAGTTGCTGGTGTGGCTGTGCAGGAACCACATTTACCCAGTGGGCCATAAAGGACATGTATTGTTATTGACCGTAGTTATAGCTCCACACATCGGCGCTGCCTTGCTCTTTGGCTGACACCGACAGGCTCAAGGACTGGCCCACCTTCTGTTCTACATGTGTGTGCAGGGCTGGTACTTCCTTTTTGGCAAAGAAATTAAGGCTTGGGACTCTCCACCTCGGCACAAGCCATCAGTTCTCTAAAAGGTGCAGAGTTCAACACTTGGAAAGGGAGGGACTGCAGCACCAGCAACTTGGACAGGAGCAAGTTTAGCCTTTGTGCCGTTGGATGAGTGCACCATACTGTTGTCTCTTGGCAATCGCTTCGGTGATCGATTGCTGACGGAATGAGTGATGAGGATTAGGAGGAGGAGGAGCAGGAGCATCAGGACCAGCAGATAATGGGAAGGACAGACAGCTCCCTTCGGCTGAGGTGGTGGAGCCTTGAATGCCTGAGAACGGGTGCGTGTCACTGGGTGAGGAAGCCATTCCTGCTGCAGGCTGGACCACCATATCAGACGGTTCTCCCTGGCCACTTTATGGCGATGCTGCATATGTTGACGCAGGGCCATGGTGCCAACATTGGCACCCTGGCCACGCTTCACCTTCTGCCCACAGAATCTACATATGGCCACAATCACCCCCTCCGGTGGCTTAAAACAAAAGAAATGCCACACCGCCGCTGCCTTCTTGAACCCCTGCACCACTACTTCCCAGGCAGTTAGGCTCCCGCGAAGCAGGTGGTCTACCCCGGGCACATTTTGCTACTGACCTCCCACTGCTGCCACCCTGCTGACTCCTGCCCATGCTGCGACCCCTGCTGCCACGCCCCCTTACTCTGCTGCGACCTCTGCCTGCACCAGAAACATTTAGGCCTCTGCCACTCCCCTGTGCAGGGCCTGGCACTTCTCAGTCTGACATACTGTTAGATCAAATAACCAAATGTTAGATCAAATATATATTTTTTCGCAACTAATACACAGCAAACAGGAGTTTACTATATATCACTGCACCGCTGAACGGCAATTAGGCCCTAATTGTTTTCTACTTTTACACAAAACAAAAGGCTTTTCAACAGATAAGTGCAACGCTGAACGGCAAATATATTTTTATTTTGCCACTAATACACGGCAAACAGGACTTTAGAATATATCACTGCACCGCTGATTGGCAAATAGACCCTAATTTTTTTCTACTTTTACACAACACAAAAGGTTTTTTAACAGATAAGTGCAACTCTGAATTGCGAATAATATTTTTATTTCGCCACTAATCCATGGTAAACATGGCTTTATAATATATCACTGCACCGCTAATCGGCAATTAGCCTAATTTTTTTTTCTACTTTTACACAACACAAAAGGCTTTTCAACAGATAAGTGCAACGCTGAACGGTGAATATATTTTTATTTCTCAACTAAAACATGGCAAACAGGGCTTTAGAATATATCACTGCACCGCACAAGGGCAAAAATCATTTCATTTTGCAACTAATACACGGGAAAAAGGGCTTTACAACATATAACTGCACCGCACAAGGGCGAATAAGATATACTGTTGAAATATTTCCTTGAAATAAACCCTGTTAATGCCTGTATAAAACAGCACTTGCACCCCAATAACAAGAACTGTTTGCTGGAATTACAGAGCTGTTTAATGGCAATTTGGATCCCCAGTCAGTGCACCAAGGTGTAATAGGATTGTTCCTATTACCCAGTCTGTAACTCCCCTACTGAACCCTGTTCTACACAAATGCTGTGGAACGATTCCTCCCTATCCTTTCCCTGCACTTATAAATAATGTTTTGTTATCACAATCAAGTCTTTACTATCACTGTCCCCATCGCCTGCAGATGTCTCTCCCTGAACTAAGTATGCTGGTAAATGGCAGAATCTAAGATGGCTGCCGCTATTTATAGGGCTGTGACATCACAGGGCTGGCTGCTGATTGGCTGCATGCATGGCCTTATGGGTGATCCCGCGTTCCCAGAGTTCCTTTCTTCATGTCCTCACACATGCAGCAGCCATTTTAGGAAAAAAATTGATTCGTTACCACAAAGCGCAAGGAAATTCGGCTTCGGTGCGAATCAAATTTTTCCTGAAATTTGGATCAAATTCCACTTTGTCAGCTTTTATTCGCTCATCTTTAGTGGTCATGCGTGTGTACTGCCACTCCATTCATTGCTATGGGAGATAGCTGAGCACTTATATACGAGTGGCTGCTGCTCCTGTCAACTGGGTACCTGTTCTTATTATCAGCAGGGGACCAACCTCATGACCTGTTGGTCATGTGTCTGATGCTGTTTAGCACCATATTTCTCAGGACATTATCCAAGCATGTATAAGGTGAACAGTTGTTTACTGAGTAAGTCACATAATGTGTGGGAGTCAAATGACTGTCACATAATGTGTGGGAGTCTCTTGACTGATTTAGTGTCAATCGATGCATTATACATGACTGATCTTCAAGCCATACTATTCTAATATGCAGGGATCTGCTCCACATAGAGTATACAAAAAAATAAATGTGTGCAGAATTTTAAAGACATATATATTAGAAAATGGCATGGTTCCCTCTTTAATAATTTAAAATAGATTACAATCAGATTACCTATTTAAACCATTTGGGCCATTAGGACTAGTAACTTTGCTTCATTATATGAGTGATATGGAAGCTAAATCAGTGATGGAGCTCATAAGCTCATGGCCATTATTTCTCAGTGTTAGAATATATGGCCTGTAGTAGAGATGCCATGTATGCAGACTGGCATGTGAGGGAAGGAGTGTGTCTAATTGTTTCAGCTTACACACATCATTAGCTCTTGGGTGACTGGTTCAAGTGACAAGACTTTTATTTAATTCAAGCGCAAATGAGTATGACTGTATCTGACAAGAAACACACTCTTCTGTTGTGTCTTCTTGAGTCTTCGTAAGTAGATTTCTCATAGAGGCTGACCGAATTCTTCTAGCTACCACTGGTTGTGACATCCTCAATAATGAGAGGTTTCATTTCAGAGGATCGCTAAGTGATTTTGTGATTGTTTTAAGGCCGAGAGTGATGTATCCTTTTTTGTACCAATTAGTCGAACTGCATATTGTGAAATGTATATGTGTAAAAATGGCTTTAATTCAGATCTAAAATCTTCTTTTACCTGGACAGTACATTGAAGTCTAATATTACTATGGCCAAGGGTAGTGTTGAACAAATAAGTTCACAAAGTGGACCTCGATCCAAATTTCAGGAAAAATTCAATTTACAGCGAAGCCGAATTTCCTTGTGCATCGTGGTAGCTAATCGATTTTCCCAGAAATGGTGGTTGAAAGAAAAAAAAAATCATACTTACCTCATCCATTTGAATGCAAAGAGGCCACAGCAGCCATCTTGCTTGAAGATCCCATGCAAAATCTCATGCACGATGAAGTCATCACGTGAAATTTCACTGCCCACTGGGTGAACCTTCTGACGGCTGTCAAGCATGCAACCCATAGTACCCATGTGGATTTGGTGTTACCGCCATTAATTGCATGGAGGCCAGCCTCTTCTTCTCCTGCTCCATCCTCTGTCTTCTCCTCGGCTGACTCCTCCTTTTCCACTGCTAACACCTCTTCTGCTGCACCCCCCAAGCTCCCCAGAACCTATTCGACGTGCCAGGTGAGACATTGCCATGCTGTGCTGCGGCTGTTGTGCCTGGAAGCCAAGAGCCACACCGATTCTGCGCTCCTTTCAGCTTTGCGGTTACAGGCCGATCAGTGGCTAACCCCGCTCAATTTGACAGTTGGTAAAGTGGTGTGTGACAATGGTGCCAATCTGCTGAGCGTGCTGAAACAGGGCAAAATGACACACGTGCCGTGGATGGCACACATCCTGAACTTAGTCGTGCAGCGATTCGTTGCCAAATACCCTGGGGTCCAGGACGTCTTGCGGCAGTCCAGAAAAATCTCTGGCCATTTTAGAAGATCTTACACGCCCATGGCTCGCATTGCTGACGTTCAGCGGCCACACCACCTGCCCGTCAGACGTCTGATTTGTGACTGCCCAACGCAATGGAACTCCACCTTGTATATGCATGATAGGCTTCTTCAGCATAAACATGCCGTTAACGACTACCTGTACGAACTCTGCAGCAGGACTGGTTCTGGGGAGCTTGGTATTTTTTCAATACGCAAGTGGCTGCTCATGTGCGATGCATGCAGACTTCTGCGGCCATTTGATGAGATCACCAAAGTGGTCAGTCGCAGCCAGGGTGCCATCAGTGACATCGTACCTAATGCCTTATTTCTGGAGCATGCATTGCATTGTGTCATTGATCAAGCCGTCGAGGAACAGGAGCAGGAAGATGAGGAAGTGCAATGCTGGATGAATTCCCAGGGGGGGCTACTCCATCTGAGAAAAGTCAACAGGAGTCTGAAGAAGAGTCAGTGGAGGATGTTGCCGGGGCAGAGGAGCAAGAAGAGCATGCTTTAAACTTTTCTGGGATCCCTGGTGTTGTCCGTGGCTGGGGGGAGACCGAGGACGACATTATCCTGAACGATGAGCAGGAGCCGCTGCTTCCAGTTTAGTGCAAATGGGGGCCTTCATGCTCCAGTGTTTGAAGAGGGACCCCCTTATAAAAAGCATAAAGGGCAAGGACCAGTATTGGGTGGCAATGTACTTAGACCCCCGGTACAAACCCAAAAAGGGGTACATGTTACCAGCATCACAGAGGGCTGTTAGAATGCAGCACTTCCAGGCCTTGCTTCGAGAAATGCTGCATTCTGCTTTTGCGGGCGCTGGCAGAGGAATTTTCCACTCACATTTTCTACTCGCAACAGTTGCAGGTACCAATCCAACAGCGCATGCAAGAAGACGGTGGTTTGAAGATGTGTTGGTCACTTCGGATATGAGATCATTCTTGCAACCAACCCATTGACAGCCGCTCTCTGGATCCAGCCTCAGGGAACTCCTAGACCGATAGGTGTCTGACTACATCGGGTTAACGGCCGATGTGGATGCTATGAGAAGCAAGGAACCCCTGGACAACTGGGTGTACAGGCTTAACCTGTGGCCAGAGCTGGCACAATTTGCCATGGAACTCTTGGCTTGCCCCTCGTTCAGTGTCCTGTCTGAAAGGACATTTAGCGCAGCAGGGGGGATCGTGACCGATTGGCGCAATCACCTAGCTCACGACAGTGTGGACTACCTCACATTTCTAAAAATGAATTAGGCATGGATCTTGGAGGAATTCAACACCTGTGATGACCACGTTTAATTGAAATTCCTCATGCCAGCCCACACATATCCTACAACACAAAAAACAAAGAACGGTCCCTGTCTTATGTAAATAATGAGGCATAAAAGGCCTTTTCTGTCCGTTGAATGCCTAATGTTTTGGGCCTCGGAGGAATTCAACACCTGTGACGACCACGTGTTTCAACTATTATCATTAGGGGTTTTTTCAAGAGGGGGGATTTTGTTAGCCATGTTTTTAATCCAATTTTATATTTTTTGTTTTTTTAAACATATGTATTTGACCTGTATTTGTACTGGCCTACAGTAAAATTTATATCCATTGACCATGTAATATACCTCTGGCCACATAATCATTTGATGTTTTCTGTCCGTTGAATGCCTAATGTTTGGGGCCTGCAGTCCAATGGCCTACAGTAAAATTTTTATCCATTGACCGCATAATGTACCTCAAGCCACATAATCAGAATTTCTTTTATGACACAACGAAGAAAAAGAGTGCATAACACACCGATATGAAAAAATGCAAATCAATTTTATTATTATATCCATAAAACTCCTCCTGAGGAAGCGAACTGTACGCGAAACGCGCGTTGAGGAGCGCCATTGCCCTGGTACCTGTCCCAGCCCTGTTGGTATGTAGCCTCATTTATCTATGCACTACTTAGCACTTTTGACCTAGCGTCTGTGATCTTGGTATTTATGCACACCAGCTCTTTGAGGCATGCATTCAATCTTAGTAGATCTCTCATTCATTTGGCATTATATCCATCCGGATAATTAGCCATTTAGTTGTTTTATGTATGGAGATTTTAGTATATTCATCCATCAGATGGGGCAGATAGCAGCGTGATGTAGGATTGTGGTAGTCCCTGCTTATTTACTGTCATATATTATGCATCATGAATGTCTTTTATGGATATAATAATAAAATTGATTTGCATTTTTTCATATCGGTGTGTTATGCACTCTTTTTCTTCGTTGTGTCATTTTGTAAATTGCGGGAGTGTACCGTCTACATTGAGACCGTAGGTAATTTAAGAATTTCTATTATGTCAGGTGAATGCCTAATTTTTAAGGCCCGTATTCCCATGGCCTAAAATAAAAATTTTCTAGGCTCCAACAGGGCACATTTCCGAGAATTTCCCGTTATGATGCATAAAAATGACCTGATTAAGATACATATTTTTGGTTGGAATTTTTGTCATTGATCCCCTTCTAATATGTCACTGTCCATGTTGTGGGACTATTTGTGCACTTCTACTAAGTATTTGTTGGCTGCAAATATGAGCTGAAGGTTTTTCAGGTTCGCCTGTCATTAAAGTGAATGGGGCCCACCGCAAACTTGCGTTTCGCGAACATTTGATCGCGTTCGCGGGATCGCGTTCGCGAACCGTCCTGGCCGATGTTCGCCCATTACTATTTATCATACCTTACACCTTACTAGCATAGTTCATTAGTGCTGTTTTTTTTTCCATTATTATTTTAAAAATAATATGTATTTACAATGGCTTAAGTTTGCTGTGCTAAGGTTTGCGCCGAGACTTGACGTAAAGCCTGTTTTCTGACAAAATAGGGGTCTCAGAGTTAGCATTTGCATCTTGGCCCTGTTTCCTGAGTAGACACCAGTATTATGAATGGCACTTGGTAGGTGGGGGACATGTTACTGGAACTTAAAGGGGTCCTTTTATCACTCTTGACATGTCTATTTTAGTAGTTACATGCATTCCCCATGTAATAACAATTCTGGAACATCTATTCTTATGGCTCTATGTTGTGCCATTCCTTTATTATTTCTTCTAGAAGTTATATTTGAATTGCTATTAGCTTTCAGTAAGGGTACAGAGGGGTGGTAACAAGTTGGGGGTGTGTATATATACCCAACATTTGTCTTGACCTATTTAATCAAAATGTCTCCTATAAACAGCGTAAAAAAATGTTGGAATGTTTTTTTTTAAAGCCTTCCCTCTACAAAAAAAATCATGTAAATTAAAAGCAACTACATGCTTACCTGAAAATGATTCCTTAAAAAATATACGACTTGTCCCAAAAAAAAGGGCCTAGAATACAAGCTTCATAATCGTAAAAATAAAATGTGATGTCTAACCATATAAAAAGAGCCAAAAATAATACATTCTATCTGTCAACGCTAATTTGTTTGGTCCTTAAGTTGCCAGGCAAGTCTTGTCTACCAAACATGTATAGTAGAAATATTTAGACCTTTAGGTTTATTTTTGTTGAAATAATTTAGTAAATTTAATCTTAAAATATAATGTTGGAATTATGTATTTATTTAAAGTGGTTTTCAGGGTGATGACCTACCCTCAAGGTCAAGGATGAGCAAATTTTCTGATTCATTTGGAAATAATTTTTCCAGAGAAAGAGAGATAGAGGTTGGGGCCTGATACCTGGTACCCCCGCTGATCAGCTGTTTGAAAGGGTTTGCATCACTTTGATTAGTGCCCCCCGCCAATCTGATATTGATGACCTATCCTGAGGATAGGTCATCAATAGTAAAAGCCTGGACAAACTCTTTAATGAACAATTTCGGGCTATTGTGTCTATTGTGCTAAAATCTGTTAAGTACAGCTCAGGAAGATGGATGGTCACCTTATTTATGTGCAAAAATAAGAATATAAAAGCTACAATTACAATATAAAAATAGGGTAGAATGAAAAAGAATACTATCTGTTTTTAATTAGTAAAAAAAATGCATTACCTTTAACAAATAAGAAATTAAATAGTTCATTAACTTTTATATGGGCAAATAAATAATAGGTTTAACTTACAAAGTACACAATGCATGCACAATTCATTTATCACTAACAATTAGGGTTGAGCGAAGCGGGTTCGGACTGTTCTGTCAAAACCTGATACGTTCCTAAACTTCATCAATAATATGTGCTACAGCCTTACAATGTATTGGCTCCGTCACAAACCCAAGTTCGGATTTGGATTTTGAAACATTAATGTATGCGCAGAAACTAACTGTAACAGCCAAGGCATGAGACAAAAAAATTCTTGTATTACTGGTGGCGATAATAAAATTGCCTTAGCGGAGCCAATACATCATAAGGCTGTACGGAGCGCAAAGTATTAATGAAGCTTATGAACTTATCGGTTGGGGACTGTTCCCGCTTCACTCAACCCTACTAACAATATACCAAACTGAATTTGAATAGATGTCAATAAAGGTATTATCTATAAGGTTAAGCAAACCCGAACTGTAAAGTTCGGGTTCATACCGAACTTTGGGATTTTTGGACCCCAGACCCGAACATTTCTGTAAAAGTTTGAATTCGGGTTCGGTGTTCGGCGATTTCTTAGCGCTTTTTGAAAGTCTGCACGGCAGCCAATCAACAAGCGTTTAATTGTGTGCCCTTAGAAGCCATCACATCCATGCCTACTAATGTCATGGCTGTGATTGGCCAGTGCAGCATGTGACCCAGCCTCTATATAAGCTGGAGTCACGTAGCGCTGCACGTCACTCTGCTGTGCTTAGTGTAGGAATAGGATGCTGCTGCTGTGAGGGAGAGAATAGGACAGAATCTTTAATCAGAACTCCAATTGAACTCAATAATAATCTGTTTTTTTTAAAAACACCCTTTTTTGGCAATATCCTACATCTGGTGACTTTGCAGCATTAGTCAGTGTGCAATTTAAGCTAGAAATACAGCTATAATTTTCTGGGTTTTAAAAAACACCCTTTTTGGGCAAAATATAAAATTTGACAGCCCTTGCTGCATCTGCACGTGTGAAATTCAACTGTTATATACTGCTGTAATATTCTGTTAGTAAAAAAAAAACACCCTTTTTAGGCAAAATACTTAATATTACAGCCTTTGCTGCATCTGTTATTGTTAAAAACAAGCTTGAAATACTTCAATAATTTTCTGGCTTTGAAAAAATACCCATTTTTGGCAATACCTTCCATCTGGGGCCTCTGCCGAATTAGTCAGTGTGCATTTTAAGCTATAAATACAGCTATAATTTTCTGGGTTTTAAAAAACACCCTTTTTGAGCAAAATACACAATTTTACAGCCTTGCTGCATCTGCACGTGTGAAATTCAAGCGTTATAAACAGCTGTCATATTCTGTTAGTAAAAAAACACCTTTATTGGGCAAAATACTTAATATTGCAGCCTTTGCTGCATCTGTGATTGTTAAAAGTAAGCTAGAAATACTTCAATAATTTTCTGGCTTTGAAAAAACACCCATTTTTGGCAATAACCTTCATCTTGGGCCTCTGCCGCATTAGTCATTGTACAATTTAAGCTAGAAATACAGCTATAATTTTCTGGGTTTTAAAAAACACCCTTTTTGGGCAATATATAAAATTTTACAACTCTTGCTGCTTCTGCACGTGTGAAATTCAACTGTTATATACTGCTGTAATATTCTGTTAGTAAAAAAAAAACACCCTTTTTAGGCAAAATACTTAATATTACAGCCTTTGCTGCATCTGTTATTGTTAAAAACAAGCTTGAAATACTTCAATAATTTTCTGGCTTTGAAAAAATACCCATTTTTGGCAATACCTTCCATCTGGGGCCTCTGCCGAATTAGTCAGTGTGCATTTTAAGCTATAAATACAGCTATAATTTTCTGGGTTTTAAAAAACACCCTTTTTGAGCAAAATACACAATTTTACAGCCTTGCTGCATCTGCACGTGTGAAATTCAAGCGTTATAAACAGCTGTCATATTCTGTTAGTAAAAAAACACCTTTATTGGGCAAAATACTTAATATTGCAGCCTTTGCTGCATCTGTGATTGTTAAAAGTAAGCTAGAAATACTTCAATAATTTTCTGGCTTTGAAAAAACACCCATTTTTGGCAATAACCTTCATCTTGGGCCTCTGCCGCATTAGTCATTGTACAATTTAAGCTAGAAATACAGCTATAATTTTCTGGGTTTTAAAAAACACCCTTTTTGGGCAATATATAAAATTTTACAACTCTTGCTGCTTCTGCACGTGTGAAATTCAAGCGTTATATACTGCTGTCAAATTCTGTTAGTAAGAAAAAACACCCTTTTTGGGCAAAATACTTAATATTGCAGCCTTTGCTGCATCTGTCATTGTGAGATACACCCTTTACATACTGTTCTATTCTGCTATTAAAAAAACATCCATTTTGGGCAAAAATCTCAAATTGCGGCCTAGTCTGCATCTGTACGTGTGAGATACATATTTAGAAAACCGTTTAAAAAAACACCCATTTAGGGCAAAAAAATAAATTTTTCAGCCTTTGCTGCATATGTCATTGTGAGATACACCCTTTAGATAGTGTTGTTCTATCTTGCTATTAAAAAAACACCCATTTAGGGCAAAAAACTTAAATTGCGGCATAGTCTGCATCTGTACGTGTGAGATACACACTTTAGATACTGTGGTTCTATTCTGCTATTGAAAAAAACACCCATTTAGGGCAAAAAACTTAATTTTTCAGCCTTTGCTGCATATGTCATTGTGAGATACACCCTTTAGATAGTGTTGTTCTATTCTGCTATTAAAAAAACACCCATTTAGAGCAAAAAACGTAATTTTCCAGCCTTTGCTACATATGTCAATGTGAGACACACCCTTTAGATACTGTTGTTCTATTCTGCTATTAAAAAAACATATTTTGGGCAAAAATCTTAAATTGTGGCCTAGCTTGCATCTGTACGTGTGAGATACAACATTTAGATACTGTTGTTCTATTCTGCTATTAGAAAAACACCAATTTTGGCCATAAAACTTAATTTTGCAGCCTTTGCTGCATATGTCATTGTGAGATACAACATTTAGATACTGTCGTTCTATTCTGGTATTAGAAAAACACCCATTTAGTGACAAAAACTTAATTTTGCAGCCTTTGCTGCATATGTCATTGTGAGATACACCCTTTAGATACTGTTGTTCTATTCTGCTATCATAAAAACACCCATTTTGGGCAAAAATCTTAAATTGTGACCTAGTCTGCTTCTGTACGTGTGACATACACCATGTAGATACTGTTGTTCTATTCTGCTATTAGAAAAACACACATTTTGGGCAAAAATCGGAAATTGTGGCCTAGTCTACATCTGTACGTGTGAGATACACCATTTAGATAATATTGTTCTATTATGCTATTCAAAAAACACCCATTTAGGGTAAGATCCTAAATTTGAGAAATATGAGGAGAGCGTCAAATAAGGGACATGGCCCCGGTCGTGGTGCTGCTGGTGGAGCTCCTGTTGGAGGGAGAGGACGTGGTTGATCTGTGCCAGCCACAAGCACAAGTGAAACACCTTCCTCAGGTGCGAGTAGGCGACAGAACCTGTAGCGGTATTTGGTCGGGCCTAATGCGGCTCTACGAATGGTGAGGCCAGAATAAATACAGGTGATAGTAGATTGGGTTGCTGACAGTGCCTCCAGTTCCTTCACATTGTCTCCCACCCAGTCTCCTGCTGAAAGGTCAGAGTTGGCACCTGCAGCCGATGGGAGGACCATTGCAGCATGTCTCGGATGATGACGAAACACAGGTGCCAACTGCTGGGGCTTTCGAAAGTGTGCAGACCGACAAGGAAGGCAGGGGTGAAGACTGGGTGGAAGATGATGTGGAGGATGATGAGGTCCTCGACCCCACATGGAATCAAGGTGATGCGAGTGACCTATATAGTTCGGAGGAAGAGGCGGTGGTCGCACAGAGCCACCAGCACAGCAGAAGAGGGAGCAGGGTGCAAAAGCGGAGCGGCCGTCCTCTAGACAGTACGCCTTCTACTGACCACCGCAGTAAGGGACCGAGCACACCAAAGCCAGCTCAAGGAGTTCCCTGGCGTGGCAGTTCTTCAGACAATGTGCTGACAACAAGACATGAGTGGTTTGCACGCCGTGTAATCAGAGCCTGAAGCGAGGCATAAACGTTCTAAACCTGAGCACAACCTGCATGACCAGGCATCTAAGTGCAAAGCACGAGCTGCAGTGGAGTAGACACCTCAAAAACCAAGAAAGGTGTCTAGCTCCTCCTGCTTCCTTTTCTGCTTTAGTCTCAGCCTCTTCATCCACCTCTGGAGTGACAGTGCCACCTGCCACCCTGCAAACAGAGGACCTACCAGCAACACCACCATCTGGGTCACCAAGCATCTCCACAATGTCCCATGGAAGCGTTCAGCTCTCCATCTCCCAAACACTGGAGTGGAAGAGGAAGTACTCCCCTACCCACCCGCGATCCCTGGCCCTGAATACCAGCATTTAAAAATGACTGGCCTTTGAAATGCTGTCATTCCGTCTGGTGGAGACGGGGAGTTTTAAAGGCCTTATGGCGGTGGCTGTCCCACAGTACGTCATGCCCAGCCGCCACTATTTTTCCAGGCATGCCATCCCTTCCCTGCACAACCAAGTGGGGGACAAAATCAGGTGTGCACTGTGCAACGCCATCTGTGGCAAAGTGCACCTCACTACAGATACGTGGACCAGTAAGCACGGTCAGGGACCTTATATCTCCATAAAAGCACACTGGGTAATTGCAGTGGTGGCTGGGCCTGAGGCAGATAGCAGTTTGCTGCATGTTCTTCCACCACCGAGGATTGCAGGGCCCTTCAGTTTGCCCCCTGTTGCTTCCTCCTCCTACTCCGCTTCCTCATCCTCTACCGGCTCCTCATCCGGTCAGCATAACACCTTCACCACCAACTTCAGCACAGCCAGGGGTAAACGACAGCAGGCAGTTTTAAATCTTATCTGTTTGGGGGACAAACCTCACACCGTGCAGGAGCTTTGGACAGGCCTTGAACAACTGGCCGATGAGTGGTTTGTGCCAGTCAACCTCAAGCCCGGCCTGGTGGTGTGCGATAATGGGCAAAATCTCGTAGCAGCTCTGGGACTTGACGCACATCCCTTGCCTGGTGCATGTTCTGAAGTTGGTGGTGCAGAGATTCCTTAAAAATTACTCAGATATGTCAGAGCTGCTGCATAAAGTGCGGGCCACTTTCAGCATTCTCACCATGATGCTGCTCGCCTGTCAGCGCTGCAGAGTAACTTCGGCCTTCCCGCTCACTGCCTCCTTGAAAAAACACTGCTGGCGATGATGGAAGAGGATGTGGCACAGGAGGAGGAGGAGAAAGAGGGATCATTTCATAGGGTTTCCGGCCAGTCAAACGCCAGGTACACAATTGTCCAGCCAGAGCACAATTCTGGAGGATGATGAGGTGGAGGATGAGGAGGAGGAAATGGAGGAGGAGGAACCATGTTCACAGCAGGGTGGCACCCAGACCAGCTCATGGGCATCACTGGTGCGTGGATAAGGAAATACAGAGGACACAGACGATACACCTCCCACAGAGGACAGCTTTTCATTGCCTCTAGGCAGCCTGGCACACATGAGCGATTACATGCTGCAGTGTCTCCGCAACGACCGCCGAGTTGCCAACATTCAAACTTGTGCTGATTACTGGGTGGTCACGCTGCTGGATCCCCATTACAAGGACAATGTACCATCCTTAATTCCCTCACTGGAGTGTGATTGTAAGATGTGCGAGTACAAGCGCACGCTGGTAGACGCGCTGATGGTGGCATTCCCACCTGGCAGCGAGGGCACAGTGGAAGCACAAGGGGAAGGCAGAGGAGGAGGAAGAGGTTGTCAAGGCACCTCGGGCACCGCCAGCACCTCAGAAGGCAGGGTTAGCATGGCCGAAATGTGGAAAAGCTTTGTCAGCACGCCACAACAACCAGCACCACCAGCTGATATGGAACGTCTTAGCAGGAGGCAACATTTCACCAACATGGTGGAGCAGTATATGTGCACACGCCTACACGTACTGAATGACGGGTTTGCCCACCTTCAGCTTCTGGGTCTCCAAATTGGGCACATGGCCTGAGCTTGCCCTTTACACCTTGGAGGTGCTGGCCTGCCCTGCAGCCAGTGTATTATCTGAGCGTGTGTTTAGCATGGCAGGGGACGTTATTACAGACAAGCGCAGCCGCCTGTCCACAGCAAATGTGGAAAAGCTTGCGTTCATTAAAATGAACCAGGCATGGAACCCACAGGACTTGTCCGTACCTAGTGCAGAATAGAAATGCATACCGGCCTTAACCAGCCATTGTTATTCTACAGCGCAATTGCTCATTCTTGGATTTTGGATATTTCACACTCTTTTGTAGTGTACCCTAATAAAAAAATATGAAATAAAATTTAAAAATGTAAACCAAAAACCAGTGTTGGCTACCTGGTCCTCCTCCACCGCTGCTTCCACCTACACCGCTACGTCCACCGCCTCCTCAAACTCCTATTCCATATGGACCTCCACATCATAAATCAAGTTATTTTTTTTCACTAATTTTTCTGTTAAATTTTCAGGTGAAATTCACCAATTTTTGGGTGTGATATTCCACTGCTCTACTTAGTAGACAGGTTAAAAAAATTCACTAATTTGTCTGTTACAATTTCGGGTGAGATTCACCAATTTTTGGGTGTGATATACCACTGCTATACCTATTAGACAGGTAAAAAAAAAAACACTAAATTGTCTGTTACATTTTCGGGTGAAATTCACCAATTTTTGGGTGTGATATACTACTGCTCTACCTAGTAGACAGGTAAAAAAAAAAAATCACTAATTTGTCTGTTACATTTTCGTGTGGCATTCAACAATTTTTGGCTGTGATAGACCCCTGCTCTACCTAGTAGACAGGTTAAAAAATTTCACAAATTTTTCTGTTACATTCTTGGGTGACATGTTAAAATTTTTGCCGCAAATAAACCCCTGCACTGCATAGGTGACAGGGATCGAAATTTTTTAAAATAATCTGTTCTATTGGTGGGTGACATTAACCCATTTCTGGCAATGAAAAACCCCCTGCTCTGCATAGGTGACAGGGGCTTAAATTTCTAAAATTTGTCTTTAATTGGCCCTTTTATTCGATCCTTCTGCTTTAATAACTTGTCCCACATTTCCGCTTCATCCCATTGCAGCCATTGGATGAGGTCTCCCTTTCTCACGCCCCCTCTCCGGCGTGGAACCCTGATTCCCCGCCACCCGTGATCACCATGGTAGGTGCATAAAAGAACATAGAAAGTTGATAGAGAAGATATCCAAATGGATGGTGGACATCACAGGGACGTGCGACATGGTGGAGCAGTATGTGTGCACACGCCTACACGTACTGAATGATGGGTCTGCCCCCTTTAACTTCTGGGTCTCCAAATTGGGCACATGGCCTGAGCTTGCCCTTTACGCCTTGGAGGTGCTGGCCTTCCCTGCAGCCAGTGTATTGTCTGAACGAGTGTTTAGCACCACTGCAGGGGGTTATCACAGGTTATATTTCCCTATGTTTTGGGGTGTACCCTAATTTAAAAAAATATATAAAAAAAAATCAAACTAAAAAGCAGTGTAGGCTCCCTCCTCCTCCTCCACCGCCGCTTCCACCTACACCACCACATCCACCGCCTCCTCAACCTCCTACTTCATATGGACCTCGTCCTCCTAGAGCAAGATTTTTTTTATTTTTTTTTACATATTTTATGTCATTTAAAGTCATTTCCCTTTCCACATTTGTTTGCAGAGCACTTGCCATGCTCTTAACCACATTTTGCTGGCATTTGCAGCCCTCTAACCCTTTCCATGACATTTTTACAGCCATTTTAGTGCTCAAAAGTTCGGGTCCCCATTGACTTCAATGGGTTCGGGTTCGGGGTCAAGTGCGGGTCAAGTTCGGGTCCCGAACTTGAACTTTTTTGTGAAGTTCGGCCGGACCAGTCGAACCCGAACATCCAGGTGTCCGCCTAACTCTAATTATCTACGTTAGAGAAAGCTTAGTATAGTACTTTCTTAAAAATGTATATAGTCAATATAATTAAAATACTGTTTTTATTGAATATTAGTAGAGCAAAAATATTTAATGATTAGAGATGAGCGAATTGAAGTTGACGAAGTGGAATTCGATCCGAATTTCAGGAAAAGTTTGAATAACACCGAATTCCCTCACGATTTGTGGTAACAAATCACATTTTTTCCTAAAATGGCTGCTGCACGTTTGAGGACATGGAGCATGGAACTCTGGGAAGGCGGGATCACCCATAATGCCATGCATGCAGCCAATCAGCAGCCAGTCAGCCCTGTGATGTCACAGCCCTATAAATAGCCTCAGCTTTCTTGGATTCTGCCATTTTCCAGTGTACTTAGTGTAGGGAGAGATGTCAGAAGGCGCTAGGGACAGTGCTAGAAAAAACGTAATTGTGCTAAAAAATAATTTACAACCGCAGGGAAAGATTATTCAAGGTGTAAGGGAAGGAAAGGGAGGAATCATTCCACAGCATTTATGTTGAAAAGCGTTCAGTAGGGGAGGTTACAGCCTGGGTAATAGGTACAATCCGATTACACCTTGCTGCACTGACCCAAATTGCCATTATACAGCTTTGTAATGCCAGCAAACCGTTCTTTTTATTGGGGTGTTACAGCCCTTAACAGGGTTTATTACAAGGAAATATTTCTACTTCTTATTTGCCCTTGTGCGGTGCAGTTATATGTTCTAAATAATTTTTTGCTTGTATTAGTGGGGGAAAAAAATTGCTTTTTAGCGGCCGTTGTGCAGTGAAGTGCTAAAATTATAGCACTTTTTGTTGTGTATTAGTGAGAAACGTAAAATATATTTGTCGAACAGTGGTGCAGTTATACTTTCTAAAGCCTTTTGTGCCATGTATTAGTGGCAAAAAATATATATTTGCAGTTCAGCTGTGCAGTTATATGTTCTAAAGCGTTTTGTGGCGTGTATTAGTGGCAAAAGTAAAATATATTTGCTGTTCAGTGGTACAGTTATATTTTCTAAAGCCTTTTCAGCGTGCATTAGTGGCAAAAGTTAAATATATTTGCCGTTCAGTGGTGCAGTTATATGTTCTAAAGGCTTTTGTGGCGTGTATAAGTGGCAAAAGAAATATATATTTGCCGTCCAGTGGTGCAGTTATAGAGTATGTTCTAAAGCCCTTCAGTGGTTCAGTTATATGTTCTAAAGCCTTCTGTGGCGTGTATAAGTGGAAATAAATAAGGGCCTATTTGCCGTTGAGCGGTGTAGTTATATGTTCTAAAGCCCTTTTTGTCGTGTATTAGTGGCAAAAGAAAAATATATTTGCCGTTCAGTGGTGCAGTTATATGTTCTAAAGCCTATTGTGGTGTGTATAAGTGAACAAAGAAAAATATATTTGCCGTTCAGCGGTGCATAGTTCTAAAGCCTTCTGTGGCGTGTATAAGTGGGAAAAAAAATAAGCGCCTATTTGCCATTCAGCTGTGCAGTTATATGTTCTAAAGCCATTTTTGGAGTGTATTTGTGGCAAATATATATATATATTTGCCATTGAGTGGTGAAGTTCCATTGTACTACAGCCAGGGTGTATTATTAGGATAGATATGTACGTCCTATTAGCCATTCTGTGGTAAATTGTGATTGTTATTTTTTTTTTTTTGGGGTGATAGGAAAAAGAATACGGTAAAATTGATGGGTGATTGTTGACCTTCTTCTGTATGAACCAAATTACGTTGATTAGCCATTCATTGGTGAAATTTGTTTGTGATACAGCCTTTTTTGGGAAAATTGGTTGGTAGCTATAACTATGGTCAAGGACAATAGATGTCCTTTATGGTCCACTGGGTAAATGTTGTTCCTGCCCAGCCACACCAGCAACTTGGCCAGGTGATGCCGCTTCTGCCTCCACGTTCTTATGCCGTTGGTCCTGTGACAATGTCCATCTCTACCTCGTCATCCTCAACCGTGTCCTCAGCCTCCACTGCAGGGACAATTCAAAGTGCTCTTCCAGCATACCACATGTGCAGGGCACGGTGGTGTAACGCTGTTCTACACCTCGTTTGCCTGGGTGATTGGGGTCACACAGGGGAGAAAGAGCTCTGTGTCCTTCATCAAGAAATCAAATCCTGGGGGGAACTGAAATGGAGGAGGAGGAGGAGGAGGACATTGGAGCACAAGCAATGTCTAGTGAAATGGGTGGTTTTTACACACAGGTGACAGGAGAGGAGAAGCAGGAGCTGGAGAGGAGCTTACAGGGCGATGAGGAAGATGAGGCAGATGACCCAGACACACTGTGGCAGTATGCAGTGGAGATGAAGGAATGGAGTCCCTCCGAGTCACTTGCACAAATTGCCCTAGGCATGCTCACTTGCTTGCGTGGTGACAGCCGAATTGTCACCATTCTGCAGAGGGATGACTTCTGGCTCTCCACCTTGTTGGACACTCCCTACCGGTCCAAAATGGGGGCCTTTTTTACACCCACTGAGAGGGAGGACAAACTGAACTACTATAGAGACATCCTATGTAGTCAGATAGCCGCTGACTATCTGCGCCATTGTCTATCCTCTCGCAGGTCTGACTGGGGGTCCCTCTGCGCTCATGTTCCACTGCCATGGCTGCTGGGGAGGGGTGGGGTGGCAGGAGCAGTACCAGCTCCATCAGCAGCAGCCTGAGTCTAGAGTCGCTGATGAGCAGCTTTCTTCAACCGCCTAGTGAAGAAACTACTCACCAGCAGCAGCAGCAGCTAAACCTGGAGCAGGACCTGAACCAGCAGGTGGTGGCATACTTTTACAGCACCCTGCCACCCCACATTGAAGATCCGCTGTACTACTGGCCAGCCAAACTGGATTTGTGGCCGTAACTGGCAGAGTTTGCCCTGGAAAAGCTGCCCTGCCCGGCCAGTAGTGTGGCATCAGAGTGGGTGTTTAGTGCGGCGGGGGCCATAGTTACCCCAAGAAGAACTTGCCTGTCCAACCAAAATGTGGAGAGACTGACCTTTGTCAAGATGATACTACAAGAAAATTTAGACTAGAACATTCAGAATCACAGGTGCATATCCATCAAGCAAACATAATTGATAAAAAAGAAAATGGCTGCACACCATTATACATACAAACAATAGAGCTATGAAATGGGGATCATTCTAAATAAAAGTGGTATCATACCTACTATAAAAGAGTCAATGGAAGCTCTAAACGCACATATTTGATCAAATGTGTGTCAGGCCCCTCTACCAGGCATCAAGGTGGCTTACGCAGATGGGTCTCTAACACTAATATACTGCCTCTCTTTGGACTTAACTAAGCCTACAATTTTCAGGGCAGTGTAGGAACCAGTTTCATTAGTATTCTGCTCAGAAGTCCCAGGTAGATGGGCGTTGTTCAGTCTAAAAGAGGCACTACCCTCAATTAATACTACAAGAAAATTTAGACTAGAACATTCAGAATCACAGGTGCATATCCATCAAGCAAACGTAATTGATAAAAAAGAAAATGGCTGCACACCTTTATACATACAAACAATAGAGCTAAGAAATGGGGATCATTCTAAATAAAAGTGGTAACATACCTACTATAAATGAGCCAATGGAAGCTCTTAGCGGACATATTTGATCAAGATGAATCAGGTGTGGATCAGCTAGAATTTCCACACACCAATGCCTGATGCATCAGACTAGATAATCCATGGTTCCACACCAACACTCTGACAAAAGAGATCGGTTTCTTCTGGCTACCTGCCTCAGCTACTCTTCTGATTCTGCCACCCGCCTGATGCCACACATCTCATGCCAAGTGCTCCTTCTTTCACCCACCATCTTTAGCTGGTACTTGTATTGCCACCCACCTCTACACTCTGTCACTGGGTCACTCTGTGGTCTCCTGATGCTGCTGCCACCTCCACACTATGTCACCTTGCCACTCTGTGGTCTCCTCATGCTGCTGCCACCTCCACACTTTCATTGTGCCACTCTGTGGCCTCCTCCTGCCGCTGCTGCCGCCACCTCCACACTTTGTCATTGTGCCACTCTGTGGCCTCCTCCTGATGCTGCTGCCACCTCCACAATGTCATTGTGCCACACATGAGGTTGCTTCCACCTCACCGCTACTTCATAGGGCCACTATGTGGACTTCTCATGCTGTTCCAACCCTCCTCACTTCATTACTGGGCCACTATTTTGCCTTTTGGCCTGGCTGACATCATCATTTATTTGACCCTTCTTCTGATCTGCCAGAAGGAAGAAAAAATGAGATGCACAATGAAGACTGTCTGTGTAGCAGCTGTAAGGCCTATATGGTCCCTCCAGAATTGGCTTGTGATTTGGTAGCCAAAAGCAGGAGTGGGTACAAAACACAGAAGACATGCAAAAATTCTATTCTCGTGGCATCTCTGTTTTGGATCCACTCCTGTTTTTTTGGCATTAGCAATACTGATGAATTACTGACCAAATGCTGACCGAGTGAAGGCAGATGCTCAACAGACAGGATCCATTTTTTTGGGGTTATTGTTCTGACGGAACAGAGGAAGGGCAAAATAATCAGTGACGTCAACACAAACTTACTGCTGACACCCTCTCCACTCTGTTGGGGGGCTCTACTTGTATAAGCGTTTAATAAAACAGGTTCTGTAGACATCTATGTGAAATCGGCTGACGACGGTGCAAAAGTAGTGCGCTTCTTCTTGACGCTAACATCGACCTGTAAGTTCATACTTGAGTTATTTGGTCAGTTTTGGCCCCATGACTGCCCAAATAAGTGAAGTGTCCAGTTATTCTAAGAGCGACGCCTGTCATCTGCATGTCATACTGACTCACAGTATTATTTCACTACCACAGCAGACTCCCTATGCGTGTTACTGCAAGGCGCAATGTTCTACACCACTATTAAGGCTCTCTGTAGCCACGAAATAGCTGCTTTTTTACGTGATTCGCTGTGGATAAATTCAGATCAAAACAAATTTTTTCAGAAAATTTAGCGAACCGGCCGAATCAAATTTTTGAAAAATTCACTCATCTCTAGTAATGATATACCACCCACTGCATTTTGTAGAAATAAAAATGGTTTCATTTCAGATTGTCTATACTTTGTTTAAAAAGGGATTTTGGACAATTCTTCCCCGTATACTTGTTTCCAAATATTAAGGTTAATCACTTGATAGTGGAACATTGCTACCGGTCCTCAATTATACTAAGAAAAGGACTTTAATTGGCATATAATATGGTATTCAACCTTTTATTCCTTGTGTTAGGCTAGTCTAAAGTATTGGAATAATAGTTTGCTCTCTACATGGCTTTTGGCACTCACTCCTTTAGCACGGCTCTTGAATTGCTCAGTATGAGTTCTTTGTAAGCATTGTGGACAGTTTTCAATTTGATCATTGACTATATGCAAAATAATTTGCAAGTTCAACCCATCCTTTGTGGCTGCACAAATCTTTTCTATGACATGCAGTAGACTTCATTGTCAGGCACTCGCAGTACTACTCCACTGCATTGCAAAACTAAGGCTACTTTCACATTGGCGTTTTGGCTTTCCGTTTGTGAGATCCGTTCAGGGCTCTCACAAGCAGTCCAAAACGGATCAGTTTTGCCCTTAATGCATCCTGAATGGAAAATGATCTGCTCAGAATGCATCAGTTTGCCTTCGTTCCGTCTCCATTCCGCTTTGGAAGCGAACACCAAAACGCTGCTTGCAGCAGCGTTTTGGTGTCTGTCTGACGAAACTGAGCCAAACGGATACGTTCTGACACACAATGTAAGTCAATGGGGACGGATCCGTTTTCTATGACACAATCTGGCACAATAGAAAACGGATCCGTACTCCATTGACTTTCAATGGTGTTCAAGACGGATCCGTCTTGGCTATGTTAAAGATAATACAAACAGATCCGTTCTGAACGGATGCAGACGTTTGTATTATCTGAACGGATCCGTCTGTGCAGATCCATGACGGATCCGCACCAAACACGAGTGTGAAAGTAGCCTAATGCATAGCAGTTATCATATTCTTGAACCAGCATGCTCAAGGAATACATTACTTAAGTTATATGCTGTCCATTAGCTATAAAAGATTTTTCTCTCTCTGGGGAGTAATATGGAAATTACTGCCAAACATTAGGATTCTTTTGCTAGGATACTATGTCACATTAGTTTCAAGTAGAATTTCATGGGGTAAAGAAAGTGACTTTTAAAAATACCTTTAATAATAATCAAACGGGTATAGGTAAATATATACCAACAATTGTGCACTACAATTACCAGGTTTTCTTTACAAGGGAGTAGTGACCCCTAGAAGAAAACATTCATGGTGACAGGATAGAACAAGAGGTTCTGGCGAATGGACCAAGGTCTATTAGACAGGGCAGGGCAAAGATCACTTACCCTAGTTGCCCTTCAGACTGCTTAGCCCAGGGCGACCCCCTGATGGTGGAGGCTCCCTGTCCCCGAACCTAATAAGCCCTAATAAGGGAAAAGATAATATACATATGGAATGTGGGTGGTTATCCTAGTAAATGGATACCAGTACCACTTTTTCACAAAAAGAATCAAACCAAAGAAAAACCCTAACGTGTTTCGCCTAGAACTTTTTAGGCTCATCAGGGGGTGATTTCAATACCAGGATGGATACAATAAATGAAATACGGAATGTTATACAAGAATGATACTTAGCTCCAAGCCAGATGTGAACAACAGGTTTTTGTGGACCACCAGGTAATAGGGATGTCCCACTAATGATACATATGGGCAGGTGATTGATTCCCCACAAAAGACCATGAATGTTTTCTTCTAGGGGTCATTACTCCCTTGTAAAGAAATCCTGGTAATTGTAGTGCACAATTGTTGGTATATATTTACCTATACCCGTTTGATTATTATTAAAGGTATTTTTAAAAGTCACTTTCTTTACCCCATGAAGTAATATGGAAACAAGCACTCTAAAACACTAGCAGTACATTTTGTGTCCCATGTCACAGCATGTTCTGGAATACGTTTATTCTCTCTGATGTGTCACATAGTGAAGGGAGCTGAAAACAATAAAATGAAAAGACAATTTTAACTAACTACACATCATTGCTTTCATGCTGGCTGGCAGGCTGTTAAAACTGATAGGAAGCCCAATTTGCCTTTGGAGAGGAGAATATACTTACTAGAATAACTTGGAAGAGAATACTTGATGTTCAGAGATGAAAATTAAATGCACATTATTATGCTTTTTTTGCTGCAGGGCAGCATAAACTATAAAATGTTCAAGTGGATTTTAAGGCTTTTTTTATTTGCCCATGTAAAACCATAGATGTGTAAAAAAATTTAGTATTGATTTTTTTTTGTTTTACTAGCATTAAAAAGGAAAATAAACCATGTTATTTATTATATAATAATAAAAAAAACTCTAATAGTATACTAAAAGGGCAACTGTAAAGTTTACTTTTAAAAATGATCATTTTAGACAGTATAGAAGTTGTAACACACACTTTTATGCCACCTTTAAAGGCAGCAACTGCAACCAAATCATAACATCAGTCTAAAAGAATATAGTCTATTTCTCCTTTCCAGGATTGCTTTAATTCAGGCACCTTGAAGAGTTTACGACCGTTAGCTGAGCGTGTAAGCTTCTGACACTGCATATCTCAATGAGGTTCAAGTTGGGATTTCAACTACAACACTTTTGAACCGTTCAGTGATCAACGTGATCTTCAAATTATTGTTTGACATCTGGAAATTTCCTTTTAGAACTTTCTGGTGGGGAGCAGATTTAATTTTTCTGTCAATTATGGCATACAGGCACCGAAGAATCAAAGCATCCTGCAAAATGATCACAATAGGATTTGGGGCCATTAAAGTGTTTCTCTCAAGTGTGAGATGAGCCGTTGTACTTGTAATTAGTGTTGAGTGAATCAAAGCATTTGAAGTGAAATGATTAGACTTACTGTGCGTCAGACTCAGTATTAAAGGGTGGTCTAATATATCGCCACATGCATCTTGTTCAACTGCTACGACATTTCTAGTTATTCAGTTATTTTATACATAGACTTACTGTGAGTCCGATTCAATATTAACCCCTTAAGTACGGGCCCATTTTTGGTTTTGCATTTCCGTTTTTTCCTCCCCGCGTTCCAATAGCCATAAATTTTTTTTAAATTTTCATTCATATAGCCATATGAGGGCTTTTGTTTCAAGATAAATTGTATTTTTAAAGGGTATCATTTTATTTTCCATGTCTGTTATTGGAAAACGGTAAATAACTTATTTGTGGGGTGAAATTGAAAGAGGAACACAATTCTGCCAAGGTTTTTGGGGTTTTGACATCACAGTGTTTACTGTGTGCTTAAATTGACATGACAACCTGATATTAATAACTGGCTCAGTTTGGTTAATAAAGTAAAGGCATACGAAAAGATTAGATACACTTCCCAAGATAAACCAGAAGTATGGTCTAAATTGTGGTCTTTATGGTAGATGGTTGCAGTTTTTTTTTTTTTTTGTCCTTCGCTCCACCAGGGGAACTATGGGGTTTATGTTCCCTGTAATGGTTTTATTTGACAGGGGTTTATACTGAATAATCAGATGCTTATTGTATTTGATACGGCTGTCAATTTTTGTTACTATAAAGAGAAAAAATAAATTGACATGGCATCCTTACTCCGTGGCTCAATATGAATGCCACTATACCAAACTTGTATAGGCTTTTTTGTTGTACTACTTAAAAAAAATAAAAACCTTTGAAAAAAAGCTAAATTTTCTTTGCATGCCATTTTCTGACAGCGAGAACTTTTTCATATTTTGGTGTACAGAGCTATATGAGGGCATGTTTTTCTTCAGGACGAACTATAGTTTTAATTTGCACCATTTTTGTGCTATGTACGACTTTTTCATCACTGTTATAAAAAAAAAATGAGGGGGAAGTTGACAAAAAAATTGGGAACAATGTGTTTTTCATATTCTTTCCGTTACAGTGTTCAGAGCACAGGAATTTAAAAATAAATATTTTAATAGTTCAGACATTTTTCGAACGCGGCGATACCTGATATGTTTATTTTTTATTAACATATTTTTATAGAGATCTATTAGGGTGATTTAGATTTTTACAATGTCCCTGCTGTGCTGTGCCTCTTTCACAGAGCAACAGGGAACTTACTATGGCAGGCCTGGAAGGCTTTAGCAGCATCCAGGCTTCCATTGGTAACTGATCGGAGCCCAGCGATTTCACTGCGGGGGGTCCTATCGGGAGGCAGAGGGAGCCATATTCCACTGCCGTTCCTCATAGGTGCCCCTATTGGTGTTGATCACGGCACCTGAGGGGATAAATAATGGGGTTCAGCGGGATCGCCGTTACCTAACATTGTGGCCACTTATGGGCTTACTAACCCACGAAGGGGTTAATTGGTGATCTAATATATTGCCATGTGCATATTATTCAACTGCTGTGACATTAATAGTAATGCCTCATGCACGTGGTTCGCAAACAGCGGGTCCGCAATATATGGGCACAGGCCGTGTGCACACCGTATCAAAGATGCGGACCCATTCGCTTGAATGGGTCTGCAATCTGGAAAGAGCAACATCTCCCTGTCTTTTGTTTAGATAACTGAGGAGACTTGCTCAACACTGACTGTGTTATGTAAACAGAATATGAAGGACTGTTTCTAAGGCTCAAAATGGGCCACTTTAGAGTGATTTTTTGAATTGAAATATATGTTTCAGCAATTCAAGTATATCACAAAAATGGTCAGTATCACTGCACATATACATTAGAAAAAAAATAAAAATGACAGTTACACTTCATTTAGTTATTTTTAGGTAAAATGTATATAGTGCTAAACTATTGACCCCATGTGGCACCTTTATGTAATTCTTATACATGAGGGGCAATTTGACCTTCAGTGGGGTTTACTGGAATCCCAGAACTATAAAAAAAAGACTATTTAACCCTTTCCAGACTCATATGCAATTACTCAATTACTTTATTTTCTTTTTTTTAAAGAATTTCCTTTGTTTGTATCATACTGTTTTGCTTGTTGGGGCCATTTTCTTAGTTCATTTTGCAAGGAAATGATGTTTAGATTCATTAGGACTGAGGAAAATTGCATCAAGTTGTGCCCAATCTTTGACTAAATTTAAATAAGTTGATGCTGTATCTGTCTATACTTTCTCTTTCAATGACACTTTATTTCAACCTTGAAGGGTTCTAGTAATAGTTGACTTTTATGATATGTAACTCAGATTTGTCACAAAAGTCTCATTGATAAGAGTATTATGTGTAATTAGATGGGATTAGAAAAAGTGCCTTGCGATCAGACAGATAGCTGCACATGTGTTGTCACCCCCTCATCTATATGACTAACCATTACCAAGAGTACTACACATTCTGTCTGTGATTTGTGCAGCAATAAATATATAATTTTGCAGTATATTTCTTTCATATCCATTTTCATCCATAATGATATATTCAGACTTGAAATAGGCATCTTTTCTACAGGGTATATATCCAGTTTTGCTGCTGACTGTTTCTCCCACCAGAAGATTAAAAGTGGCATAATAAGATGTAGTTGGCAGCATACACTGATGAGCAAAGGGTAACAATGTTTAGAACTTTTGACTTTCAGGCTCCATATCTCACCATTCACTACAACTTTGAACGTGAGACTACCATAATTTTATAGACAATCATCTTGGCTATCTTATTTATAATTTGGACTTGCAACTACTTAGCATATGATTAGTTATGCAGATTGTTGTCATGTAACTGCATTGTTACTGTTTTGCTCCTGGTGGTGGAACAGTCTTTTTTTTTCTTTTTTTTTATTGAAATGATTATTCAATGATACAAGCAGTGTAAAGTTAATAAACAATACACAGCATAATATAAAGACATGCTGCAGTGTTGCAAGAACAGTAACTAAATGAACATAGTAGATGTCAACTCATATTTCATTAAACAGTTAATATCATTCATTACTCATGTGCAGTAATAGATATCATAGCAAGATACATTTATTGGGTTTTATTAGATTGCCTAAAAACTTCCCAGGGTTTCCATAGGGTGCAAAAGTTATCATGAGAACGGCTCTCCCATGCTGCTATTTCCTCAAATCTGTAGATGGTATCCACTTTATTAATCCAGTGATCCAGTGGAGGTAAGTCTGGGAAAAGCCAATGACGGGGGACTAAAAGACGAGCTGCCGGAATTAGTTTCTTAAACAATGGTGTGACTCTGGTGGATGTGTGGGAGGGGGGAAGGCCAAGAAGTGCCAGTTGAGGGGAAGGTGGGCTCTGGGTATTGCAAATTAAGTTACATTTCCTGAAGATCTCAGTCCACCAGTTGAACATAGGAGGACAGGACCACCAGATATGGAAAAACCTGCCCCCCCCCCCCTCCACACCTTCAGCATGCGTTTGAGCCTGTGTCATTGTATCTACAGGTAATTTCAGGGGTTTTATACCATCTGGTAAGGACTTTATATCCATTTTCTTGTATCCTAACACACCTGGAGGACGTATGAGGTTCCTTGTATAGTCTCAACTGGTCTTCATAGGAAAATTAGGTGTTTAGGTCTTTCTCCCAGGCACCAATGAAGGCCAGTTTAGGGGCACAAATAGGGATGTTAAGTCTTCTGTATAGCTGAGAGATTAATTTTTTTGGAGCAGGCTGTGAATTGATGAGGCTTTCGAACCAAGTTAGGGGTCTTAGAAGGGCTTGAAATGGGACGAATTTTAATATAGTATCTTAAATAAAACAGTAAAAAGAAGGATAAGGTTTAGATTCAGGAAAGAGGGAGGTAAAACCTTCTCTGTCTAACAAGGTACCATCTTCTCTAAACAAGGAGAGTACTGGGGAGTGGGATTTACGAATATATAAAGGGATGCTCTGTTTTAGTTCTGTGGGGGCCAGGTTTATAAGATCCCTTATCTGTATAAGTGGGGAGGGCAGTGGGATACCTCTGGATGAGTTCTGAAATTTATCCCAGGCATCAAGTGTAGCTTTGATACTTGGGCTGATATTATTATGTTTTAGTTGGTTCTTATGAGAGTGAACCAGCAGAGTTCTAAATGAGGATTAAACAAGGGATGTTTCCATGCCAATCCAGGATTTGTGTGGGGTCTCTCTAAACCAATCTATAACTCTGGTTAGCAAGGTGGCTGTATTGTAAAGAGAGGGGTTCGGAAGATTAATACCACCTAGAGCTTTGGGGTTTTGTAAAACAGAGAGGCGTATTCGACACCATATAAAAGATCGGATCTCTCTATCAAAGGATTTTAGAAAGGAGTTAGGGATGGGGATGGGTAGAACTTGTTGCAAATAATTCAGTTTGGGGAGAACTAATGATGTGAATATATTTTTGCGGCCAAACCAAGATAGAGTTTGAATGTGGAGACTTTCTAGTTGGCTTCGTATAGATTGAAAGAGTGGGGTAAAATTAAGATGAAATAGTTTGGTAAGGTCTGCTCCAATTTTGACTCCCAAATAGGTAATATATGGGGTGTCCCAATTGAAGGGGGAACTAGTTGCTAGGTCATGTTTAGTTTTAGTGCTCAAGCCTATACTTAGTATGTGAGATTTTTTCATGTTTATTTTCAGATTAGACAGAGGACCAAATTTTTCTAGGGTGTCGTAAATTATGGGAAGAGAAATTTTCGGATTAGATGTAAGGAGTAATAAGTCATCTGCGAATGCCGCAGCAGTTTTATGTTCATGGTTTCCCATTCTTATTCCTTCAATCTTAGTGTTTTGACGGAGAGACTGAAGAAGAGGTTTCATAGTTAGTACGAATACCAGGGGGAAAGCGGGCAACCCTGTTCCATTTCTAATTGGGAAGGGAGGGGAAGTGGTTTCATTCACCAGCACCGACGCCGAGGCAGTAGTATACATGGAAAATACAGCCTCTATAAAGGGTTTGGGAAAGCCAAATTTAACCAATGTTAGGCGTAAGAAATCCCAGTTGATTCTGTCAAAAGCCTTTTCGGCATCAGTGCTGAGAGGATGTAAAAATTTATTAGCGTGATGTATGGCATTGAGAATTCTGACTGAGTTGTCTTTGCCCTCCCTTCCAATCACAAAGCCTGTCTGATCGCCATGTACAAAAGATGGGAGGAGAGGAGAAAGACGGTTGGCCATCATTTTGGCCAAAAGTTTTAGGTCCAAATTTAGTAAGGAGTTAGGCCGATAGTTCGCGCAGTGGTATGGGTCCTTTCCTTCTTTAGGAATGATAGTAATGTGGGCCCTAGTCATATCTTGGGAGAGAGGAAACCCTTTAAGTGATTGGTTGCAAATATTTAAGAGGTAGGGGGCAATGGAGTCTCTAAATGTACTATAGTAGACAGCTGAAAGACAGTCTGGGCCTGGCGCTTTATTTTTTGGGAGTTGTTTGATTGCGTTCTTTAGCTCCTCCAATGAAAAGGGAGTTTCTAATGACTTTTGATGAAGGGGGGAAAGTTTAGGGAGTGAAATTGAATCTAGAAAGCTATTGATGGCTTCAATATTGGAAGGGGTCTCAGATGGGGAGGAGGCTCATGGAAGGTTATATAGTGATTGGTAAAAGGATTGGAATTGGGCGGCAATATCCTTAGAGTTAATGGCTAACCCCCCACCTTCTTTCTGGATTTTGCATATATATTTGTGTGCCTTCCTTTGTTTTATTTTGTTTATTACAAATTTGGATGCCTTATCGCCATGGGCAAAATACACTGCTCAAAAAAATAAAGGGAACACTTAAACAACACAATGTAACTCCAAGTCAATCACACTTCTGTGAAATCAAACTGTCCACTTAGGAAGCAACACTGAGTGACAATCAATTTCACATGCTGTTGTGAAAATGGGATAGACAACAGGTGGAAATTATAGGCAATTAGCAAGACACCCCCAATAAAGGATTGGTTCTGCAGGTGGTGACCCCAAACCACTACGTACCACCTTATTCTTATGCTTTTGGCGACTACTTGTTGATATGGAGATTTAATTGATAATATGCACTTGCACTTTAGTCCAGTTGGGTGTAACATATGCGTATATATGCATTCACTTCAATTGTAGACACAGGTGTATGTACAGTATTGGGCCAGATGACCTTTTTTTATCATTTTTTATTCTACATGTATACTTTGTAATACCTCCTCAGGTGTAGTCCATTTTTTTATCTGGTGTATCATGTTCTCTTTTTTAGCTGTGTAATTTGCATTAAATATGGTATATATATATATATATATATATATATATATATACAATCAGGTCCATAAATATTGCAACATCGACACAATTCTAACATTTTTGGCTCTATACACCACCACAATGGATTTGAAATGAAACAAACAAGATGTGCTTTAAATGCAGACTATCAGCTTTAATTTGAGGGTATTTACATCCAAATCAGGTGTACAGTATAGGGAACAAAAGTAAAGGGACAATTGGCTTCTCGGCTGTTCCATGGACAATTACAATGAGCAGATAAAAGGTCCAGAGTTCATTTCCAGTGTGCTAGTTGCATTTTAAATCTGTTGCTGTCAACTCTCAAGATGAGATCCAAAGAGCTGTCACTATCAGTGAAGCAAGCCATCATTAGGCTGAAAAAACAAAACAAACCCATCAGAGAGATAGCAAAAACATTAGGCGTGGCCAAAACAACTGTTTGGAACATTCTTAAAAAGAGGTAACACACCGGTGAGCTCAGCAACACCAAAAGACCCGGAAGACCACAGAAAACAACTGTGGTGGATGACCGAAGAATTCTTTCCTTGTTGAAGAAAACACCCTTAACAACAGTTGGCCAGATCAAGAACACTCTCCAGGGGGTAGATGTATGTGTGTCAAAGTCAACAATCAAGAGAAGACTTCACCAGAGTGAATAAAGAGGGTTCACCACAAGATGTAAACCATTGGTGAGCCTCAAAAACAGGAAAGCCTTCACAGTTCTGGAACATCCTATGGACAGATGAGACCAAGATCAACTTGTACCAAAGTGATGGGAAGAGAAGAGTATGGAGAAGGAAAGGAACTGCTTATAATTCTAAGCATACCACCTCATCAGTGAAGCATGGTGGTGGTAGTGTCATGGCGTGGGCATGTATGGGTGCCAATGGAACTGGTTCTCTTGTATTTATTGATGATGTGACTGCTGACAAAAGCAGCAGGATGAATTCTGAAGTGTTTCGGGCAATATTATCTGCTCATATTCAGCCAAATACTTCAGAACTCATTGGACGGCGCTTCACAGTGCAGATGGACAATGACCCAAAGCATACTGCAAAAGCAACCAAAGAGTTTTGGATTTTCAACCAAGTATTAAAAAGTGAAAGTTTGATCTATGATTATTATTATGTCCCATTACTTTTGGTCCTTTAACAAGTGGGAGGCACATATTCAAACTGTTGTAATTCCTACACCGTTCACCTGATTTGGATGTAAATACCCTCAAATTAAAGCTGACAGTCTGCAGTTAAAGCACATCTTGTTTATTTCATTTCAGATCCATTGTGGTGGTGTATAGAGCCAAAAATGTTAGAATTGTGTCGATGTCCCAATATTTATGGACCTGACTGTATTTTGATGTTAAACCTGTTTAGTCTCAGCTCATTTTCGGTATAGGTGTATAACTGTTTAATAGTTGTAAGTCCAATTTATGTATCAGATAGCCAAGATGATTGTCTATAAAATTATGGTAGTCTCGTGTTCAAAGCTGTAGTGGATGGTGAGATATGGAGCTTGAAAGTCAAAGGTTCAAATATTGTTACCCCTTTGCTTGTCAGTGTAACAAGATGTACCCTTTCAAGAGTATTCCCATCTTAATCATTTCTGGCTTATCAGCAGGATATGCCATACATGTCTGATAGGCGGGAGGTCCCACCTTTAAGACCACCACCTATCATGGGAATGGGGTCAAGGGAACAAACATTCTCCTGAGCCATTGAGGATTTCAGTGATAGGGCGCTCATATACCAGGCCTTTATGGCATATATATTCAATATTTCATCCATTTTTCAACTGATAATACCCCTTAAGACAATGTTTTATTGCATTGCAAAAGTGCCTTAAGAAAAGTTTGTTCTATAAAGATCCAGGATCCAAGACTTGGAAAGCGTTGCATCTTTCTGTTCTGATATCAGTAGCTCATATAACTTTTTTTTTCTAAGACAGGTTTTGGATCCTCTCAACTCCAATCATTTTTAATTAGCTAACAGATGGGATATGAGCAAAGTTGATTTTTACAAATGAAGGAGCATCCACGAAAATACTACACAAATATTTTTGGAACAAATTTATATGCCTGCTAAGACAGACTTGGGTGGGGAGATAACAATTCCCCAAAATAACCTGTATTTAAACAGTAAACAATACATAACACACTTTAGAATGTGTTCAAACTTGTTTTTATATATATATTTTTTCTGTACAGGTTTTCAGTAATTAGATGCCAGGAATAATGCTGTCTGTACTGTAATTAGTCAGTTTCCAATTAAAAAATGAATCAAGAATAGCTGTCAAGGCTTTGTTGTAAATGCAAGCCATGATTTTAGTGCATACAGGCCTACTTAAATAAAATAAAAATATTATATATGCTTTCAATTACATGTAAATATTGAAAATAGATTATATATGAAAAATATAGCATAAAATTGGCATCACTCTGATGTAATGGTACCATACGGTCACTGTTCTCTGCGAATTCCACACATAAGGAATATTTTTATTAATTATTTAAAAATATTTCCATTCTGCTTTTGGTAATGTAATTTTAGGAGGGTCTCTTGATAAACTGATCACAGGCAATCTTGTTACTGGAGTTGTCAAAAATAAATTGTTGGGTGACCTGGTAACAAGTTTTCAATTCAAGGAATTATAAGGCTTAACACAATTAATTATTTTTGTAATGTATAGGGGCAATGAGACTGACCATTTTTGTAATATATTTTAATTACTGAAATCTCACATTTCTATTAGAAAAATTGCTCTAAAGTGACCTATTTTGAGCCTTAGCAATGCTCCTCTGTCTTCTGTTTACATAACATAGTCAGTGTTGAGCAAGTGTCCACAGTTATGTAAACAGAAGACAGAGGAGCAATGCTAAGGCTCAAAGTGGGTCAATTTAGAGCTATTTTTCTAAGAGAAATGTGCGATTTCAGAAATGAAAGTATATTACAAAATGTTCAGTATCACTGCCCCTATTCATTACATAATAAAAAAAAAAGAATGACAGTTACACTTTAACTTCCATGTTTTTTTTATGTTTAAAACCCGAAAAAAGTTTAATCATCCTCTGAAAAACAGATGAATGTCAGTTACATATTACCACATATTTTTGAAAGAGCAATGTATTTTTTTGTAAAAAAGAGATATAAAGAATAATTTCACATATGTTTGAAAAATAATAAAATCCTAAATGTAAAGAGTGGATTTTATCATTTTCATGTCTATCACATTTCATGACCAAACTGCAGTCCTAAATATTTCAGATAAACAAATATCAAAATTCACTTTGAATAAATTTAAAATCTAAAAACAGTCATAAGGGATGTGATCATATTCCAAAATGTCTGATTAACTAACATTTAAATAATGCATTTTCTAAGGTGTCAACATCCTTATAGACAAACAGCAGGGACAGAATATATTTAAATGAAGTTGAATATAAATGAACCAGGCAAGATACATTTCTGTTATGCAAAACTTATATATGATAGCGGCATGATTGATTTGTTTTTAGCAAATTATGAGACCTCTATAGAATATGTATTAATAACTACAGAACTAAATATTTTATTAATATATGCCAGTGTTATCACTATTGAGAATGTGAGATGAATGGCTGAATAGATAGAAACTGGCCTTTTGAAGATTTTATCAAAGTGCAACTAAATAATTTAAAGTTACAATGAGGAATTACAACAGCAGAATTTGATGTGATGTTAACAAGATTGCGAGATTAAAAATAAAATACATTGACAATCCCGGGATTATCCAACTTCCGCAGTGGTATATCATAGGGGTAAAATATGTAATAACAAGAAAATATGAAATCTCAAAAATGTAAATTTAAAACTCCTATTTCTGAGAGCTATAGACATTAACTAATGAATGTACAGCCCCTTGAATCCCACCTGTTGAAAACACTGGTTTAAGACACATATCTGTCAGAGATGAGCTAATTGATTCTTCACAAACGTTTTAAAATTTTCCCAAAAGATTATATTTTTGTCAAATCTAACACTTTTATGATTCATCCTGCATCAAACAGCCATAACGATGGCCACAATTTTACAGATCAGAAGACAAAGAAGAAGGCATCTGCTACCAAAAAGGTATAATTTTGGATATTTTTTTAGTGTGCTTTTATACAGGTTGCTTGTTATTTTTGGGTACCATCCGTACACCCATAGCCATATATGTTGCTGTAACTTTGACAATATTAATGCTGTCTTGATGTTAAATAAATTGAAAGGGAGTGCAAGGAGACCCCACTGTGTCATGCATGACTTTTTGGGACACTTTCCATTTGGACCAAATCTATTTAGTCTTTATATAGTCATTATTTATTTTGTAGATTCTGACAACTGATTCTAACAAATTAGATGCAAAATAAATTTTGAGAAATTCACTAATTTCTGGTATCTACACAACATCTTTGTTGTAATTGTATCATTGTTTTTTTCTACCTATAATGTACTGATACATAGTAATATATATGTATGCAACAGCACAGTATGAGTTTATTGGCTTCTCTCACATACAGCATTGCAGACTGTGGCTCATTGTTAATGATTCTATCTTTCATGAAACAATAGTAGGATTCTTGAATATTTTGAAGATTGCTTTATTGAGCTGCAAGAACGCGTTTTAGTGTTCGACTAATACCTTCTTCAGATATGGAACATCAGATAAAACAAGATCTTGAGACCCAAAAGAGAACTAGAACAAAAAAACACTAATTAAAAATGAATATGCAAAGGCATCCTTCCAGGCTCTGTACTGCTCTATACAGTAGTTTCTCCTACTGTTGGACGTAGAGAACAGAGAACAGCAATGGGCTCCCCTTCTCCAGTAGACTCTGGCATTTTATGATCTTGCTGGGTGCTAATGCCGGCCTTGAGTGGTGGCATAGGTATATACAGCATAAAGTATGCTGGTGTATAGTATGATACTCATTGTACAGTACATAAACACATATAGAATAATCAATAGAATAATATAAATAATAACAGAAAAGTAGACAAATAACAAGAAAGGTGCCTTTTGTCATATGCAGATGCGGCTTGTTGCAATCGTCCTTACTGAATGACTTTCACAGTCATATTCAATGTAAGTGGATGCCCCTGTTGAGCAGGCTACAGGAGTAACCATCACTGTGTATTGCATTAAACACTTAAACAGCAATGTGGTCACTGCAATTTGCCTTCAATATTAATGAAGGAAAAGTGCCTTCAATCATATCGATGAGATGAAGACATGTTGTACTTAGAGTAAATTACACACTGGTGTGAATAAGTCACCTGAATAGCATTAAGCAAACATTTGCTTCACCAGGTACACAAAAAAACATACATAATTGAATTTTATCCTAAAGTACTTTGTATAACACATTTCTCTTCACGAGTAGAAAGTATGCATCCCATCAGAACATTCGTCAACAACCCTCCTTCCCTGTTGCCTTAGAAACACACTGTACATTTATGTCAATGTTATTGCATTCTATTTAACTAGAAGTCTCTTTCCTAACAATTTGGAATATTCTTGATGTGGGTTTCAGAAATCTCTTGATATAATTGTTGATTAAAATAATTCATTTGCCATTTTAGTTCAGACAAATGCGAATGGAAGATAAAAAAGGAAGCAGACAGTGAATTTGCTTTGTAAAACAACTATATTTCAGCTGGAAATGATTGAAATTAAATTGAATGTAGAAACTTTTCTTCAATTACAGACTCAAATATTTGCTTATAGCATACATTATTTGTCCCATGGTGTGCATTAACATATATTAATATTTGTCTGGTCTATTGATATACAGGGTGGGCCATTTATATGGATACACCTTAATAAAATGGGATTGGTTGGTGATATTGGTTGGTGTTTGTGGCACATTAGTATATGTGAGGGGGGAAACTTTTCAAGATAACCCGGTTACTGCGTTCACCAGACATCAACACAATTTCTATCCTCTCCTCACGTGTTAACTTCGGCGACATGTCAATGGCTGTAAACAAAGAGAAACTTGTAAATAACTCATGAAAGCATAAAGTTACGTTAAAACCAAGCACACCATTGTTTTTCTTGTGAAATTCCCAATAAGTTTGATGTGTCACATGACCCTCTTCCTATTGAAAAAACAAAAGTTGGATTCAAAATGGCCGACTTGAAAATGGCCGCCATGGTCACCACCAATCTTGAAAAGTTCCCCCCCTCACATATACTAATGTGCCACAAACAGGAAGTTAATATCACCAACCATTCCCATTTTATTAAGGTGTATCCATATAAATGGCCCACCGTGTATAAAGCTTTGTGTAGTTTTCAGTCTCCAAGAGATGAGTCACAAGCTCTAAGGTTACATACATGATTGGTTTTCCAATCTTAATGTACCGTATTTTCTGTCGTAAAAGACAACTTTCTAACACTAGAAATTATTTTCAAAAGTCTTATACGCCGGGTATAAGGCAGCACAGGGGAGAAGGAAGCAGTCCCTCCCTCGCCCCTGTGCTGCCCGCTGCCACCAATGATGAGAGATGGGCGGAGGAGAGGCCTGTGGTTTATTTATTGCAAAAAAAAACGATTTTATAGATATACAAATTACCAGTACCGGTACCTTTGTGCCCAAGGGGCTGTCGCCGTTTTGTGCCCAGCCGCACCCCGAATTCTGGATCCCAGCACCGCCCCTCCCTTAATTTATTCACTGCACTTCCATTTTTTTATCTTCTGAAGTCGCTCGTAATCTCGCGCATGCATAGTTAGTTGAAGCACTCGCTCGTTCTTGCTGTGAGGGCGGAGGGAATAGAGGAGACAGCGCCAACTAACTGCGTAATCGCTAGATTACGAGCATCTTCAGAAGATAAAAAAAACAAGGTACAGTGAATAAATTAAGAGAGGGGCGGCGCTGGGATCCAGGATTTGGGGCACGGCTGGGCACAAATGCCCCTTGGGCACAAATGTACTGGTAATTTGCATATCTATAAAATTGCTTTTTTGCCATAAATACGGTAATCCACAGGTGGGGTTAACAATAGTACAGTATATTTTTTATTACAATGAGATTCTGGGTAACTCATTTAACCCAGTGTAATTGCTGGGCTCCAATCAGTTACCATGGCAGCCAGGATGCTACTAATGCCCTGGCTGCCATGGTCAGTTCCCTGGACTGGAGAAGATTTTTTGAGGAAAAAATATATTCTTTTCATCGCCATATTCTGGCCCCCATAACTTTTTTATACTTAAGTCTACGGAGTTTGTGAGAGCTCATTTTTTGTGGGGCGATCTGGGACACTTCCAGTTTTACCAATTTTCTTCCGTATTTCCAACAGACAAATATTGTAATGTTTAAGCCTTTCTTCTCATCATTTCTCAAGTGCGATAAATCTCCTTACCAGCCTCCCTCATGCACATCTATCTGCACTTCAGTCCACTTTAATTCATTTGAACATCTGCTTACAGATTCCTACTCCTTAAATGCCAATATTCTTTTTTGTAGACAGCTAGTCTGTAACCGACTTGTTTACTCTGGAGAAGGTTTCTGTCTGTTTCCCTATGTTTCTCTGCTAACATAAATAGGGAGGCGATGCAATGTGTACTTTTCCATTGCCTGCTTTATGCACTGGCCTTGATATAGAAAATACTATGTACTAATTTGCCTAGCAGTGTACAGTGTCTTAAAATTTCACAAGAAAGATTCTTTTATCACCAAGTATGTAAAAGAAATACAATATTGATATAAGGCCACATTCACATAACCAATTAGTTTTCTGTTCTAATCCGTCAGAAGAAGAACAAAAAAGAAAAACATATTGTGAGCAACCGTTGTGCTGGAGAAAAAGTCCTATGTGGTGGATTTCTGATGGAATTTACAAAAACAGATGCAAACGGAAGCTCAAAATAAAGGATCACGTAAAGTTAAATGGTAATGTGAACCCTTCCTTACTTATATTAAAGCTAGTGGGGTCTGTTGGTATTCTACAGGGGGTTTGGTATTTTTAATAACAAGGGTAGTACTACAGACTTAACTAATGTTACCTTTAAAAAAAATGGGAACACTTGACAGGCTCAATTAACAATTATAAACAGAGCTGTTGTGTTACAGTATCTAGCATACATTTATATAAAGGTATGACCATTAGGCTTCTGCATGCAGTTATGAAAGCCCAAATCAGGAGAGGATCTTAAAATAAGAGAAAATATAAAGGCCAGCTATGATGTTTCCACTTTTTTGAATCCACTTCTGGTTTTGACTTACAAAACTGCAAGTAGAAACCTGACTGTATAGCAGTACCCTTACAAAACTCAACTTGCAACTTAAAATTAAACACTCCATTTTGTGAAAAATAACCTACATTTAAAATGTAGATTCACTCTGAAGTGGCCCACATACATAATTTAGTCAAAATGACCAATTCTAAACATTCTGTTGATCATTGTTCAAGAATTGTACGTGACATACAGACAACTATATCTCCCAAAAATGTATATTTTTCAAATTGATATTTTTTGGCCACTATTGGATGAAACTACTAGAGAATGTCTTGATCAGTGGAATTTGGCAAATCATGTGCCACTTTTTCACAAGCCCATTTTTTCCCCCTGTTTATAGTCTGGCATCCTGATGATTGGATAGTTCATACAACTAATTTGATGGATCATATACAGCACATGTCTAATATAGGTTTATTATGATTATTATGAGAAAAATATTTAGGTGCCATAATGATAAAGAATACATTGCCCTAAGGATCAGATTTGTATTAAATACAGTTGTGTTCAAATTATTCAACCCCCACTGAAATTGAGTGTTTTGGCCAGTTTGACATTGATTTTGATCATTTCAGTCATCTTGTTTACAATTAAATCAAAGAGGCACTTGTAAGTCAGACAAATATAACATAACATTTATAATGAAATAACCACAAATGTCTTTTCTGTGCTCACATCATTATCAGTTTTATTCAACCCCCAAGTGACATTCAATCTTAGTACTTAGTACAACATCCTTTTCCAGTTATAACAGCTTTTAAACGTGAAGCATAGCTTGACACAAGTGTCTTGCAGCGATCTAAGGGTATCTTCGCCCATTCTTCATGGGCAAAAGCCTACAGTTCAGTCACATTCTTAGGCTTGCGCGCTGCAACTGCTTTCTTTAAGTCCCACCAGAGGTTCTCAATCGGATTTAAGTCTGGTGACTGCGATGGCCACTTCAAAATGTTCCAGCCTTTAATCTGCAACCATGCTCTAGTGGACTTGGAGGTATGCTTGGGATCATTGTCCTGTTGAAAGGTCCAACGTCTCCCAAGCCTCAGGTTTGTGACGGACTGCATCACATTTTCATCCAATATCTCCTGGTACTGAAAAGAATTCAGGGTACCTTGCACATGCTGAAGCTTCCCTGTACCTGTAGAAGCAAAACAGCCCCAAAGCATGATTGACCCTCCCGCCATGCTTCACAGTAGGCAAGGTGTTCTTTTCTTCATAGGCCTTGTTCTTCCTCCTCCAAACATAGCGTTGATCCATGGGCCCAAACAGTTCTAATTTTGTTTCATCAGTCCACAGAACACTATCCCAAAACTTTTGTGGTTTGTCCACATGACTTTTGGCATACTGCAGTCGACTCTTCTTATTCTTTGGAGACAGCAAGGGGGTGCGCCTGGGAGTTCTGGCATGGAGGCCTTCATTACGCAGTGTGCGCCTTATTGTCTGAGCTGAAACTTCAGTACCCACATCTGACAAATCTTTTTTCAGTTCCTCAGCAGTCACACGGGGACTTTTCTCCACTTTGCGCTTCAGGTAGCGCACAGCAGTCGAAGTCAGCATCTTCTTTCTGCCACGACCAGGTAGCGTTTCAACAGTGCCCTTTGCCTTGAATTTGTGAATGATGCTTCCTATGGTGTCTCTTGGTATGTTTAACATCTTTGCAATCTTCTTATAGCCATTGCCTTCCTGTGAAGAGAAATCACCTCTTCTCTTGTCTTCCTGGACCATTCTCTTGACTTCACCATGTTTGTAAACACACCAGTAAATGTCTAGAAGGAGCTGAGTATCACAGTCCTTTTAAATCTGCCTAATTGGTGCTTATTATGCTTGATTGCTGCTCCTTGACATCCACAGGTGTTTTCAATACCTGATCGAAAACACTTGAATGAACCTCTGTTCTTAAGAGTGGTAGTCTTTAAGGGGTTGAATAATTGTGTCAATGAAGAAATCACAAAAAAAACATTTAATACTGTATTACAAAAACAATTGATGTCATTTTAGTTGCATTTGGTTCTTTAAAAAGTCCTTGTAAGATTTCATTCTGAACACAATTACAAATGTACACTAAATTCCCTAAAACACTTTACAGCATTGGGGGTTGAATAATTTTGAACACAACTGTAGGTCATCATGTGGAATACATTAAAGCAATAGGGGGCACAGGTACACGGTTAACCCACACCAGCACCTACAATACAGACATCACACATATAAAGGGATTGTGCTATGCACAGAAAAAAAAAAACTTGGCAGAACCCCTTCAAGCACTGTTAAGAGGGAGTAACTGGGTACTGTCAATGCATCAGGCCTTTTGTGGGATATTCCCAAATCATGACAGTCAGGTGGGCCCTAAGGACTGGAGTTGAAGAATACTGATCTAAAGAGTACAACCCATTTTAATCATACAAAAAGTACTACTGACCCTTTAAGAAGTACTGATTATGGAATATGATAGTTGTTTCACATTTTTTAACTCAATTTTAAATCAAAAACTCCCCCTTCCTTGCACAATAATAATTTTGCTCTAGTCTCTTATTACATATTGATATTTTCTAATAATAGCATTGCAGAAAGTGGTTGTTATAGTAACTGGAGGAGTTTGGAAATATCGCAATGCTTTTTTTCCCTGTATCATCATTAATGTCCTACTAGTAGGCTTTACATTTTATCGATTGGCATATTTCCAGGCAATCTTCAAACATGCCTACCAAAACAAAGATGTAGTCCCTAATGTTTGTTTAATGTCCACAAAAGGTTATCAGGATTTCTTTTCAGGTGTGCTGAATGCAGCTCACAGAACTTATGAATATATATCGCCACCTCCCCAGGGATATGTTATTCAGGATTGAAATGGTGCCAGAAATGCTTAAATGTCCTTTCACAATGTCATGTGTTCTTTGAAATCCACAGAAGCAAAACATGCGTCACAATATGGCGTGGTGTTTAAAACCCGAAACACATTTAACTTTCAACTGTACAAACACAAATTTAAACAGCGGGAACTGATGATCCAAGCTGTTTTATGCTAACCTAATTTCTAAAGTAAGTTATGTAAAGCAGTAACTGTAAGACTTCTAAAGCAGTTTTCTAGGTCAGTAATTAGCTAATATCGATCCGGTCATGAAACATTAATTAAACTATTAAAAATGCATATATTGGCAGTATGGACTTTATTAATAATAATTCATGACACATATGGTATCAGGCAAAAGTGTATAATGTACATAATAGGTGTGTATATCATGTACCTATAGGTATGTGCATAAGTGTGTGTATAATGTGTATAAAAAAATGTGTGTATAATGTGCATAATAAGTTTGTATAATAGTATAATTAGTATGTACAGTACAGACCAAAAGTTTGGACACACCTTCTCATTCAAAGAGTTTTCTTTATTTTCATGACTATGAAAATTGTAGATTCACACTGAAGGCATCAAAACTATGAATTAACACATGTGGAATTATATTCATAACAAACAAGTGTGAAACAACTGAAAATATGTCATATTCTAGGTTCTTCAAAGTAGCCACCTTTTGCTTTGATTACTGCTTTGCACACTCTTGGCATTCTCTTGATGAGCTTCAAGAGGTAGTCCCCTGAAATGGTTTTCACTTCACAGGTGTGCCCTGTCAGGTTTAATAAGTGGGATTTCTTGCCTTATAAATGGGGTTGGGACCATCAGTTGCGTTGAGGAGAAGTCAGGTGGATACACAGCTGATAGTCCTACTGAATAGACTGTTAGAATTTTTATTATGGCAAGAAAAAAGCAGCTAAGTAAAGAAAAACGAGTGGCCATCATTACTTTAAGAAATGAAGGTCAGTCAGTCAGCCGATAAATTGGGAAAACTTTGAAAGTAAGGGCTATTTGACCATGAAGGAGAGTGATGGGGTGCTGCGCCAGATGACCTGGCCTCCACAGACACCGGACCTGTACCCAATCGAGATGGTTTGGGGTGAGCTGGACCACAGTGAAGGCAAAAGGGCCAACAAGTGCTAAGCATCTCTGGGAACTCCTTCAAGACTGTTGGAAGACCATTTCAGGGGACTACCTCTTGAAACTCATCAAGAGAATGCCAAGAGTGTGCAAAGCAGTAATCAAAGCAAAAGGTGGCTACTTTGAAGAACCTAGAATATGACATATTTTCAGTTGTTTCACACTTGTTTGTTATGTATATAATTCCAACAGTTTGAATATGTGCCTCCCACTTGTTAAATGACCAAAAGTAATGGGACAGAATAATAATCATAAATCAAACTTTCACTTTTTAATGCTTGGTTGCAAATCCTATGCAGTCAATTACAGCCTGAAGTGTGGAACGCATAGACATCACCAGACGCTGGGTTTCATCCCTGGTGATGCTCTGCCAGGCCTCTACTGCAACTGTCTTCAGTTCCTGCTTGTTCTTGGGGCATTTTCCCTTCAGTTTTGTCTTCAGCAAGTGAAATGCATGCTTAATAGGATTCAGGTCAGGGGATTGACATGGCCATTGTATAACATTCCACTTCTTTCCCTTAAAAAAAACTCTTCGGTTGCTTTTGCAGTATGCTTTGGGTCATTGTCCATTTGCACTGTGAAGCGTCGTCCAATGAGTTCTGAAGCATTTGGCTGAATATGAGCAGATAATATTGCCCGAAACACTTCAGAATTCATCCTGCTGCTTTTGTCAAAAAACCTTCCTACGCGTTTCGGGGCAGTGCGGGCTCCTTCGTCAGGGATGACGAAGGAGCCCGCACGGCCCCGAAACGCGTAGGAAGGTTTTTTGTCCCACGGAGGCTACAGTATTTCCATAGGTGACGTCACCGATTCGGTTTCCAGGACAACCAAAGTAACCAGCCACCTCGCACCGCGCTTGCTTCCGGCCGGGGCAGCGCTCGTGCTAGAAGGTGAACGAAGAGCATGCGCCTACTTATAACGAAGCAAATAAAGAAGATCCCACAGAAGCAGGATAAGAAGGGAGGCTATCTTAACTACAACAAGTACGCACATCAGAGCAAACCTCTTTTCAGGTAGGAACCATATTAGTATTATTCGTATGCCCCCAACTCCAGCGGTTTTATTTGACACCGTCCCATTGAGACTATCGGTGGACGCTACACTTTGCCTGCACACTGTCCCCCCCTCTTCTTTGTCGCGTCCCCGGTCTATTCAGCCCTTTCACCCAGCATCAGTAGCCGTTTAGACTGTATTTCCTGCGCTTATGTCCAGTATCACCCACGGGTGACACATTGGCCTTTACTTTAACCTTACTCCAAGGAGGACAACAGCTCCTTCCCAGGACATTCTAGCTGCGGTGTCATCCTATCCGGGTTGATCTTTACACATCTAAACGAAGGAAGCGCAGGGAGGTCCATTTCTCTTTTTTAGATGTCGTTTGGCAAACTCTAATCTGGCCTTCCTGTTTTTGAGGCTCACCAATGGTTTACATCTTGTGGTGAACCATCTGTATTCACTCTGGTGAAGTCTTCTCTTGATTGTTGACTTTGACACACATACACCTACCTCCTGGAGAGTGTTCTTGATCTGGCCAACCTTTGTGAAGGGTGTTTTCTTCTCCAGGGAAATAATTCTTTGGTCATCTACCACAGTTGTTTTCCGTGGTCTTCCGGGTCTTTTGGTGTTGCTGAGCTCACCGATGTAATCCTTCTTTTTAAGAATGTTCCAAAGAGTTGTTTTGGCCACGCCTAATGTTTTTGCTATCTTTCTGATGGGTTTGTTTTGTTTTTTCAGCCTAATGATGGCTTGCTTCACTGAAAGTGACAGCTCTTTGGATCTCATCTTGAGAGTTGACAGCAACAGATTCCAAATGCAAATAGCACACTTGAAATGAACTCTGGACCTTTTATCTGCTCATTGTAATTGGGATAATGAGGGAATAACACACACCTGGCCATGGAACAGCTGAGAAGCCAATTGTCCGATTACTTTTGGCCCCTTAACAAGTGGGAGGCACATATGCAAACTGTTGTAATTCCTACACCGTTCACCTGATTTGGATGTAATACCCTCAAATTAAAGCTGACAGTCTGCAGTTAAAGCACAATTTGTTTGTTTCATTTCAAATCCATTGTGGTGGTGTATAGAGCCAAAAATGATAGAATTGTGTTGATGTCCCAATATTTATGGACCTGACTGTATGTACAATCAACCGGATAAAAAATAGATCAATGTTGTACAGTGTCAGATGACCAATTCTGCAGAATTCCTGGACCTAAACCCAGAAATGGAGAGTCAAGGAAAGGTATCCAACTCCCTCAAGATTTGAAAGAGCTCACATGGTGGATATCCCATGTACCGTAGCTTGTCGAAAGAAAGCCAGGAGTATATAAAGGGAAATGGTGGCTACTTTGAAGTATATAAAATTGTGTTATCTTTTGAATTACCTCACTGTATATAGTTCCAGTGACTTTACTATTATTCTAAAATGTCAAAAAGTGGTAAATGAGTCCAAGCATTTTATTGGTTCTGTATATAATAAAAAAAATGTGCTCTTAAACGTGAAAATATATTTCCCTCAGCGGACAACATCAAGTATGTCTGGAAGCAACCCTACATGATAGTTCAGGTAATGGGTTAATAAACGTAATAGCTTCTGTCCCATTAAAACATCATCCATATCCAAACTAGAAACAGAAAGAATTATGAAACTACTAAAGTAAATATGCCACATATTTCTAATATACTTTTTTTTTTTTTTTTTCCATGCAATATAGGCAGATGAAGTTTAGATGCCTATAGTCTTTTGTAACCCGTACTCCTGCACACTGTAAAGACTCCACATCCAGCGTTCGGGTTCTGCACAGTAGAAACCAGTGATGACTCTAGTGTCCCGTAATCACAGGTGCCTTGGGAATTGAGAGTGTGCACTGACATTGTCTACTCAAGTGACCTGGCCACTTGAGTAGACAATGCTAGTGCACACTCTCAATTCTCAAGCCAGCAGTGATTATGGGATACTAGAGGCATCACTGGTTTCTACTGTGCAGACTTTGAACACTGGATGTGGAGTCTGCACAGTATAAAATAAAAGGGAAGAGTGCATACCCAGGAGGATGGGGTTTGCAAATCGAGCCATTTTCCATAATGTCATCTAGGAGCCCAGATCTGCCAAAAAGGGCACAGGCAATGTTTAGAGAAGTGGCAGCCCCATCCTAAACCAGCAGGGCAGAAAGACTATGGAAGAAATTTGTGGAAGATAACAGGAGTAGGGACAAGAAACAAGTAAACTATAAATATTGCAGTGGCCAACCCCTTTAAACAATAACCTTATAAAATATATGTCCGGTAAACTTTGATTTCCACACACCTCATGGTTAACTTCTGGCAAAACAGATTCAGTTCCATGTTTGCTTAGTTTGCTTAGAGATGTACATATTGCCCACAAGTCCACTATTACAGAGCATTAAAGTGAAGACGTGTTCCTTTCATCCATGCTGTAATTCCACAGAAAACATTTGCTCTATAAAGAATTGTCTGCTACATTAATAAAGCTCTATGAATAAATTTGGTTTTGACTGTGAAAATCTGTTGATGAATTAAACTAATCTGCTTAGTGGAACAGATATAAATGTTATTACATTTTTCACACAAATGGCATCTTGCATAGCAATGTATTAACTTATTATTACCTTTAATGTTTATAGGTTTTTAAGTCATCTGCATTTGTGGGATATGAGTTGTCGTTTATTAGGTTGTGGGGTGATCCAATGTCTTTTGGGACAGTGGCTGACATTACTTCTGGCAGAGACCATTATGAAGTGCTTGACATATAGTCACAATAAATAGTGAAAAAAAGCTTGCAATCTATATTGCATAAAACTGCAACATACTGGTAAATTTCACAAAACTAAAAGTAGGATAGTAAGCAGGAAGAACAAATTGGAAAAAAAAACCTCTAATTGAAAAAAAAGTGGCAGATTTAGAATTTACTTTCTTTTTTGTTCTCCTAGGTTTTCTACTCTTACAATTTATTTTTATATATTTCCATGGCAACCCAATCATTCAGAATATTTGATAATCTATTCATATCATTAATCTCAGATTCCCAAAAAATTTGTGCAAAAGGCTACTTGCACACAACTATATGTGTTTTAGATTCACAATCCGCATTTTTATCAGTCCCACAAGAATAGGACATTTCTATACTCTACGGGATGGGTTTTCGGATGCAGACAGCACACATAATTTCCATGCGCTGTAAGTTTTTTATGTGGAGTTATAGAAATAAATGGGACCATTTGCAATTTGCAAGATATGCAGATCAGACATGGATCCAAATTACAGTTGTGTGCATAAGGCCTTGAAGGGGTTTTGCAGTGGTTTTATATTTGCTGGTGAGGGTCTGACTTCCGGCACCCCCTCAGATCAGCTGTTTGAAGAGGAAGTGGTGATCATACATTGCAGGTTGACTCATGGCAATGACGCTGTGTAATTTCAAGTGCTGGTTCTATTCAATTGATAATTATTTTTTTCTTTTTAAAATCTGTTTATTGATTTTAAACATATAAAGAATGTATTACAAACATATAAAGGATGTATTACAAACATGGAATACAAGACCATTATAGGACAGTGCACAATAGATGTTACACTACACTTTAACAGATTCATACAGGCATGTGCAACCAAGTTTAAAACAAAGCAGTCCAAAATCATAGGTGGTACAACACACATTATACAAATGATGTCAAAAGTCATAGATGAGTGCCCCACCTGTGAATGTACTGGTATTGGAGACCAAAGTCTCAAACAGGGAGCCTCTAAGAGTTACATTTCTTGACACTATGATTGTTAACGGAGGTAACCTGCTTGCGCTTAAAGAGTGAAATGGTGTTTAGTGTAAAAATTTGAAGTCTATTTAGGTGGTGTATGTATTACAGTGATTAACTGGTTAACCGATAACGTCAAGTGAAAAGGGGGACAATGGGGGGGAGGGTGAGAAGGAGGACTTGGGGAGGGTGGTGGGAAGGGGTGGAAGATATTAGATGAACCAGGTTATGTCTAGAGTGCGGGAAAACCTATTATCCAGTGACATGTAAATTATATAGTTAAACTCAGCAAATTTGGGTCATGTTCGAATCGTTTGTCTGTGGGGTCATTTGTAGTGCCAAAACCCTGATGTGAATATAACTATCAGCTCAGTGTAAGTGATGGAGTATAACATAACACTTAGGTGTCAGGGGGTTAAGGAGTTCATTTCCTTAAGCTGGTGAGGAATAATAATATCTCTCCCAATTGTCCACAGGACCCATATTTTAATATATTTATGATGGGAGCGGGATTCCCAATGAGATAGCTCCTCAAGTCTTGCGAGAGCTTCCACTTTATCTCTCCATTGAGAAATCGATGGGGGGGAATGACGATTTCCAATTAGAGGCAATCAGTATTCTCGCTGCGGCCAGCAATATTCTCAAAAGAGAGATCTTTGGGGCTGCAATTGGGTTTGGTAATAAGGTCAGCAGAGCTATTTCTGGACAGCTAGGAAGTACATCTTCTTTCAATTGATGATTCTTGAAGAGGAATCAGCACTTGGACAACCACTACCTCCTCTTCAAACTGCTAAGAGAGGGTGCTTGTAGTTGGATCCCCGCTGATCATATATTGATAACCTGTCCAGAGGAGAGGTGTGGAATGTAAAACCACTGCACAGCCCCATTAATGTTGTGGGTTAATGATTTCCATGTTTAAAATACAACAATGGATGTATGTGGACAGAATTATGTCAGCGAGCTGTGTACACCCACAAATCGGACCTGAAATACATTGAAAAGATTCATGAGAGTGCTCATAATGGAGTGTACTACAGGAGAAGTCCTCTCAATTCATTCCATGGCTGGTTTGTGGGCGCAAAGTGGGGAAGTGGGGTGAGTATTGACATGCAAATTACTGATCTAAAGTCAGAGGCAACAGTAATATTCATGTAGTACTGTACTTAATAGGGTTATGACTTGGGGAACAACTAGATCACCAAGTGCCCTACCAATCTTACTAACAATGATATAGCTGGTGAATATAACCTAACTAAGCATAAAAGAGTGTCGATAAAACTAGAGAGGAGATCTGACATGTTTGGCCAATATATATCGTAGAAGAAGACCATGGGTCTGGTATGGGAACCCTTGAGATAGTGAGTGCAACCAAAGTTGATTCCAATCCTTTCTATAGGGAGTGAGGGGCTGTGCAAATCTTACATCTCTAGAGTCTCTGCATTGTTATCATACAAATGGGATGGGTATTGACATGAATTATGGCAAAGGTTGGTGGGGGAACTAGCAAGTAATTTTGCCTGGCACCGTAGGGGTGACATTTCAATCTTTAAATTGGTACCCCTTCTTGAGTTAAAGCAAAGGTTGGAGGGGGAAATACCAAGTAAGTTTGCCTGGCACCATGAGGGGGACAATTAATCTTTAAATTGGTGCCCCTTCTTTTTTATGTATATAGGTAACTACACATGTATTCATGTTTGACTGTATATACAGTAGAGTAAAATCTATAAAATCTTAAAGGGGTTATCCTAGATCCTGCACGATCTTGTGTGGCCACCACTTCCGGGATTGCATGCCGGACAGGTTGTAATCCCATGCTGGCATCACACGTCGAATGTACGGCACATGATACCGGAAGTGACGGCTGCATGGGATCACGTGTAACTCCTCATAACCCTTTTACCCCTCCAGGACAGGGCCATTTTATGTTTTTGTTTTTTACTCCCACCCAGAGCTTTTTTATTTTTCCATTCACATAGCGTATGAGGGATTGCTTTTTGTGGGACAAGTGTACTTTCTAATAGCACCACTTACTGCTGCATACAATGTAGTGGGAAGCTGAAAAAAATTAAAGTGGGGTGGGATTATAAAAAAAACAAAAACAATTCAACACAATTCCACAACAGTTTTATGGGTTTTGTTTTTACAGTGTTTCCTAGGCAGTAAAACTAACCTGTTACTTTCATTCTCCAGGTCAGTATGATTACAATGATACCACATTTATATGGTCTCTCGTGTTTTAATACTGAAAAGAAAAGAAAAACTTTGGAAAAAGTTATTTTTTTCTTTGCATCGCCATATTAAGACCCACATAGCTTTTTTATGTCTACCGATCTGTATGAGGGTTAATTTTTTGTGGGACAATCTGTAGTTTTAATGATACCCTTTGGGACTGTGTATAACTGTTTGATCACTTTTTATAAAAATATTTTGGGAAGGTAAAGTGACAGAGAAAAAAGGTGAATCAGTGATTTAGATTTTTTTTTCTATTACATCATTCGCCATATGGGATATTTTTATATTTCAATATTTTGTACATTTTCACATGCGGTGATGCCTATGATGTTTATTTTTTTCATTTTTATCTTAATTTTGGGGGAAAGGGGTGTGATTTGATTTTTTTTATTAAAAAAAAAACCTTTTTTTTTACTTTCTTTTACAATTTTTAATACTTGAACAAGCAATCATTACATTGCTTCTCTCACAGACTCCAATGCATTAACATTGGAGTCTATAAGCATTTCACTGTGGGGTCATTTATTATACTGAACTATGCCTAAATCAGGTGTATCTCAGGGGAAAAGCCTGCAACTTTTCCCAGCTCACACTAGGTCTAAAATTGTGGGTGTGGCGTTGGCGGGGAAGACTACAGGCTGTCAGGCCCGTCTCATTCAACATTTTCTACGCCTGTTTTAAGGCGTCAAAAATGGTCTAAATATAAGACAGCTCAGAAACTGTCTTACATTTGGAACTGGAGCTGGATGCGCCAAAGTTATGCAGAGGCCTGTGTCTCTTCATAACTTTGGTGAACCCTCCGTCAGCTATAGGGCTTTATTAAGACCGACGACTAAAATGCCGGACTTAATAAATGTGCCTCTATGTTCCTATGCCACTGGAAGGGTTGCCACCATCTGCAGCAGTCTCGGATCATTCAGGAGGACCAGGGTGTTGTACACACTATCTGGTTTCACCCGATTACTGCTAGGGGGAGCCGTTGCATGCCCGAGAGCTCCCAGATGCTGTGCTCACATTCGACCACAGCATCTGAGGGGTTAAATGTGTGCGACTGATGTTATAGTCGATTGAATACTTTAGCCCTTGGTGTCTGCTGTTTAAAGCAGTAGTTATCAAGCGGCTATGGCACCCACTGCACTTGCAAGCGGGTGCCATATTTAAATACCCGACTTCCACCGTATATTGATGGTGAGAGGTCAGGAAGTGGTTAAAGGGATGTAGTCACCTACTTCATGCTGCCCTCTCTGAGATCAGCATGCAGTAATGACAAGCATGCTGATTTCAAAAGTGACTCTTTTGTATCACTGGAATATGATGAATAAGTATGAAGGTGATGTAGTTTGCCCAGTAATAGGGAGAAATTTGTCAATCTGTAAGCTAGACAAGGCTAGAGCTTACTGTTACATAGACACAATGCTGAAATCAGTGTGCCTGTCACTATGATATACTGTAACTCTCTCAGATAGACCCATAAAAAGTAGGTACCAGATTCCTTTTAAGATTGTTTGGCATAAAAAATAGCACAAAACTTAGGCTATGGCCAAACAGTGAAGCTGTGATGCAGCTAGGACATGACCGTTGTGCAACCAAGAACCATGCAGTCATGTAGGGTGTGGTGGAATTCTACAAACCGGATTCCAAAAAAGTTGGGACACTATACAAATCGTGAATAAAAACTGAATGCAATGATGTAGAGGTGCCAACTTCTAATATTTTATTCAGAATAGAACATAAATCACGGAACAAAAGTTTAAACTGAGAAAATGTACCATTTTAAGGGAAAAATATGTTGAATCAGAATTTCATGGTGTCAACAAATCCCCAAAAAGTTGGGACAAGGCCATTTTCACCACTGTGTGGCATCTCCCCTTCTTCTTACAACACTCAACAGATGTCTGGGGACCGAGGAGACCAGTTTCTCAAGTTTAGAAATAGGAATGCTCTCCCATTCTTGTCTAATACAGGCCTCTAACTGTTCAATCGTCTTGGGCCTTCTTTGTTGCACCTTCCTCTTTATGATGCACCAAATGTTCTCTATAGGTGAAAGATCTGGACTGCAGACTGGCCATTTCAGTACCCGTATCCTTCTCCTACCATGATGTTGTGATTGATGCAGAATGTGGTCTGGCATTATCTTGTTGAAAAATGCAGGGTCTTCCCTGAAAGAGATGACGTCTGGATGGGAGCATATGTTGTTCTAGAACCTGAATATATTTTTCTGCATTGATGGTGCCTTTCGAGACATGCAAGCTGCCCATGCCACACGCACTCATGCAACCCCATACCATCAGAGATGCAGGCTTCTGAACTGAGCGTTGATAACAACTTGGGTTGTCCTTGTCCTCTTTGGTCCGGATGACATGGCGTCCCAGATTTCCAAAAAGAACTTCGAATCGTGACTCGTCTGACCACAGAACAGTCTTCCATTTTGCCACACTCCATTTTAAATGATCCCTGGCCCAGTGAAAACGCCTGAGCTTGTGGATCTTGCTTAGAAATGGCTTCTTCTTTGCACTGTAGAGTTTCAGCTGGCAACGGCGGATGGCACGGTGGATTGTGTTCACTGACAATGGTTTCTGGAAGTATTCCTGAGCCCATTCTGTGATTTCCTTTACAGTAGCATTCCTGTTTGTGGTGCAGTGTCGTTTAAGGGCCCGGAGATCACGGGCATCCAGTATGGTTTTACGGCCTTGACCCTTACGCACAGAGATTGTTCCAGATTCTCGGAATCTTCGGATGATGTTATGCACAGTTGATGATGATAGATGCAAAGTCTTTGCAATTTTTCGCTGGGTAACACCTTTCTGATATTGCTCCACTATCTTTCTGCGCAACATTGTGGGAATTGGTGATCCTCTACCCATCTTGGCTTCTGAGAGACACTGCCACTCTGAGAAGCTCTTTTTATACCCAATCATGTTGCCAATTGACCTAATTAGTGTTAATTGGTCTTCCAGCTCTTCGTTATGCTCAAATTTACTTTTTACAGCCTCTTATTGCTACTTGTCTCAACTTTTTGGGGATTTGTTGACAGCGTGAAAATTGGAATCAACGTATTTTTCCTTTAAAATGATACATTTACTCGGATTAAACGTTTGATCTGTCATCTACGTTCTATTACAAATAAAATATTGACATTTGCCATCTCCACATCATTGCATTCAGTTTTTATTCACAATTTGTTTAGTGTCCCAACTTTTTTGGAATCCGGTTTGTATTAACTGATTACAGCCAAATAATGCATTCCCTGTTAATTGTTCATGTCCACATGATTTGCACAGCACCTTACAAACACAGTGATGGGTCTTCAATATGTAATTACTGGAAACTGCTTTATTTTTTTAAACCTCTAAAACAGGAAAGTTAGTCAGCTATAACAGTCTCTGCTCCAGAGGTCATGCAAACAAGTAGGAAAGGGTGTAGTAGCAGAAGGAGCCTTGGCTTGAGAGCCAATTAGTGAGATTTGTGCTCTATTAAATCTTGCTTTGGGACTGCTGTTTGCCAGTTATTGTGCATGTTACCTGGCAGTTGGGTCTTTGTTAGTTCTCTTTGCGTATAGTAAGTATTTTTGTTTTTCTAACCTGGCTTTACCCGACCACTTTTTGTCTTCTCCTTGCATTCTATTGTGTTTGACCTTGGACAGTCTCTGTAACTTTTGTCTCTCTTGACTTTGACTCTGCTTGTTTCTGATACTGTTATTGGTTACTGTTTTTGCATTAACATTTGACGGATTTCTTTCTGATCCCAGTTAGTATAACTGCTCAATAGAGATGGCCTTGCGGTTCGCCCGGTAGTCGTTTCGCGGCAAACTTTGCATGTTCGCGATTCGCCGAACATGCGAACATATGGAGAAACTCGCGCCCACCATATTCTTTTACATTGTGAAGAACCTTGACCCATGACACATCCATCAGCTGGTACAGGACAGCCAATTGAGACATTTCAGCACATGGACATACCCCCTACCTTATAAATAAACCTGATCTGGCCGCCATTTTACATTCAGTGTTTTGCCATTGTAGTGAGAGGTTGCTGTCTGGAGCAGGGACAGGCTGTTAGGGACATCAAACGCTAGCTGATAGGGCCACAAAAGTCATTTTAAGCACTAGTATAGGTGTGCTATCGATATGTGTGATACACGGAGGGGTGCGATATACTTATAATATACTTTTATAATGAGTCAAAAACACATACTGTAGATCTATATAGTGATCACCTGGAAATCAGGGGCCTAGGGGCTAGGGGCTTACTAGGGCCATTTTTATATAGGGTAAGGTTCCGGACGGGGTCGCTCTTATCAGGCGGGTGGTCTGTGGTTAGGCTATCAGGGCCAGAATAGCACTCCCCTGTAGGGCAATATCAGGGACAGTTCTTTGCCCACCCTGTCCTTCAATACCACATCATCATCTAGCCCAGGGATGGATGCTTTTTTGCTTTCCCTCCTGGATTCATGGATGTGCACTGGAACCCCCCGGATTGTGGTAGGACATATGGTTTCTGATTTGGTGCCGCCGAGCACCTGATTTAGTGCCGCCGAGCACTTGTTACTGCCTACCACAGCTATGCTTTTTGCTTAACTTTAATAATTTAATTTATTTTTATTTTCAAGGATATCTTTTCCATTCACACGTCCGCAAAATGAGTCCGCATCCGTTCCGCAATTTTGCGGAACGGGTGCCGACCCATTCATTTTCAATGGGGCCGGAATGTGCTGTCCGCATCCGCATTTGGGGATCCACATCCGCATTTGCGGATCCGCACTTCCGCATCTGTGCTTCCGTTTCCGCAAAAAAATAGAGCATGTCCTATTCTTGTCCGCATTTGCAGACAAGAATAGGCATTTTCTATTATAGTGCCAGCGATGTGCGGTCCACAAATTGCGGAATGCACATTGCCGGTGTCCGTGTTTTCGCAAAACACTTACGGATGTGTGAATGGACCCTCATAGTAAAATTATTAAAGGTTACGTTTTATCTTCATGTATATTCTAATGGATTGCCTTCCTTGTACAATGTAATAATATACTTTCTATGTTAGAAAGTATATTATAGTGCATTTGTATTGTGCGGCAGTTGTGTGCGGTTCTGCTGCGATACTGCAGTTATATAGAGGGACAAGCGTTATTGGAAAAAATAATTTCTACTGGTGTGATATACCAGTCGTCCCCCAAAAAAACTGATTGAAGCGGGGTGTTATATACCAATATACTTTATAGTGCATTTGGGTACTGTATAGTGCATTTGCGCATGCGCATACGTGAAAATTATATTGCCGATATTTCGCATTGAATTTTTTTTTTATAGAGATCGCAAATTCGAATAATACATCTGGTATGTCACTGTCCATGTTGTGGGACTATTTGTGCACTTCTAGTAATTATTTCTTGGCTGTAAATATGAGCTGAAGGTTTTTCAGGTTCGCCTGCCATTAAAATTAATGGGACCCGCCGCGAACTTGCAGTTAGCGAACATTTGATCGCATTCGCGCAATCGCGTTTGTGAACCGTCCCGGCAGATGTTCGTCCATCACTGCTGCTCAACCTGTTTTCTCCACATACCATCAGCTACCCAATAAATTCAAGATAGATTCCATTACATCTGTGGAGACTGTTCAAGGCTATCTAGTTCCTAGGGTGGCTATTACATTGTAGGCATGGCCCTATAGAAATAGGGGTGTTGCAAGGTAAGTTTGTTACCTCTTATTAAACCAAGTCTGGGACCAAGTATGCAGTGGGTGCATGGTTTGTTGGATTGACTACTTGTGTCCCATTAGTTTTATTATACCTGCAACTTAAACTCATCAGGACACATTTACATGGGCTACACTTGTAATGACTTTATTTTCTGAAGCTAGTTTGATTCTGCAGTAGTACTGAGTTTGTCAAAACTCAGCCAAACAGTTGCAGTTTCCAGTTATGTGTACAGTGAACAAAATATTACATTCTCTTTAATGAATTTGTATAAATACAGGGGCATTATGTGACACAGATCACATTCATCAGTGATATAATTGCTTCTTCTTTATGCCACACTTGCTCATTTCAAACTGTGCTCTGAGATCAATCCCATTTTATTCACCATTTAATTTTATTTTAACTCTCGTAATTTGGCAACTAAACTACAGAGCTATTTTAAACCCACAGGAAGCTGGAAAGAAGTTAACAATGCAGGCTTTGAAATATAGTAAGTTATAAAGGCAAAATGCGTAAAACATGTCATAATAGGATAGTGTTACTTTTAATATTATTATAAATATTCCTACCTGGCATTAATGAGCAAAGAATTAAAGGAATTGTATGAGATCAGAAATATAGCAATGCTTTCTACTTAAAATATTTTATTTTTCATTTATTATTTGTAGATTTACTATGTGTGACAAAATGCACATACGTAGGGACAAATGTCATTTAGAACAGAAATTATTGGTCAACACTTGTAGGTTTATTAGCTACAAATTCTCCAATTTACTGCATGATCTACTATGTATATTATGAGGAAGATAAATAGGGGAGATTTATCAATCTATTTACTCCACTATTGTGAATTATGACACAATGGTGAGAAAGGGGTGTGTGTTAATGGGAGGGGTGGAGCCTGCTGGATATACTATAGCTTGGCGTATGTTATAGTTGAAGTCTACGTTAGACCGTGGCTAGCATAGGTTTGAGTTTCTGGTGCACAGTTGACCAGAGATGGGCCTAATTTATTAAAAGGTATATGCCTCTAAACAAATTAGGTACATCTTACTCCAGTGCACAGAGGATCAAGACTATTTAGACCAATTCAGATAGAAATTGAACAAGTGTTTAAAAAAGCATTGGGGAAGAGGGGTATCAAAACTGATGCAATGGTAAACAGATTCCACCTTTCATTATTCAGAGCTCCTTTTGGAAATGAAAGGATCATTCTGATTGGTTTATAGGGGCAATGTCATCAGTTTTCCCATGACACCAGTTTTGATAAATCTCCCCAATGTGTATTTTATTATAAAACACATCAAAACAGTTAAAGTTTAAAAAGTTATACACTTAAAAAAGTTTAAAAGTAACAAGGCAATTCTGGGTTAAACTCCTTTCCTCAGGTCCAAAAAGACATAAATGGGTATAGCAATATCCAGGTATATACAGTACAGACCAAATGTTTGGACACACCTTCTCATTCAAAGAGTTTTCTTTATTTTCATGACTATGAAGGCATCAAAACTATGAATTAACACATGTGGAATTATATACATAACAAACAAGTGTGAAACACCTGAAAATATGTCATATTCTAGGTTCTTCAAAGTAGCCACCTTTTGCTTTGATTACTGCTTTGCTGATGGTCCCAACCCCATTTATAAGGCAAGAAATCCCACTTATTAAACCTGACAGGGCACACCTGTGAAGTGAAAACCATTTCAGGGGACTACCTCTTGAAGCTCATCAAGAGAATGCCAAGAGTGTGCAAAGCAGTAATCAAAGCAAAGGGTGTCTACTTTGAAGAACCTAGAATATGACATATTTTCAGTTGTTTCACACTTGTTTGTTATGAATATAATTCCACATGTGTTAATTCATAGTTTTGATGCCTTCAGTGTGAATCTACAATTTTCATAGTCATGAAAATAAAGAAAACTCTTTGAATGAGAAGGTGTGTCCAAACTTTTGGTCTGTATTGTATATATGCACAGACGTGGTTGGGGTTCATGAAAGTAAAACTACATATCAATATAAAATAACAAATCATTAAGTAGACACAGATAGCATTATATCATAATGATCTTCAATATAGTAAATAACAAGAGAAATACAGTACAACAAACACAATCCTTACTCTGCATTTGTATAGCTCCATAGTATTTTGGGGTTACAGTTATTTACAATCAAAGGGCAAAATCCCCCACTCAGTAAGATACATATTTTTGCTTTTATTCCATTATTTTGTGATCACTTTAGCTCTGTTTTACATAGCACAGTATCCCCTTCCCCCCACACACACACACACTCACACACTCAGTGGTGATAGCTAGCTTAGGCATATCACTACTTTAACTGCCTGGCCACAATATGTTAATAACTGACTTCAGACATTGCGCATGCATTTCTAACAGCTCTAGCTGTTAATCTCCAATGCCTTCACAAAGCATGCATGGCTTGCCATTCAAATATGTGCACCCCAATGAGGTAGATTGGCACATGCACTAGACCTCTACTCTATCTGTTTCTACAGCTATCGTACCCCTACATAACACATGTGCACTTATTGCTTATTCAATCCAGAACCTACTGTTGTATCTGCCGTTATATCTGCAGTTTTACAATTGCATATTACCCATCAGCTAATACACAAAAGTTTTCTCTTTATCATTAGAAATAGAGATGAGCGAAGTTTTGAAAAATACAATTCAGCAACTTCACTGAAGTTCGTCAAGAAATTAATTAGTTAAAAATTAATTTGTCACAAATCACTATAAATCAGGTATGACCAGACCACGCTGCCTTAGGGTACGGCCACACGGAGTGGCCGTGCTGTGGGGTGGTTTGCGGGTTATGCTCAGTAGTGATGGACGAACATCTGCCGGGACGGTTCGCGAACGCGATCGCGTGAACACGATCAAATGTTCGCGAACCGCAAGTTCGCTGCGGGTCCCATTAATTTTAATGGCAGGCGAACCTGAAAAACCTTCAGCTTATATTTGCAGCCAATAAATAATTACTAGAAGTGCATAAATAGTCCCACAACATGGACAGTGACATACCAGATGTATTATTCGAATTTGCGATCTCCATTCATTATTTTTTCAATGCAAAATATCGGCAATATAATTTTCGCGTACGCGCATGTGCAAATGCACTATACAGTTCCCAAATGCACTATAAAGAAAGTATATTGGTATATAACACCCCGCTTCAATCAGTTTTTTTGGGGGGCCACTGGTATATCACACCAGTAGAAATTATTTGTTCCAATAACGCTTGTCCCTCTATATACCTGCAGTATCGCAGCAGAACCGCACACAACTGCCGCACAATACAAATGCATTATAATATACTTTCTAACATAGAAAGTATATTATAACATTGTACATGGAAGGCAATCCATTAGAATATACATAAAGATAAAACGTAACCTTTAATAATGTTACTATGAGGGTCCATTCAAACGTCCGTAAGTGTTTTGCTGATCCGCAAAACACGGACACCGGCAATGTGCATTCCGCAATTTGCGGACCGCACATCGCCGGCACTATAATAGAAAATGCCTAATCTTATCTGAAATTGCGGACAAGAATAGGACATGTTCTATTTTTTCGAGGAAATGGAAGCACGGATGCGGAAGTGCGGATCCGCAAATGCGGATGCGTATCCGCAAATGCGGTTGCAGACAGCACATTTCGGCCACATGAAAATGAATGGGGCTGCACCCGTACCGCAAAATTGCGGAACGGATGCGGACCCATTTTGGGGACGTGTGAATGGAAAAGATATCCCTCAAAATGAAAATAAATTAAATTATTAAAGTTAAGCAAAAAGCATAGATGTGGTAGGCGATAGGTGCTCGGCGGCACTAAATCAGGTGCTCGGCGGCACCAAATCAGAAACCATATATCCTACCACAATCCGGGGGGTTCCAGTGCACATCCATGAATCCCGGAGGACAGGGTGGGCGAAGAACTGTCCCTGATATTGCCCTACAGGGGGGTGCTATTCTGGCCCTGATAGCCTAACCACAGACCACCCGCCCTGATAAGAGCGACCCAGTCCGGAACCTTATCCTATATAAAAATGTCCCTAGTAAGCCCTTGGCCCCTAGGCCCCTGACTTCCAGGTGATCACTATATAGATCTATGTGTTTTTGACTAATTATAAAAGTATATTATAAGTATATCGCACCCCTCTGTGTATCACACCTATCGATAGCACACCTATACCAGTCCTTAAAAAGACTTTTGTGGCCCAATTAGCTAGCGTTTGGTTTCACTAACAGCCTGTCCCTGCTCCACACAGCAACCTCTCACTACACTGGCAAAAGACTGAATGTAAAATGGCGGCCAGATCAGGTTTATTTATAAGGTAGGGGGTATGTCCATGTGCTGAAACGTCTCAATTGGCTGTCCTGTACCACCTGATGGATGTGTCATGTGTCAAAGGTTCTTCACAATGTAAAAGAATATGGCGGGCGCGAATATCTCCATATGTTTGCATGTTCGGCGAATTGCGAACACGCAAAGTTCGCCGCGAAACGACCGCCGGGCGAACCGCAAGGCCATCTCTAATGCTCTGCTCACAGGACAATGGCGGAGACTGCACGGGGTGATGGCTTTATAGGGCTGTGACATCACGAGAGATGGCCTGTTGGCTGGCTTCACGGCATTATGAGTGATCTTGCTTATGAGTGATCTTGCTTTCTCCTCTACATTTGGTTTCGCTTTGTAACACGTGCAGCTGACTAGAGTTGAGCGAACACCTGGATGTTCGGGTTCGACGAGTTCGGCCGAACTTTCGAAAAATGTTCGGGTTCGGGATCCGAACTCGACCTGAACTTCATCCCGAACCCGAACCCCATAGAAGTCAATGGGGACCCGAACTTTTGGGCACTAAAAAGGCTGTCAAACACACCCGGAAAGGGCTAGAGGGCTGCAAAAGGCAGCAAAATGTAGTTAAATCCCCTGCAAACAAATGTAGATAGGGAAATGATGAGTTAACATAAAATAAATAAAAATTAAACAATATTAATTGGAGTGAGGTCCCATAGCACAGAATCAGGCTTCAAGTCACCCACCAATGGAGAAGGTCACTTACTATTATTTTGACCACAGCACCCAGACAAAGGAGAGAGGTCCCACAGCAGAGAACCAGGCATCATATCACCCACCACAGGAGTAGGCCACCATTTAGTTACTTTGACCCTACACCCAGACGGAGGAGAGAGGTTACACAGCAGAGAATCAGGCATTTAGATCACCCACCACAGGAGTAGGCCCCCATTGAATCAGACCCTGGCAACCATGTCAGATGGCACAACCATCAGCTTTATATCAATCAGCACAGGAGAAGGCGACTTTGAAAGACTTTGACCCCTACACCCAGATGGAGGAGAGAGGTTTCACAGCAGAGAATCAGGCATCATATCAACCACCACAGGAGAAGCCACCATTTAGTTACTTTGACCCCTGCACCCAGGAAGAGGAGAGAGGCACCACAGCACATATTCTGGCATCATATCAGCCACCACAGGAGAAGCCACCATTGAGTTACTTTGACCCCCGCACCCAGGAAGAGGAGAGAGGCACCACAGCACATATTCTGGCATCATATCAGCCACCACAGGAGAAGCCACCATTGAGTTACTTTGACCCCTGCACCCAGGAAGAGGAGAGAGGCCCCACAGCACATATTCTGGCATCATATCAGCCACCACAGGAGAAGCCACCATTTAGTTACTTTGACCCCTGCACCCAGGAAGAGGAGAGAGGCCCCACAGCACATATTCTGGCATCATACTAACCACCACAGGAGAAGCCACCATTGAGTTACTTTGACCCCTGCACCCAGGAAGAGGAGAGAGGCCCCACAGCACATATTCTGGCATCATATCAGCCACCACAGGAGAAGCCACCATTGAGTTACTTTGACCCCCGCACCCAGGAAGAGGAGAGAGGCACCACAGCACATATTCTGGCATCATACTAACCACCACAGGAGAAGCCACCATTGAGTTACTTTGACCCCTGCACCCAGGAAGAGGAGAGAGGCCCCACAGCACATATTCTGGCATCATATCAGCCACCACAGGAGAAGCCACCATTGAGTTACTTTGACCCCTGCACCCAGGAAGAGGAGAGAGGCCCCACAGCACATATTCTGGCATCATATCAGCCACCACAGGAGAAGCCACCATTGAGTTACTTTGACCCGCGCACCCAGGAAGAGGAGAGAGGCACCACAGCACATATTCTGGCATCATACTAACCACCACAGGAGAAGCCACCATTGAGTTACTTTGACCCCTGCACCCAGGAAGAGGAGAGAGGCCCCACAGCACATATTCTGGCATCATATCAGCCACCACAGGAGAAGCCACCATTGAGTTACTTTGACCCCCGCACCCAGGAAGAGGAGAGAGGCACCACAGCACATATTCTGGCATCATATCAGCCACCACAGGAGAAGCCACCATTGAGTTACTTTGACCCCTGCACCCAGGAAGAGGAGAGAGGCCCCACAGCACATATTCTGGCATCATACTAACCACCACAGGAGAAGCCACCATTGAGTTACTTTGACCCCTGCACCCAGGAAGAGGAGAGAGGCCCCACAGCACATATTCTGGCATCATATCAGCCACCACAGGAGAAGCCACCATTTAGTTACTTTGACCCCTTCACCCAAACAGAGGAGAGAGGTTCCACATCAGAGAATCAGGCATCATATCAACCACCACAGGAGTAGGCCACAATTTAATGGGACCCCGGCAACCATGTCAGATGGCACAACCATCAGCTTCATATCAATCAGCACAGGAGAAGGCGACTTTGAAAGACTTTGACCCCTACACCCAGACGGAGGAGAGAGGTTTCACAGCAGAGAATCAGGCATTTAGATCACCCACCACAGGAGTAGGCCCCCATTGAATCAGACCCTGGCAACCATGTCAGATGGCACAACCATCAGCTTTATATGAATCAGCACAGGAGAAGCCACCATTGAGTTACTTTGACCCCTGCACCCAGGAAGAGGAGAGAGGCCCCACAGCACATATTCTGGCATCATATCAGCCACCACAGGAGAAGCCACCATTGAGTTACTTTGACCCCTGCACCCAGGAAGAGGAGAGAGGCCCCACAGCACATATTCTGGCATCATATCAGCCACCACAGGAGAAGCCACCATTTAGTTACTTTGACCCCTTCACCCAAACAGAGGAGAGAGGTTCCACATCAGAGAATCAGGCATCATATCAACCACCACAGGAGTAGGCCACAATTTAATGGGACCCCGGCAACCATGTCAGATGGCACAACCATCAGCTTCATATCAATCAGCACAGGAGAAGGCGACTTTGAAAGACTTTGACCCCTACACCCAGACGGAGGAGAGAGGTTTCACAGCAGAGAATCAGGCATTTAGATCACCCACCACAGGAGTAGGCCCCCATTGAATCAGACCCTGGCAACCATGTCAGATGGCACAACCATCAGCTTTATATCAATCAGCACAGGAGAAGCCACCATTGAGTTACTTTGACCCCTGCACCCAGGAAGAGGAGAGAGGCCCCACAGCACATATTCTGGCATCATATCAGCCACCACAGGAGAAGCCACCATTGAGTTACTTTGACCCCCGCACCCAGGAAGAGGAGAGAGGCACCACAGCACATATTCTGGCATCATACTAACCACCACAGGAGATGCCACTATTGAGTTACTTTGACCCCTGCACCCAGGAAGAGGAGAAAGGCCCCACAGCACATATTCTGGCATCATATCAGCCACCACAGGAGAAGCCACCATTGAGTTACTTTGACCCCTGCACCCAGGAAGAGGAGAGAGGCCCCACAGCACATATTCTGGCATCATATCAGCCACCACAGGAGAAGCCACCATTTAGTTACTTTGACCCCTTCACCCAAACAGAGGAGAGAGGTTCCACATCAGAGAATCAGGCATCATATCAACCACCACAGGAGTAGGCCACAATTTAATGGGACCCCGGCAAAAATGTCAGATGGCACAACCATCAGCTTCATATCAATCAGCACAGGAGAAGGCGACTTTGAAAGACTTTGACCCCTACACCCAGACGGAGGAGAGAGGTTTCACAGCAGAGAATCAGGCATTTAGATCACCCACCACAGGAGTAGGCCCCCATTGAATCAGACCCTGGCAACCATGTCAGATGGCACAACCATCAGCTTTATATCAATCAGCACAGGAGAAGCCACCATTGAGTTACTTTGACCCCTGCACCCAGGAAGAGGAGAGAGGCCCCACAGCACATATTCTGGCATCATATCAGCCACCACAGGAGAAGCCACCATTGAGTTACTTTGACCCCCGCACCCAGGAAGAGGAGAGAGGCACCACAGCACATATTCTGGCATCATACTAACCACCACAGGAGAAGCCACCATTGAGTTACTTTGACCCCTGCACCCAGGAAGAGGAGAGAGGCCCCACAGCACATATTCTGGCATCATATCAGCCACCACAGGAGAAGCCACCATTGAGTTACTTTGACCCCTGCACCCAGGAAGAGGAGAGAGGCCCCACAGCACATATTCTGGCATCATATCAGCCACCACAGGAGAAGCCACCATTTAGTTACTTTGACCCCTTCACCCAAACAGAGGAGAGAGGTTCCACATCAGAGAATCAGGCATCATATCAACCACCACAGGAGTAGGCCACAATTTAATGGGACCCCGGCAACCATGTCAGATGGCACAACCATCAGCTTCATATCAATCAGCACAGGAGAAGGCGACTTTGAAAGACTTTGACCCCTACACCCAGACGGAGGAGAGAGGTTTCACAGCAGAGAATCAGGCATTTAGATCACCCACCACAGGAGTAGGCCCCCATTGAATCAGACCCTGGCAACCATGTCAGATGGCACAACCATCAGCTTTATATGAATCAGCACAGGAGAAGCCACCATTGAGTTACTTTGACCCCTGCACCCAGGAAGAGGAGAGAGGCCCCACAGCACATATTCTGGCATCATATCAACCACCACAGGAGAAGCCACCATTGAGTTACTTTGACCCCTGCACCCAGGAAGAGGAGAGAGGCCCCACAGCACATATTCTGGCATCATATCAGCCACCACAGGAGAAGCCACCATTGAGTTACTTTGACCCCTGCACCCAGGAAGAGGAGAGAGGCCCCACAGCACATATTCTGGCATCATATCAGCCACCACAGGAGAAGCCACCATTTAGTTACTTTGACCCCTTCACCCAAACAGAGGAGAGAGGTTCCACATCAGAGAATCAGGCATCATATCAACCACCACAGGAGTAGGCCACAATTTAATGGGACCCCGGCAACCATGTCAGATGGCACAACCATCAGCTTCATATCAATCAGCACAGGAGAAGGCGACTTTGAAAGACTTTGACCCCTACACCCAGACGGAGGAGAGAGGTTTCACAGCAGAGAATCAGGCATTTAGATCACCCACCACAGGAGTAGGCCCCCATTGAATCAGACCCTGGCAACCATGTCAGATGGCACAACCATCAGCTTTATATCAATCAGCACAGGAGAAGCCACCATTGAGTTACTTTGACCCCTGCACCCAGGAAGAGGAGAGAGGCCCCACAGCACATATTCTGGCATCATATCAGCCACCACAGGAGAAGCCACCATTGAGTTACTTTGACCCCTGCACCCAGGAAGAGGAGAGAGGCCCCACAGCACATATTCTGGCATCATATCAGCCACCACAGGAGAAGCCACCATTTAGTTACTTTGACCCCTTCACCCAAACAGAGGAGAGAGGTTCCACATCAGAGAATCAGGCATCATATCAACCACCACAGGAGTAGGCCACAATTTAGTTTATTTGACCCCTGCACCCAGGAAGAGGAGAGAGGCCCCACAGCACATATTCTGGCATCATATCACACACCACAGGAGAAGGCCTCTTTCAGTGATTTAGGCCTTTGGACCCAGACAGAGGAGAGAGGTCAGAGATTAGCTTCATATCCCCCAGCACAGCAGAAGACCGCTTTATTTGACTTAGGCCTCAGCACCCAGACAGAAGACAGAGGTAGCATGGCAGAGGTTATGGCTTCATGTCACCCGTTAGTTTAACCGGCCACTTTCATCTGGTTAGGCCCCGGCGCCCAGACAGAGAAGAGTTTCATTCAACTGTGGGTTTCATAAAATTTGTATCAAATAAAGAAGTGGCCCGTAGCACAACAAGACATGTTTTAGGCAGTTAATAAGGACTACTCTGCACAAGGGAGGGACAGGTCCTGTGGGATCCATGCCTGGTTCATCTTTATGAAGGTCAGCTTGTCCACGTTGGCTGTGGACAGGCGGCTGCGCTTGTCAGTAATGACGCCCCCTGCCGTGCTGAATACGCGTTCAGATAAAACGCTGGCCGCCGGGCAGGAAAGCACCTCCAAGGCATAACATGCTAACTCTGGCCACGTGGACAATTTCGAAACCCAGTAGTTGAATGGGGCCGAACCATCCGTCAGGATGTGGAGGGGTGTGCAGACATACTGTTCAACCATGTTAGTGAAATGCTGCCTCCTGCTAACACGTTCCGTATCAGGTGTCGGTGCAGATAGCTGTGGCGTGGAGACAAAACTTTTCCACATTTCTGCCATGCTAACCCTGCCCTCAGATGAGCTGGCCGTGACACAGCTGCGTTGGCGACCTCTTGCCACTCCTCTGCCTTCACCTTCCACCTGTTCCCCTGTGACATGTGGGAATGCTCTCAAGAGCGCCTCTATCAGCGTGCGCTTGTACTCGCGCATCTTACGGTCGCGCTCCAGTTCAGGAATTAAAGTGGGCACATTGTCTTTATACCGGGGATCCAGCAGGGTGGCCACCCAGTAGTCTGCACACGTTAAAACGTGGGCAACTCTGCTGTCGTTGCGCAGGCATTGGAGCATATATTCGCTCATGTGGGCCAGGCTACCCATGGGTAAGGACAAGCTGTCCTCTGTGGGAGGCGTATCGTCATCGTCCACCGTATCCCCCCAGCCACGCACCAGTGATGGGCCTGGGCTGCCACCCCGCTGTGAACTTGCGTCATCCTCGTCCCCCTCCACCTCCTCCTCCTCATCCTCCTCGTCCTCCAGTACAGTGCCTTGGCTGGCGACTTGTGAACCTGTCCTCTGCTGCTTAAACAAACCTCCCTCTGAGCCACTTCGAACAGACTGGCCCGAAAGTGTTAGAAACGAGCCCTCATCCTCCTCCTCCTCCTCCACCTGGGCCACCTCCTCTAACATCATTGCCCTAAGTGTTTTCTCAAGGAGACATAGAAGTGGTATTGTAACGCTGATAACAGTGTCATCGCCACTGGCCATGTTGGTGGAGTACTCGAAACAGCGCAGCAGGGCACACAGGTCTCGCATGGAGGCCCAATCATTGGTGGTGAAGTGGTGCTGTTCGGCAGTACGACTGACGCGAGCGTGCTGCAGCTGAAACTCCACTATGGCCTGCTGCTGCTCGCACAGTCTCTCCAGCATGTGCAAGGTGGAGTTCCACCGGGTGGGCACGTCGCATATGAGGCGGTGAGCGGGAAGGCCGAAGTTCCGCTGTAGCGCAGACAGGCGAGCAGCGGCAGGATGTGAACGGCGGAAGCGCGCACAGACGGCCCGCACTTTATGCAGCAGCTCTGACATGTTGGGGTAGTGGTGAATGAACCTCTGCACCACCAAGTTCAGCACATGCGCCAGGCAAGGGATGTGCGTCAAACCGGCTAGTCCCAGAGCTGCCACGAGATTTCGCCCATTATCGCATACCACCAGGCCTGGCTTGAGGCCCACCGGCAGAAACCACTCGTCGGTCTGTTGTTCAATACCCCGCCACAACTCCTGTGCGGTGTGGGGCCTGTCCCCCAAACATATGAGTTTCAGAATGGCCTGCTGACGTTTACCCCGGGCTGTGCTGAAGTTGGTGGTGAAGGTGTGTGGCTGACCGGATGAGCTGGTGGAAGCAGTGGAGGAGGAAGCCGAGTAGGAGGAGGAGGCTACAGGAGGCAGAGAATGATGCCCTGCGATCCTAGGGGGCGGAAGGACGTGCGCCAAGGAACTGTCCGCCGGGGGCCCAGCCGCCACTACATTCATCCAGTGTGCAGTTAGTGAGATATAGCGTCCCTGGCCGTGCTTACTGGTCCACGTATCTGTGGTTAGGTGGACCTTGCCACAAATGGCGTTGCGCAGTGCACACTTGATTTTATCGGACACTTGCATGTGCAGGGAAGGCACGGCTGTCTTGGAGAAGTAGTGGCGGCTGGGAACCACATACTGCGGGACAGCCATGGCCATCAGCTTTTTGAAGCTGTCTGTGTCCACCAGCCGGAATGACAGCATTTCAAAGGCCAGCAGTTTAGAAATGCTGGCGTTCAGGCCAAGGGCTCGAGGGTGACTCGGGGGGAATTTGCGCTTCCTCTCTAAGGTTTGAGATATTGAGAGCTGAACGCTGCTGTGTGATATAGTGGAGACGCTAGTTGACGGTGGCGGTGGTGGTGGTGTCGGTGGCACATCCTCTGTTTGCTGCTCGGCAGGTGGCAACATTCCTCTCGAGGCGGAAGCCGAGGCAGCAGCGGTAGAGGGAGCAGGGGGAGCCTCAGCGAGTGCCTGGTTTTTAAGGTGTGTACCCCACTGCAGTTCATGCTTTGCATGTAGATGCCTGGTCATGCAGGTTGTGCTGAGGTTCAGAACGTTAATGCCTCGCCTCAGGCTCTGATGGCAGAGCGTGCAAGTCACTCGGGTCTTGTCGGTAGGACATTGTTTAAAGAAGTGCCATGCCAGGGAACTCTTTGAAGCTGCCTTTGTGGGGCTGGGTCCCTGTTGGCGATGTCCAGTAGCAGGCGAACTCTGGGGGCGGCGGCTCGTCTGCTTTGGCCCCCTGCTCCCTCTTTGGCTTCGCTGTTGTCTCGGTCTCACCACTACCTCTTCCTCTGAACTGTGAAAGTCATCGCCACGACCTTCAGTCCATGTGGGGTCTAAGACCTCATCGTCCTCTGCATCGTCTTCCACCCAGTCTCCCTCCCTGACCTCCTCCTGTTCAGTCTGCACACTGCAAAAAGACACGGCAGTGGGCACCTGTGTTTCGTCATCATCAGAGAGTCGGTGACTCTGCTGTGGTGGTATTCCCATGTCCTCTTCATCTGGAGACATAAATGGTTGTGCGTCAGTGCATGGTATGTCTTCCTCCACTGGGGAAGGGCTAGGTGGACGCCCCTGGAAAACCCTGGAAGCAGAGTCTTCAAACAGAAGAAGAGACTGCTGCATAACTTGTGGCTCAGACCGTTTCCCTGATATGCTTGGGGGTGATGTGACAGACTGATGGGCTTGGTTTTCAGGTGCCACCTGTGCGCTTTCCGCAGAAGACTGGGTGGAAGACCATGTGGTGAACGTGCTGGAAGCACTGTCGGCCACCCAATCGATTAATGCCTGTACCTGCTCAGGCCTTACCATCCTAAGAGCGGCATTGTGCCCCACGAGATATTGCGGTACATTCTGCCGGCTAGTTGAGGGAGTTCGTTCCCTACTGTGTGCGCCTGGGGCCGAACGGCCACGTCCTCTACCAGCAACAGAGGCTCCACGGACACCACCACGACCGCGTCCTCGTCCCTTAATAGTATTTTTCTTCATTGTTGCGATTCAACTCGCACCACAATGAAATATATTATTTTTTATAAGCAAAATCCCCTCACTGGAATACTTTCAGTCTTTTGACTGTATGGATTACAGATGGAATGACTGTTATATGTGAGTACCGCTTTCTTTGACAGATTCTAGTATGGGTACATATATGTTTTCCCAACCCCAGCACATTAGTTTGCTAATTCCAGATGTATGAAACGCAGGCCTAACTGTATCTAGTATATTGAACGCCAGATAAACTAACTTGGCCTTTTTTAAATAAATAAAAAATTCCTTCACTGGAATACTTTCAGTCTTTTGACTGTATGGATTACAGATGGAATGACTGTTATATGTGAGTACCGCTTTCTTTGACAGATTCTAGTATGGGTACATATATGTTTTCCCAACCCCAGCACATTAGTTTGCTAATTCCAGATGTATGAAACGCAGGCCTAACTGTATCTAGTATATTGAACGCCAGATAAACTAACTTGGCCTTTTTTAAATAAATAAAAAATTCCCTCACTGGAATACTTTCAGTCTTTTGACTGTATGGATTACAGATGGAATGACTGTTATATGTGAGTACCGCTTTCTTTGACAGATTCTAGTATGGGTACATATATGTTTTCCCAACCCCAGCAAATTAGTTTGCTAATTCCAGATGTATGAAACGCAGGCCTAACTGTATCTAGTATATTGAACGCCAGATAAACTAACTTGGCCTTTTTTAAATAAAAAAAATTCCCTCACTGGAATACTTTCAGTCTTTTGACTGTATGGATTACAGATGGAATGACTGTTATATGTGAGTACCGCTTTCTTTGACAGATTCTAGTATGGGTACATATATGTTTTCCCAACCCCAGCAAATTAGTTTGCTAATTCCAGATGTATGAAACGCAGGCCTAACTGTATCTAGTATATTGAACGCCAGATAAACTAACTTGGCCTTTTTTAAATAAAAAAAATTCCCTCACTGGAATACTTTCAGTCTTTTGACTGTATGGATTACAGATGGAATGACTGTTATATGTGAGTACCGCTTTCTTTGACAGATTCTAGTATGGGTACATATATGTTTTCCCAACCCCAGCACATTAGTTTGCTAATTCCAGATGTATGAAACGCAGGCCTAACTGTATCTAGTATATTGAACGCCAGATAAACTAACTTGGCCTTTTTTAAATAAAAAAAAAATTCCCTCACTGGAATACTTTCAGTCTTTTGACTGTATGGATTACAGATGGAATGACTGTTATATGTGAGTACCGCTTTCTTTGACAGATTCTAGTATGGGTACATATATGTTTTCCCAACCCCAGCACATTAGTTTGCTAATTCCAGATGTATGAAACGCAGGCCTAACTGTATCTAGTATATTGAACGCCAGATAAACTAACTTGGCCTTTTTTAAATAAAAAAAAAATTCCCTCACTGGAATACTTTCAGTCTTTTGACTGTATGGATTACAGATGGAATGACTGTTATATGTGAGTACCGCTTTCTTTGACAGATTCTAGTATGGGTACATATATGTTTTCCCAACCCCAGCACATTAGTTTGCTAATTCCAGATGTATGAAACGCAGGCCTAACTGTATCTAGTATATTGAACGCCAGATAAACTAACTTGGCCTTTTTTAAATAAAAAAAAAATTCCCTCACTGGAATACTTTCAGTCTTTTGACTGTATGGATTACAGATGGAATGACTGTTATATGTGAGTACCGCTTTCTTTGACAGATTCTAGTATGGGTACATATATGTTTTCCCAACCCCAGCAAATTAGTTTGCTAATTCCAGATGTATGAAACGCAGGCCTAACTGTATCTAGTATATTGAACGCCAGATAAACTAACTTGGCCTTTTTTAAATAAAAAAAATTCCCTCACTGGAATACTTTCAGTCTTTTGACTGTATGGATTACAGATGGAATGACTGTTATATGTGAGTACCGCTTTCTTTGACAGATTCTAGTATGGGTACATATATGTTTTCCCAACCCCAGCAAATTAGTTTGCTAATTCCAGATGTATGAAACGCAGGCCTAACTGTATCTAGTATATTGAACGCCAGATAAACTAACTTGGCCTTTTTTAAATAAAAAAAATTCCCTCACTGGAATACTTTCAGTCTTTTGACTGTATGGATTACAGATGGAATGACTGTTATATGTGAGTACCGCTTTCTTTGACAGATTCTAGTATGGGTACATATATGTTTTCCCAACCCCAGCAAATTAGTTTGCTAATTCCAGATGTATGAAACGCAGGCCTAACTGTATCTAGTATATTGAACGCCAGATAAACTAACTTGGCCTTTTTTAAATAAAAAAAATTCCCTCACTGGAATACTTTCAGTCTTTTGACTGTATGGATTACAGATGGAATGACTGTTATATGTGAGTACCGCTTTCTTTGACAGATTCTAGTATGGGTACATATATGTTTTCCCAACCCCAGCAAATTAGTTTGCTAATTCCAGATGTATGAAACGCAGGCCTAACTGTATCTAGTATATTGAACGCCAGATAAACTAACTTGGCCTTTTTTAAATAAAAAAAATCCCCTCACTGGAATACTTTCAGTCTTTTGACTGTATGGATTACAGATGGAATGACTGTTATATGTGAGTACCGCTTTCTTTGACAGATTCTAGTATGGGTACATATATGTTTTCCCAACCCCAGCACATTAGTTTGCTAATTCCAGATGTATGAAACGCAGGCCTAACTGTATCTAGTATATTGAACGCCAGATAAACTAACTTGGCCTTTTTTAAATAAAAAAAAAATTCCCTCACTGGAATACTTTCAGTCTTTTGACTGTATGGATTACAGATGGAATGACTGTTATATGTGAGTACCGCTTTCTTTGACAGATTCTAGTATGGGTACATATATGTTTTCCCAACCCCAGCAAATTAGTTTGCTAATTCCAGATGTATGAAACGCAGGCCTAACTGTATCTAGTATATTGAACGCCAGATAAACTAACTTGGCCTTTTTTAAATAAAAAAAATTCCCTCACTGGAATACTTTCAGTCTTTTGACTGTATGGATTACAGATGGAATGACTGTTATATGTGAGTACCGCTTTCTTTGACAGATTCTAGTATGGGTACATATATGTTTTCCCAACCCCAGCAAATTAGTTTGCTAATTCCAGATGTATGAAACGCAGGCCTAACTGTATCTAGTATATTGAACGCCAGATAAACTAACTTGGCCTTTTTTAAATAAAAAAAAAATTCCCTCACTGGAATACTTTCAGTCTTTTGACTGTATGGATTACAGATGGAATGACTGTTATATGTGAGTACCGCTTTCTTTGACAGATTCTAGTATGGGTACATATATGTTTTCCCAACCCCAGCACATTAGTTTGCTAATTCCAGATGTATGAAACGCAGGCCTAACTGTATCTAGTATATTGAACGCCAGATAAACTAACTTGGCCTTTTTTAAATAAAAAAAAAATTCCCTCACTGGAATACTTTATGGCTTTTCACTGTATGGATTACAGGTGGACTGGTATTAGTAGGGGTGACACAAGCACACCCAAGTCCCTGATGTAGGATTTCTATGGCACAGACCACTATTACAAGTGATTAATGGACGTTGGGAGAGATTGTGCTGCAGCACTAGTCCCAAGATAGCCGCCGCCTATCAGCCCAGTAACATGTGCCACAAAATGGTCTGCACAACCTTTAAAAATAGCCTTGGACTGTGCTGCTAAATCGCTATTGGTCTGAATCCCAGGTGTAGATGTCTGACTTGTTTGGAGCTTTGGAATGCACACTGTGGCAGCTTCTGCTGCAGCACTACAAGTCGCAAAATGGCGGCCGGCGGTCAGCCCGGGTACATGTGGATGGAAAAATCACTCTGGCCACTCTAAAAATAGCCAATCCCTATCAAAAAAGCAGCTCAGCTGCAGTTGTTCAGATGAATCACAGGTGGAGGAGAGAAATTTGCTTCCAGTTATTCAATTATCCCTGCCTATTCTCGCCCTAGCATCAGCTGCGTCTAACCCTGTTCTATTCACATCGGGAGTGAGCACGTCCCGACGTGCGCACAAGCTTATAAGAGGCTGAGTCACATGCTGCACTTGGCCAATCACAGCCTTGCCAATAGTAGGCATGGCTGCGATGGCATCTTAGGGCAAGTAGTATGATGCATGTTGATTGGCTGCTTTGCAGCCTTTCAAAATGCGCCAAAATACATGCGAACGACGAACCCGAACCCGAACTTTTACGAAAAAGTTCGGGTTCGGGTCCGTGTCACGAACACCCCAAAATTCGGTACGGACCCGAACTATGCTCGAACTGTTCGCTCAACACTACAGCTGACATTTTAGGAAAAGCTGATTTGTTACTACGAAGGGCAAGAAAATTCGGATTTGTTTTAAATCGAAGTTTTCTTAAACTTAATACCTAATTTTGCTTTGAATGCTTTGTTCACTCAACACTAATTATAAATCATGGTATGATTATTGATTTCTTCATTTTTCTATGAAAAAATTGCTGCCCATTTTGCTTTATGGTTGTAAATAATTGTAACTGCCTGGCCCCGTCAATTAAAGTTTGCTCATTTGCATATATGATAGCATCACTTTTCCTCAAAATGAAGGCACATATGAACATGGGACCAACACAAATGTTTTCAGCTGCCAAGTGCACATGCAACAGGTCAGCCAGTTTCATAGGTACAAATCTGCTGACAGTTGTCCTTTAAGTATAATCTAACACTTTATCTAATACTTTAAAATACAGTTTACTAATATAGCTTGACTATAGGTAACTTAGTTGTTAAGGTTATAATTAGAGATGAGCAAATGAAAGTTAACGAAGTGGAATTCGATCCAAATTTCAGGAAAAATTAGATTGGCAACGAATCCGAATTTCCTCATTCTTCGTGGTAACGAATCACATTTTATCCTAAAATGGCTGCAGTAGGTGTTAGGACATGGAGCAAGGAACTCTGGGAATGAGGGATCACCAACAATGCCATGCATGTAGCCAATCAGCAGCCAGCCAGCCCCATGATGTCACAGCCCTATAAATAGCCTCAGCCATTTTGGATTCAGCCATTTTCCAGTGTACCTAGTGCAGGGAGAGACGTCAACAGGCGCTAGGGACAGTGGTAGAAAAGACTTTAAAACTTTTATTTTGCTGCATAGAAGTTCAGGCAAAGCATGGGGAGGAATCATTCCACAGTATTGAAGCAGAACAGGGTTCAGTAGGGGAGGTTACAGCCTGGGTAATAGGAACAATCCTATTACACATTGCTGCACTGACTGCGGATTCAAATTGCCATTATACAGCTCTATAATTCCAGCAAACCGTTATTGGGGTGTAAGTGCTCTTTGATACAGCCATCAAAAGGGTTTACTACAAGGAAATGTTTCTACGTCTTATTTGCCCTTGTGCGGTGAAGTTATATGTTCTAAAGCATTTTCTGGCTTGTATTACTGAAAACAAAAAGGGCTTATTAGCCATTGTGTGGGGAAGTGAGAAAATTACAGCCCTTTTTTGGCGTTTATTAGTGGCACAAAAATATATATTATTTGCCATTCACCGATGCAGTTATATGTTCTAAAGCCCCTTTTGGCATGTATTAGTGGCAAAAAATATATATTTGCCATTCAGCGGTGCAGTTATATGTTCTAAAGCCCTTTTTGGTGTGTATTAGTGGCAAAAAAATATATATTATTTGCCATTCAGCGGTGCAGTTATATGTTCTAAAGCCCCTTTTTGGCATGTATTAGTGGCAAAAAATATATATTTGCCATTCAGCGGTGCAGTTATATGTTCTAATCTAAAGCCTTTTGTGGCGTGTATAAATGGAAATAAAATAAGGGCCTATTTGTCGTTCAGCAGTGCAGTTATATGTTCTAAAGCCCTTTCTGGCGTGCATTAGTGGCAAAAAAATATATATGATTTGCTGTTCAGTAGTGCACGAATATGTTCTAAAGCCCTTTTTGGTGTGTATAAGTGGCAAAAAAATTTATTATTTTCTGTTCAGCGGTGCAGTTATATCTTTTAAAGCCTTTTGTGGCATGTATAAGTGGAAAAAAAATAAGGGCCTATTTGCCGTTCAGAGGTGCAGTTATATGTTCTAAAGCCCTTTTTAGCGTGTATTAGTGGCAAAAAAAAAAAAAAATTATTTGCTGTTCAGCGGTGTAGTTATATGTTCTAAAGTCTTTTGTGGCATGTATAAGCAGAAAAAAAAAAGGGACTATTTGCCGTTCAGCGGTGCAGTTATATGTTCTAAAGCCCTTTTTGGCTTGTATTAGTGGAAAAAAATATATATTTGCCATTCAGCGGTGCAATTATATGCTCTAAAGCTTTTTGTGGCATGTATAAATGGAAAAAAATTAGGGCCTATTAGCCGTACAGCGGTGAAGTTATATGTTCTAAAGCCCTTTTTGGCGTGTATAGGTGGCAAAAAAATATATTATTTGATGTTCAGCGGTGCAGTTATATATTTGAAAGCCTTTTGTGGCATGTATAAGTGGAAAAAAATAAGGGCCTATTTGCCGTTCAGAGGAGCAGTTATATGTTCTAAAGCCCTTTTTGGCGTGTATTAGTGGCAAAAAATATATATTATTTGCCGTTCAGTGGTGTAGTTATATGTTCTAAAGTCTTTTGTGGCATGTATAAGGAGAAAAAAATAAGGTACTATTTGCTGTTCAGCGGTGCAGTTATATGTTCTAAAGCCCTTTTTGGCGTGTATTAGTGGAAAAAAAAATATATTTGCTGTTCAGCGGTGCAGTTATATGTTCTAAAGCCTTTTGTGGCATGTATAAGTGGAAAAAAGTAAGGGCCTATTTGCCATTCAGTGATGCAGTTATATGTTCTAAAGCCCTTTTTGGAGTGTATTAGTGGCAAAAAATATATATGTATTTGCCGTTCAGCGGTGCAGTTATATGTTCTAAGGCCTTTTGTGGCGTGTATAAATGGAAAAAATATGGGCCTATTAGCCGTTCAGCGGTGCAGTTATATGTTCTAAAGCCCTTTTTGGCGTGTATAAGTGGCAAAAAAAACATATTATTTGCCGTTCAGCGGTGCAGTTATATGTTCTAAAGCCTTTTGTGGCATGTATAAGTGGCAAAAAAATATATATTATTTGCCGTTCACCGGTGCAGTTATATGTTCTAAAGCCCTTTTTGGCGTGTATTAGTGGCAAAAAATATATATTTGCCATTCAGCGGTCCTCTGACTCAATATCATGACACAATGCACGCTCCAGAAAGAAGGTTATATCAGGAAGTATTACTTTACTGAGAGAGTAGTGGATGCATGGAATAGCCTTCCTGCACAAGTGGTAGCTGCAAATACAGTGAAGGAGTTTAAGCATGCATGGGATAGGCATAAGGCCATCCTTCATATAAGATAGGGCCAGGGGCTATTCATAGTATTTAGTATATTGGGAAGACTAGAGGGGCCAAATGGTTCTTATCTGCCGACACATTCTATGTTTCTATGTTTCTAAGGTGTAAGGTACGATGTCACTGATGGCGCCCTGGCTGCTACTGACCAGTTTGGTGATCTCATCAAATAGCGGCAGAATTCTGAATGCGTCGCATATAAGCAGCTACTGGCGTGATGAAAAAAAGCCAAGCTCCCCAGAACCTGTCCTGCCACAGAGTTCATACAGGTAGTCATTGACGGCACGTTTCTGCTGTAGCAGCCTATCAAGCATGTACAAGGTGGAGTTCCAGTGCGTCGGGCAGTCACAAATCAGTCGTCTGATGGGCAAGTGGTATTGGCGTTGAACGTCACCAAGGTGAGCCATAGCCGTATAAGATCTTCTAAAATGGGCAGAGATTTTACTGGCCTGCCGCAAGACGTCCTGGACCCGGGGTATTTGGCAACGAATCGCTGCATGACTAAGTTGAGGATGTGTGCCATGAACGGCACATATGTCATTTTGCCCTTTTCAGTGTGCTCAGCAGATTGGCACCGTTGTCGCACACCACTTTACCAACTGTCAAATTGAGCGGGATTAGCCACTGATCGGTCTGTGACAGCAGAGCTGAAAGCAGTGCAGGATCGGTGTGGCTCTTGGCTTCCAGCCACAACAGCCGCAGCACAGCATAGCAACGTCTCACCTGGCACGTCTAATCGGTTCTGGGGAGTTTGGAGGGTGCAGCAGAAGAGGCGGTAGCAGTGGAAAAGGAGGAGTCAGCCGAGGAGGAGACAGAGGATGGAGTAGGAGGAGGAGGAGGAGAAGAGGCCGGCCTGCATGCAATCAGTGGCGGTAACACCAAATCCACACGAGTGTCACGGGTTACATGCTTGATGGCCGTCAGAAGGTTCACCCAGAAGGCAGTAAAAGTTATGTACCTTCCCTGCCCGTGTTTGCTGGACCATGTGTCTGTGGTCAGATGTATCTCGGCACCAACACTGTGTGCCAGAGGTATATTAACTTGCCGCTGAACGTGGTCATATAGTTCAGTGATGCCCTTCAGGGAGAAATATTTGCTTCTGGGGAACTTCCATTGTGGTGAGCCAATGGCCACAAATTTTCTAAAGGCCTCTGAGTCCACAATTTATATGGCAGTAGTTAGCGGGCTAGCAGTTCCGACAAGCCAGCGGTCTGTCGTTGGGAAGAGGATTATCCGGCATCATAATTTTTTTACGCTTTAGCATTTGGCCCACGGAAGCCTGCATTGTGCCAGATGAACGCGACGACGGTACGGTGGAATGTGGAGTGGAGGACAAATGGAAGAAGAGAGGAGAAGGAGAAGAGGCAGGATGTGGAGCGCCGGGAGTGTGGCTTTGTGGGTTCTGACGGCGTTGCTCCCACTGGGCTCCGTGATGGGAGGCCAGGTGCCTTCTTGAGGCGATCGTCCATAGGTGAGTGTTGGGCTTACCGCGACTTATGCATTGACAGCACAGGCTGCAGATGGCAACACTATTATCAGCAGCTGACACGTTAAAAAAAGCCCACACGTCGGAGCCATGTGCCGGCGTCCTGGGAGCGCAAGATGTGACCGTGCATGGTGGATGGCTCACTCCAGATACATTTGCAGTCTACTTTTTGCCTCCTGTGCACTGCGAGTTCTGCCTGCATCTCCTCCTTCTCCTCCCTATCTGCTGCTCAGTCTCTCCCTCTGAACTCCCCTCCTCTTCCTCTTTTGTGGGCACCCACGTGACTTCCATAGACACGTCATCATCGTCACCTTCACCATCACTGACATTCAAGATCTCGGAGTAGGCAGCAACAACGGGGACCACCCTCCTTGGGCTGATCTCGGTACTGTCGTCAGACAGTTGGGTGGCGGCCGTTGCTACCTCCTCTTACTCATCCGATGCCAAGAATGACATTGCATCATTAAGTTCTGGGAATGGATGGGAAAATAATTACTCTAACTCGAGTGGAGGGGCTATGGTGTTGGTGGTGTCTTTGGGAGTGCACATAGCAGTGAGTGAGGAGGGTGCAGATACAGAGGATGAGGAGGGTGCAGAAGTGGAAGGCTGAGTGAGCCACTTAACCAACTCTGGTGCGCCCTTTGAATTTATCGCAGGCACCTTCTCCAACTTCCCACTTAGGCTCTGGCCTAGTGCACCTGCCGACCCTTACCATCCCTGTGGAATAGTCTGCCTCTTCCTCTGCCTGTCATTTTCTAAATGACCCTCTACCTAAGTCCGTAAAGAAGAGCAGTATTTGTGGAAGCAGGTACATCGCAGGCCTCAATCAATATTTGGTGGAAACAGGTATATCGAACCCCTTAATCTGTATTTTGTGGAAGCAGGTATATTGCAGGCCTCAATCAATATTTGGTGGAAACAGGTATATCACATCCCTCAATCAGTATTTGTGAAAGAAGGTATATTGCAGACCTCAATCAGTATTTGGTGGAAAAAGGTATATAGCAATAGCACCCCTCAATCAGTATTTTGTGGAAGAAGGTATATGGCACCACTTAATCAGTATTTGTCGGAAACAGGTATATGGCACCCCTCAATCAGTATTTTGTGGAAGCAGGTGCATTGCAGAACTCAATCAGTATTTTGTGGAAGAAGGAATATATCACCCCTCAATCAGAATTTGGCGTAAACAGATATATAGCACCCCTCAATTAGTATTTGGCGGAAACAGGCATATGGCACCCCTCAATAAGTATTTGGCGGAAACAGGTATACACTCACCTAAAGAATTATTAGGAACACCATACTAATACGGTGTTGGATCCCCTTTTGCTTTCAGAACTGCCTTAATTCTACGTGGCATTGATTCAACAAGGTGCTCATAGCATTCTTTTGAAATGTTGGCCCATATTAATAGGATAGCATCTTGCAGTTGATGGAGATTTGAGGGATGCACATACAGGGCACGAAGCTCCCGTTCCACCACATCCCAAAGATGCTCTATTGGGTTGAGATCTGGTGACTGTTGGGGCCATTTTGGTACAGTGAACTCATTGTCATGTTCAAGAAACCAATTTGAAATTATTCGAGCTTTGTGACATGGTGCATTATCCTTCTGGAAGTAGCCATCAGAGGATGGATACATGTTCTCATTCTGTTTACGCCAAATTCGGACTCTACCATTTGAATGTCTCAACAGAAATCGAGACTCATCAGACCAGGCAACATTTTTCCAGTCTTCAACAGTCCAATTTTGGTGAGCTCGTGCAAATTGTAGCCTCTTTTTCCCATTTGTAGTGGAGATGAGTGGTACCCGGTGGGGTCTTCTGCTGTTGTAGCCCATCCGCCTCAAGGTTGTGCGTGTTGTGGCTTCACAAATGCTTTGCTGCATACCTCGGTTGTAACGAGTGGTTATTTCAGTCAACGTTGCTCTTCTATCAGCTTGAATCAGTCGGCCCATTCTCCTCTGACCTCTAGCATCCACAAGGCATTTTTGCCCACAGGACTGCCGCATACTGGATGTTTTTCCCTTTTCACACCATTCTTTGTAAACCCTAGAAATGGTTGTGCGTGAAAATCCCAGTAACTGAGCAGATTGTGAAATACTCAGACCGACCCGTCTGTCACCAACAACAATGCCACGCTCAAAATTGCCTTTCTTTCCCATTCTGACATTCAGTTTGGAGTTCAGGAGATTGTCGTGACCAGGACCACACCCCTAAATGCATTGAAGCAACTGCCATGTGATTGGTTGACTAGATAATTGCATTAATGAGAAATAGAACAGGTGTAACAGTCCTACAGGCTCACCTGAGTCAGAGGACCGCTGGCTGGAGGTAGGAGTGGAGCCCAGTGGCAAGGACCGCAGGCAGGTAGTAAGCGTGGTCAGACAATCCGGATGGCAACGGTGGTAGCAGTTCAGTAGGTAGGGATAAGGCAGAAGAGTAGTCGGTAGGCAGGCGGTGGGTCAGGGCAGGCGGCAGTAAGCGTGGTCAGACAATCCGGATGGCAACGGTGGTAGCAGTTCAGTAGGTAGGGATAAGGCAGAAGAGTAGTCGGTAGGCAATTCCTGGTCAGCAGTGGACTTCCAGCAGTAGCAAGAGCAACAGATGAGGAGAAGCTTGATCAAGGCTCAGGAGCTCAATAATCAGCAAACTGGAGTGCAAGGGGCTGGACTATATAGGGAAGTACCAGGTGTGGGGAATCAAGGGTAATGAGCAAGGCTAGGCAAGACTGAGGTTAACTAATAGGCTTCAGGGAGGAATGTCCAGAGAGGACGGTAGCCTAGTAAGCAGGGCTACCGCCTGGGATGTGGCTGGTCACGGGTTCGAATCCTGACAGTACTCCCCCCCTTCCAAGGTGACCTCCGGGCACCGCAGGGGCAGGCTTACCGGGGTGCCGTTGGTGGAACTCTTTTACCAGTCTGGGGGCGTGGACATTTTCTTCTCGCTCCCAGGAGTTATCCTCGGGAGGGTAACCCTCCCGCCCATTTAGGTATTGTAGTCTTCCCCGGTGGATCCTGGAGTCGAGAATCTTTGCGACAACGTATTCTTCTTCACCCTGTACCCTCACAGGTGGTGGAGGGGGCGAGTGGCGGCCTGTGAAGGTGTTCTCCACGTATGGCTTGAGGAGAGAGCAATGGAAGACAGGGTGCACCCTAATGGAGTCCGGGAGGTCGAGCCGGAACGTGACCTCGTTGATTTGTGCGGTGTTCCGGAACGGACCCATGTATCTTTGGGCAAATTTTTTGGAGGGGACCTTCAATCTGAGGTTCCTGGTGGACAGCCACACCTTGTCTCCCACATGGAAGCCCGGGGTGGGTTTGCGACGTCTGTCTGCTCCCTGTTTAAAGCGCCTCTGGGCAAGCTGGAGGTTGTCTATAATGTTCTCTTGTGCCTCCTGTAGGGTTGTTAGGCGTTCGGCCACTGCTGGGAGGGTGGAGGCAACGGGTAGGTGGGGAATGAACACCGGGTGCAAGCCTGTGTTAGCAAAGAAGGGGCTGTGCTTGGTTGAGCTGTGCTCAGCATTGTTGTAGGCGAACTCGGCCGTGGGGAGATGATCAAGCCAGTCATCCTGCAGGTGGGAGCTGAAACAGCGTAGGTATTGCTCTAGGGTCTGATTAGTTCTCTCCGTCTGCCCGTTTGACTGAGGGTGGAAAGCAGAGGACAGGTTCACTTTAACCCCGAGCGCCAGGCAGAAGTTCTTCCAGAACTTTGAGGCAAATTGTACGCCTCGGTCGGAGACCACGTCGTCCGGGATCCCATGCAGCCTGAAGACCTCTCTGAGAATAAGATCGGCCGTCTGTTTGGCTGTGGGTAGGCCTTTGTAGGGGATGAAATGGGCCATCTTAGTGAGACGGTCGACCACGACCAGGATGGTGTTCATCCCTTTTGAAGGAGGAAGGTCTACCACAAAGTCCATGGAGATCGAGCCCCAGGGGCGGGAGGGAATCGGGAGGGGTTGTAACAGACCCACGGGAGAGGAACGAGGAGTCTTATTGCGGGCACAGACCGTGCACGAGGAGATGTACCTCTTGATGTCCTCCTTGTATGTTGGCCACCAGAAGGAGCGGGAGAGAAGCTCCTGGGTCTTTCTTGTGCCAAAATGGCCGGCCACCTTGGAGTCATGGTTGAGTTTGAGCACTTCGAGCCGTGCGATTTCTGGTACATATAGTTGTAGGTCCTGATAAAACCAATGACCGTTCTTAAACGTAAGGCTGACATTGCCTGTGGGGTGGGAGAGGAAGGGGTCATTTTCATATCCTTCTTTGATTGTGCCCAGGAGTTCTTTAGAGTAGGTGGCCCCTACGACCCTTCTCTCGGGTAAGATGTTATTTTGGCCCTTGTTACTCTGTGAGGGCTCGGAAAACATTCTGGAGAGGGCGTCAGCCTTGCCGTTTTTTGATCCAGGGCGATAGGTGATGAGATAGTTGAAGCGGGAAAAGAATAGGCTCCACCTGGCCTGTCTGGCTGAGAGTCTCTTAGCGTTGCGGATGAACTCGAGGTTCTTGTGGTCAGTTAGTACGATTACGGGGTTGGTGGCTCCCTCCAGCAGGTGTCTCCACTCGGAGAAGGCATCCTTGATCGCCAGTAGTTCTTTGTTCCCGATGTCATAGTTTTTCTCGGAGGGGGACATCTGGCGGGAGAAATATGCGCACGGGTGTAATAGCATCCTCTCCCCTGTCCGTTGTGACAAAACTGCCCCCACCGCAGAGTCTGATGCATCCACTTCGACTGTAAATGGGAGCTCGGGGTTCGGGTGGATTAGGATTGGGGCAGAAGTGAAGAGGAGTTTCAACTTGGTGAAGGCCTCCTGGGCCTCGGGTGTCCAGGAGAAGGGGACTGCCTTCTTGGTGAGTTGGGTGATTGGTGCTATGACCTTGGAGAAGTTCCGGATAAACTTCCGATAGAAGTTGGCGAAGCCAATGAATCTTTGTATCTCCTTCTCGTTTTTCGGAACGGGCCAGTTCATCACAGCTTGGACCTTCCCCGGGTCCATACTTAGGCCCGCTGGGGAGATGATGTATCCGAGGAACTGAGTGGTGGTTCGCTCAAACTCGCATTTCTCTAGCTTGATATAGAGAGAGTTCTGTCTGAGCCTCTGCAGTACCCTGCGGACGTGTTCGCGGTGCTGCTCGAGGTCTTCAGAGAAGATCAAGATGTCGTCCAGGTAAACGACTACAAACAGATCCAGCATGTCCCTGAGGACGTCGTTAATGAAGTGCTGGAAGGTGGTGGGAGTATTGCAGAGTCCGAAAGGCATGACCAGGTACTCGAAATGACCATAACGTGTCCGGAAGGCGGTCTTCCATTCGTCCCCAGGGCGGATTCGGACGAGGTTGTAGGCCCCTCGAAGGTCGAGTTTGGTGAAGATCTTCGCTTCCCGGAGTCTCTCAAGGAGTTCGGAAATCAGTGGGAGCGGGTACCGTTTTTTTACGGTTATGTCATTAAGCTTTCTGTAGTCTATGCAGGGACGCAGGGAGGAGTCTTTTTTCTCTACGAAGAAAAAGGGCGCTCCCGCGGGGGAGGTGGAGGGCCGGATGAACCCCTTCCTCAGGTCCTCGTCCAGGTACTCTTTCAGAGCCTTGAGTTCAGGCTCTGAGAGGGAGTAGATACTGCCAAAGGGTATTTCGGCCCCGGGCAACAGTTCTATAGGGCAGTCGTAGGGTCGGTGTGGTGGCAGCTTGTCTGCGTTTTTCTTGTCGCAGACATCCTGGAACTCGCTGTATTGAGGGGGTAGCAGATCCTTGAATGATAGCTTTGAGATGGTGGTGTCTTCGGGTGGAAGGACGGGTCTGTGGGAGCAATTTAGCGAGCAGAACTCGGACGGGAATCGTATGCAGCGGGTTTCCCAGTCCACCGAGGGGTTGTGGGTGGCCAACCAAGGGATGCCCAAGATCACCGGGAACTTCGGGGAAGCGATCAGCGAGAAGTGGATCTTTTCGCGGTGATCGGGTTCTATGAGGAGTTGTAGTTCGGTGGTCTCGTGAGTGGCCGGCCCCGAGGAGAGTGTCGATCCGTCGACGGTTTCCAGGTCAACGGGGCTGCCTTGATTTCAGAGGAATGTTCTTTTCGCGGGCGAAGGTTAGGTCCATGAAGTTGCCTCCCGCCCCGGAGTCTAACATCGCTGAACAGGGGAGTTGTCGCCCCTCAATGTCGATGAGGATGGGAATGATGAAATGGGATCCATGAGCCGCCGTATTGTTATTTTCCGGGGCTGCTGACGGGGTTAGAGTCTGTGGTTGCTCCTTTAGTTCCGTGACGGCAATAGTATTTCGGATCTTATGAGGACATTTGATGGCAAAATGACCCGGCTCCCCACAGTAGAGGCAGAGGTTTTCGGCCAGCCGTCTCTCCTTCTCAGCTGTAGATAGAGACCTACGTAGAGCGTCGACCTGCATAGGTTCAGTTGCTGATTGGGGGTCGCGCTGGGCGTTGGAAGAGAAGGAGTAAGTGGGTCTGTGGTCCGAGAACCAGAGTCTTTCTCTCTTCCTCTCGGAGAGTCTTTGATCTATCCGGATGCATAACTGAATGAAGTCATCCAGATCGTCCGGGGCCTCAACTCTGGCAAGTTCGTCCTTTATTAATTCTGACAGGCCTCGCCGGAATTGGCTCCTCTGTGCCGCTGGGTTCCAGGTGGTGTCCGTGACCCAACGGCGAAACTCGGCGGTGTATTCGGCGACGGAGCGTCTCCCTTGCCGCAGACCATGTAGTCGCGCCTCAGCTGTCGCACAGCGGTTGGGGTCGTCGAAGACTTGGCTCATGGCGGTGATGAAGTTGTTTAGGTCATCCAGGAGCTGACTGTTAGTCTCCCCGTAAGGTGATGCCCATGCTAATGCTTCTTCTGTCAGGAGATTGACCATAAATAGCACCTTCTTTTTCTCGGTGGTGAAGGGGGCCGGGTACATCTGAAAATAGATGCGGCATTGGTTTAGAAACCCCCGATACTGGCGTCTGTCGCCGCCGAATCTTGATGGGAGTGGCATGCGGGTGTCTGCGGCCGCGCCGCGGACGTCCAGGTGTTGCCTCTGTAGTTCAATAATCTCCCTTTGCTGGCTTTGGACTACGCCTTGGAGCTGGGCAAATTTCTCCTGATATGTAGTACCAAATTCTTGAAGTTCGGAGACCTGCTTACGCAGAGTGGCCATTGCGGACTCCATAGTGTGGCTGATTATTCTGTAACAGTCCTACAGGCTCACCTGAGTCAGAGGACCACTGGCTGGAGGTAGGAGTGGAGCCCAGTGGCAAGGACCGCAGGCAGGTAGTAAGCGTGGTCAGACAATCCGGATGGCCACGGTGGTAGCAGTTCAGTAGGTAGGGATAAGTCAGAAGAGTAGTCGGTAGGCAGGCGGTGGGTCAGGGCAGGCGGCAGTAAGCGTGGTCAGACAATCCGGATGGCAACGGTGGTAGCAGTTCAGTAAGTAGGGATAAGGCAGAAGAGTAGTCGGTAGGCAATTCCTGGTCAGCAGTGGACTTCCAGCAGTAGCAAGAGCAACAGATGAGGAGAAGCTTGATCAAGGCTCAGGAGCTCAATAATCAGCAAACTGGAGTGCAAGGGGCTGGACTATATAGGGAAGTACCAGGTGTGGGGAATCAAGGGTAATGAGCAAGGCTAGGCAAGACTGAGGTTAACTAATAGGCTTCAGGGAGGAATGTCCAGAGAGGACGGTAGCCTAGTAAGCAGGGCTACCGCCTGGGATGTGGCTGGTCACGGGTTCGAATCCCGACAACAGGTGTTCCTAATAAATCTTTAGGTTAGTGTATAGCACCCCTCAATCAGTATTTGGTGAAAGAAGGTATACAGCAATAGCACTCCTCAATCAGTATTTTGTGCAAGAAGGTATAAGGCACCCCTCAATCAGTATTTAGTGGAAGAAGGCATATGGCACCTCTCAACCAGTTTTTGGCAGAAACAGGTATATAGCACCCCTCAATCAGTATTTGGTGGAACAGGTATATGCACCCCTCAATCAGTATTTTGTGGAAGCAGTTGTATCACAGCCCTCAATCAGTATTTGGTGGAAGAAGGTATATAGCAATAGCACCACTTAATCTGTATTTTGTGAAAGAAGGTATATGGCACTCCTCAATCAGTTTTTGGCGGAAACAGGTATATAGCAGCCCTCAATCAGTATTTGGCGGAAACTGGTATATAGCACCCCTCAATCAGTATTTGGCAGAAACAGTTATATAGCGCCCCTCTATCAGGATTTTGTGGAAGAAGGTATATTGCAGACCTCAACAGGTATATCACTCCCGTTGAAATTAGTTACTCCAATTGCGTTTGTCCCTCTATCTAGCTGATGTATCGCAGCAGAACCGCACACAACTTCTGCACAATACAAATACACTATAATATAATTTCTATGTTAGAAAGTATATTATAAGTATATCAATATCACCATATGTTTGCATGTTCGGCGAATCACAAATGAGCAAAGTTCACCGCTAAAACTACCGCCGGGCGAACCGCAAAGCCATTTATATTCGTCAGACACAACCCTTAGTTGGCATGGCCCAGGAGCAGGCCCTGTGCTCTCACCTGTCCTTAACCTGCCTATGTCCTTTTCTGTTCCCTCAGCTAGAGAAGTATTATTTGCTGTGGACTCAGCTCCACTATACAGCGGGGACGAGCCAATAGAGGACAGTCAGCAGCTACTGGCCAGCCAAGATGTGGAGGAGACATACGCCACTTCTTCCGGTAGGTGGGCAAGTAGGGATGAGGAGAATGGTATGGGAGCTGGTGTTTTTACCATTCGGCCTGGCTGACATCATCATTTATTTGACCCTTCTTATGATCTGTCAGAAGGAAGGAAAAATGAGACGTACAACGGATCCTGTCTTTAAGGCTTGCATGACATGGTCCCTATTTTGCATCAGAATTGGCTTATGATTTGGTAGCCAAAAGCAGGAGTAAGTACAAAACACAGAAGACATGCAAATATTCCATTCACGTGTCATCTTTGTTTTGGATCCACTCCTGTTTTTTTAGCTTTAGCAATACTGATGGATTACTGACCAAATGCTGACCGAGTGAAGGCAGATGCTCCACAGACAGGATCTGTTTTTTGGGGGTTATTGTTCTGACAGATCAGGGGAATGGCAAAATAATCAGTGACATCAACACAAACTTACTGCTGACACCTTCTCCACTCTGTCAGGGGGGCTCTACTTGCATAAGCTTTTAATAGAACAGGTTCTGCAGACATCTATGTGGAATCAGCTGCCAATGGTGTAAAAGGAGTGTACTTCTGCTTGACGCTAACATAGACCTGTAAGGCTGAGTTCACACTTGAGTTATTTGGTCAGTTTGGGCCCCGTAACTGCCCAAATAAGTGAAGTGTGCAGTGATTCTAAGAGTGACGCCTGTCATCTGCATGACTCATAGTATAATTTCACTACCACAGCAGACTCCCTATGCATGTTACTGCAAGGCACAGTGTTCTACACCACTATAAAGGCTCTCTGCAGCCAGGAAATAGCCGTTTTTTTATGCAATTCGCCACATCTAAATTCGGATTAAACAGAATTTTTGTCAAAAATTTGGTGAATCGGCGGAATCAAATTTTTTAGAAATTTGTCCTCCTTTTGAGCATCTAAAGTTAACATTTCCTGTAGCAAATCTAGCTTCAGATCAGACCCCTAAGCCTCAGATCAGACCTCCATCAGACCCCCAGCCTCAAATCAAATGTTCCAGCCTCATATCATACTTCCATTAAACCCCCCAGCCTCAGATCAGACCCCCATGCCTCAGGTCAAACCCCTATCAGACTCCCCAACCTCAGGTCAGACCCCCATCAGACCCCCAGCCTCAGATCAGAACCCCCAGCCTCAGATCAGACTTTTTCCCGTTGCACTGTACTGTGACCTGACAGTGCACAGTGTCAGGTCATAGTGCGCGTCTAAGTGCACTACATCCTGACACTGTATGTGTCAAGACAAAGAGCGAGGCCGGCAGCAGACCAGGAAAGATGAGGACAGCCAGCGAAGTGCTGTTCTCATCTTCCTGTGCCTCCCGCATTCTAATGACCGCTTCTATGTTGGAAGCGGTCAATAGCATTTTAATTGTGTTCTGGCAGGGACCAGGGGCTGCATAAGGATTACATAGATGTATTGATCGATAGATAGATAGATAGATAGATAGATAGATAGATAGATAGATGTAGATACGTAGATACATAGAAAAATATTTTTATTATTGACTCTACTTCATCAGTAAATTTTTATTAACACAGATTTTAGGACTTGTAGATAGATCAGGATGAAGGATGCAAGGCAGATATCATAGATAGGGAAAGAATAACTGAATAGACAAAATAGATAATCAATATAGATAGCAATAAATTCATACATTCATAACAATATATTTCCATATTTTTCTGATACTGGCTTGGTTTTGTCTTATTTACTAAGTTTTTATTGTCTACTACTTCTGATATAGCTTGTGATTCCCTCGAGATCAATAAAGTGTATAAAGTATAAAGTGTATTGTATATACAGGAGAGGGAATATTCCTTTACAGTACATTGCACAAATAATAGGTTCAGTCATCATGATTCAGGGGTGAATTTATTAACATATTAAAGATCGAGTAATTTAACCCCCCCCCCCCCATTCTTCCTTCCAGACCAGATACATTTTAATTTAAGAAAATGGATAGTCTTGATATAAGGGATATACAGGTGAAACTCGAAAAATTTGAATATCGTGCAAAGTTCATTTATTTCAGTAATGCAACTTAAAAGATGAAACTAACATATGTGAGTGACTCATTACATGCAAAGCAAGATATTTCAAACCTTTATATGTTTCAATTTGGATGATTATGGCTTACAGTTTATGAACCCCAAAGTCATAATTTAGAGGTACCCTTTGCTCAGGGGATTTGGATTAATTAGCTGGCTACAGTTTGACACTTTGAGCCTAGAATATTGAACCTTTTCACAAAATTCTAATTTTAAGCTGTATTAATGCAATTCCTTTCAATTTGCATTACTGAAATAAATGGACTTTTGCACAATATTCTAATTTTTCGAGTTTCACCTGTATATTGTTTTTGATTCCCAAGGACAGGGACCCAGTGGTCACATGATTGTTAGGACTGGAGCAGGAAGCAGCATGATCACTTCCTGATATGTATACATAGGACTCAATGACAGCTTTGCATACACCAATGGGAAAGCCATGGATGGTAAAAAAATATATCTGGTGTTTTAATAGTGATCCCTGCTTTCAATGACAATGGAAAGAAATGCCCTTGCAGAGTTAAATGCTGACTGCCCAGATATTTATAGGCCTGTCCACCTGTGGTTAACCTACTTACACCACTGACATACCAAAATGCCACTCTTGTTGCCTTTCAAAAAAAATTGAAAGTGCTTTCTAGAAGGGGACACTGTTCTGACAAATTTAACATTATTTATGCTAGTAACTGGCATAAAATATAGCAAAATGTATGCCACCTCAGGGTGCTAGGTATTTCCAATAAATTATAACCAAATTTATTGAGAGGTGTTGACCTCTTTAGCAACTATTTCTCTAGCACAATTTAGATCAAGGGCAGTGTATAAAATGCCAAGCTTCCTAAATATACCCTTATAGAGCTTTGAAATCGTATAGGACCTTGTGGGACTTTAACTAAATTGGAGTTTAGGCTTAACTTGGGCAAATAATAAATATTGTTGACGCTAGACCTCATTGTCACTTTTTTATAGAAAGATAGAATTGGACCACCTTATCTATGTGTATAATTCCATTCTTTGAGTCCTAGACATAACCTTGCTGATTGAGGCATTCTCATTTTTGTTTAGAAACATGTTTTTGCTTTTCTGCTCTAAGAAGTTAATAATTTGTGGCATGAAAGAAAACAAAATTCATTGCCTAAACTGTCTTATTAAAACAAAGTTTCTTTAAATCTCTGTAAGAATAAAGAACATTGAAAAATAGAAAACGTCTTCTAGTAATTATATTTGGTTAAATCTTTGGTAATCTTCCCTTGAAAAATTATACTTGACACCTATCAGCAATAACTGGAGTCTGCTGGAATGAAATACCAGAGTTATCCAAATGTTATAAACTCAAAATAGCTCAAATTTTAACTCACTGTATAATAGAAGACTTTTTTAATATATTTTTGCTATGACTCTATAAAATGAGAGATGGTATGAATTCAAGTTTTTTCTATTTCTGATCACTTGCTTTTTGTTATGCAGTAGTAGTGAAGCTGTTTTCATCAGGAAATGTGGCTCCAATCTTATTTTTTCACAGTATTGCAAAAACTAAAAATTATATTTGCGGGATGAAATAGAAAACAACTTAATTCCACAATTATATTTTGGGTTTTGTTTTTATGGTGTGGGTCAGAAATATCAATTTTCTAGAATTTTTAGTATTTTTTACTTATACTTTTTAAAATGACCCCCCTCCTTTTCTTTTGAAGAAAATTTTCACTTGTGCCATATTCTGATTAGTGTTAAACAAATCGAAGTGAAGCAAATTGAATTTGATCCGAATTTCAGGAAAACTTTGATTCACAATGGATCCCAATTTCCTCTTGCTTCATTGTAACAAATCGATTTTTTCCTAAAATGGAAGTAAGAAGCCCAAGATATGACCCATAATGCCATGCAGCCAGCCAATCAGAAGATAGCCATCCCCTGTGATGTCACAGCCTTATAAAAAGCCTAAACCCGCCCACTCTCTATTTTACAGTGAACTGAGCATAGGGAAAAATGTAGCAAGTGCTAGGGAAACAAAGCTTTTATTGTAGAATCTTAGCTAGGAAGACTGCAGGGACAGTGTAGGAAGATCGTAAGAAAAGTTTTTAGACACTGAAGGGACAGCATAGTGTCACGGATGTAGTAGGGGAGAACACCAAAAGACAACAAGAAGGAAGAGAAAAGACACTAGGACTCACCGCTAGGGAAGGAAAAGGGTCACCACCTATAAAATCCTGCTCCTGGCCCTAACTCCTATCCGTATGGGCACCTCTCGATGGTAGAGATGCCCATACACAGGAACCTAGAGAACCCTGGTGGCCCTCGGATGCCCTAAAGTTAATGACAGGGCAGAGAAAACCCACTCCTTCCCTGGTGAAGGAACCAGCGTCTTGCTGAGGCCTAGAAAACAACAAGGGGGGGGAATACAAAAACGAAACAAGCGGAACACTTAACTTCTGTGGATGATGGATGAACAGGACTTCAACAAGAACCACACTCCAGCTCTTCCAAAACCAAAGTAAGCTATCCCAAGCAAGGAGGGATGGGTAAAGTCAGACTAAATAGGGCGAGGTAAAGGTCACATGATCCACACCTGAACAGGAGGTGTGGACATACCAGCAACACACAGACAAAGTGAAACCAAAAGAGGCTGTCAGATCACTAATGCGTAGATAATCTTTCAGACCTTCTGAGACCTGTCACAGCTGTGACAGTACCCTCCCTTCTACGGGTGACCTCCGGGCACCCAGGACCGACCTTATCAGGATGAGCTCTGTGGAATGCTCTCACCAGACGACTAGCATTAACATCGGTCGCTGGAACCCACATTCTCTCCTCTGGTCCGTATCCTCTCCATTGTACAAGATACTGGAGGGATCTCCGGAGAACTCGGGAGTCCATAATCCTGCTGATCTGAAATTCTAAATTGCCGTCCACCATGACAGGAGTGGGAGGTAAGGAGGAAGGCTCAACAGGTTCAACACATTTCTTTAGCAACAATTTATGAAATACATTATGGATTTTCAATGCCTGAGGAAGTTCAAGACGGAAGGCTACAGGGTTAACAATGGCAGTGATCTTATATGGACCAATAAATCTTGGGCCCAACTTCCAAGAAGGTACCTTAAGTTTAATGTTTCTTGTAGACAACCACACAGAATCACCCACTCTCAGGTCCGGACCACTCATACGTCTCCTGTCAGCCGCACTCTTATACCTGTTGCCCATCTTTTTCAGGTTATTTTGGATTTTACGCCAAATAGAAGATAAAGAAGAGGAAAATCGTTCCTCCTCAGGAATGCCGGAATTTTGAGCACTAAAAATTGTACCAAACGGTGGATGGAACCCATATGCCCCAAAAAACGCCGACTTATCAGTGGATTCCTGTCTATGGTTATTTATAGCAAACTCAGCTAACGACAAAAATAAAGACCACTCTTCCTGATTCTCTGAAACAAAACATCCCAAGTAAATCTCCAGATTCTGATTAGTGCGCTCCGTCTGTCCGTTCGACTGAGGATGAAAAGCCGAAGAAAAGGACAATTATACTCCCAGACAAGTACAGAACGCTTTCCAGAATCTGGAAACAAACTGAGTCCCTCTATCGGACACCAAATAAGAGGGAATGCCATGTAGTTTCACGATGTTGTCGACAAACACCTGTGCAAGAGTTTTAGTATTGGGTAGACTAGGTAATGCAACCACCAGAATCACGGTTTTTCCTGAAGAATTCCGTAAATCCGTGATAAAATCCATGGAAAAATGGGTCCAAGGTCTGGACGGGATGTGCAATGGAAGCAGAGATCCGGAAGGCCGAGTATGTGTCACCTTAGCACGTGCACAGGTATCACAGGCTGACACATAGTCCTCAACACACTTACGCAACCCCGGCCACCAAAATCTGCGAGATATGAGATCGACAGTCGATCTGCTCCCAGGGTGCCCAGCCATCACTGTACAGTGATGTTCCTCAAACACCTTATGACGTAATTCGGAGGGAACAAACAATTTCCCCTGAGTCCGGAGCATCCTCCTGTGACTCCAACACCCTAGCCTCGAGATCAGGATAAAGAGCGGATATGACTACCCCTTCAGATAAAATGGGACTAGGGTCATTAGACTCACCCCCTCCCCAGGAAAGCTACGCGACAAAGCGTCCGCCTTGACGTTCTTAACCCCAGGGCGGTAAGTGACTATGAAGTTAAATCTGGTGAAAAACAATGACCATCTGGCCTGCCTTGGGTTCAGTCGCTTAGCTGACTCCAGGTAGGCCAGATTCTTGTGATCCGTAATTTCCGTAATAGGGTGAATTGCTCCTTCCAACCAATGCCACCATTCCTCAAACACCAACTTAATGGCCAGCAATTCCCTATTCCCCACATCATAATTCCTTTCAGCAGTAGAGAGTTTTTTAGAGAAAAATGCACATGGGCGCCATTTATTAGGTGAAGGACCATGTGACAAGATTGCTCCTACCCCTACCTCGGACGCGTAAACCTCAACAATAAATGGCTGAGTCATGTCCGGTTGCACCAGAATAGGGGCCGAAGCAAAACATTCTTTCACAGCAGAAAAGGCCTGTAATGCCGCATCAGACCAGACAGAAATATCCGCAACCTTCACAGTCATGTCTGTTAAAGGTTTAACCACCGATGAATAGTTCAAGATAAATTTACGGTAGTAGTTGGTAAACCCCAAAAACTGCATAAGCGCTTTCAGATTTTCGGGTCGATCCCAGTCCAATACGGCACGGACCTTCTCGGGATCCATACGAAAACCTGAGGATGAGAGCAGGTAACCCAGAAATTGCACTTCCTGTACAGCAAATACACACTTTTCCATCTTAGCATACAATTTATTCTTTCTTAGGATCTGTAACACCTGTCTCACATGATCCTGATGAGTCTCCATATTAGGCGAAAAAATTAGTATGTCGTCAAGGTATACAACGACAAACCTCCCTACCAGATGATGAAAGACGTCATTGACAAAGTGTTGAAAAACCGCAGGAGCATTGGTTAACCCAAAGGGCATGACCAGGTTTTCAAATTGACCCTCAGGTGTATTAAATGCGGTCTTCCACTCATCCCTCTCCTTGATCCTTACCAGATTATATGCCCCCCTCAGATGCAATTTAGAGAACACCTTGGCACGGAAAATCTGACTAAACAAATCCGGAATCAAAGGAAGGGGGTAAGGATCACGGACGGTAATACGATTGAGCTCACGGAAGTGCAGACATGGTCTCAGGGTACCATCTTTTTTCTTTACAAAGAAAAACCCAGGAGCCACTGGGGACTTGGATGGTCTAATATGTCCCCTTGTCAAACTCTCGGTAATATACTCTCGCATGGCCTTTTTTTCGAGTTCCAAAAGATTATACAACCGAGATTTGGGCAATTTAGCTCTGGGAATTCCCGGTGCAGAAGCAACTCCTAATTACCACTCTCAGAGAAAACATCAGAAAATTCTGAAATGAACGAGGGTACAGTTTTAGTGGTAACCATAGAGAACGATGCATTAAGACAGTTGTCTATGCAAAAATCACTCCAATCGAGAATCTGTCTCGCTTGCCAGTCGATGTTAGGGTTATATTTGTTTAACCATGGTAAGCCCAACACCAACGGAGCAGGCAGACCCTCCAACACATAACAGGAGATAGATTCCTGATGCAAATCACCCACTCTTAAATGAATGTCATTCACTACCTGTGACAGGCATTTTTGGGTGAAAGGTGCTGAGTCAATTACAAAGACAGAAAAACTTTTCTCTAATGCATTAGTAGTCAACCTGTGAATGCGTACAAACTGTCCATCAATCAAGTTAACTCCTGCCCCACTGTCGATAAATGATTTGATTTTCACAGTTTTGGACTCTAGCACCACATCGGCAGACAGGAGAAAACGGGTACTACCAGTACAAGACAAAAGTAGGCTTTCTTGCTCCCCATCCACACCACCAATAGTAATTTGAGGATTAAATGTTTTTTCCTTTTTGTTTACACCTTGATGCTGCAAGTACGGACAAATATTCACAAAATGTCCCTTCTTGCCACAATAAAAGCAGTCTCCTTTCATATGACCCAAACTTTTGCCAGTAGTACCAGGAGTAGCTCCTACTAACTGCATAGGCTCCTCGCAAGGCGCAACCACTAGTGTCTCTCCACCATAAGTGTCAAAGAAAGCAGTACCCTTATTGGACAGTATATCCTGAAGGTGATGATCCCTAGATCTCTCCCTCAGGCGTCTATCTAGATGTACAGCAAGGGACATAGCTGCTTCCAATGACACAGGATTTTCATGAATAGCCACACGTCCTGCAGTCTCTCAGAGAGACCCTGACAGAATTGACTACGGAGAGCAGGATCATTCCACTTAGTATCGGTAGCCCATCTCCTAAATTCAGAGCAATAGGTCTCCGTGGAACGTTCTCCCTGCCGCAAACTCCGTAACTTGGTCTCGGCCTGAGAGATCTGATCTGGGTCATTGTAGATGAGACCCAAGGCTCCAAAGAATTAATCTACCGACCGGAGGGACAGTGATCCGGTCGGCAGAGAAAAAGCCCAAGATTGGACGTCCTCTTTAAGCAATGAAATAATCATACCCACACGTTGACACTCATTCCCAGAAGAGTATGGACGCAGCATAAAGTATAATTTACATGAATCCCTGAATCGGAGGAAATTGTCACTACCCCCGGAAAACCTGTCCGGGAGAGCCACCTTCGGTTCAGGACAGGCGTGGGACCCACCACCGGAACCAGCAGCCTGTGGACTCTGAATCTTCAAGACAGTTGCGCGGTGGTCTGCTACCTCCAAAGTCAGATTCTGCAGCTGTTCGACCAGTCCAGACATAGTATCCATAGCTGCACAGATCAGAAAAAAATGGCGTTATTGACTTGGGATAATGTCACGGATGTAGTAGGGGAGAACACCAAAAGACAACAAGAAGGAAGGGAAAAGACACTAGGCCTCACTGCTAGGGAAGGAAAAGGGTCACCACCTATTAAACCCTGCTCCTGGCCCTAACTCCCATCCGTATGGGCACCTCTCGATGGTAGAGATGCCCATACACAGGAACCTAGAAAACCCTGGTGGACCTCGGATGCCCTAAAGGAAATGACAGGGCAGAGACAACCCACTCCTCCCTGGTGAAGGAACCAGCGTTTTGCTGAGGCCTAGAAAACAACAAGGGAGGGGGATACAAAACACAACAAGCGGAACACTTAACTTCTGTGGATGATGGATGAACAGGACTTCAACTTTACCCATCACTCCTTGCTTGGGATAGCTTAATTTGGTTTTGGAAGAGCTGGAGTGTGGTTCAACAAGAACCACACTCCAGCTCTTCCAAAACCAAATTAAGCTATCCCAAGCAAGGAGTGATGGGTAAAGTCAGACTAAATAGGGCAAGGTAAAGGTCACATGATCCACACCTGAACAGGAGGTGTGGACATACCAGCAACACACAGACAAAGTGAAACCAAAAGAGCCTGTCAGATCACTAATGCGTAGATAATCTTTCAGACCTTCTGAGACCTGTCACAGCTTTGACACATAGGGAGATTGCAGGGGACAGTGCAAGCTCTGTGTAATTGCCCTGTGCATCTTGTTCCACTGCTGTGCCATTCATTCTTAATCTGTTTTGTTTTACGTACATAGACTGACTGTGCATCAGACAGTCTCAACAGCCGGTCTAATATATAGATGCATGTATCTAGCTAATGTGCTGTGACATTAATAATTAATCTGTTCAGATATACATAGAGGTATGGTACATCAGACTCATTGTCAACAGACAGTGTAATAGAGGCACATTTATATAGTTCATCTGCTGGGCCATTTATACTTAAAGAGGTTGTCTGGGTTCAGAGCTGAACCGGGACATATTTTCTTCTTCCCCCACTCAGCCTCTCTGACTTGAGCATCGGAGCATTTCATGCTCCAATGTTCTCTCTTGCCCTGTGCTCTATCACGCAGGGCAAGGGCTTTTGTGTTTAAATTTTACACTGCTTGGCAGAGGCTTCCGCCTAGCAGTGTTCCAAGTGACTTCACCGGCACTTATAGACAGGCTTTAGTGCTGCTCTAGCTGTTTTACAGGCTAGGGCAGTGCTAAAGCCTGCCCATTAGTGCTGTTCACATCACAGGGCTCACTGCTAGGCAGAAGCATCCACCTACCTTACCCATGGAGAGCCCAGTACATCACCGGATCTCCAGAAAAAACCCTTCTGCAGGGGCAAGGGAGAGCATCGGAGCATGAAATACTCTGATACTCATGTCCGAGGGACTAAGTGGGGGAAGAAGGGGATATGTCTAGGTACAGCTCTGAACCTGGACAACCTCTTTAATCTGTTCTATTCTGACTGTACTGACTGTGCAACTGTAAACTAGGATACATTCTCCCTAAAGTTTAACTGCAGGCCAAGATAGAACTGATTTAACGTGCTGTGTGATGAATTAATTCGGATCGAAGCAAATTTTCGGGAAAAATTTGGTGAAGCGAACAAAAAAAACTTTTGAAAACTTTGCTCATCTGTAATAATTTTTTTACATTGACAGAACTGTGTGACAGCTTTTTTATTTTACTAGAGTTTTAGTTCTTACTGTTACCATTTTGGGTTATACAACATACAACTTTACAATCATGTTTTTTTATGTTATTTTTGGAGGGAAGGTGACAAAAAACATTAATTCTGGTATTAGGAAATTTTTACAGTTGTTCATCATGTGGGATAAATAACTTGATATTTCAATAGTTTTTTGATTCACTTATGCAATCTGTTTATTTTTTTTATAGTTTTTTTTATTTTTTAACATGATAAAGTGGGGAAATGTTCTTTTTGAATGTGTAAAAATTGTGAGTTTAAAAAAAACAACTTTCAACTTTAAACAATTTGTACAGTTTGTTAGTCTATTTAGGGGATATCGACATGTCATTGCAACTGCTATATGGCAGTGTATTGTGATTTTACTGGCATCAAATTCAAAGTCTATCAAAATTAAGTAGAGGCACTGGCCTCTACATAACTTTAGCATATCCAATGCCGATCTAAATGTAAACCAGCTTCCTAGCTGGATTACATTTAGACCATTTTGTACGCCTAAAACAGGTGTAGAAAATGATGACTGAGAGGGGGCTGCTGGCCCATCCCCTTCACTGCCCACACAACCTCCACTTTTTTAGGGCTGACATGAGTGGAGAAAAATCGCAGATTGTGGTGCAAATTAACTTTGCGTGGAAATCTGCACCAGAAACAACCCTAATATAGGTGTATTTCTGATCGTAAATGACCCACTAAAGTTATTAACCTTCACCCCTCCACTTCAGAAAACCACATTCCCTTCAAAGAGGACCTAGAAAATATTTTTTCTAGGTCCTCTAGGTATATATATATATATATATATATATATATATATACACTGCTCAAAAAAATAAAGGGAACACTTAAACAACACAATGTAACTCCAAGTCAATCACACTTCTGTGAAATCAAACTGTCCACTTAGGAAGCAACACTGAGTGACAATCAATTTCACATGCTGTTGTGCAAATGGGATAGACAACAGGTGGAAATTATAGGCAATTAGCAAGACACCCCTAATAAAGGAGTGGTTCTGCAGGTGGTGACCACAGAACACTTCTCAGTTCCTATGCTTCCTGGCTGATGTTTTGGTCACTTTTGAATGCTGCCGGTGCTTTCACTCTAGTGGTAGCATGAGACGGAGTCTACAACCCACACAAGTGGCTCAAGTAGTGCAGCTTATCCAGGATGGCACATCAATGCAAGCTGTGGCAAGAAGGTTTGCTGTGACTGTCAGCGTAGTGTCCAGAGCATGGAGGCGCTACCAGGAGACAGGCCAGTACATCAGGAGACGTGGAGGAGGCCGTAGGAGGGCAACAACCCAGCAGCAGGACCGCTACCTCCGCCTTTGAGCAAGGAGGAACAGGAGGAGCACTGCCAGAGCCCTGCAAAATGACCTCCAGCAGGCCACAAATGTGCATGTGTCTGCTCAAACGGTCAGAAACAGACTCCATGAGGGTGATATGAGGGCCCGACATCCACAGGTGGGGGTTGTGCTTACAGCCCAACACCGTGCAGGACGTTTGGCATTTGCCAGAAAACACCAAGATTGGCAAATTCGCCACTGGCGCCCTGTGCTCTTCACAGATAAAAGTAGGTTCACACTGGGATCCGTCCCGGGGGCGTGGCTTGGCTGCCGTGAGGAATGGCCGCTTGAACACATCGCTCCTGCACCTCGGCGATTATAAAACAGCTCCCCAGGGCAATAACTGCTGCCTTCTCCACGCTATTGATGGCACCAAAGCGGGACAACATCCAGGAAGCTATGGGGAAGTCTAAAAGGCAGCTCGCTAGGCTGCAGAGCGGAAACCTGGATAGCTTCTTTGAACGAGGCCAGGCCAAAGATGGCGCAGATTCCCGCGCCGCGACCCGCACCTCATCTCCTCGAGACAGCGCATCGCCAAGAAGCACCTCCAGATCCCCACCACCTTTACTGGGGCCCGATGTCTTCTCCCTGACGGAAGCAGAGTTCCCCTCGCTACCACCAACTCCAAGCGACATAGAGACTCCAGGGAACAAGGATACACAAAATGTCGGCGCAACTAACCTGAATGGGCTCTCACCCTCCAGCAGTCCCCTAAAGCAGAAGCCGCGCCTGGACACGTCAGGTTTTCCTAAGGTTAGTGAGGGGCCCTGGGCACAAGCAGCGGAGTCTCCTGCTGTGATCCCCATCATAGCATACCAAACCTCAGACAAACCGCTGTGTGAGGAATCTATTAAAAACATGCTGCTGGCATTACACCAGTCCCTGCGATCAGATATGACAGGGTTAATTAACCCACTGGCGGCCAAAGTTAAGGTCAACACTGAAAAAATCCTGCATGTGGAGAATAAAATGGCAGAATTTGCCATGTCACAAAATAATGTCATAGATGCTCACAATGATATGGCGGATGAGCTAGAAACCATTAAAAGCAAACTAGCAGATCTGGAAGATCGTTCCAGAAGGAACAATGTTAAATTCAGGGGCATACCCGAAGATGTGACACCTCGTGACCTGCAACCCTATATTAAAAGCCTCATCAAAGCTTTGCTGCCCAATATTCCTGTCCCTGATATGATAATAGACAGGGCTCATAGAATTCCGAAGCCGTCATACTTGGGGGCAGATATCCCAAGGGACACACTTGCTAGGATCCACTTTTTCCATACAAAAGAAGCCCTAATGCTGGCGGCTAGGAATTGTGACAAACTCCCTGCCCCATTCCAAACTGTCAGGCTTTTTGCAGACCTCTCCATGACAACTTTGAGGCAAAGGAGAGAATTACAGCCGATTACTCTAGCCCTCAGGGATAACAATATCCAATATAAATGGGGCTACCCACAAAAGCTGCTAGTCCGGAGAGACGGAAAAACCCATGTGGTAAAATCGATTGCGGATGGAAAGGAACTATTTCTAACATGGGACATTTCCTTCCAGCCGGAAAAAAGTGGAGACCGAAGACGGGATGATCGGATGTCTACAACTGGAATCCAAAATGGCTAATGCTCCCAAAGGGGTTACCACAGTCCCAGAGTGAAGATGAGGGCGAGGATATAAAGATCACACGCCAGATCATCAATAGTTCAGAGGAGTGGAGTCGTCCATATGTTTTTTTTTTTTTCATGTGGGGTTTGATATTTAACCTTTTTATCTAGGTGCAGATTATATGCTGACATATTCAATACTCCTCTCAGTCTCACCAGTGGACTCTCGTCACCTATTCATCACAGACGAATTTGACCGTCTGGAGTTGGGGTACTATTCCCTGTTTCTGTTATTTTTCCTAGCGTCTGGACTCCCCAGTATTTTGCTATTTTGAATATCTGCCTACAGAATACGTGTATACAGATTGTTAGGCACTTGCCTATTGTTATCAAAGTTAATCTGCTGATTTTTGGTTGCCCGTCTATTCACACAAAAATTGGTTCCTCCCCCCATTCAAATGGGTCTTAAAATTCTGTCTTTGAATGCCAAAGGACTTAATTGTCCACAAAAAAGAACGTATGTTTGGCGGGAGGCAACTAAAGCTGGAGCGGACCTCATTTGTATTCAGGAAACTCATTTATTGCAGGAAGATGCTAAACGTATTAACAATCGTTTCTTTCCTTATGTATTACATTCCCATTTTAGTAAGAAATCCAGAGGGGTGTTCATAGCTGTCAAGAATTCAGTGGCCTTTACAGCCTTATCCTCAAAAGTGGACCCCGGAGGCCGATACATCATCTTGGTATGTTCTATCAACAACATCACCTACACCATAGTTAATGTTTACGCACCTAATAACCACCAAATCTCCTTCCTGCGGAAGATACTAAAACAGATAAACCAATTGAAACAAGGAAAGGTGATAGTTTGTGGGGATTTTAACCTGGTGATGGATCGGTCGCTGGACTCTACTAGCCCAGGCCGGCGTATGGGGGGTGATGCGGCCTCTCTTTTGCGCACAGAAGGCCTCATTGATGTGTGGAGAGCTCAACATAGTGTAGAAAGAGACTATACCTTTTTCTCAACTCCTCATCTATCGTACTCGCGCATTGATATGTTTTTTGTTGATCAAGCCACTCTGCTGCATACAATATCTTCTGACATTGGACTTATTCAATGGTCCGATCATGCCCCAATTACACTGTCTCTGGAAGACATTTATCAATTCCCACGTGCCCCTATTTGGCGTAATGATATATTGTTATTCTCCAATCCTGACACAGCTAAAGAAATAACCGCTGAACTAAAGGAATTTTTCAACTTTAATGATGGCTCTGTCACGGATAAATATGTTTTGTGGCAGTCCCATAAAGCATTCATTCGAGGCTCCCTGATTAGAATAAAATGCAAACTAAAGAAAATTAGAGAAAAGGAAATATCTCAGCTGCTCAAATCCATTGCTAACCTCGAAACCCAGAACAAAATATCCCCTACAGCTCAAACAACGGCCCTTTTGAAAGCAGAGAGGAACAAATTATGTAGTCTAATGTCCCAAAATTATTCTAAATCCATGCTCTGGTTGAAAGCGAGACATTACGCCCAAGGGAACAGAGCTGGTAAACTATTAGCTAATAAACTAAAAATTCACCAAACCAAATCAAAAATTCCCTTCCTTATACATCCGTCATCTAAAGCTAAATTAATAGATCCTAGGGATATTGCAGAGCAATTCCGCACCTATTACCATAGTCTCTATAATCTTAGGGAAACGGTTACATTGCCTCACAACTACTCTGAACTAGTGGAAAACTTCCTATCTCAATCTAAACTACCCACTCTCTCTCCTGACCAACTCCATTCATTGAATACCCCTCCTACATTTATCGAAATCCAAAAACTTATTGCTGGCCTCCCATCGGGTAAATCCCCAGGCCCAGATGGTCTGTCTAACGAATATTATAAACAGTTTTATCCCTTACTATCCCCGTACATTTTAGATATTTTTAATAAAGCCTTGGAAGGTACTCCATTCCCTCCCGAGATGCTGACAGCACTTATAGTCACCTTGCCAAAACCCGATAAGCCCCCAGAGGTTCCTCAAAATTTTAGGCCAATTTCACTGCTAAACTCAGATATCAAAATCTTTGCCAAGTTAATAGCCAGTAGATTGTCAGTCATACTCCCTTCTTTGGTCAAAGATGACCAGACAGGATTCGTTAAAGGCCGATTGTTATCAGACAACACTAGACGATTGATCAATTTGTTTGATCATGCTGAACAAAATAACCTCCCTATAATAGCAGTAACATTAGACGCAGAGAAGGCGTTTGACCGCCTTCATTGGTCATTCGCATTCTCAGTCCTTAGCAAAATGGGCTTTCAGGGCAATATTTTAAATGCCTTCCATGGCTTATATGCTTCCCCTTCGGCTAAAGTATGGGTTAATGGGGTACTATCCTCTCCTTTCCAGATTACAAACGGCTCGCGTCAAGGATGCCCTTTGTCACCCCTCCTGTTCATCCTGGCCCTTGAGCCTTTAGCCCAACACATACGACAAACGCCCAGTATTCAGGGAGTGGATATTGGAGGGAGAGATCACTGGATATCGTTATATGCTGATGACATTATCCTTACTCTTTCTGATCCCCTTCGGTCATTGGAATCAGCTTTTGATTTAATAACACACTTTGGCATTCTTTCATACTATAAAATTAACAACTCCAAATCTCAAGCCTTATTACTTAATACCTCCCGAGAGGATGTTGGAATGATACAGTCCCGATTTCCTTTAGACTGGCAGGAAACAGAGCTTTCATATTTGGGTATCAAGCTGACATATCCCAGGTTACACTTGTACAAAAGAAACTATGAGCCCCTTCTGGAAACCATGTCGGCTGATTTCTCCCACTACTCCATGAAGGAGATATCCTGGGTCGGTAGAGTGGCAGCATTCCAGATGATGACATTGCCCAAACTGATATACATATTTAGAGCAATCCCCATCCCAATCCCGGACCTGTTCTTCCGGAAAGCTCAGGCAATATTGTCCAAATACATTTGGAAATCATCTAAACCCAGAATTGCTCAGAAACAGCTATTCTTACGGAAAAAAGCAGGAGGGATAGGTCTACCTTGCATTAGTGATTATCATATAGCCATAGGCCTGTCATTAGCTAGGGAGTGGTGGGATAAAAACTGCAATAAAGCCTGGCACCAAATAGAATCTCACTCAATTAAGGAGAGCTCCTTAAAAGACTGGTTGATTGGCATACTATGGAATAGAAAGGTCCCTGAAGTCCCCCTGCAAACTGTAAAACATGTAGGGAAGCTTTGGCTAAAGTTCCATAACACCTATGCAGATTCCACTGATACCTTATTCTCCCATCTAGACACCCGTGCCTTGGAATGGATTTTGAGAGATATAACTCTTCGGAATTGGCAAGAACAGGGAATTAAGAAAGTCTCTCAACTCATTTGCCCAATAGGGGTCCTCTCGTTCACCACTATCCAACAGTTGTTTCAGCTTTCAACAGGCGAAATATTTAACTATCTCAGGGTGAAACATCTCCTAACATCGATTATCACTAAACCCCCTCCTATACATGAAGGGATCCTTCAAATATACTGTTCGCGAAACCTGCTGAAGAAAGGAGCGACAGGGCGTATATATGAATACATGGGTGATAAATCTGAATTTGCCAAATACAAGTCCTTCCAGAAGTGGGAAAGTGAACTGGGCAGCTCATTTTCTAAAGATGAATGGTCTTCTGCTATAAGCTTTTTGGCCTCCAATTTCAAATGTGTCACACATTATGAAGCTGGTGTTAAAACGCTTTTAAATTGGTATTTTACACCCATGAGACTGCATGTTATCTACCCTGCGTCTTCTCCCATGTGTTGGAGGGGCTGTGGAAACATAGGCTCCCTACTCCACGTCCTGTGGACATGCCCAGTTGTCACAAACTACTGGAGACAGGTGTTTACACTGCTAGGCGAGATATCTGGTCGGAGTGACCCCCCGTCCCCAGAAATTGCTCTTTTGTTTCTAGGCATTCAGCATTTCTGCCCGTTATACAGGCCAATAGTGGGACATGTTTTACTAAGCGCAAAATTAGTTATTACCCGTCACTGGAAAGAAACAAACCCTCCTAATATTTCAGAGGTGATTGCTGAGCTAAATAATACATGCAGATATGAAAGGATGATTCCGCCCTCAGTGATTTCTCCTATAAAATTCAGGCGCATCTGGAACCCCTGGATGACTCATCCGAAATTCTCCAAGTAGAGAATCTTTAATACTCTGATCCCATGGGAGAAGTAGGGGTTGGGGATTCCTTTTGAAAACTGCTCTTGAAGGTCCCTCCTGTAACTAAGCTTCCTGATTAGACGGATTTATGATTGACACTTGTCACTTAGAGTTTTCTTAGTGTTTAATGTAAATTCTTGAAGACTATTGTTTGCCAAGAAGCGTGTCCTGATATTGCAACTAACTTGTTCCTGCGAGATGACTCATGCTGAATGTTAACAGACCATACTTTATATTAAACCGGAAACTTTTAATGCATATATTAATATTTGCCATTGGTGGCTGCGTCCACCTCAGATTGTATATGCAGTGTCACGACTGTTACTTTTAAATATGGAAAAATCTCAATAAAAATGTTGAATTAAAAAAAAAGTAGGTTCACACTGAGCACATGTGACAGACGTGACAGAGTCTGGAGACGCCGTGGAGAACGTTCTGCTGCCTGCAACATCCTCCAGCATGACCGGTTTGGCATTGGGTCAGTAATGGTGTGGGGTGGCATTTCTTTGGAGGGCCGCACAGCCCTCCATGTGCTCGCCAGAGGTAGCCTGACTGCCATTAGGTACCGAGATGAGATCCTCAGACCCCTTGTGAGACCATATGCTGGTGCGGTTGGCCCTGGGTTCCTCCTAATGCAAGACAATGCTAGACCTCATGTAGCTGGAATGTGTCAGCAGTTCCTGCAAGACGAAGGCATTGATGCTATGGACTGGCCCGCCCGTTCCCCAGACCTGAATCCAATTGAGCACATCTGGGACATCACGTCTCGCTCTATCCACCAACGTCAGGTTGCACCACAGACTGTCCAGGAGTTGGCAGATGCTTTAGTCCAGGTCTGGGAGGAGATCTCTCAGGAGACCGTCCGCCACCTCATCAGGAGCATGCACAGGCATTGTAGGGAGGTCATACAGGCACGTGGAGGCCACACACACTACTGAGCCTCATTTTGACTTGTTTTAAGGACATTACATCAAAGTTGGATCAGCCTGTAGTGTGTTTTTCCACTTTAATTTTGAGGGTGACTCCAAATGCAGACCTCCATGGGTTAAAAAATTTGATTTACATATTTTTTTTTTGTGTGAATTTGTTGTCAGCACATTCAACTATGTAAAGAACAAAGTATTTCAGAAGAATATTTAATTAATTCAGATCTAGGATATGTTATTTTTGTGTTCCCTTTATTTTTTTGAGCAGTGTATATATATATATATATATATATATATATATTATATACAGCAGTGCACTGATATGTGAGGTACAAGGTGTAATAAATGCAAAGAGGCTACAGATATGTAATATATATAGCAGTGCACTGATATGTGAGGTACAAGGTATAATTTATACCTCGTACCTCAAATATCAGTACACTGCTGTATATAGTATATATCTCTACACACTGCATCTATTTTACATCTTACTAGCTGACTGTCACCATCCTTCATATAAGATAAGGGCCGGGGGCTATCCATAGTATTCAGTATATTGGGCAGACTAGATGGGCCAAATGGTTCTTATCTGCCGACACATTCTATGTTTCTATGTTTCTATGTTTCTATGTGACCTGTGACGTCACAACTCCTTTTACCCACTCCATTCTACCTTCTACCAGGAGGCTCTCTCCCCACAAATCTCGCCTTATTGCTACCGTTCTGCAATTCTCAAACAGAGGCAAGACATTTAAATGGGGGCAATGCTACTGCCAGTGGGGGATGAGTTGTCAGGGGACAATAATGCTAGATATTTTGTACTTCATGGGGGTATTTATATGGCGCTGTTGGGGAGATATTTTGTGCATAAATGTTGTATTTATATTGCAATGTTGGGGAGGTAATTTGGAAATGCATACTGGTACCAGACACTGCTGTAGAGGTATTTTGACCTTCATTATGGTATGTGTTGCTGTTGGGGAGGGTAACGTATGATCCCGACCTAGGCATTTTTGGGTTCCACTTTAAATTCCTTTCTTGTATTGATAGTTTTAAACAGGGACAAGACCAAGTAAAACAAAATTCACCCCCACAGTGTGTATTCTGTGCCAATATTAGCATATGTGGGCTTGGGAGTTTGTGTAGCAGGGCTGTTTTTTTATCCCAGCCCAGCCCAGATGGCACACTACATAACATGCAGCAGCAAGCACCATTCATGGAGCAAGGTGAGGGGCTAATAATGGATAGTGGGAGGGTCTGTGGATGGGTCATGGGGGCCCAATTCAAATTCTTTCTATGGGGCCCAATAATTTCTATGTACACCCCTGCTGAAACTGCTCACAAAAAGTGTTCATTTTTTTTGTCTTTGTTAACTAATGTAATAAAAACCAAATATATTACCAAAAAAGGGTAATTTTTGTACAGCTGTTGTAACAAGCCATTGCTTCTTCACTTTTCTTCACGTTCCAGTGCAATCTTCGGTTTGCTTATGTTGCTTTTTCTGATAAAATCTACCACTGTGTATATATGTATATATATATATATATATATATATATATATGCCAGTAGGCATCCGCCCAGATAGAGGGATAGTTTTTGGACTGCTTGTTAAAAACAAGCCATTGCTTCTTCCGATACCACTATGTGTGTATAAAAAAGTGCAGACATCTGATCCAAAAAAGGAGGATTTTTTGACAATTTTTTTTTAAAAAAAGCATATAAAATCCGGCAGTGTAGTCTGTTATTACCACAGGCTTACCATCTGTTTCTCCATAAACATATATATTGCTGTCACTTTGACATTACTTGCCATTAAAAAGCTTGAAAGGTGATGGCTACAGTCCTTGGAAACGTCTGAGTGTCATACAAAACCTTTCAGGGCAATTTGAAAGCAGAATTGTTAGAATTGGGCCAAAACATTTTTTGGGGGAATTTCACTTATCTCTACCAACTAGGCAAAAATCTATATCACAGCATATAAGTTATAAAGACTGCAAACTATATTATTGAATTCATTTTTTTGTGATTCCCTAACATATATCAGATAATAACATCATAAGTCAGGAACTGATTGATTCCAGCTATCTTTCTAAAGCTTGGTAAGTATAATAAAGGGGTTTTCCACAATTTAAATATTGATGACATACCGTATCCTTAGGATAAACCATCAATATTAGATTGGTGGGGTTCTGACTTTAACACTTTCACCATGACCTGTCTGAAAGAACTGCTTCACTACAGTACTCTGTACAGCTGGTATGCTGTACAGACAGCATCGGATTCCCTGGAAGTTTGCCTTAGTCTAAAATGGCGAGTTCAATTTTCAGTTTGGACCCCCTATTCTAATATTGATGGTCTAGCCCAAGAATAAATATTACAATTCATCACTGATAAGATATTTTTTTAATTGAGGAATTTCTATCATATTCCTGAATCCAAATACATCAATTAATTGAATGGTGCCTTTTTAACCCTCTTTTGACATCCACCTCTCTAAAGATGGTGCCCACTTAGGAGCTGGATGATCATAGAATTGTAACCATGGCATCTGAGTGGTCAATTACTGGGAGTGATATGTGATTAAATGACTCCCATGATTATTGCAGTCTATGGGTTACGCAATCCGACAATTGCATGTTTTTCTTCCTTAGGGGGGCCAAAAATAAATGTAAAAAAAGGTTTTTAAAAATATATACAAACCCTTAAAAATACAAAAATTGAGGTATTTTTTACCGCACAGGGAACACCGTACAAATGAAACCCATAAAACCATGACAGAATTGTGATTTTTTTTTTTATTCTTGACCATGAAGAATTTTATCAACTTCCCTGCACATTGTATGCAATATTAAATATAGCCATTAAAAGGTGCAACTTGTATTTTACAAAACAAGCCATTATATGGCTAAGTAAACAGAATAAAAAAAATAAATAAAAATGTATGGCTTCTGAATGTATAGAAGTCGAAAGAAATACAAAATGCAAAATTACTGCTTCAGGAAAAGGTTAAGAATGTATGCCAAAGCAACAATAGCATCAGCGTCTTCAGAAAGACGTGTTACAGGTACATCAAAAATTTTCAGTTACATAAATCTGTACCAAAAGCTGACTCTTATTTATAATCTGTAAGATCATTTTTGTTTTTCCAATTTGTCAGTAAATACTTGGTTATTCAAGACTGTTGGCACATTATATAGAGGTTGGCAAACTGTAATACATGTTGGTCCAACAATATCAGCCAAGTAGTGCCTATGTAGAGTAGGCTAAACATAAGCCTAGCAATCTCTTTTAGTAAAATGTTACATAAAGGTTTTTGTTGAGAATCTGAGTTATAAAATTCATTGCACATTTAATATAGTAGATTTTCCTTTATTTGTAATATCTTTCCTGGTCCTCGGATGCGTATTTAAAAATCATATAATCTAAGGTGCTATAATTCTGGATTCATAGAATTGCAATGAGTCTTGATATAATATCTGTTATATAGACAAATAAATATATGCAAAATATGTCCACCTCAATAAGGCCTAACTGTGATTCAGCCTTGATGAAATTCCAAACATATGATCTACAAACTCATTAAATGTTTCATGAATTCCATATATGAACCCATATGTAAACCTCAAACTAATAATATTTTTTTTAAAATTACTTTAATATCTTCAGTTAAGAAGTGAACCTAAGTAACTATTAAGGGTGTTAGCCTTTGAAGAATAGAGATAGTGTAAAATGTTTTAAATAAAACATACCAAAAAATAAAAAGTGCATTTAAAAAAAACTTCAGACCTCTTTTTCACATTTTGTTAAGTTGTGGCCTTGTGCTAAATAAAACAAAGTCAAGTTTTTTCCCCCATCAATCTGCACTTGAAACCACACAATGAGAAAGTGAAAACAGAATTTTATAAATGACCAGTTAATCTGTCCTTGAGGCTGGTTTTAAAGTCAGTATAAAACTGAGTCTGCTTGTATAGAACCTACCATTAGCCATCTGGCTCCAGGAGAAGTATATGGTGGGTTCAGCATGCATGTTGGTACTTGCATCCCTGGATCCGATGAAAGCCGTAATGGCACCGGACGGGGTTACAAGCAAAGTGTACTTGGCTTGCATGCTGACCTGCATCCCCTGGATTTTATGTGGCTGTCATGGCCCATGAACAGGTAGGAACAAGAGTTAGGGACCACTCATGAGACAACCTTGACGCGGTGAGTGGCTTACTATGCTTTGGCCAAAATATAAACCAATGTCTCATCCAGCATGGAGGGCAGAGTGCTGGATGTAGTGTGCGATCACATTTGCATTTTCCGTTTGTATATGTATTTCGCCATAGTGATCTGCACCACATACAGGTTGTGCTGACCCAACCCCCTATTTTTTTCTTTGTAGTATATATTGGAGGCGTGGCGATCTCCTTGGAGTCATTGCACACCTGACCAGTTAATCTGTCCTTGAGGCTGGTTTTAAAGTCAGTATAAAACTGAGTCTGCTTGTATAGAACCTACCATTAGCCATCTGGCTCCAGGAGAAGTATATGGTGGGTTCAGCATGCATGTTGGTACTTGCATCCCTGGATCCGATGAAAGCCGTAATGGCACCGGACGGGGTTACAAGCAAAGTGTACTTGGCTTGCATGCTGACCTGCATCCCCTGGATTTTATGTGGCTGTCATGGCCCATGAACATGTAGGAACAAGAGTTAGGGACCACTCATGAGACAACCTTGACGCGGTGAGTGGCTTACTATGCTTTGGCCAAAATATAAACCAATGTCTCATCCAGCATGGAGGGCAGAGTGCTGGATGTAGTGTGCGATCACATTTGCATTTTCCGTTTGTATATGTATTTCGCCATAGTGATCTGCACCACATACAGGTTGTGCTGACCCAACCCCCTATTTTTTTCTTTGTAGTATATATTGGAGGCGTGGCGATCTCCTTGGAGTCATTGCACACCTGACCAGTTAATCTGTCCTTGAGGCTGGTTTTAAAGTCAGTATAAAACTGAGTCTGCTTGTATAGAACCTACCATTAGCCATCTGGCTCCAGGAGAAGTATATGGTGGGTTCAGCATGCATGTTGGTACTTGCATCCCTGGATCCGATGAAAGCCGTAATGGCACCGGACGGGGTTACAAGCAAAGTGTACTTGGCTTGCATGCTGACCTGCATCCCCTGGATTTTATGTGGCTGTCATGGCCCATGAACAGGTAGGAACAAGAGTTAGGGACCACTCATGAGACAACCTTGACGCGGTGAGTGGCTTACTATGCTTTGGCCAAAATATAAACCAATGTCTCATCCAGCATGGAGGGCAGAGTGCTGGATGTAGTGTGCGATCACATTTGCATTTTCCGTTTGTATATGTATTTCGCCATAGTGATCTGCACCACATACAGGTTGTGCTGACCCAACCCCCTATTTTTTTCTTTGTAGTATATATTGGAGGCGTGGCGATCTCCTTGGAGTCATTGCACACCTGACCAGTTAATCTGTCCTTGAGGCTGGTTTTAAAGTCAGTATAAAACTGAGTCTGCTTGTATAGAACCTACCATTAGCCATCTGGCTCCAGGAGAAGTATATGGTGGGTTCAGCATGCATGTTGGTACTTGCATCCCTGGATCCGATGAAAGCTGTAATGGCACCGGACGGGGTTACAAGCAAAGTGTACTTGGCTTGCATGCTGACCTGCATCCCCTGGATTTTATGTGGCTGTCATGGCCCATGAACAGGTAGGAACAAGAGTTAGGGACCACTCATGAGACAACCTTGACGCGGTGAGTGGCTTACTATGCTTTGGCCAAAATATAAACCAATGTCTCATCCAGCATGGAGGGCAGAGTGCTGGATGTAGTGTGCGATCACATTTGCATTTTCCGTTTGTATATGTATTTCGCCATAGTGATCTGCACCACATACAGGTTGTGCTGACCCAACCCCCTATTTTTTTTCTTTGTAGTATATATTGGAGGCGTGGCGATCTCCTTGGAGTCATTGCACACCTGACCAGTTAATCTGTCCTTGAGGCTGGTTTTAAAGTCAGTATAAAACTGAGTCTGCTTGTATAGAACCTACCATTAGCCATCTGGCTCCAGGAGAAGTATATGGTGGGTTCAGCATGCATGTTGGTACTTGCATCCCTGGATCCGATGAAAGCCGTAATGGCACCGGACGGGGTTACAAGCAAAGTGTACTTGGCTTGCATGCTGACCTGCATCCCCTGGATTTTATGTGGCTGTCATGGCCCATGAACAGGTAGGAACAAGAGTTAGGGACCACTCATGAGACAACCTTGACGCGGTGAGTGGCTTACTATGCTTTGGCCAAAATATAAACCAATGTCTCATCCAGCATGGAGGGCAGAGTGCTGGATGTAGTGTGCGATCACATTTGCATTTTCCGTTTGTATATGTATTTCGCCATAGTGATCTGCACCACATACAGGTTGTGCTGACCCAACCCCCTATTTTTTTCTTTGTAGTATATATTGGAGGCGTGGCGATCTCCTTGGAGTCATTGCACACCTGACCAGTTAATCTGTCCTTGAGGCTGGTTTTAAAGTCAGTATAAAACTGAGTCTGCTTGTATAGAACCTACCATTAGCCATCTGGCTCCAGGAGAAGTATATGGTGGGTTCAGCATGCATGTTGGTACTTGCATCCCTGGATCCGATGAAAGCCGTAATGGCACCGGACGGGGTTACAAGCAAAGTGTACTTGGCTTGCATGCTGACCTGCATCCCCTGGATTTTATGTGGCTGTCATGGCCCATGAACAGGTAGGAACAAGAGTTAGGGACCACTCATGAGACAACCTTGACGCGGTGAGTGGCTTACTATGCTTTGGCCAAAATATAAACCAATGTCTCATCCAGCATGGAGGGCAGAGTGCTGGATGTAGTGTGCGATCACATTTGCATTTTCCAGAATTTTATAAATGTTTGCAAATTTATTGAAAAGGAAAAACAAAAATTTTGCATGAACATTTAGTAAGTATTGAGACCCTTTTCTAGACACTTGAAAATTAGCTCTGGTGGCCCCTGTTTCTCTTGATGATCGTTGAGATGTTTATACACCTTGACTGGAGTCCACCTGTGGTAAATTCAGTTTATTGGACATGATTTGGAAGACACGCCTCTGTCTATATAAGGTCTCACAACTAACAATGCATATCACAGCAAGAACAAAGCCACAAGGAGGAAAGTACTGCCTGTAAAGGCCAGAAACATGATCTTTTGGTAGCACTGATCTGGAGAAGGTTACAAAAAAAAATCTGCTGCACTAAAAGTTCACAAGAATGCAGTGACATCCATAATTCTTAAAAAGAAGAAGTTTTGAACAACCAGAACTCTTTCTAGAGCTCGTAAGTAACTAGGGGGAATGGGCCTTTTCTAAGAGAGGTCACCAAGAACCCAATGGCTGAGTTCAAAATCCTTTGTGCAGAAGTGATAAACTTCCAGAAGGTCAACCATCACTGCAGCACTCCAACAATTTGGGCTTTATGGCAGAGTAGCCAGAAAGAAGCCTTTCCCTAGTAAAATATACACGAACATTTACAAAAAGGGATCTAAAGGACTCCCAGACTGAGAAACAAGACTCTTTCCAAAAAGACAATGACCCTAAGTACACAGCCAAGACAACATACGAGTGGCTTAGGGACAACTCTGTGAATGTCCTTGACTAGCCCAGCCAGAGCCCTAACTTGAACTCAGAGCTTGAGACAATCTGTAGCGAAGAATGGCGGCAAATCTCCAAATCCAAGTGTACAAACCTTGTGGCATCATACTGAAGAAGAATGGAGACTGTAATCACTGCCAAAGGTGCTTCAACTAAGTACTGAGTAAAGGGTATGAATACTTATGTCAAAGTACTATTTTAGACTTTCCTTTTTAATAAATTAGCAAACATTTAAAAAAATCTGTTTTCACTTTCTTGTTATGGGGTACTGAGTGCAGAATGACGGGGGAAATTGTAACCTTTTTTTTTTTTAGCACAACATAACAAAATATGATAAAAGTGAATAGGTCTGAAGACTTCCCTAATGTAGTGCACTTTTCACATGATCTATGAAGACATAGTAAATCTGCCAGTTCTATATATGGTCCATAGATTTGTGAAAATATTCCCAGGGAAATGGCAGAATGTATGACATCCACAGTTGATGTTTGTTTAACACTAATGACAGAGCAATCAAATTAAAACTTCAACAGTTAGTTGTATCAAAAAAATTATTAAATGATATTGGTTTCTCTGTCAGTTGACTTTGCTGATAGTCTGCATCTTGATGCAGAGTTATGAGCTTTGCATAAAGTAAATATTAACACTAACTGAAAATGTTTAGTTATGAAGACTGAAATCTTTTCTTGTAAAGGCAGGAAAAACCTGTTTTAATGACTAGTGCAGCTTTGAAAAATGTTACTGACCCTTTCACGAATTGTGCAGTGCATGAGGGAGCAATGTTGTGCCGAGCACCTACTGTTATACGGGCAGGGCATTTTATGGACATTGAACCCTTCAGATTTTGAGGTCAATTTTGACTATGACAGTTCAGTGGCCTTTTTCAAGGAATGCTGCATTCCCAGGGATTGAACGGCTCTCCCCTGCATCAAGATCAAGGGAGTCATTCAGTTGCTATGGCAATCTTAGGCCTTCTAAAGGCTCTGAGGCCTATCAGTCTCTGTCTGTGATAGGGCTTGATAGAATTGTAGTGAATCTCCCATAGACTACAATAGTAAATCATTACAGTTTATGGGAGAAATGCTTAGACAATTACACGTTAAAGTCTCCTAGGGTGATTTTAAATAAATGTAAAAAAAAATGTACTAAAAAAAAAAAAAAAATTAATTTACAATTTCTCATTTTAAAAATAAACAAAAAATAAATAAATATTATTAGCAATTTAGCAAATACCAAAATATCTATCCCATACATTGAATGGTGTAAAGGGGAAAAAATCAAAATGGAAGATTCACCATTTTTCATTTCACCTAAAAAAAATGAATACAAAGGGATCAAAAAGTCATACACACCCCAAAATAAAAAACAATGGATTTCCCATAAAAAAGAGCCATCATACAGTTCCTTAGACATAAATATAAAAAAAGTTATGGAGATATAAGGTTTTTTATTTTTAACTATTAAAACACAAGAAAAACTATATACCGTAAATGTGGTATCTTCGTGATTGTACTAACCAGAGAATGAATGTAACAAGTCAGTTTTACCACATAGGAATACCATAAATACAAAAGTCATAAAATGCTGTCAGGAACGTGTTTTTTTTTCCCAATTCCACTCGATTTGGATTTTTTTCCAGCTTCCTATTACATGAAATATACATTGCTCAAAAAAATAAAGGGAACACTTAAACAACACAATGTAACTCCAAGTCAATCACACTTCTGTGAAATCAAACTGTCCACTTAGGAAGCAACACTGAGTGACAATCAATTTCACATGCTGTTGCGCAAATGGGATAGACAACAGGTGGAAATTATAGGCAATTAGCAAGACACCCCCAATAAAGGAGTGGTTCTGCAGGTGGTGACCACAGACCACTTCTCAGTTCCTATGCTTCCTGGCTGATGTTTTGGTCACTTTTGAATGCTGGCGGTGCTTTCACTCTAGTGGTAGCATGAGACAGAGTCTACAACCCACACAAGTGGCTCAGGTAGTGCAGTTTATCCAGGATGGCACATCAATGCGAGCTGTGGCAAGAAGGTTTGCTGTGTCTGTCAGCGTAGTGTCCAGAGCATGGAGGCGCTACCAGGAGACAGGCCAGTACATCAGGAGACGTGGAGGAGGCCGTAGGAGGGCAACAACCCAGCAGCAGGACCGCTACCTCCGCCTTTGTGCAAGGAGGAACAGGAGGAGCACTGCCAGAGCCCTGCAAAATGACCTCCAGCAGGCCACAAATGTGCATGTGTCTGCTCAAACGGTCAGAAACAGACTCCATGAGGGTGATATGAGGGCCCGACGTCCACAGGTGGGGGTTGTGCACACAGCCCAACACCGTGCAGGACGTTTGGCATTTGCCAGAGAACACCAAGATTGGCAAATTCTCCACTGGCGCCCTGTGCTCTTCACAGATGAAAACAGGTTCACACTGAGCACATGTGACAGACGTGACAGAGTCTTGAGACGCTGTGGAGAACGTTCTGCTGCCTGCAACATCCTCCAGCATGACCGGTTTGGCATTGGGTCAATAATGGTGTGGGGTGGAATTTCTTTGGGGGGCCGCACAGCTCTCCATGTGCTCGCCAGAGGTAGCCTGACTGCCATTAGGTACCGAGATGAGATCCTCAGACCCCTTGTGAGACCATATGCTGGTGCGGTTGGCCCTGGATTCCTCCTAATGCAAGACAATGCTAGACCTCATGTGGCTGGAGTGTGTCAGCAGTTCCTGCAAGACAAAGGCATTGATGCTATGGACTGGCCCGCCCGTTCCCCAGACCTGAATCCAATTGAGCACATCTGGGACATCATGTCTCGCTCTATCCACCAAGAACGTGACGTTGCACCACAGACTGTCCAGGAGTTGGCAGATGCTTTAGTCCAGATCTGGGAGGAGATCCCTCAGGAGACCGTCCGCCACCTCATCAGGAGCATGCACAGGCGTTGTAGGGAGGTCATACAGGCACGTGGAGGCCACACACACTACTGAGCCTCATTTTGACTTGTTTTAAGGACATTATATTAAAGTTGGATCAGCCTGTAGTGTGTTTTTCCACTTTAATTTTGAGTGTGACTCCAAATCCAGACCCCCATGGGTTGAAAAATTTCCATTTTTTTATTTTTGTGTGATTTTGTTGTCAGCACATTCAACTATGTAAAGAACAAAGTATTTCAGAAGAATATTTAATTAATTCAGATCTAGGATGTGTTATTTTTGTGTTCCCTTTATTTTTTTGAGCAGTGTAATATGATGCCATTAGACATCAACTGCTATTAGACATGTCTCACAAAAACAAGCCCTCATACAGCAATGTTAAAATTATGACTCCGGGAAGGCAGGGGGTAAAAAGTGAAAATGAAAAAAACAGAAATTTGCTGTATCCTGAAGGGGTCAATTGTGCATTATTGTTTTAAAAACTGACTTATATTGACAAAGGTAAATTATTTATTTTTCATTATGTTTGGGATCCGTGGACTTATTCACTAAGGAATTACACGTTTGTTTGTTGTTAACATATAAGAGTGTATTCTCTAATTAAAATGGTTAAAAATAATTGAAATCTGTTGGGAGAAGTTCATCTTTTTGTCTCTCCTCAGCATCTTCTCTATAGATAGGTGGGGTTAGAGGTGATGTTTTATTATATATTCTCTTACTGTACATTTTAGTTTCAAAATAGAAAACTTGCCAAAAGAACTTGATAAATAAGTTACTGTTCTTATGTATGTAGTCACTATTCTTACTAAATAAAGGGGCTTCAGAAATGGTCCCGAATGCTTTACTAAGGTTCAAAAACTTCATTAACTGTGTAGGTCTGCTAAATGAGAGCTCTGATTATGAAGGAATTGTGAGATGATGGCCAAAATGACCCTATTTTAATCAGTGGTAAAATATCTGAGCTGCTACAATTAAAGTAAACCTTCTAGTACGGTAAAACTGCTGTAGAAAAATCTTCTTTGTCACATTTTTGTCTTTGTGAGATTAATGATATCATTTGTGTCAATTATGCTACCATACTTATTTAATGCAAGTCCACTTTATGTTCTTTTTTTATTTATTTTAGTTAAAGTTAATAAGTGACAGGTCCAATATGAAAGAACAGCACTAATTATCTTGATATGTCATTACAGGAATCATTATTCAGCTGTGGCTAAGAATATATTGGGGAAATTTTATTGGAAAAATTACATTGTATGTCACAGAATTTTTTTTGAAGCGCACACGTTACACTGCAGATGTGGCCCTGGCAGGGTCACACGTTACACGTTACATACCAGTGGCCCTGGTATGGTCACTGTCAGAAGCGGACACCGTCTATGGAAAAATTACATTGTATGTCACAGATACATTTTTGAAGCGCACACGTTACACTGCAGATGTGGCATTGGTATGGTGACTGTCAGAAGCGGACACCGTCTATGGAAAAATGACAATGTGTGTCACCGAATTTTTTTTGAAGCACACACATTACACTGCAGATGTGACCTAGTAAGGTCACTGTCAGAAGCGGACACCGTCTACGGAAAAAGTACAATGTATGGCATAGAAAAAAAATTTAAGCTCACACGTTACACTGCAGATGTAGCCCTGGTAAAGTCACTGTCAGAAACGGACAAAAGTACACTGGATGTCAATGATATTTTAGGGATGTGCACACTTTACACAGGAGATGTGGCACAGCTAATCTGACTCCGCAGCCAACACCGTCTATTGAGAAAGTACACTGGATTTCACAGATATTTTTTGGATGGGCACACGTTACACTGGAGATTTGGCGCAGCTAATCTGACTGTCCGCAGCGGACACCATCTATTGAAAAAGTACACTGGATGTCACTGATATTTTTGGGATGTGCACACTTTACACTGGAGATTTGGCGCAGCTAATCTCACTGTCCGCAGCGGACACCATCTATTGAAAAAGTACACTGGATGTCACATATATTTTTGGGATGTGCACACTTTACACAGGAGATGTGGCACAGCTAATCTCACTCTGCAGCCGCCACCGTCTATTGAAAAAGTACACTGGATGTCACATATATTTTTGGGATGTGCACACTTTACACAGGAGATGTGGCACAGCTAATCTCACTCTGCAGCCGCCACCGTCTATTGAAAAAGTACACTGGATGTCAGAGATATTTTTTGAATGCGCACACTTTACACTAGAGATGTGGCACAGATTTTTTTACTGTCCGCAGCGGACACCATCTACGGAAAAAGTACACTGGATGTCACTGATATTTTAGGGATGCGCACACTTTACGCAGGAGATTTGGCGCAGCTAATCTCACTGTCCGCAGCGGACACCGTCTATTGAAATAGTACACTGTATGTCACTGATATTTTAGGGAAACGCACAGTTTGCACAGGAGATGTGGCGAGGATAATTTAACCGTCCACAGCGGACGCCGTCTACGAAAAAAGTACACTGGATGTCATTGATATTTTAGGGATGCATACACTTTACACAGGCGATGTGGCACAAATAATTTAACTGTCCGCAGCGGCTTATTGCACGGTATTTAGTGCAGGATGCACTAAAAATATATATTGCTGCGGTCACACACAATAGTCCTTAAAAGGATTTTTGGGTCTCTGAAAAGTTATAGCACCCAATGACGCATTCCGGCCAGCAAATCACTGTAATGCCAGTAGCCAACATAGCTACTGGCATTACAGTGAGGGCAGTACTTACCTGCACGTTTACTGGCTGCTTAGCAGCCGTGAAGCGTGCGGGAAGGAGTCTCAAGCATTGCGCTCAAGCACATGCAGTACTCGGCCGAGTAATGCCATATGCCGAGCATCGAGATGCTCGAGCCGAACAGGTGTTCGGCCAAGCATGCTCGATCATCACTACAAAGAATGCTATGTCAGCTACACATCAAAGTTTTATGATAGGTCTTTAAAAAAATTGCAGGAAATTTAACGGCTTACTAATCAATATTTCATAGTAATTATATGAAAAATTATGGCCACTAATTATGCAATGGAAACCTGTATTCGTGTCATCTCCACTGGATATATTGAAAGTGGAATTTATTTATTATTTACTGTAAGATCATCTACTTTTATATCGATTATGTCGATTGCAATTTCCTGTTTCTGTGTGCATTCTTGAGCTGGTCATACAATGCTTTCTGTTTTATGTGATGGTCAGAAAATACATTAAGAGCTATGATATACTCATGATGTTGAGGAACTTAAAACATCTCATTGGATATAGTTAGTCATAAGTTTGGGCAGTTTTTGGACCTATGCTTAAATTAGGAATTTGAGAGGATGTCTCATCAGAGATAACCCCTTTTAAAATGTGACTACCGGGGCAATCATGTCATTCTCTTGACAATCATGCATTTCTCCCACAAATGTAGCATTACTGTACCATACAGAGTAGCCATTCAAGGAGGGTTTGAGTTTTCTAGCACGAGAGTTGCTGGTTTAGGGCAGTTCCCTGTTCTGATTTATAAAGGGGAGGTCCATTGTAGATGACCCCCCATGATATTTGTATTCCTTAATAGGGGTTATACATAGAGGTTTAATAACCCTTTAATACAGCATCTGATTGATTTCAAAGGGAATTGGCACTGTATTTTGCATGACACAGATTACTTCTGCATGCATTTGAAAACACTGTATGTATCAATTAGTGAAAATGTTAGTTATTGAAGCAGATTTTGTGAGTAAACTGCAGAGGGTTGCCACACACAGATTATCCCCATTGAATGGGGCTAATCCGCATATGGATGTGTGACATATCAAACAAAAAACCTACATATAATATGTATGGTGACCTTGAAAAAAAGGCAGTGACACAAGATATCAGATCAAAATGCTTCAAAACAAATCAATGTGTCTTTGATCCCTTGCGGAAAAAAAACCTTGAGCTTGGACTAAATGCTGTTTATATAAGTCGGTATGCAGTTAGCAATTGATTTACTTGTACTGATGAAAAAAATCGAATTACTAATTTTCATTATAAATTTAATATAGGAATATGAAATATAAGGACAAAACCTCAATTAATAACCCCAACAGCAGGACCACTTACAGATCTACTAAACCAAACTTAAAAGGGGTTAATAAAAATTATTTATCATCGGTTTACAGAATAGGTCATAAATAACAGATCCCTGCAGGCCTAAGAAGGAGTGATCACTCTAAGTGGAAAGGTAGTATGCATGCAGTGAAATAATTTATAAAAAAACATAATGTCCCAAACACCCATAGTTTCAGCGCCACCACTCCATCACTGCAGCAGTGACATGTCTTTTACCATTGAGGAAAGTGATTGGCTGTCATGGTTAAGTGACTACTATAACTTTTTATTATATTAATATCATCAGTGTCTTTAAAAAAGTTACCTTAGATAACTCCTTTTTTTTCTACACAGGTTTCCGGGTGCTTTAAAGTATGAAACAATGTAAAAATTTCCAGTTGGGAATGGCACATCTGAGACACATAGAAAGAGTTTATATCCTTTATATGCTAGCCAAGTGCATAACTTTAAAGAAGCTCAATCAGCAGGATCGACCCTATTAAACCATGTATACTGTCATGCTGATTAAAATGAGACCTTTATTTTGTCTGTATGTTAAATAGCTGCAGAGATATCTGCATTTTTATTTATTCATCTGCAAATGAGAAACTCAAGCACCAAGAGGCGGGACTGAACTATAGGAGCACTGTTCTGTAAAACCCTGTTTGCTTTCCACTGTTTCCCCTCCCATTGATTGACAGCATGCTGAGTGTAGAGCTGTGTCCTAGCATGTACATATCATATTCTCTATGTACTATAGCTTCACCACACTGAGATCTCCTCAGAAAGCACAATACATAATCTGCTTTATTCAGACGCACAATATATGATTATAAAAACACCAGTATGCCTGGTTTAAAAGGGTTGATCCTGGTGACAGAGCCTCTTTAATTCATAGGGCTCCATAGCAAAATAAGATGGGGCCCCCACCACCTAGTGTAAGAAAATTAAAACAGCATCATAAGGAGCAATGATTAAAGATATGTACAGTATAATAGCATCATACTGTATATCATAAAAAAAAACATTATAGCAAAAAGCCATTAAATTGCTACTTTCCACAAAAAGGTAAGATTTTCTTGCACCTGATTGGGCCCCATATCAAGTGCTATTGCTATAGTTAGGGCCCATGATGTTAACAATGCATTTTATCTGTGGAGGGGAGTCTCACACAGGTTCCAGCCAACCAGCAGCAAAGATGGAGGAGCTGGACTCCTCTCACATTGCCCCACAGCAGTTGCATGGTCTGCTTCTTTGCTAGATATGCCCTTGCTACTTCCATTTGATCATGTTCTAGTACAGTGGTGGCGAACCTAAGGCACAGGTGCCAAAGGTGGCACTCAGAGCCCTCTCTGTGGGCACCCGTGCCCAGGAAAAATTCTAAGGCGTACAAATATGCTTTAGACTTTTCCTGCCATTCATTAGCGTGGGGCGCACTATGAACAGCACAGGCAGTGTACATAGAATATATACTATATTGGACTTGGTCTCTAAGAGATTTGCCACCACTGCCCTAGTACAATCATAAATGGTATTCAATCAGGGTCATCATCAATGTGGGAGTATGTATTATCGTAGAAACAGAAATGTAATCAATTAAAGAATGAGGCATTTATGAACATGTCTTATCTGGAACACGTGTTCAATAATTTATGACTCATATAATTAGTCATGTGTGCTTGTTCTACAGGGTATCCTACTGACTAACTCATGAGAGGGTTTCTTAAGCACATCTTCATTATCAACATTGTCTGTCTTTGATATTTAATTACTATACATTTTATGAGCTCTAATTGCATCTTTTAACCCCTTCTTGACACATTTTCACCTTCCTCATACGGCCTATTTTTTCATGTGGTATTTACTTTGGAATGCAAAATCACTAAGTACACTTTGCCAAGATGGTTGGAGTCATGCTATTTTAGAATGAGGCACAGAGGGCATAAATTCTAAAACTTAACTTTTAATGTACTGTAAATAGATAAAAACAAAACTCATGAAAATCACAAAATAGACATAAAAGATAATAATCCAAAAATGAATGACAATATCTATCCCTACAAAAACCCTCACTGATGGTGGGTGCACTCTGCACTGAAACCTACCCTTGAAGTCTCCCTAATACAGCCTACAAGGTCCCGACGCATTTCGCCCTGTCAGGTTCATCAGGGGACCAAAAATACACAATAAGGTACAATGAAAACAATAGGAATGCTAACACATTGTGCCCCAGGTCCAGTGCACAAAACAATACAGTACATAGGTAAGCTAAAATCAACCCACCACAAGTCCAATCATATTCAATTTATAATACACAAGAACTGGTGGGAATCACCCATATAAAAGTAAGTCAAACAGAATGTGGGACAGCAAAAAAAGAGAGATGCTGGCAGCAGCAATGATAGAGCTATACTCTGATGAACTCAACTGTACTCTGATGAACTCATCATCAGAGTACAGCTGTATTATTGCTGCTGCTAGCATCTCTCTTTTTTTGTGTGACAGGAGGCGGATGCTTAGTAATTTCTATGAGCCCTCATAGACTCCAATGCTAATGCACTGGAATCTGTGAGAAAAGCAATACAATGACTGCTTGTCATAGTTCCCTATGGGAACTATAAAAATAACTGTAAAAAATATGTTTTTATAAATAAATAAAAATATTAAAATTCAAATCATCCCCTTTTCCACAAAATGATTAAAAATAAAAAGTACACATCATAGGTATCCCGGCATGCAAAATTGCCCGTACTATTAAAATATAAAAAAGTTAATTCCATACCGAATGCGGAAAAAAAAGTCAAGTGGACGATTCGTTGTTTTTTGGTCGCTTCTCCTCCAAAAAATTGAATAAAAAGTGATCAAAAAGTCGTACATGCCCCAAACGAAGCGTGAACAAATTTCATAACATGAAATTCACTCATCTCTACTTCCCACATTACCTTTTTACATTTTCTGTTCACATAGCCATATGAGGGCTTATTTTTTGTGGGACAAGATGTATTTTTTAATGGCACCATATCATTTACCATGTTGTATTGAAAAAAAATTCTGTGGGGTAAATTTGAATAAATGAAACACAATTTCATGAAGGTTTTTAAGGTTTTGATATCACAATATTCAATGTGCACTAAAAATCACATGATGTCCTTATTCTGCTGGACAATACGATTACGCAAATACAGACCTTTGAAAAAATCTAAATTTTCTCTGCATCACATTTTCCTGGCAGCTATAACTTTTTACATTGAACTGCAGTTTTTATGGGTCCAATTTTTGGGGTACGTGTGATGTTTTTGATATCTGTCAACTTTTTTATTTTTTTAGAGAGACAAGGTTACTTAAAAAAAGAAAATTGAGTGTTTTTACCTTTTTTTCGTTATAGAGTTCACCATGCAGGAAAAATGTTTTTATATTTTAATAGTTCAGACGTTTTTGGATGCGGCATTACCTGTTAGGTTTATTTTTAAATGTTTATTTATTTTTATATCCAAAATAGGGAAAGAGGGCGTACTTGATTTTTATTTTTTTTATTTTTGTTTACTTTTTACTCAATAACTTTTAACCTCCTTAGGGGTCTATAACCTGTGATCTGATCTCTTGTCCCATAGAGCATAATATAAAGCTATTATGGTCAATGGAATTCTGACGCTTTACCTGCTAAGCTGTGCTTCATGCACGACTTTACAGGCAGCTTACCATTACAGGCCTGGGAACCTTCAGAAGGCCCCAGGCTGTCATGGTAACCGCTCAGCAGAGGTCCATATAAGCCCTGGGTATTATGCCATATATGTACAGTGTTATGCATTAAGGGGTTAAAAAAAAACTGCTGTCTCTGCTGATATATTTTAGTAAATACTTTGATTCCCCATGAAATAGCAAGCATTTGTTAGAGTGTGTGTGGATGCACTCTATTGGTAAGCATAATTGTTCTCTCAGGTGTCACTTTATTCTTACTTTTCCAAGAGGAATGACACAGGAATACCACAATGCAGTGATCTAAAAAAAAAGGGACCTTGAATTTTTTCATAGGGAACTTACAGGCATTTAAGCAGAGTGGGCAGGCCATATTTCAACACTGATAGCCTATTCCATGTATCATTGAAGGGGCTGTCTATTGCTAGTATATTAATAACTCATTCTCAGGATAGGTCATCAACATCAACTCCCGGCACCCCTGCTGATCAGGGACAAGCAATTGTTGTTACCACTGTACTGCCGCTACAAGCTAGATGGCATGCAATTAAAAAGTGAAGAGGATGCAACGCTAACATGAGCACCGTCTTTGGACAACTGATTGGCGGGGGTGTCAGACCCCAATGATCTGATATTGATAACCTATCTTGAGATTAAAATATATAGTGTAGTAGGTGGCTCACCAATAGAACACAATAAAATGGGTGCACACTTCAAATAGACTCTCCCGTCCTATGGAATGAATAGAAAAATGGATAGGAGAAGGGCACTCGCTATATGGGAATATATGAAATTTATTATACGGATATCCACTTAAATACAGGAATGTCACACAATAGTACAGTTAAAATATCAAAAATAAAATCACATAAAATGAGATAAAATGCCAAGATAGGCAACCATATATCCAATCTGATATATAGCCCGTAGGTTCACACTTGTGGATGTCCTTGCTAGATTACATAAGCCTGTTACGTCAAAAAAAAGCTCCAAGTTGTAGATAGATGAGGTTCAATGCACAATATTGCAATATCACTGGTATGGAGCTATTAAATCCACATTTGTTACAATGTCTCTCCTATATTGCAGAGCCTGTTAATAGCTCATAAATCCACATTTATTGCAGTGTCCCAAACACTCCGGATATGAGGGCAAACAACGCAGCTGGTAAGTATCAGGGTATGTCTAATTAGGAGCAAATAGACTATCCTGCACTGCACAGTGTTACTTGTACTTATGTGTACGTTACCGCTCCTGAAGTCTCCGACTTTCTCCTATGTCAGCCGACACAGCCTTGTGATGTTGCTGTTAGCTATCGCAGCGTCCCGCGAAATGTCCGAGTCAAACGTAGCGTCCCATGTTACTCTGCAGCTACTTCCTGGAAGCCGTCCTCAGTCTCCTGGGTCCTACTTTCCCTCCGTCTCTGCTCTCATTTAGCTACAGAGATGCAGGTGTTTTTAGGGTTGTAGTATCGGCATTCCATACAAGCTTTTATATTTCCTTAATGAAAGTCCAGAACGGCACTGTACTATTGTGTGACATTCCTGTATTTAAGTGGATATCCGTATAATAGATTCCATATATTCCCATATAGCGAGTGCCCTTCTCCTATCCATTTTTCTATCTTGAGATTAGGTTATCAATATACTAGCTCAGTATCCTCAGTATAGGAAATCAATACCTGATGGAACAGGATAGAGCTCTGTTACCAGGCTAAGCTGCCCATACAGATAAACCACTGTCTAGATAACACATACTAAGGGTTCACATGATGGATTCAGAAAATCGGCCTGCAAAATTCAGCATAGAATCCACAAGTGTTTTTTTCATCGTATTTTTTCATGCGATTTTTGGATGCATTTTTTTTTAACCAATGGGTGCTTACTTCAATACAAAATCTCGTTTTCAGTCTGTGAGTTTTGGAGAAGAAAACAACCCAAAACTGCATGAACACATACAGAGCTATTTTTTTATGCTTCCCATTCATTTCAATGGGAGATACAGGGTGGATTCAGCCCTAAGAGAATGGGAGTCTGTTTTGAGGCATTTTGGGGGGCTGATTTTGAGACGGAAATTCACATTCTGCAGTGCTCTAGAGGTAAAACTGGATGACTGTATCTGCTCAGTCCAAATATGTAGTAAAACATTCCAAAGTAGTCCTCTGGCACTCGTAGATAAAATCTTAGCACTTTATTACAGAAAGTAATAAAGTTAAGTGTCAGATCTCCAGAGCAAGAGATGCTCTTTGCAGCAACTTTGCAGATGAGGGTCTTTGTATTGTTGAAAATAGTTTTTTTAAACCAGACAATCCCTTTACATTCAGACACAACTGTAGGTTTTGAGCTGCTGTGCTGCGCACACACACACTTTTAATGATTTTGTTAAAAAGTACTGAGATTTTATCTACGGGAGCTAGAGGACTACTTTGGAATGTCTTACTACAAATAAACCAATGTGCCTACATAAACAATAAAGCGACGCCGGTCAGACCCTACCAGTCAAACACTGGTGCTTTTTCTTAACGATAGGGCATCAATGAGGAAGATGCAATGTAATTATGAAGATATTATACCTTTTATGAAGATATTAGTGATGAACAAAGTATTAGAAAATTTGATTCAGCTGCTTTGCCGAATTTTAAAAGAAAATTCACTATGTGATGGATTACTTTGTCACAAAGCTCATTTCTTTGTAAGTTGTGGGTGCAATGATAGGGAGCGTCAATTGCGCTGCTCCCCATCATTGTACCCCTCAGATGCTGCGTTCATAGCTGATCTTGGCATCTGACAGTAATAACACAGTGTAAAATAAAATAAAAAGTTAATACAATTATACTTATCTCATCCATTTGATCTCAACAAGCCAGCCATCTTCGTCATCGCGCACGGGATTTCGTGGAAGATCTTCAATCAAGATGGCAGCGGCCGGCTTGTCATGATCAAATGAATGAGGTAAGTATGATTTTATTTATTTTTTTACCTCCATTCAATGAAAATCGATTTGCTACCACGAAGCACAAGGAAATTTGGCTTTGCAATGATTCGAAGTTTCCCTGAAATTGGACTTCGATTTGGTCAACACTAGAGGATATATTTACAGCTAAAGTATTAAATTCAGGCATTCTATAGCTTGTTTTTTTGCTAATTTCATTCTGACATTATATACATCACCTTGGTATTTCATTCTTTAGTCAAAGTAAGAAATAACTCTAAACCATTAGAGTGTGATCTGCTGGCTCTAAATGCCACTTTTCACATGCTGAAATGGCTGGCAACTATCGGGAACAAACTACTCATTCCTGATAATTGCCTGCTCATAAGAGGTGAAAGTTGCATTTACATGTAACAATTATCTCCTCTGTATGGGGATGAGCGAACCCTGCTGTGATCACTCATCCCCATAGAAAATTGTGGCTTCTGAGTTGCAGATCGCTGATTAGACAGAATGATGTGCTGCTCAGAAACAATAATTTAGGTGACACAGAGCAGTAATTGCTAGGAAATTTCCTTCCCATAATTGCCCCAATCATTGGTACATATTCAATGGCCTTAAATCTATGTAATGTACTTTAATGATTCACACATCAAACCTTAACCCCAAAGTATGATTGTGTATAGTGTCCTTAAAGGGGTACATATTGATGACCTATTCTCAGGATATTCAAAAATTTAGAAATGTCGGCACCACACCTTATACAAAACCAAGGGCTTTATCCTGAGACTTCCAATGCTGCAAAAAACGCTCATGCTCAATGTAGACAGGAGACTGTAAATATCAAACTGTGTAAAAGCACTCACTGGCTCCATAAAATCGCAGTCTTTATCGGCTCTATAGCAGGTTCACACAGAATAAAAGTAAACACATCGGGCGATCAACGGCTGTTTTGCATGCAAATGCTCTTTCTCATGATTGGTCATCCACACAGATGTTTGAGGTACCTGCGGTGAGCACTGCGGCCTCCTCACAGCTTACAAAGCACAGCATTGTCTATTTGTGCTTGGTATTGCAGCTAAGCCTCATTCACTTGAATGGTATTGAGCTGCAGTTAGGCCATGTGACTGATGGACGAGACGTCTCATGGCCTAAAAAGATGCCTAAGCGCTGACATAGGACTGAAGCCTCTTCCTACGGCTGATTGGTGGGGATTCAGGGAGTCGGACCCCTGTCAATATTATATTGACGACCTACAGTATCCTGAAGGTAGAATATCAATATGTAAATCTAATAAAACTCCTTTGTCATGAATACTGTAGATGATTACCACTGATACTATCCTTATGTTGATACTGTCACTAAGATTATTCACACCATTTGAGGACACAGCCCAGGACAGTTTGGGACACTATCCATGGAAGTTAGGGACACTATCCACACTGCTGATAGCTGACAGGCAGACAAGGGAGCAGGGTGTTCTATATTCTGATGCATCCCAATCAACTCTCACAAAAAGACCTCTTTGGGAAGACCATCCCCTTATACAGACTAGGTTTCCAGAAATAGATTTACAGTGTCATTGTATACTATGTATACTGGCTGACTTCTGTGAAGAACACTTTTCAATGTCATTTTCAGAATTCATTTCATTGAATTTTTATTTGATATTTTATGTTAACAAATGTACACAATAGCTGTTATATATATATATATATATATATATATATATATATATATATATACAGTACAGACCAAAAGTTTGGACACACCTTCTCATTCAAAGAGTTTTCTTTATTTTCATGACTATGAAAATTGTAGATTCACACTGAAGGCATCAAAACTATGAATTAACACGTGTGGAATTATATACATAACAAACAAGTGTGAAACAACTGAAAATACAGTATGTCATATTCTAGGTTCTTCAAAGTAGCCACCTTTTGCTTTGATTACTGCTTTGCACACTCTTGGCATTCTCTTGATGAGCTTCAAGAGGTAGTCCCCTGAAATGGTTTTCACTTCACAGGTGTGCCCTGTCAGGTTTAATAAGTAGGATTTATTGCCTTATAAATGGGGTTGGGACCATCAGTGGCGTTGAGGAGAAGTCAGGTGGATACACAGCTGATTGTCCTACTGAATAGACTGTTAGAATTTGTATTATGGCAAGAAAAAAGCAGCTAAGTAAAGAAAAACGAGTGGCCATCATTACTTTAAGAAATGAAGGTCAGTCAGTCAGCCGAAAAATTGGGAAAACTTTGAAAGTAAGGGCTATTTGACCATGAAGGAGAGTGATGGGGTGCTGCGCCAGATGACCTTGCCTCCACAGTCACCGGACCTGAACCCAATTGAGATGGTTTGGGGTGAGCTGGACCGCAGAGTAAAGGCAAAAGGGCCAACAAGTGCTAAGCAACTCTGGGAACTCCTTCAAGACTGTTGGAAGACCATTTCAGGGGACTACCTCTTGAAGCTCATCAAGAGAATGCCAAGAGTGTGCAAAGCAGTTATCAAAGCAAAAAAAAGCAAAAGGTGGCTACTTTGAAGAACCTAGAATATGACATATTTTCAGTTGTTTCACATTTGTTTGTTATGTATATAATTCCACATGTGTTAATTCATAGTTTTGATGCCTTCATAGTCATGAAAATAAAGAAAACTCTTTGAATGAGAAGGTGTGTCCAAACTTTTGGTCTGTACTGTATATATATATATATATATATATATATATATATATACACTCCATACTTTACTAGTTTAAAGATAACTTAAAAAATACTCACCTTTTTAAAGTTAGCCAAAAGGTTATGTATCACTTCTAAATGATATTAACAGAGGAGGATGGGGGTGCAGGTGCTAAGTTTTTTTTATTTGTTTGTATCAATCTACTTTCATGAAAAATATTTACTATAGTTGCGGTAATTGTGTACAATTGGTAGAAGCTTTTCCTCTGTCAACTCTAAAATCATGATGAACAATATTTTTAAAGCTGTTAAAATCTGAAGAACATGCAATTTCTTGTAGTTATTCATAACTTTACATTCACACACTGTACTCTAAAGCCTGCAGCGTATACTCCAGTTACATACTAAAGAGGGAGGAATTCTAGCAGAAGGTATGTATGAAATATAAATAAGATCTTCCGCTGTTCCCAGATTAGTTATTGCATATGGATTGCTCAGCGTTGCTCAGTCTGTAATTCACTTAATTATTCAGCAAAGATTATGAAACGTGTCCTCAGGGTTACAGTGTGTGAAAACAGAAAATCGAACACAAATAAAAGTCCTTATATTAAAAAGCTAAATGTAATCAGAATATTACCAATAGCACAAGTACAGGGAGTTACTAAGTAAAGGCTTGACTTGGGCATCAACAATAGCATTACTTCTCCACACTCTTGGATACTGTACTCCAAATTATGTAAACTGCATTAAACCTATATAAATAGTTTTTATTATGAGATATCAAGATCCTTATCATGATATGAGCAACACTTTAGTGTAATGGCAGCACAGTGGTTACTTAGCATGTGGCCTTGCTGCACAAGGTTCTGTCAGAGTAGGATCTTCTAATGAAACCTGACCCCGAGATAATAATGACCTCCAAAGGTCTAGCAAAGGACAACCCCACTTAGAATTTCAAATCACTTTCAATACAGAGACATGAGTCTGCTGTTAATTCCTGCTTCTTAGGCTGCATTCCCATAACCGTAGTGTTTTGCGGATTCTCAAATTGCGGATCCGCAAAACACGGATACCGGCCCATGTGCATTCATAGAAAATGCCTATTCTTGTCCACAATTGCAGACAGCAATAGGGCACCCTCTATATTTTTTGCGGTGTCGTGGAACTATGGATGTGGACAGCACACAGTGTGCTATCCATATCTTCTGCCACCCCATTGAAATTAATGGGTCCGCAAAATTGCGGAATGGATGCGGTATCATTCATATGTTCGTGTGAATGAGTCCTTAGTCTGTACAAAACCTGAAACAGCCACACTGACACTTATGGACACAGGAACAGCCCATAACATCCTTGATTCCCACACTTGCTATGAACAATTTTCTACCAGAGCTGCCTCCAGAAACAAGATCCTACCCTATTGCGGTCAACAGTTCGGTCAGGCTCACATAGGAGCTAGACAAATGGTTTGCAAGGTAAATTGAAACTCTGGTTATATGTATATGTATGGGTTCTGGTTGGGTCACAGCTTGTAGCCTTAAAGGGGTTGTCCAAGTTAAATTTATTGATGACCTATTCTCAGGATAGGTCATCAATATCAGATCGGCGGGGGTCCGAGACCCGGCACCCTTGCCAATCAGTTGTTTGAAGAGATTTCAATGTGACAGCTCGTTCCTATACACATGTATAGGAGCGATCCGTTCCATTGAATTGAATAGGACGGCTTGGGTGTAATTACACCTGCTAACTTCTGCAGATAGGACAGCGAGCAGGTAAACAGTAAAGAGGAGGCAGCGCTGGCACAGCGCGAACCTTCTCTTCAAACAGCTGATCGGCCGGGGTGCCAGGTGTAGGACCCCCACCAATCTGATATTGATGACCTATTAATAAATATAACTTGGACAACCCCTTTAATGCAGTTTTTCAAAAATTAAGTTACTTTACCAAAATACCCATTTAAGGATTACTGACGCGGAACAGGGTATTCAGAGGTGTAACTTTGGTATGTACCCATGATGAGTGGTAAACAGGGCATTATCACACCCATTTCACACATGGTTTACAGAGACAAGTATGTAAGTATATATAAAAATGGTCTTGATATTTCAGGATATGCAGCATTGCGACAACTGCAATGAATGTTTGTTACCATAGTAACATGATACTCCAAGAATAGGCTGACGATGCCATTGGATTCTACTGCATTATCTCTAAAGGGGTGACATAGTTTGACATATATTGCATTTAAAACCACAATGAAGGGAAAGGAAGTCAGGCTGCGTATGGAAAGACATCATGTCCTTCTTGAGACCAAAAAGGCTTCTATTGCACAAATTAATTTTCCGGTTATATTTTATAGTCAGAAAATGTTTGTGATTAACCAGTCATTGTCTTTTCTGAAGTGCAGTTGAGTAGCTATAGAAAGTATAGAGATAGCAATCACACTGAAACCCCTGTACCTGTGACCCATAGGCCCCTGTGATACATAAGTACACCCCAGAATTAAAATTAGCATGTCAGGAGGGGTTACAGATTTTGCATTGGAGCCCAGGAGTTTTAAGATATACTACTTTGTTAGTGATATGGCTGTCTATGGACGGTAATATTTTACTTGGCATACAATTATCATTTTGTCCATTCAAAGTTTTATTGTAATATTTTGTATATTTTGCAATGCATATATGCACATCTTAACATAAAGGGTTAACTTGTACAAACTGCCCAAAAGGATGTTACTTACACAAGACCTTCAAACACCGAAAATGAACTGAGATTAAACGGGTATATCATCAAAAATAAATCCTTTATTGAATAAATAACATATATAAACGAGAACGTGATACAACAGATAAAAAATGGCTACATCTGAGGAGGCATATCAGCACAGGTGAAACATTAAAGGGAAGGAATGGAGTACAGGAATGGAGGCAGAAAAAGAGAGTACAATACCTGCCTAAATATTGCGTGTACGTCCGTGACCACAATTACTTAGTGTATAGGGGCAAAGAACCACCAAAAATACTAAAGTGCAAGTGCATATAATGAAACACCACATCAATATATGGTCACAGACTACACTGCAACATATGGATGTATAATGGTTCCAATAAATATGTATATATGGGAACATACAACAACCAAAAGAAGGTAAAGTGCAAATGCATGAGGTCACCACATCAATGGTCAAATACCACCGAAAAATATAGATATGTAGTGACAGCTTAGAACTCCATATACATAGTAATATGGCTGAGGTACACAAGCAACATCTTATGGATAACCCAAGTGGGTATAGCTAAGTACCAGAGCCAGTAAACACATCCCCAAAGATACACCAGAGCATTAAATATCTACAAACCCATGATATGGGGAAATACACCTCAGGAGAGCCACGTAACCCCGACGCGCTTTTCGGCAGATGCCTTCCTCACTTGAGGGGCTCTGTTCTCACACCTATAAGACAATGGGGGCATATCCTAGCGATTTTCCCCCATTGATCATGATGAGAACACCCCTTTAAAGCCATTTTTTTTAATGATTGGGCTAAAAAGCATTTTTTCAATTGGTCTTTATTTAAAATTTTCTGCAGTTTTTTTGTAATACATAGGGTTAAATATCAGCCTATTTGTGCACTGTTGCTCTTCAGTTTCGTCAGCTGATGACTCATGTGAAGCCTTATCTCTGATCTCCTGACCTTATAAACTCTCATAGCCAAACTCTTATAAAACTGATAAGAATATGGCCTAAATTAGAGATGAGGGAAGTTTAGAAAAATTTGATTTGGCTGCTTTGTCGAACTTCAACAACAAATTCGATTTGTTACGAATTACTCTGTCACAAATCGCTTTCCATTGTATGGAGTAGGTGCAATGATGGGGAATGACAATCTCATCGCCCCTTTCATTTAACCTCTCAGATGCCACATTCAAAACTGATTGCAGCATCTGTGACTCACATTCAGCCTTTCAGGTGTTAATCAGGAGTTAAAAAAGAAATAATAATCAACTCATCTACTTGCTCACAGAAAGGCCATCCGCTCCCATCTTGATTGAAGAAAACTCACTAAAAGACCTGCAGTAAGCATGATGCCGTCACTAGTGATGGATAAACATCGGCCGGGACGGTTCGTGAACACACGAACGCGATCAAATGCTCGCGAACCGCAAGTTCGCGGCGGTGAACCTGAAAAACCTTCAGCTCATATTTGCAACCACCAAATACTAAGTAGAAGTGTACAAATAGTCAGACAACATGGACAGTGACATACTAGATCAGGCTTGCTCAACCTGCGGCCCTCCAGCTGTTGTAAAACTACAACTCCCACAATGCCCTGCTGTGGGATGATAGCTGTAGGCTGTCTGGGTATGCTGGGAGTTGTAGTTTTGCAACAGCTGGAGGGCCGCAGGTTGAGCATCGCTGTACTAGATCAATGACAAAAATTCCAACAAAAAATATGTATCTTAATCAGGGGACATTTTTATGCGTCTTAAAGGGAAATTCTCTTAAATGTGCCCTGTTGGAGCCTAGAAAATTTTTATTTTATGCCACGGGAGTATGGGCCTTAAAAATTAGGCATTCACCTGACACAAAAAAAATTCTGATTATGTGGCTCGAGGTACATTATGCGGTCAATGGATGAAAATTTTACTGTAGGCCACTGGACTACAGGCCCCAAACATTAGGCATTCACCGGACAGAAAAGATCAAGTAATTATTTGGCCGGAGGTATATTACACGGTCAATGGATATCAATCTTACTGCAGGCCAGTACAAATACAGGTCAAATACATATGTTTAAAATAACTAAAAATATAAAATTGAAAAAAACCCTAATGATAATAGTTGAAATTCGATAACTTGTGGTCGTCACTGGTGTTGAATTCCTCCGAGGCCGTAACAATTATTCATTTAGCATACATAAAATAACAAGTATGTGGTTGGAGGTAGATTACATGGTTATTGGATATCAATTTTCCAGCAGGCCAGTGTAATACAGGACCCAAAAATTATGCATTCAGCGTACATAAAAGAACAAGTATGTGGCTGGAGGTAGATTACACAGTCATTGGATATCAATTTTACAGCAGGAAAGTGTACTACAGGACCCCAAAATTATGCATTGAGTGGACATAAAAGATCAAGTAAGTGGCTGAAGGTAGATTACACGGTCATTGGATATCAATTTTCAAGCAGGCCAGTGTAATACAGGTCTCAAAAATTATGCATTTAGCGTACATAAAAGAACAAGTAAGTATTTGGCTAAAGGTCTATTAGATGGTCAATGGATATCAATTTTACTGAAGGCCAGTACAAATAAATGTCAAATACATATGTTTAAAAGAACTAAAAATATAAAATTGGATTAAAAACATGGCTAACAAAATCCCCCCTCTTGAAAAAAAACCTAATGATAACAGGTGTTGAATTCCTCCAAGGCCCAAAACATTAGGCATTCAACTGAGAGAAAAGGCTTTTTATGCCGCTGTATTTACCTAAGACAGGGACCAATATTTGTTCTGAGTAGTGGCAGATATTTGTGGACTGGCATGAAGAAATTAAATTAACCTTAAGGACCAGGCCATTTTTTGCAAATCGTCACATATTTTACTTTATGACACTGGTAAAATGGAGTCAAAAAAATTCATTTTTATTTATAAAAAAAATTAAAAATTTACCAAAAATTTGTAAAAATTTGCAAACTTCCAAGGTTCAATTTCTCTACTTCTATAATACATAGTAATACCTCCAAAAATAGTAATTCATTTACATTCCCCATATGTCTACTTTATGTTTGGATCATTTTGGGAATGCCATTTTATTTTTTGGGGACGTTACAAGGCTTAGAAGTTTAGAAGCAAATCTTTAAATTTTTCAAAAAATTTCTAAAACCCACTTTTTCAGGACAAGTTCAGGTCTGAAGTCACTTTGTGAGGCTTACATAATAGAAACCACCCAAAAATGACACCATTTTACAAACTACACCCCTCGAGGTATTCAAAACAGATTTTACAAACTTTGTTAACGCTTTAGGTGTTCCACAAGAATTAATGGAAAATAGAGATACAATGTTTCAAAATTTTACTTTTTTGGCAGATTTTCCATTTTAATATATTTTTTCCAGTTACAAAGCAAGGGTTAACAGCCAAACAAAACTCAATATTTATGGCCCTGATTCTGTACTTTACAGAAACACCCCATATGTGGTTGTAAACTGCTGTACGGACACATAGCAGGGCGCAGAAGGAAAGAAATGCAATACGTTTTTTGGAAGGCAAATTTTGCTGGACTGATTTTTTGACACCATGTCCCATTTGAAGCCCCCCTGATGCACCCCTAGAGTAGAATCTCCCAAAAAGTGACCCCATGTTGAAAACTACGGGATAGGGTGGCAGTTTTGCTAGTACTATTTTAGGGTACATATGATTTTTGGTTGCTCTATATTACACTTTTTGTGAGGCAAGGTAACAAGAAATAGCTGTTTTGGCACAGTTTTAATTTTTGGTTATTTACAACATTCATCTGACAGGTTAGATAATGTAGTATTATTATAGAGCGGGTTATTACGGATGTGGCGATACCTAATATGTCTACTTTTTTTTCTACACAATTATTTCATTTTTTCAATAAAAAAAATCAAGTTTTAGTGTCTCCATAGTCCGAGAGCCATAGTTTCAGTTTTTGGGCGATTATCTTGGATAGGGTATTATTTTTGCGGGATGAGATGACGGTTTGATTGGCACTATTTTGGGGTGCGTATGACTTTTTGATTGCTTGCTATTACACTTTTTGTGATTTAAGGTGACAAAGAATGTTTTTTTTACATTTTTTTTTTTTACGGTATTCACCTGAGGGGTTAGGTCATGTGATATTTTTATAGAGCAGGTTATTACGGACGCGGCAATACCTAATATGTGTAGTGCATTTTATTTTTTAAATTTTTAATCAGTGATAAATGTGTTTTTTATTTTTACATTTTTTTTTTTTTTGACCCAGACCCACTTGGTTCTTGAAGATCCAGTGGGTCTGATGTCTGTATAATACAATACAGTACACTATATAGTGTACTGTACTGTATTTTCACTTTACAATGTCTGATCAGACTTCTGCCAAAATTTATGTCATTTTGAAGTTTCTGATCCCCGTGGTCATGGACCACGGGGATCAGAAACTTCCGACAGCGCTGCAAACCGCAGGTATGATTAAACCAGCGGTTTTCAGCGATCGCCGATACGGGGGGGTCACAGGACCCCCCCCTCGGCATTGTCCCAGGGTGCCTGCTGATTGATTTCAGCAGGCACCCAGTTCCGATCACCGCCTGCCGCACGATGGTGATCGGAAATACACATGATGTACCGATACGTCATGTGTCCTTAAGTACCGGGCCATCATGACGTACCGGTACATCATGTGTCCCCAACAGGTTAAATGTGGTCATCACAGGTGTTGAATTCCTCCGAGATCCATGAATCATTTTTAGTGTGAGGTAGTCCACACTGTTGTGAGCTAGGCGAGTGCGTTTATTGGTCATGATCCCCCCTGCTGCGTTGAACGTCCTTTCGGACAGGACACTGGAAGAGGGGCAAGCCAACAGTTCCATGGCAAATTGTGCCAGCTCTGGCCACAGGTCAAGCCTGCACACCGAGGAGTTCAGGGGTTCCTCGCTTTTCAGAGCGTCAAAATCGGCCGTTAACCCAATGTAGTCAGACACCTGCCGGTCTAGCCGTTCCGTGAGGCTGGATCCGGAGGGTGGCTGTCGATGGGTTGGATGCAAGAATGATCTCATATCTGAAGTGAACACATCTTCAAACCGCCCCCTTTTCTTGCATGCACTGTTGGATTGGTACCCGCAACTGTTTCTCTATGATTGGAAATTCCTCTGCCAGCGCACACAAAAGCAGAATGCAGCATTCTTTGAAGCAAGGCCTGCACAACAGCACAGTGGAAGGTGGAGTAAAGGACAAATGGGAGTAGAGAGGAAAAGGGGAAGGAAAAGAGGCAGGATGTGGAGCACCAGGAGTGTGTCTTTGTGGGTTCTTACGGTGCTGCTCCCACTGGGCTCAGTGATGGGAGGCCAGGTGACTTCTTAAGGCGGTCGTATCTAGGTGAGTGTTGGGCTTACCACGACTTATGCGTTGACAGCAGAGGCTACAGATGCCCACACTATTGTCAGCAGCGGACGCGTTAAAAAAATCCAGCACTGCGGAGCCCTCTGTGATCCCATCAATAAATGGGGGCTGAAAGGCACAGCAGCCCCCGATGGGAGAGGGAGGGAGATCCCTGGTTGGGGTATATATTGGTTTTTGGTATATCCCTAGAGATGTCCCGAACTATTCGCCGGCGAACAGTTCCTGGCGAACATCGCTTGTTCGCGTTCGCCGTGGCGGGCGAACATATGCGATGTTCGATCCGCCCCCTATAAGTCATCATTGAGCAAACTTTGACCCTGTACCTCACAGTCAGCAGACACATTCCAGCCAATCAGCATACCCTCCCTCCCAGACCCTCCCACCTCCTATCAAAAAGCAATGACGGCAGCCCTCTTAGATTCATTCTGAAGCTGCAGTGTTAGTTAGAGCAGGGAGAGTGCTGCTGCTGCTGCTGAATTAATAGGGAAAGCGTTAGCTAGGCCAGTGTTCTGTGTCCACTCCAATCCTCAAAGACTCATCTGCGTCCTGACAGCACCCCAAAAAGCCCTTTTTAGGGCTGGTACATCAGTCTGCTTTTATTTATTTTTTATATATATATATATATATATATTGCAGTTGCCTGCCCGTGTGTGAGAGGTCACAGGCCCACAGACTGTACTGTGTGCACACCACTCATATCGAGTGGCACAGTACCTTGCAGATAAAAAAGTCATTTAATTTTTACCCGTTAATATAATTGCAGTTGCCTGCCAATGTGTGTCAGGCCCACAGACTGTACTGTGCCCACTGCCAGTGTCCACCACTCATATTGGGTGGCACAGTACCTTGCAGATAAAAAAGTCATTTAATTTTTACCCTTTAATATAATTGCAGTTGCCTGCCAATGTGTGTCAGGCCCACTGACTGTACTGTGCCCACTGACAGTGCCCACCACTCATATCGGGTGGCACAGTACCTTGCAGATAAAAAAGTCATTAAATTTTTTCTCTGTAATATAAATGCAGTTGCCTGCCAGTGTGTGTCAGGCCCACAGACTGTACTGTGCCCACTGCCCACCACTCATATAGGGTGGCACAGCACCTTGCAGATAAAAAATTATTTTAATTTTTCCTCTGTAATATAATTGCAGTTGCCTGCCAGTGAGTGTCAGGCCCACAGACTGTACTGTGCCCACTGCCCACCACTCATATAGGGTGGCACAGCACCTTACAGATAAAAAATTCATTTAATTTTTTATCTGTAATATAATTGCAGTTGCCTGCCAGTGAGGGTCAGGCCCACAGACTGTACTGTGCCCACTGCCCACCACTCATATAGGGTGGCACAGCACCTTGCAGATAAAAAATTATTTTAATTTTTCCTCTGTAATATAATTGCTGTTGCCTGCCAGTGAGTGTCAGGCCCACAGACTGTACTGTGCCCACTGCCCACCACTCATATAGGGTGGCACAGCACCTTGCAAATAAAAAATTAATTACATTTTTCCTCTGTAATATAATTGCAGTTGCCTGCCAGTGAGTGTCAGGCCCACAGACTGTATTGTGCCCACTGCCCACCACTCATATAGGGTGACATAGTACATTGCATGGCGCACGCGCAGTGCCCCAAATTGGAAGTAAGGGGACCGACCAATCATCTTTTTCCATCTCCCGGTTCCTAAAATCTATTTGATACACATTCCCTGATAGGGGACGTAACAGGGATTAAACTGATAGGAATAGTACTACTTAACACACCACTCATATAGGGTGGCACAGTACATTGCACGGCGCACGCGCAGTGCCCCAAATTGGAAGTAAGAGGACCGACAAACCATCTTTTTCCATCTCCCGGTTCCTAAAATCTATTCCATACACCGGCCCCTGATAGGGGACAAAACTGAGATGAAACTGTTAAGAACAGATTTTTTTTAATAAAAAAAAAAGAGGACAGCCTCTGCGGAGCTGGGTATTTTTTGGCCGCGTTACTGAACGCTCATGCACAATGGCTGTAGGCTCATGCGTCCTTTTGCAGAGGTGGCAAACCTGGTCAGTCAAACCCAAGGCAACATCATCGACCTCATCCCATATTTGATTTTTCGGAGCATGCCCTGCGAAGAGTGCTGGATCAGGCCGTAGATGAGCATGAAGAGGCTGAAGAAGAGGAGTCAGAGGAGGAAGGTGGCTTCAAGGAGGTGGAAGACCAACCACAGCGTCCACAGGCGTCCCAGGGGGCTTGTTGTCACCTTTCGGGGACCCTTGGTGTTGTACGTGGCTGGGTGGAGGAAGAGACCTTCAATGACGTCAGCGAGGACAAGGAACGGGACATGGCTAGCTTGGTATCCAACCTTGTGCAAATGGGGAGTTTGCGGTTGTGCAAATAGACTGTTTGCGGTTGTTTGCGGTGCGTTAAACGGTGAGTTTGGTCTGTCAGAGTTTGGTCTGTCACTGTGAAGCGGGCGTAACCCTTACACTACCTGATCGATAGTGATGTCGCGAACATAAAATTTTCCGTTCGCGAACGGCGAACGCGGATTTCCGCAAATGTTTGCGAACGGGCGAACCGCCATAGACTTCAATAGGCAGGCGAATTTTAAAACCCACAGGGACTCTTTCTGGCCACAATAGTGATGGAAAAGTTGTTTCAAGGGGACTAACACCTGGACTGTGGCATGCCGGAGGGGGATCCATGGCAAAACTCCCATGGAAAATTACGTAGTTGACGCAGAGTCGGGTTTTAATCCATAAAGGGCATAAATCACCTAACAATCCTAAATGTTTTTGAACAACGTGGTTTAAAACATCCAGTGTGTGTAACGATCAGGTATGATGTTGTATCGATCAGGTAGTGTAAGGGTTACGCCCGCTTCACAGACATTGACAGACCAAACTCCCCTTTTAATGCACCGCAAACAATCGCAAACTCCCCATTTGCACAAGGTTGGATACCAAGCTAGCCATGTCCCGTTGATGTCATTGAAGGTTTCTTCCTCCACCCAGTCACGTACAACACCAAGGGTCCCCGAAAGGTGAATTGAATTGATTTTTCGAACGGGGAGATGGTTAAAAAAACGCTGGCTCCCTCCCCTTTGTTTGAATCTACGGTCACTGTGTCTGTGCCGTGCAATTTACTGTCACACCCGATATGAGTGCTATTTTCTGTAGTTCTCTCTTCTCATCAGTTTAATCCCTGTTACGTCCCCAATCTGGGGTCCATTTATTAAATGGATTTTTCGAACGGGGAGATGGTTAAAAAAACGCTGGCTCCCTCCCCTTTGTTTGAATCCACGCCACGGTCACTGCGTCTGCGCCGTGCAATTTACTGTCACACCCGATATGAGTGGTATTTTCTGTAGTTATCTCTTCTCATCAGTTTAATCCCTGTTACGTCCCATATCAGGGATTGCCTTTTGTGAAAAAAAATTTAGGCTGGGTACCTTCGACTGCCTTCACAGTGACAGACCAAACTCTGATACACCAAACTGAATTGATTTTAGGAACCGGGAGATGAAAAAAGCAGCTTGGTCGGTCCTCTTGCTCCCAAGTTGGGGCACTGCACGTGCACGGAGCAATGTGCTGTGACACCCTATATGAGTGGTGTCTTAACTAGTACTATTCCTATCAGTTTAATCCCTGTTACGTCCCCTATCCGGGGACGTGTGTCGAATTAACGAACCATTTTTTTTAACTGCAAGGTATTTGTGAGTGACACCCTGTAACGGTATGAGTGGTGGGCCAGACACACACTGGTTTGTAACTGCGATTATATCACAGAAAAATATTAAATTTTTTTTTTTTTTTATCTGCAAGGTATTTGTGAGTGAGTGACACCCTGTAACGGTATGAGTGGTGGGCTAGCCAGTGGCCACAGTACAGTCTGTGGGCCAGACACACACTGGTTTGTAACTGCAATTATATCACAGAAAATTAATAAATTGAATTTTTTTTATCTGCAAGGTATTTGTGAGTGAGTGACACCCTGTAACGGTATGAGTGGTGGGCCAGACACACACTGGTTTGTAACTGGGATTATATTACAGAAAAATATTAAATTGAATTTTTTTTATCTGCAAGGTATTGTCTGTGATACCCTGTATGAATGGTGTGCACACAGTACAGTCTGTAGGCCAGACAGTCACTCACTGGCTTGCAACTGGGATTATATCACAGATAAATAATACATTTAATTTTTTTTTATCTGCGAGGTATTTTCTGTCACACCCTGTATGAATGGTGTGCACACAGTACTGTCTGTGAGCCTGCAGCCTCTCACACACGGGCAGGCAACTGCAATATATATAAATATAAAAATAAAAAAAAAGCAGACTGATGTACCAGCCCTGAAAAGGGCTTTTTTGGGTGCTGTCAGGACGCTGTCCTTACAGCAGATGAGTCTGTGGACACAGAACACTGCCCTAGCTAACGCTTTCCCTATTGAATCAGCAGCAGCAGCACTGTCCCTCCTCTCACTAAGAATGCAGCTTCCGAATGAATCTAAAATGGATGCTGTCCAGGAGGTGGGAGGGTCTGGGAGGGAGGGTCTGCTGCTGATTGGCTGGAATGTGTCTGCTGACTGTGAGGTACAGAGTCAAAGTTTACTCAATGATGATGTATAGGGGGCGGACCGAACATCGCATATGTTCGCCCGCTGCGGCGACCGCGAACAAGCTATGTTCGCCGGGAACTATTCGCCGGCAAACTATTCGGGACATCTCTACTGATCAATACAACATCATACCTGATCGTATACACACACTGGATGTTTTAAAGCACGTTATTACAAACAATTTAGGATTGTTAGGTGATTTATGCCCTTTATGGATTAAAACCAGACTCTGCGTCAACTACGTAATTTTCCATGGGAGTTTTGCCATGGATCCCCCTCCGGCATGCCACAGTCCAGGTGTTAGTCCCCTTGAAACAACTTTTTCATCACTATTGTGGCCAGAAAGAGTCCCTGTGGGTTTTAAAATTCGCCTGCCTATTGAAGTCTATGGCGGTTCGCCCGTTCGCGAACATTTGCGGAAATTTGCGTTCGCCGTTCGCGAATGGAAAATTTTATGTTCGCGACATCTCTACAGTATATATCACACCAGTAGAAATTATTTGTACCAATGTCGTTTGTCACTCTGTGTAGCTGAGGTAACACAGCTAAACCGCAAACAAATGCTGCACTACCCAAATGCACTATATAGAAAGTATATAATTGGAATATAACACCCCTGCTTCAAACAGTTTTTTGGGGGGGCAACTTGTATATCACACCAGTAGAAATTATTTGTTCCAATGTCATTTGTCACTATCTGTAGCTGAGATAACGCAGCTAAACTGTGAAAAACAAATGCTGTACTACCCAAATGCACTATATAGAAATTATAGTATTTGTATATAACACCCCTGATTCAATCATTTTTTTGGGGGGGCAACTGGTATATCACTCCAGTAGAAATTATTTGTTCCAATGGCGTTTGTCCCTATCTGTAGCTGAGGTAACGCAGCTAAACCGCAAACAAATGCTGCACTACCCAAATGTACTATGTAGAAAGTATATTATTAGTATATCACAACCCTGATTTAATGAGTTTTTTGGGGGGGCAACTGGTATATCACACTAGTTGAAATTATTTGTTCCAATGGTGTTTGTCACTATCTGTAGCTGAGGTAACGCAGTCTAACCACAAACAAATGCTGCAATACCCAAATGTACTATATAGAAAGGATATAATTGGTATATAACACCCCTGCTTCAATCGCTTATTTTGGGGGAAACTGGTATAACACAATAGTAGAAATTATTTGTTCCAATAGCGCTTGTACCTCTGTGTGGCTGCAGTATCGCAGCAGAACCGCACACCACTGCTGCACAATACAAATGCTATAATATACTTTCTATGTTGGAAAGTATATTATAAGTATATCACACCCCTCAGTAAGTCACATCTATCGATAGCACAGCTATACCAGTCCTTAAAAGGACTTTTGTGGCCCTATTAGCTAGCGTTTGGTGTCCCTAACAGCCTGTCCCTGCTCAACACAGCAACCTCTCCATACACTGGCAAAAGACTAAATGTAAAATGGCAGCCAGATCGGGTTTATTTATAAGGTAAGGGGTGTGTCCATGTGCTGAAACGTCTCAATTGGCTGTCCTGTACCACCTGACGGATGTGTCATGGGTCAAAATTCTTCACATTGCAAAAGCATATGGCGCCGGCGGAAATCTCCATATGTTCACTCGTTCGGCGAACCGCGAACGAGCAAAGTTTGCAGTGAAATGACTGCTGGGCGAACCGCAAGGCCATCTATAGCCATCACCACCAAGGTAGGTTTTCTTCAATCAATACGGGAACAGATGGCCTCTCTATGAACAAGCGGAGTGCGAGGAAATTCGGCTTTCTGACTAAAGAAATTTTTCCTGAAATTCGGATCGAAGTCCACTTCAGATACTTTGATTTTTTTCAACAATTGCCTAAATAAGTGTTTATAAGGTCAGGAGATCAGAGATATGGCTTCATGTGAGACGTCAGCTGACAGAACCCAGGAATGACAGTCTGCAAACAGACAGATTTTTAACCCGATGCATCACAAAAAATTCTGAACATTATTAATAAAGACCTATTGAAAAAATTATTTTAGCCCAAAATGAGTAAAATGAAATCATAAAAAATTGCTCTGAAGATGTCCTTATCCTTTAAGAAGCAGTGATTTTGCAGATCATGACACAATAGTACAGTAGGTCTATCATGTACAGAATTAGCGGTGTCACCTAGGGCTGGTACTTGAGGTCCAAAGGACCTTCTGCCAAGTATTATAAATGGCAAGTGGAAGTCCCTGTTACAGATTTGCATTGTGGCCTAGATATTATGCCTCTGCATGATACCTTTATTACCTGCAAGAAGAGGTGTCATGGTCCACCCTTCTTTTTGGACACCATAAATAAAAACGTATAAGAACATATAAGGTGTGAGGGTCATGAACCTACATGTTACATATAGAGTTGTTGCGATACCAAAATTTTGATTCGGTTTCGATACCATAAAAAAGTATTGCGATACTCGATACCATTCGATACCACGCGAAAAAAATAAAACAAAAAAGCCACGTGCATTCCACATTTTAAAAAATGGCGAATCGCGCAGATTTTTTTTATTTTAATAGTTTGGAATTTTCGGACGTGGCGATGTTTATTTATTTATTGTTTATATATTTTATATGTAAAATTGGGAAAGGGGGCAGTGCTCCAGACTAAAAAAAATACCTAGTAGCCATTGGTTCCTCAACTGAAAAATTTAGGAGCCAAATAAAATTTTTAGTCGCCGAAATCGAATCAAAATTTTGGTATTGTAACAACGCTGCACCGATCGGCGTAGGGTTGTTTCGATACCAAAATTTAGATTTGCTTTCGTCACTATAAAAAAGTACTGCGATACTCAATATCACGCGAAAAAAAAAAAAACACAAAAAAAAGCCGCGTGCATTTCGCATTTTAGGAAACGTTCGGCCCATAATAGAACAGTCCTATCCTATTTTTTGGGGTGACAAGGTGACTTAAAAATGGCGAATTGCATGGTCTTTATTTATTTATTTCTGTTACGGCGCTCACTGCATAGGAGATATTTTTTAATAATTTAATAGTTTGGACTTTTCGGACGCAGCGCTATGTAATATGTTTATTTATTGTTTATATATTTTATATGTAAAATTGGGAAAGGGGGGATTTAAACTTAATATTTTAGGGTACTTTCAAACTAGCGTTTTTCTTTTCCAGCATAGAGTTCCGTCCTAGGGGCTCTATACCGGAAAAGAACTGATCAGGCATATCCCCATGCATTCTGAATGGAGAGAAATCCATTCAGGATGCATCAGGATGTCTTCAGTTCAGTCTTTTTGACTAATCAGGCAAAAGATAAAACCGCAGCATGCTACGGTTTTATCTCCGGCGAAAAAAACTGAAGACTTGCCGGAATGCCGGATTCGGCATTTTTCCCCATAGGAATGTAATAGTGCCGGATCCGGCATTTAGTGCCGCATGCGCAGACCGGTAAAAATGTGGAAAAAGATACCAGACGGATCCGTCTGTCCGCATGACAAGCGGAGAGATGGATCCGTTCTTGCAATGCATTTGTGAGATGGATCCGCATCCAGATGCGTCTCACAAATGCTTTCAGTCACATCCAGATCGGCGGATCCGGCAGGCAATTCCGACGACGGAACTGCCCGCCGGATCACACTGCCGCAAGTGTGAAAGTAGCCTTAGGCCTCTTTCAGATGGGCATCACGTTTTGGCTCCAGATGCATCCCGGGTGCATTGCGGCAAACCCGCGTGGGTAGGTACGCAATTGCAGTCAGTTTTGACTGCGATTGCGTTCCGTTGTTCAGTTTTTATCGCGCGGATGCAATGTGTATTGCACGCGCGTGATAAAAAACTGACTGTGGTACCCAGACCCGAACTTATTCACTGAAGTTCAGGTTTGGGTTCAAGGTTGTGTAGATGTAATTATTTTCCCTTATAACATGGTTATAAGGGAAAATAATAGCATTCTTAAAACAGAATGCTAAGTAAAATAGGGCTGGAGGGGTTAAAAAAAATAAAAAATAATAATTTAACTCGCCTTAATCCACTTGTTCGCCGTCTTCTCTTCTGTCTTCATCTGTGAGGAAAAGGACCTGTGGTGATGTCACTGCGCTCATCACATGGTCCATCACATGATCCATCACCATGATAATGGACCATGTGATGAGCTCAGTGACATCACCACAGGTCTTTTGACAGGTCCTAAGAAAAGAACAAGAGACCGGCAGCTACGCGATCAATTGGAGGAGGTGAGTTAATTTTTTTTTTTTACTTTCAATAGTTTTTTATTGTCAAAGTGTTGGCTCATGCCAAAAATGAAACGTCATACAAAGTACAGGCAGTAATAAGAGTCACTGAGCACAATACTCCTATTTTTGTTTAAGTACAAATATAAGGTGTACAAACAAGTATAAATTTTCCTAGAAAGGTCATGTCATGCAAAACATAACAAATAAACATATTATTATACAATAATCTGGGCCGCGTCCTCAATCCAACGTAAGATACAAATGCATACTATTTAAGAGACATTCAATAACACATATGTGCAATTCATCAATTTCCCGTCACGATTACCCTACACCTCCCCTCTACCTCGATTATCATTGCTCCACATTTTCTGGAGTCGCTGGACACAAACCACCCCAGGATTTCCATTTCAAATCATGTTGAGTAACTTGAAAGGTTCGATGAGCTAGTATATTTTCGTATGATTTAGTGGTGTTGACCGCACTAATGATCTCTTGAAGAACAGGAATAATAGTGCTTTTCCAATTTCTCGTGATTGCCAATTTTGTGGCGAGTAATAAATGTAAAACTACGGTCCTAGACTTGAATGGGATTTTATCTAGATCTATCAGTAACAGGGCTAGAGCTGGATCCAGGGGAATCTGATATCCAGCAACTCCAGATATTTTAGCAAACACTTGAGACCAAAGAGAGCAAATTCCAGGACAAGACCAAAGTATGTGCAATAATGTACCTTTATGTCCGCATCCCCTCCAGCATTCTATGCTAGTATTTGGAAAAAATGCTTGTAACCTAACTGGAGTGTAGTACCATCTCAGAGTAGTTTTAAGAAAAGATTCTAAATGTGAAGAGCATTTAAGAGTGGAAATAGCAAGCTTGTTTGCTACTGGCCATTGGGCTGTGGTGAAAGTTGTCTTTAGCTCAACCTACCATGCTAGGAATGGGGCTGTTTTGAGAAACCGGTCTTTATCCCCTAAAAACATGTATAAAGGCTTAATCCCTTTTTGAGCCAAGCCTTGAATGGACCATTGGACCAATAATTGAGTATGATTCTTGAGGATAAAAGAGGGGTTACTCGACAATGTATGTCTTATTTTGATATACAAAAACGCCTCCTGTCGGGGGACATTATACGATTGTTTGATATCGTTGAAGGTTTTTAAAACCGAGCCCGAAAACAGATCTACCACTGTGGAAATTCCACTATTTTTCCACACCTTAACGTTCAAATCCGGAATCAGATATTGGAGAGATTCTATAGGGGTCAAGTGTGCCACTGATACTGGGGCTGCTCGACTCAAATCATGGTACCTTTTCCACAAAGCCAATGATGTAGAGACATAAAAAGCGGGGTGGAGGCCCGAATAGTCATCATGCAACGCAGCCATGAGAAGAGCGCGTAGATTTCGACCTGGAATTTGTGATTGTTCGATGTGCACCCAATGTTTCCCTATTTCTCCTCTCCACCACTCTTTGAGTTGATATATCCTAGAGGCTAGATAATAATCGTACAAATTAGGCATACATAGGCCCCCGCATTTTCTGCACATAATGCTTCTAGCTATTCTTGGTTTAGCTTTGTTCCAAATGAAGGCGCTTAGCATTCTATTAGCTAGGTTAAAAAAGGACAGTGGAACCGGAATAGGGATAGTGCGGAATAAATATAATAATTTTGGCAGTATATGTTGTTGGAAAGCAGCAATACGCCCTATCCAAGATAGCTTCGATTTGGCCATGCTATCGAACTCTGGTTGAAGTGAAAGCAGGAGGGAAGGGGGAAATTAGCTCTATAAAGTTCCTGAGGGGTAACTGTCCCTTTAAAACCTAAGTATTGGACCATTGATTCCTACCAATCTAAGGAGAATTCTGCTTTCAACTGGGATCCCCAACGAAAGAGCCTGGGATTTGCTTTCATTAATCTTATAATATGATATGGCCCCATAAGAACGAATGATATCCATCACCGCCCTCAAGGATTTCCTGGGGTTCGTTAGGGACAGAATAATGTCGTCTACATACATCGATATGCAATGTTGCCTATTTCCAATTTGTACTCCCTTCACGTCAGACGCCTGACGGATCGCCTGTGCCTATGGTTCCAATGATAAGATAAATATTAAAGGTGATAGAGGACACCCCTGTCTCGTGCCATTAAATAGAGTAAACGGGTCAGACAATACTCTGTTTGCTAGGACACGGGCTGAAGGATTAGAATAGAGGACCCGTATGGCTTGTATAGTAGACTCTGGGAACCCCATTTTACGGAGTACAGAGAAGACAAACGACCAGTTAACTCGGTCGAAAGCCTTCTCAGCATCCAGGGTAACCATAACCATCGGTATGAGGGATCGATTTACAAAGTCGACCAGGTTCAGTACCCTCCTTGAGTTGTCTGTGATCTGTCGCCCTTGAACAAAGCCCACCTGATCAGGGGCCACTAGAGATGGAATGATGTTCGCTAGGCGAGATGCTAAGATCTTCGCATATATTTTAAGGTCTGTATTAAGTAAGGAAATGGGGCGGAAATTTTGTGGAGTAGAAGGATCCTTACCAGATTTGGGCAAAGTCACAATAACCGCTTCCAACATTTCTTTGGGCATATTACCTGTTTCCATGGCACGAGACAGAGATGCGTGGAGGTGTGATAACAAATGATCAAAGAAGGTCTTGTAATAAGAATTTGGAAGCCCGTCTGGACCTGGACTTTTATGATGTGGCAAACCGTTTATTACTTTAGATATTTCGGCTTGAGTGACGGGAGCACAAAGGGATTCACTTTGGCATTTGTCTAAAGAGGGTATCGTTAGGGATCCCAGGAAGTCCCCTATGTCCCCAGGGGAGACAGGGACAAAGCCAGATTCTTCCTTTAAATTATACAGTTGGGAATAATAAGATCTAAACTGATTAGCTATAGCTTTTGGATCAAACAATTTGTAGGACTTGGAAGGATCCCAAAGAAAAGCTATCTTTGATTTCACAGCTCTTGCTTTTACCCGATTTGCCAGCAACCTCCCTGCTTTATTAGCTTGTGAGTAATATGTAGCTTTAGTCTTCTTGAGCAATAACTCATATGTGTGCAGGAAACTCTCTCTAAGTTGAGATCTAAGAACTTTCAGTCTATCCGAGAGTTCCAAAGATGGGGAGGTCTTATTTTGTGCTTCTACAGTCTGTATTTGCAGTATAAGATCATTTTGATGTTTTTTTTTTTGTGAGCTGTCCATACTATAGTAGGGTCCAATACAGAGGCAGCGTTAAATTTGAAATATTCCTGTAATGCTGCAGATATTTCAGATTGGTATTTAGTGTTAGCTAATATGAAATCATTAGTCCTCCATAACGGGTTTGGTGGGGTTGTAAAGTCTTCCCTTATTTCTAAGGTCACTGGGGTGTGATCCGACCAGGTAATCGTCCCATTAGAGGACTTTATAGAAGCACTCAATGATGCTCTATCGACAAGAAACAAGTCTATGTGGGAGTACGTTCGGTGTGCAGGAGAGTAACATGAGAAATCCCTCTCGGAAGCATGGTGAATATGCCATATATCGAAAAGGCAATTGGCTAGCAATGACGGTAAGAGGGATGTTGCGCAAGATCTAGAGATAGAGGAAGAGTCTTGGGATGGGTCAGGTGCTATATTAAAGTCACCGCAGATAATTACTCTGCCTTACTTCAGGGATTGTATTTTCTTGAAGAGTTTGTTGAGAAAACCCAGAGGACATATATTCGGGGCATACACACCCACTAGGGTATAGACTACATTATTTATAGAACACACATGAATAATATATCGCCCCCCTGAATCAATTACCGTTTTCTTTTCAGTGTGTGCCACTGAACTCCTTATTGCTAAGAGAACCCCCTCTTTTTACCAATACTATGGGAGTGTATCAAGGTCGGAAAAGAAGGATGTTTCAGCCTCCCTACATCAGCCTCCAGTATGTATGTCTCTTGTGCGCAAAATATATCACATTTACTCGAGAGTGCCTCCCTCCACATCATCCGCCTCTTGAATGGACTATTCAAGCCTCTTACATTTAAAGAACTAATCGTTAACACCATTTTGTTAAATATGAGGCTGCAAATGGGAAATCACTCGGACTGCGCGGAAGGAGGCACACGTCAGCATATTGCACTATGATCATATGAATAGTGAGGTATAGACACGGCACAGAGAAAAAACAAAGCCAAAAAGGTTAAAACAATAACAATGTAAACCAAAACTGACCGCCCTGAAATAGGGGCAGTAAAGGAATAGCACAAGGGTTAGATCGCATATCCCCTTGTGATCTTTGTTGGGGGAAGACAGTCTTGCCTACCACCATGAGGATTCAAAAGGTAGAACACATTCCTGCTCCTGTTAGATGCAGGACAGATGAAAGAACCTGTCAGCAGTGTTTTTTTTGGCGGCGTCTCTCCACCTGATGCCACTCTCCATCTTCTACAGGATGTTGGTGTTGCTTCTCAATAGGAACCACAGTCACCATGATGCCCCAGGTCGCTAAAACGGCTTTACCCTCCTCCACCGTACAAATTACTGTCATAGCTCCATTTCTCTGTATAAGCAACTTCATGTGGTAACCCCAGCAATACGGAACGGAGTGTGATCTCAAAGCAAGGGTAATTGGGGCTAGCGTGCTTCGGAGTTGCAGGGTAGCTATAGAGAGATCTGCAAAGAGCTTAACTGACTGGTATGGGTCCGGTAAGGTGACCAGCTTCCTTGCTGCCGCAAGGGTATCATCCTTGGCCTGGAAGAAATGCAGGCAGGCTAGCACATCACGTAGTGTATCATCAGGCAGATGCTTTGGCTTGGCAATCCTGTGTGCCCGATCAATGATGAGGTCTTGCTCGGTGCAGTCGGGCAGAAGAAGCTTGATCAGCTTTTTAATATAGGTTTGAAGGTCCGTAGCCAGGAACGATTCTGGCACCCCACGCAATTTTAAGTTGTTTCTGCGGGACCGATCTTCAAGGTCAGCCACCTTCGCACGGAGGCATGCGATTTCCTCCGATTGAGTGCCATGCGAGTCTATCAGGTTGTTATGCGAATCCGCAAACTCGCCCATTTTTTGTTCCACATGCTGGACTCTGTTATCCAGGTCCGTGACTGATAATTGAATGGGCGCAATTAGATGCGATAGGTGGCTGGTAACCGAGTGGTTAAATGCCAAAAGCATGTCCTTCAACATTAAGCTGGATGCCGGTTTATCGTCCGTGGGGAAGTTACAAAGTGCATCTGACAAGGTGTCAGCGTCTTTCAGGCCATAGCTGCTGTGTGCTTCATGTTGGCTCTTACCCGACCGGGCGTGTTGCGGGGATCCACGAGGGCTCTGTTGTTGCGAGCATCCATCATCTGAGGCGCGGGGAGATCCTCCGCTAGCCGTGGATATCGGGCTGGAGCTGGGCCCGGTCTGCCTGACTCTTGTGCCGGCGTCATCTTTGTCTCGCTCGTGGCTGAAGAAAAACTCCAGTTTTCCCTGGTTCATCATGCTTCTTTTTCCCCTGGTCATCATCGGGGAGGGTTCTGATGCCGGTCGGCACCGAAAGGAGAGATTAAAAAGCGAAAATATGGTTCTGCTGGGCTGAAATGCTAATCTGGAGCAGGAGCTCTGGAATCAAGCGGCCATACTCCTCGGCGTCACGGCCACGCCCCCTAATTATTATTTTTTGACCCTCATTGGCACTGCGCCACCAATGTTTATTATAATGGGGTGTTGGAGGGGCGCACTGCGCCACCAATGTTTATTATACTGGGGTGTTGGGGGGGCGCACTGCGCTACCAATGTTTATTATACTGGGGTGTTGGGGGGGTGCACTGCGCCACCAATGTTTAGTATACTGGGGTGTTGGGGGGCACACTGCGCCACCAATGTTTATTATACTGGGGTGTTGGGGGGGGGGGCGCACTGTGCCACCAATGAAGATAACTGACCTGTTAATACAAATACAGGAGGCGGGTGCCAGAATCAAATAGCCGGCACCCGACCTCTATGACAGGGAGCTGCGATCCGCTGCAGTTAACCCCTCAGGTACCGCACCAGAGGGGTTAACTGCCGCTGATCACAGCTCCCTGTCAGAGGCAGGATGTCGGCTATGCGATTCTGCTGCCGGCACCTGCCTCCTGTATTAAAAGTTAAAGACGACCTTATATGGGTCCGGACTTTAAGCAGCAGGCTACACAGAGCGGCGCCCCAGGGATGTCCCAGCACTTACTATTATTCCTGGGCACTGCTCCGTTCGCCCGCTGTGCGCCTGTGCCCCATTACCGTCCCCTGCAGTCCTGCTCCATATGCTAATTACTATCGGAGCAATGGGGAAGAGACAGCAGCTTCTCTAGGTGGGTGTTTCTTCTCGCCTGGTTGTGGCGCTGTCCAATCGCAGCGCAAGGAAATGGAACGCCCACTAGAGAAGCTGCTGTCTCCTCCCCATTGCTCCGATAGTAATTAGCATATGGAGCAGGACTGCAGGAGACTTTAATAGGGCACAGGCGCACAGCGGGCGAACGGAGCGGCACCCAGGAATAATAGTAAGTGCAGGGATATTCCTGGGCGCCGCTCTATGTAGCCTGCTGCTTAACAAAGTCCGGACCCATGAAAAGTACTATCATTGGTGGCGCAGTGCGCCCTCCCCTCCTCCACCCCTTTCTCCCCATTGGTGGCAGCGGCAGCACAGGGGGAGGGAGACACTGCTTCCTTCTCCCTTGTGCTGCTGAGGGAACATGAGCGCGCTGAAAGCAGCGCGCTCATGTTTAGAGATACTAGACTGCGCAGATGCGCAGGCCAGTATCGAAAAAATTGAAATCCCGGTATCGTATCGATACCGGGACAAAAGTATCGATTGGGTATCAAAATTTAGATACCCGCAACAACCCTAGTTACATATAATATCATGGCTCAGAGAAAGAAAGCCGTGTAAACTACTGAAATTTCAACAATAATGGAACTCAGGCAAATATCTTCACTAGCTACATTTAAAAAAATGTAAATGTAATCATATTATTAAACTTAACTAAATGTTCTGAAATAGCATAGTCTCATTTCTCTGTTTATGACTTTCTGCATATCCCTTTCTGCAAATGACTATGAACACTTATCTCATGAAGATAACGTGCTAACATGTTTGAGTTCTAATATAATTGAAACATATTGCAGACAATGTTTACCATTGATGAACAATTACTTATATTTATCAGGTAACTACATTGAAATTGCTTCCCTAATATAACTGTTATCAGCACTACTCCCGCGGCAACCTGCACGCCCTCAGCAAAGAGTCTGTTTGTATTGTACTGAGGAACTTAAAGGGCAACTGGAGGGAATTGATTTTTTTACTCATGTCTTGCTCTAAAGCTATGAAGATACATATTAAAGAATTTATGAAACATTAATTTCCAATATATAGGAATGTGTACAGTACACGTATGATTTAAAGCAAAGGAACATAGCCTAGAAGAATATAGAAACATGGACAGATTCTATAAATAAAAATTCCAGACCCACCTAGTACATCAGGAATACTCATCCTGTTCCAATGCCAATTTCTTCTCAGTAAAACAGGTAAGGGTGGGTTTAAATCTGCATTCTGGATTCCATTATGGCTTTCCGTTACAACATGGTTATAACGGAAAATAACGGAGTCCATAAGACGGAAGTCAAAACGGAAGTCTTTAGAGGCACTCCTTTTTCTTAATAGAAGTCTATGGGAATCATAACAGATCCATCTGGATCCCGTTATGCAAGACGGAAAACAAAGTCCTGTCGACAGGACTTTTTTCTCCGTTCTGCATAATGGAAACCAGACGGACCCGTTATGCTTCCCCATAGAATTCTATTAAGACGGAATGCCTTTTAAAGGCTTCCGTTTTGCATTCCGTCATAATACAAGTCTATGGCCAGCATAATGGATCCGTCCTTCCATCTTATGGATTCCGTTATTTTCTGTTATAACAGAGTTATAATAGAAAGCCATAACGAAATCCAGAACGCAGATGTGAACCCACCCTAATACAGAATAAAATAGCGTGTACAAGCAACACAGAAATGATTTTCACTGTGTAGGTCGGCAGGAATTTGCATGGAGCTATCAGAGCATATGAATAAACCAATGACATGGACAATTAAGGTTTGAGGTACTCACCCACTCCCAAGATTTTATAAGCAGGAACCAACATCTCCCTTGCTACACTTCTAACATATCTTAAGGGGGTTGTCCAAAAAATTACAAAGTTCAGACAAGCACCCAAATGGTGTAAAATAAAAAAATGATGCTATATTTCCTGTTGGTAATCAGACGTACAACACACAGTATCACAAGCAGTTTTTACAATAGATTGCTAATACACAGCAGCCAAGATTCAACCTCCTGACAAGAATAGCCTGTAGATCTATTTTAGTACACAATGAAATGAAACTGAAATTAGGTCATGTGCAAATCAAATAGCAAATAAATAGTTCAAACATAGTTCTACATCAGGGGTGCACAACCTTTTCTGGTCTGAGGGCCGCATTGTCACATCGCTCTATTTCAAGGGGCCGCAAATAAAAAAATGTTGATCGGCGCTCATCTGCCTATTACACAAGCCAGTGCAGGGTGACTGGGGAGGAGTGATCGCTGCCACAGTCGTGCTGCAGATAATCGGACATCTTTCATCCTGATAAAATATGCAAATCAGCCGACAAATGAGCAATTTCTTGTTTATCGACTGATCAGCTGCACGATTATACCGGTCAGATATAAGATATGAGCGCTCCTATGAACACTTGTTCCCAGTAATTGTCCCAAATATCGTGCTGCAGCAGAGCCCCTGAAACCGAAGAGTTATACTTACCTGCTCCCCACCGCTCTGGTCCTTCGAACTGCCCCCGCTGCTTACACCTGGCAGTGCATGGACATGGTCATACACCACTCCAGCCAATGACTGGCTTAGGCGGTGATGTGGCCACAAGCAGCGTGTCACCACTGAAGCCAGTCATTGACTGGAGCCGTGCAAGTGACCATGGCCATGCATTGTCAGGTGTAAACAGAGCAGGAACCGGAAGATGGAGGCAGCGGAGGCAGCGCAGAGGACCAGAGCGGAGTGGAGCAGGTAATTATGAATTTTCTATTTCAGAGGCCATGCTGCAGGCCTCATTTTTACCAGAAAAGTGACGACATTTCCTTCCATCCTGCCTCCTATTTATAAATCAGCATTTTCCTTCACTGCAGAGGACGGAGCTCACTGGTTATCACCATCTCCTGCCAATCCAGTTATAGGTGCCCTGGAGTAACCAGTAAGCGCTTTACCTTGCTAAAGGGGAAGGCGCCTATTGGTTAACGCTTGAATGACCAGGCCCGAAAAGGCCTTAATGACTAGACACTTTTTTGTGATTTAGCGCGCATGGTGGTTTAAACGGTTGTAACTATCTTATTTGTTGGACTACCAAGATCATTTTTGCAACAATTTTTATTTGGGGGAAACTGTACAAAACGTTTTTAAAAAGTATATATTTTTTCAAACTATAGCTCCTTATTCTTTAAATATGCAAACTAACACCAAAATAAATTATTATAATTAGTTCTCTATTTTGTGTATTTTGCTATATAATATGAAAAGTTTCACGTGAATGGGGCGGTAATGGTGTTGGTTTTGATTGGTGTGGGTGTTTTTTCTTTTATGTATAATTTTTTTTTTAACTTAATATATTTCTGCTACATAATATGTCCCCCAAGAGGTCATAAAAAGACCTTGGGGGACATTGTCACTTTTTTAAATTTTGCACTTTTTCATAAAAAGACTATGGTGGGACAGTGAACACTTTCTTTTATTAAGCACTTTTTCCTTTTTATTTTATTTTTTAATTTATTTAGTCTTCAAATTCTTTTAAATCATTTTTTAACTTTTTTTTAAATATATTTTTTTACCACATAATTTGTCCCCAAGAGGTCACTGAAAGACCTTTGGGAGACAATAAGTGACTTTTTTTTGTACTATTTCCACTGTAACTGGAGCATCCAAAGGAGCCCCAGTTACAGGGAAACCAGCCTGCTGCGGAGGCTTTGTACCAGGGCAGCGCTCCTCTGTTCCCGAGACACCCAGCGATCACGTGATCGCCGGGTCCACACTGCAGAGCGCTCATAGAGGAGAAGGCAGAAGCGCTAATAAAGCGCTTCTGTCTTCTCCTCGGCTTCCCCGCTCTCACTAATAGCCGGGGACCCTTTTCGCTCCTGCTATAGTGCAAAAACTGTGATCCATCTGCTGTGCGGCGCTCTGTGCAGAAACACAGCTGATTGCAGGATCAGCTGTGTTTCTGCCCAACAGGGTGGGGGCCGCAAACCATGGCTCTGGGGGCCGCAGGTTGTGCACCCCTGTTCTACATGATACGTGAACTACTCCATCATTAATGACGCACTGGCCACAGTCAACAATTACCATACACACAATAGTCAAGATCACTTGGACTGATTTAGGACAGGCACTCATCCCCATCACTTTGCCTGCCTTGCACGAGCAGCAATCCGCATGGATATCTGGAGTTTGGTTCCGAAGGCGAATGCTGCTTTCAGTTTCTACATGCTCATTACCGAAATATTTATTGGTAGTCAGTTAAACAATGCTCATCTTTTCCTGTTGGGTGTGGAAACTGGTGAGTTGTAAATTCAGCATTTGACCCTTTGTAGTCTGTGGCCAAAATGATAAGTGGTGGTCAATGAAACAGTCAATTTTATTTGCCTAGTATAGTGCTGCAGTTTGAATGATATCATAAACACTCACTGACAAAAAGAAATAAATAACAAACCCAGATCAAAATATTGGATTGCTGGAAAAATCAGCACGCAGTTATTTCTCAGGTTGTTATGTCTTGCCACATTAGGGCATACAAATGCTTCTCCTTTGGCCTTATAAAAAGGCTCCACAGAAGCTACTTTTGGATAGTGTACCTCTGATAGACTGTTAGACAATGCCTCTTTGATGCACTCAAAGCAAGGGCGAACTATCAGCATTGCAACCATAGTGGCTGCTACAAGACCCGCAGAAGCAAGGGGTCCCAGGATGTAATGGATATCTGTCATCCATTATGGCCAGGCTCCATGCCTTGTCTCTGCTCTCCCCAGCAGGCATAATCTTTGCACCTGCTGTGCTGAATAGAAGATTGCACAGTCCAAGAATCTTTCCCCGCCTGTCCCTGGCCTATGCATTCTCTCAGCTAAACAGGTGCAATGATGTCACTGCGTTGCTCCTGCTGGGGAAAGTGGGATGTGCTCTGTCGGGGCTAGGTGAGAATTAATATTCATTATTTTATTAACACCACAGTGGCTTCACTAATGTAAGGGGAGCACTACCATTTGGGGGCACTAAGGGGGCATATCTACTGTGTGGGGGCACTAGGGGAGCATAACTACTGTGAAGGGAGCACTAAGGGAGCATAACTACTGTGAAGGGAGCACTAAGGGAGCATAACTACTGTGAAGGGAGCACTAGGGGAGCATAACTACTGTGTGGGGGCACTAGGGGAGCATAACTACTGTGAAGGGAGCACTAAGGGAGCATAAGTACTTTGAAGAAAGCACTAGGGATGCATAAAGGCAGTAGTGAAAAGGGCACTAAGGGAGCATAGCTATTGTGTAGGGGCACTAAGGGGACATAACTACTGAGTGGGTGGGGGGTTGTATGATGAAGAACTTGCTCAAGATGGGGGGGTTGGCAGCCTTTTCTATTCAAGCCCTGATTCAAAGACATTTTGCCCAGGTCACAGACTTTGAGAGGGGGACATCATTGTATTGAGAGAAGCAGTATGGTCATCTCAATTAATTTAGAAGATTCTGACCTAGCTGCTAGGAGGTATTGGGAGCATTGGTTACGTGTGGGCATGAACACACAGGACACAGACTCTTAGCAAACTGGTGTAAAGTAGCCCATAGCAACCAATCAGATTCCACCTTTCATTTTTCACATCTCCATTGGAAAATGAAAGGTGGAATCTGATTGGTTGCTATTGGCAACTAAGCCAGTTCTACTTTAACCCAGTTTTTATAAATCTTCCCCATAATGTTACATTCAATTCCAACAACTCCATCTTGTTGCATTTTTTTTTTGTCAATAAGTGTAAATGCATAGGTTTATAAACTACAAATCTCCAGTTATGACCACTTGACTTGTTCACAACCTTTCACCCATGAGGCTTCTCCCATCCAATTTTCAAAAATATACCTTTTTTTGTTCCACAATATGATATCTATGCTCAATATCCAGACGATATATCATACATGGCATGTTCTCAGTGCTGTTAATTCTGTTCCATAACGGTCCGCTTTAGGAGGCACATTATGTCAAAACTAGGGCTCTGGTTTGACTCTGATGACAAATCTTTTCAAACAAATGGCTACCTTTCAAGCCCTTCAACGAAAAAAAACCACTTTATCTGATGAAAACATATGATATAGCATTTCTTAGGGTACTTTCACACTAGCATTTTTGCTTTCCGGTATTGAGTTCTATCACAGGAGCTCAATACCGGAAAAAAACAGATCAGTTTTATCCTAAAGCATTCTGAATGGAGAGCATTCTGTTCATGATGGATCAGTTCAGTCCCTCTTATGTTTTTTTGGACGGAGAAAATACCACAGCATGCTGCAGTTTTCTCTCCGGCCAAAAATACTGAACACTTGCCGGAATACCGGATCCTGCATTAATTTACATTGAAGTGTATTAGTGCCAGATCCGGCATTAAGTGTTCCGGCAAAATGGATCCGGCTTTCCAGTCTGAGTATGTGCAGACCTTTAAAAATGCAAAAACAATTAATACCGGATCCGTTTTTCCGAATGACACCGGAGAGATGGATCCGGTATTTCAATGCATTTGTCAGACGGATCTGCATCCGGATCCGTCTTACAAATGCTATCCGCTTGCATCCGGATTGACGGAACTGCCTGCCGGAATCCTCTGCCGCAAGTGTGAAAGTACCCTTAAAGGTGATGCGCCGCTGAAAAAAAAATGCTGTAAAGAATATTGCAAAAATCAGTGTTGTCCCCAGCAACTCTTATTCCTCAGCTTCCTGGGTCCCTGCTGGTACCTCTTGAAATACAGGACGTGACCTCTCAGCCAATTACTGAGTCAGGTCACCACTGCGGCCTGTAATTGATTTTCTGTGTGTGAATCATAGTAAGAGGAACCTGCTAAATGTAATCCCACTAGCAGCCAGTGATGGTCAGTTCGTAGTGTTCGCCAGTGAACACCTGCGGGCTGCCATCTTTAGTAAGGTAGACTCACCCGTCCGGCGATGCACAGGTAATGCACAGGAAAGCCCTTACCTGTGCCGGGAGCCAGTCTCAAATCAAACACAGTCACCGGGAGAAGGCAGTTCCGAGAACAGCCTGATGAAGGCCCCTGGCGGCTGTTCTCGGAACTGCCTGCTCCCGGTGACCGCATTTGATTTCAGACCGGCTCCCGGCACAGGTAAGGGCTTACCTGTGCATCGCCGGACGGGTGAGTCTACCATACTAAAGATGGCAGCCCGCATGTGTTCGCTGGTGAACACTGCGAACTGACCATCACTGCTAGCAGCTACCAACTATACATGCTGTTCATGAGGTTACTCTCACCCTGAAATTATGACAGTAAATTTAGGAGAATACTATGAAGATTTCTATGTACCAAAGCTGAGGTAAACATTAAAATGATTCTACTTACGAAACAGGGCCTGTCTCCTCTTGGACCAGTCATGTTAACTACCGTAATGAAAGAATAGTACGGAAGAAGAATTATCCCTGTACTAACCCCATTCCTTTAGTATGCACCCACAAACCAGCTTTGTAATTCATAGAGAGGACTCCTGAGCACGTTCTCACAAGGTCCCATGCACACCACTGTATTCTCCATTCCACAAATAGATAGAACATGTCCTATACTTGTCCACAAAATGTGGGCCGCAAACCCACTGAAGTCAATATGAGCGGCAGGGGCAATATTCGAATTTGCGAAATTTGGCGAATATTTTGTAGAATATTCATCATATATTTGCGAATTCGAGAATTCGAAATTATATTCTTGATTGCAAAAGTTGGAAATGTATTATTTGTGTAATGCGCGCGAAATACCGGCGTGGGTCACTTATGCTACATTTTTCCAGCTGGTATAAGTTTCCTGAGACTGGAGAAAATGGTTGGCATGGCAGAACATTAGAATAGCTTTATATTCAGATAGAGTGCTCCAATATGTTTCCTTACAAATTTTCGGCAATTAATGATGCGCATATTTTTTCGCAATACGTGCAACTTGTGACATCACAGCACTATGTCTGTAGCATGTATGTATGGACAGCAGAACCTATTACACTGCCTAACACACTGCACTGGAACCTATCAGCTAAACTATAGATATATCTAACCTACACTGACTATCTCCCCCTAAACCCTCTTTCACACGGGCGTCATGTTTTTTGCCCGGATAAGATGCTGGTGCGTTGCGGGAAAATGTGCAATTTTTCCGCGCAAGTGCAAAACATTGTAATGCGTTTTGCACGCACATGAGAAAAATCGGCATGTTTGGTACCCAGACCCGAACTTCTTCACAGAAGTTCGGGTTTGGGTTCGGTGTTTTGTAGATTGTACTATTTTCCCTTATAACATGGTTATAAGGGAAAATAATAGCATTCTTAATACAGAATGCATAGTACAATGGCGCTGGAGGGGTTAAAAATAGATATATATATTTAACTCACCTTAATCCACTTGATCACACAGCCGGCATCTCTTCTGTCTTCTTCTTTGCTGTGCACAGGAATAGGACCTTTGAGGACGTCACTGTGCTCATCACATGGTCCAATCACATGGTTCATCACCATGATGAGGGACCATGTAATTGGATCATGTGATGTGACGTCACCACAGGTCCTTAGCCGGCAGCTCAACATTACAGAAGAAGACAGAGATCCGCAACTACGCGATCAAGTGGACTCGGTGAGTTAATTTCTATTTATTTTTTAACCCCTCCATCACTATTTTACTTTGCATTCTGTATTAAGAATGCTATTATTTTCCCTTATAACCATGTTATAAGGGAAAATAATACAAATCGGGTCCCCAGCCCGATCGTCACCTAGCAACCATGCGTGAAAATCGCACCGCATACACACTTGCTTGCGGATGCTTGCGATTTTCACGCGGCCCCATTCACTTCTATGGGGCCTGCGTTGCGTGAAAAACGCAGAATATAGAGCATGCTGCGATTTTCACGCAACGCACAAGTGATGCGTGAAAATCACAGCTCATGTGCACAGCCCCATAGAAATGAATGGGTCAGGATTCAGTGCGGGTGCAATGCGTTCAACTCACGCATCGCATCCGCACAGAATACTCGCCTGTGTGAAAGGGGCCTAACTATCTGAATTATACATATAAGTTAACTGTCTAATGTTATACAACAAAGCACAGAGCAGAGCAATGACACTGCTGTCTCTTTCATAACTGCAATAAACTTTAGAAAATGGCTGCTGGGGAGGCTCTT